>NC_135322.1:51840136-52465136 GCF_048772815.1 Callospermophilus lateralis
TCCATGGCCAGTGAAGTACATTTAATCAACTCTTTTGTTAGATTACTACTGTTACCTAAATGTTAACTTCTATGATTTATCTAGTGCATCATTTACCTTACAAAATCTACATAGGATTTGCCTTTGCCTTCCTGACATTTTGGGAACAGTGTATACAGACAAAGGGGTAGGTGACTTTTATATGACTTGAAAATTTTAAATAAGGTTTCAACTTGTATATGTACATACTTATGAAGTGATCTTAACACCTGATTTTTTAAAAGCATTATCCTAAAGTTTGAAATATTCTTTTAAATTATGAAAATGAACACTAAATACCCCTTTCCCCCTTTCCCCCTCATCTCATGAAAATTTAATTTAATGAACTTTCACATTTGTTTGGAAAAGCAGAAACATTCACCCTTCTGTCACCAGTAGGCATTGTCCTGGGTTTTCCTGCCACCTTCTGTAGCTGAGTGGGGGGGGGGGCGGGGGGGGGAAGAGGGTGAACTCTGATTTTCTAGCCATTCTGTGTATCTTTGTTGCTAGACTCTTAATTCGGTTTGAGTTCGTAATATTTGTGTTCACTCTTATTATACTTACGAAATTCCTTGGAATGCCCACTCACTTTCTCCCATTCCTTGCATTTGCAGATGAAAGGCAAATGCAGATTTTAAAAATATAAATAACTACGACGTGGTTGGGACCATTCATCACTCTGCCTGGCTGCTGGTCTTTGTTTCTGTTTTCATGCTGTGTGCATTACATTACATTTCTGAACCTGTTGTGAGTGTGTTTCTTCTTCTTCTTCCTTTTTTTTTTTTTTTTTTTTTTTTGGTATTTTTCTTTGGTACTTTATTAAAATAAAAATATGTTCAGTCAGCAGAAATCCCATTGGTTCTTTTGCAAATCTTGCCCCACAGGCCTTTGCAGGACAAGAACAGATTGTCTGAAGCCTAATTCGGAGCATTGTTTTTTATGAGGAAATCAAAAGTATAATTGTTAAAACCCAGTGTGTCCTTTTATGTCTGAAAAGGAGAATTAAATTGCTGGTGGCAAAGCAACAGGGGATAGAGAATGGATGCAAGGCAGGCCTTCTGGAATAGGGGGTGCGTTGTTGTAAGGAACAGGAGAATACACTTCAGTGTATACCCAAGCCAGTGTGTATGTGGCAGGTAGATTGCGGGACCCAGTAGGCATGATGGAACCAGTGCAGTGACAGGCTCTCCTTGGCCATCCACTTTGTGGCGTCACATGCTTTCTTAAAAGTCCCAATTTGCAAACAGTGCAGACAACACCCTGATTAAAACTTAGGAGGTGTACTACCCCACCCACCAATTTGGTCCTTCCTAGGATAAGAATCTTTCCATGCCTCAGGACTTCTTACTGGGACACCTGCTTTTTTTCAACCTTTCCATAAAGAGCTCCTTTAGCTCTTGGCCCTGTATGTGTGCATTTTTAATTCTGAAGAGGGACAGCTAGAAATTTTGTTTCATCTGTGTCCACTTTAGGAGACTGGATAACTAAACAGAGTGTCTTAATTTGAGACTTGGCAGCATGATCATTCTAGGATCCTGAATTTTAGTGACATTCAAAGGCCATCCTCCAGAGGTCTGTGCCACCAAAATATGCAGACCGTTTTGAATTTAGCCAAATGACTTACAGCATCTTTGTGTATTTCAGGGAACACATACAAGACAAGTTGCCACGAAGACTCTTCATGTTCTGGTTTTAATTGGGATTTTATGAAATAGGTTAAGAAACAGAAGAGTTGCTGTGGATCCTGATAGAACCCTGTGGCATACAGTGGCGGACAAATGGTTAAAACATACACTCATTGGAGTATGAAGGCATTCTTCTCCGCTGTCAGATGGTTTGACCAGTGTCAGCCTATCCTGACGAGAGCAGTATACCTTCATTGCATCATAAATAAAACAGACAAATTACTTTCTCCCCCCCCCCCACCCCAGGATGGAATAAGCATCACGAGAGAGGGGAGGGAAAAGGATTAAAGGGGGGAGGGGTGATTTGGAGGGTGTGAGTGGGGAGTGAAGAATTAGAGGGGAAAGAAAGAAAAAAAAAAAGATCTTTTCAGCCCCTCTATGAATCTCGGCATGGCAGCTGAGAACAATGAGAAAACCAGGCAATTACCTAGAATCCTGTTCCTTCATCCAGACATAGAAAATATATTCCTGCACCAGCTCTCCTTCCCTCCCCCACCCCTCCCATGGCCTCCCCTTCCCCCGTCCTCTATCTAATTCAGCTCTTTCGAGGAAGGCCCAGCACATGTAACAAAAGGAGGTTTCTCATGATGGGCCACTCAGGCAGGACTGAAGGGACTAGCCTTCTACATGTCTGCAGCAGAAAATGTTAAAAAAAAAAAAAAAAAAATATATATATATATATATATATATATATATATATATATATATATAAATATAAATATATATATAAAATATATGATTTTCTGTGCCCCTTCACAGACTATGGTAACCTCAGAAACTGTAGCAGTGAAAAATGAGCACAAAGGTATTTTATAACCTGATCTCTTTTCTTGAATCCTCAAAAATCAGAGGGTAAAGATACAGAATCACCTGACCCCAATGCACACATCCCTTCAACATCTGGAGCTCTCACCCTGATTGGGACTGGGAACTCTGGACTTTGAAACGGCTTTCCCTGGGAGCTTGCCAGAAGTCCCTGAGGATTTCTTCTTTAGTTGTTGCAGTCCTGCAAGAGGCTGCCCCCTACCCAAACTTTTCCTTCCATGAGGCACCATGGAGGGAGGAAGCTGGTAGCCCTGGCGATTTGACAGGTGTTGCGGGAGTCCCTAGGAAGTTGGTGCTTCATTGCTGTGCATCCTGGCCACAGCACTTCCAACACAGAGAAGGTTGGGACATAAATAACGGCTTCCTTCTGGGACCCCAGAGTGGGATATGTGTGTCCCGTTACGTGGGAAACACGAGGGTCTGACTAACTGGTGTGTGGAAGAATGACATTTAAGTGAGAGCAAACTGTGAATCCCTGTCACTTAGACTCTTAGATGGCCAGAAAGGACCTATATGTGAAATCCCATGTCCTGAATGAGTTTCTGCCCAATCTATGGGCAGGACTGCTTCTGCATTGTCCTGAGAGTTGATGGCTTGTAAGGCACCATCCACCCTCCTTGTCCTGATCAGTAGTTCATAAAATGAGACAGCTGCCTGGGGTTAGGGTGTGGTTGGCAGCTGCTTTGAAAAATTCCTCTCTGTAGTCTTTACAGTAGCTGTGCAACCACTATAAAAAGTGGCATACTCGGGCCTTCCCATGGCAACGTTCAGTCCAGATAGTGCTTGAAAGAGACTTAAGTTTCTTCCTGGAAAAACAATTAGCAAAATCTCCCAGACTAGCAGATTGCCAAGACCACCTCCCCGTATTAGCCAAAGAACACTTGTTGGATTCACAGGCTTACTTAACCTTTTCCTTTAAGTTAAACAGACTTGCTGAAAAGTCTGTTGTTTCCAGTGGAGTGCTGGTGTTTGCTTTCAAAGTGGATGCAAAGTGCTTTGACATCTATTGTGCCTTAAATGTGATTTACATCTCATATTATGCAGTTTTTACCTATTTAATTCTCACAACTTGGTTAGTGAGTCATGAAGGGATAGAACCCTGCTTTAGACTTTGCACCATCCCATAAGATTTGGAGACTGATTCAGATTCCAGTTTTGTCTCTCGGCCTGGTGTGATGTTGGGGAAATGGACCACTCTTACACTGGGCCTTAACTTCCTTACATCTAATTTTCTGGACAAAAACTGATTAGGAATCTGGTGAAGTTAAAATACATATATAATGAAGTGTTTGGCAAAGGACAAGTCATCTAGCAATGTTTGTTGTAATTATTCCAGTATGTGTAATACTCTATATCCAGGGATTCCAAAGTCACACACACAACCAGCCTTGGATTAAAGATATTTTGGGGAAAAAATGTCAGTTCTGAACATGCACTGTTTCTTTTTCTGTTATTTTGTAAACAATAGAGTATAACAACACTTTTTTTTTTGGTATTTACATTGTATTTGGTATCATAAGTAATCTAAGATGATGTAATGGGAGGATTGTTTAGATCATATACAAATCCCACATTATTTAATACAGTGGACTAGAGCATCCTTGGATTTTGCTCTCCTGGTGTGTGTGTGTGTGTGTGTGTGTGTGTGTGTGTGTGTGTGTTGGGGGTGGTGGTGGCTGGAACCAACCTCCTTAGAAATTTTTGTCAGTTAAGGCTGCAATTAAGTAATAATAAGCCTAGACTAAGCAACTATTTTTTCCAGGGTGTTATACTGTTTAGGATAAACTCTTAAAGATAGAGGTATTTCTTGATAAATACTGGAAGTGTTTTAAGATAGCAGTGTTAAATCTTAAAAACAAAACAAAAAATTACCTGAAACAGCTTCAAATGTCCAGAGAGAGCTTTCCCTGTCTCCTTAGGGTCTTATCTAAATTTAACATAAGTTCTAAAACTTGGTATTGAGACATACTGTAAACCAATCGAATTCCTGGTACAGTTTTATAGCATTGAAAACACCTGGTTGGGCTAGTATGGATATAGCTATAGCTAAGTGGTCCAGCACATTTGGGAGGCCCTAGATTCCAGCACTGCAGAAACCCAAGACCCAAAACAAACTCTGATACCCTTAGCTATTGGTTGTTTAGATATTTAGAGCAACTTCCTTGGATCCTCTTGAATACCTCTTGAGCATTTTCCTCCCATGACCTATGTGTGTTATTATACATGATCCTTAATTAGGTGAAAGTCTCTCATTTTCCCAAGTTTAACATCTACAAACTTCGTATTTTAACAAAACTTGACCCCAGTTCAGATTTTTCCTTGTCAGGATAATTACTTTCAAACTTACTGCTTTGCAAATTTCCACAATCAAATCCTTTTACCTTATTATAATTGTCTGTACTCCTCCCCCCAAAAAAGGGGGAGAATTGTGCACCTAGTATGATGTGATCTATTAGAGCCCATGGAGCTGAGCAGAAGGGCTTTACCTTACAAGTCCCATGTATGAATACAAATGTCTGAAATCCAGAGAAATTCCACAAGTCCAACAGAATGAAGTGGAATGACCTTTCTGGGGTGGTGGTTGTACTGAAAAGCCTGTCCCCAGTTTGTCTTGCTAGGGATTGAAGATGCCCTGGAAGGATTCCAGCCCACAAAAGACAGTTCAAGCCCTTAATTATGTGAACTTAAATGACTATACATTTTACTGGAGAGAATAATTTAAAAAATGATGTAAAGCAATAACTCCAATTTAACACTTGCATTGTTATTTTTAAAATGCATTTGATAAATCAAAGTTTGAAGTGTGAGAATGACTTCCTCTTTGGAAGAAAAGCAGATGGAAAGGGTTAAAGATCATATGTTACTTAAATATACATTAACTCTTTCTTGTCATGCTTTTTGAATATTGAGATCTGTTTTTTAAATGTAGGAGAGTGACAAGTAATTCTAGGGGGACATCAGGGCTGAGGGGATGTGATATCATTTTAAGATCACAGTTTTGTGGATCTGTGTGGGGCTTTTCCTTAATGTAAAGGTCTGAAAGAACCTGTCATCTTGCTGTGCTCAGGCTGCATTAACATACGTGGTACCCTTCAGCATCGTTGATACCAACCTCGATGGCATTATGATGGGTATTTATAGTCCCGTGTTAGTAATGTTAAATCCAAATGGGATGAATAAAATGAATTAAGTGATAAAGATTTTAATGTTATTAACAATTGATAATATTTCTTGACAGCATGCACGCAAAAAGGAATAGCATGTCATTAGCCAGCCTAGGTAGACTTTATAGTCTGTAAACAGAGTCCTGGCAGTTCATTTTGATAAATCTTACTTTCTTAAAAATTGTCTCCTCCCAACACTTTCAGTCTTTTCCCTTCCTTCCTTCCCTTTCTTTCTCTCTGTTTTTTACCTCCTTCTTTCCATTCTTATATTCCTCCCTCCCTCCTCTCCCCACTCCCCATCCCCTTTTCCTCTCTATCATTTTTCGTGTGAAGACATATTTTCCACCATCTCTCATCCTCACTGCTTAGCAGTCATCCGGCGATTACCGTCTGGAAATTGACCATTGCCTGGCAATTGTGTGCACCGACCTGCCTGGCTCTGCCTCTTTCCCTCTGTCGCCTCTGTCTGTCTTCCTGAGCTACTGCTTTCCTCACCCCCACGGTCTTCCGCCTTCCACCTCAACACTCTTCATCCTCCCGCCGATGCTTCCTGGGGTTCTTTTTGAAATGGATGCTAGCCTTTTGTTCCAGTCCCACTCGGAGCCACTCGGGTCAGGCAGCTCGCAGCCTCCCTGGGGCAGTGCTGTGATGAATTTGGGCCTGGCCAGGCTGTTTAACAACTCCATCGCAGAGTGCCAGCCGCCTCCAAGGCTGAAAGGAGCTGGGATGGGCTTCTTCCAAAGGCTCCACTCAAGTTGTGAAATGCCAGAGATTCCCGTGGATCTCTAAATTATGTGGCAGGTTTTTAAAAATCCATGCCTACTCAATAAAAGTGAATTTTCTTTCCCAGGAATCACGGCTACTCTGTGATCTTATTAGCTGAGCACTTAAATTTTCCTGGGATCCGTGTCATTTGGATTCAGTAATGTTTTTATTCAAAAATTTCCAAGTCCTGTCACCCTTTCTATGGCTGATAGTCAATTATGCCTCAACTTATCTGTCATTGACATGCTTTTTCCTTAGGAAGGACTTGATTAATTTTTTTTTTTTCTTGTGTTGCTGGGGATTGAACCCAGGGCCTTGTGAATGTGAGGGAAGCACTCTACCAAAAGAGCTATATCCCACCCCGCCCCCCACTCTTTTTTTAGTGCTTCACATTTTAGAAATATTTAAAAAGTTGATCACACTGAGGGGTGTGTGTGTGTGTGTGTGCGTGTGTGTGTGTGTTAGGGTGGAACAAGAGTTAACTCAGGGCAAATTATTTATCCAGTTCTACATGTGTGTAAAAAATTATTTATATTAGAACAAACCATCAGTCATCCATATCTGTGGGTTTTGCATCCATGGATGCAACCCTCTGCAGATTGAACATATTAGGAGAGAAAAATAGCATCTGTATTGAGCATGTGCAGACTTTTTCTTGTCATGATTCCTAAACAGTGTAGTATAACAACTGTTTACATAATATTTGTGTTCCATTAGGTATTGTAAGTAATATACAGACGATTTGAAGTGTATGGGCTAGGGCTAGGAGTATAGCTGCAGCATGCACAAGGCCCTGAGTTCAATCCCCAGGACCTGAACAAATAAATAATAAGTGTATATGAGGATGTTATATGCAAATACTATGCCATTTCATATGAGCGACTTGAATACTGGCAGATTTTTGGTAAGAAAATTTCATTTTCTCTTATGATATTGAAACTTACAAAATTATATTATTTTCTAATATCTATGTGGGTTTAATGTGGCTACCAAAGGGCAAATAGTGGCCTTTAATTGGAAGTACTTATATAGCCAGAAAAAAACAGTTCTGCTGGGGACCCTCTGAAGGTAGTGATGAATGAGAAAACATTGATACTTAGGTGACTATGTGCATATCACATAGCCTCTTTGCAAATCAGGATGAGTTTTTCAGCTGAACTTGATTGAGAAGATTCTTGTCCCTTTCCAAGCTCCTCTAGAAACAAAAAACGGGAGGAAAGTGAACGTGTGTGTGTGTATGTGTATGTGTGTGTGTATTTTTCCACTGGATGTGATGAGTGCTCTCAGGAAGGATAACTCAGCCAGAGTTAACAGCTTGGTACCCTCTTTCTTATCCTTTCTGGAATTCATTAAGTTAATACACTGTTGCCTGCATGGGGCACCTTCTTTGATGGCGAGTACAGTTAAATGCCTATTTAGACCTGTCACGGACTAACCAATGCAAGAAGGTGCGTGAAGTGTGGTGGGGGGTGGAGTGGGGAGAGAAAAAGAAGTGTTGCTCTATATTTTTTAGCTTAAAAAATGCTTCTTCTTAACAATTCTTTGCAGCTGGCAGAAGGCTAAGGTTTCTCACACTATGAAAGGAAGTCAGACCATAAATAACCCAGTCAGGCACACCTGGAAAGAATAAAATGCCTTTCTAGGCTTTACACTGTGCTTAGAATGGATGCCAGTCTGGTGAGCACACTCCTAGGGCAAGGAAGAACGTGTAAATGCCACATCGGGAGACGGTCAGGGAAATGTTTCCATTTTTAATCTCCAATTTCTAAACTCGGTTTATGGGAGAATATGAAGGAAAGGCGCTTTTCAAAGTTGGATACCTTGCCGCTGTGTTCAGGGCGATGGACTTCTTCAAGAAGTAATCATAGGATAAGATAAAGGTAGGGTACTTTCAGAACCAGAAACTCACACACATTGTGGAAATTGTTACAATTCTCAAACTTTGGGATCCAATTTAAACAGCAAAGAGGAGCAACACATTCCTTATCTGATGTGCATAAAAAGGCCCCACGTGATCCAGTGATTATGAGCTCTTTTTACTTTATCTTCTTTTAGGATATCATGCAAGAAGTTTTTTTTTTTTTTTAATCATTCTCTGGCTAGACACACGGAGTTGTAGTTGGTCCTCTGGAAGTCGTGAAAGCTCTTTTTGGGACATTTGACTGTCAGTATTATCTGTGAACTTCCTCCTATCTGGTTCAGGCCTTTTGCAAATTTTAAGGTAGGGTAATTTGGCTTCCCAGAAGTTGGGCACAGCTGAACTAAGTCAGTAGGCTTTGGGCTATATCACTTTTGTCTGGAAAGTGTGCATTTGCTGCCTGCCTTATCTGCACAGTAGGGTTCATGTCTAGGCCGCGGGTGGAAGGGAGCACATTACACACAGGCCGGGCGTGCTGTGGAATAGACCCTTCCTAGATGAAGAGAAGAGGGGTGGTCTTGCACATCTCATTCTTTATTCTGCTGACTTTGTCCTCAGATTCTAAAGTCCAGATGGAAAAGAAATCCATTTTTTTTGGTCTGTATCAACTTTTACAGATTAATGCTAACTGCAAGTTGACCGTTGAATATGTTTTTAAACACTTCTGCGTTCAGCAGGAAAGAACCCACAAAAGTAAGTTTGGGTCTAGTCATATTTTCCCCTCCTTGCTAGCTTTATCTACAGTTACTGCTTCCTCCTCACGATGGACTGAGATTCTCCTTGGTGTACCCGCCCAGTCCTCTGGGGGGAGTTTGAGCCAGGGAGCACCCGGACATCCTGGTCCCCTGTAGAACATAAAAATCTCTTTAGGTAGTTTCTTCCTAAAATATGGGCTCTGCCTCCTTTTGTGAGGCCAGAAGGGAATGGGGGATAATGAATAATTATTAAATGCCTGTTATTTGCTAGGAACAGATGGTACTAAAGGGGCAGGGGTTTACTGTTTTTGTACCTTTGTCTGAAGGGGCCTTTTTACTTAATGATATTTTTTACTGCTTTAAGACTTTTTTTTTTTTTTTTTTTTTTTTTGGTACTGGGGGCTGAACTCAGGGACACTCAGTCACTGAGCCACATCCCGCCCTATTTTGTATTTTATTTAGAGACAGGGTCTCATTGAGTTGCTTAGTGCCTCACTGTTGCTGAGGCTGGCTTTGAACTTGCAGTCCTCCTGTCTCAGCCTCCCAAGCCACAGGGATTACAGGCATGCGCCACCATGCCTGGCTATTTTAAGACTTTCAGAAGGAATCAATATCTTTTTCTGAACTACGTGGATTAACATTTCTTGAATTATGTTTTATAGTAGACACACTAGAATCCTATTTTATGTTATAGGACATACTCCATTCAGAAGGAGGACACTCTAAGCATTGACTTTTGTAAACAGCAACTTAATAAGTGTTTCTGAAAGAGGAGCAGCAAGGAGAGAAGAGGGAGACAGCCAGTTTTCAGTTTGTGTATGCTGTGAAAAAACTAGTTGTCTGTTTCAATCATTTGCGAATTCATTTACTCAGATTTTCTTTCAATAACTATATACTGGTAATTTCTCTATGGAAGGTGTCCATAGTGTCATGGGGGAATCAGAGAATGACAAGGCATGGACCTTACTTATCCCCAGAAAAGATGTGCCTAAATGTGCATCATTTATGGGGGGATGTGTTACAACTTCATCAACTGAATTCTCTAGAACAAATTTTTAAAAAAGATAAATCAAGAAATGAATGAAAATGTTTACTTCCCTTCTTAGATTAATGAGAGTTCCTGCTGATCTTAAGAAAAAAATCATTAACTTTGAATCTTAAAGGAAAATTTTGTTCCACTAAACAAACAAATGAAAGTATATATTCAGCATGCTTAGAGTGATTCTAAAAGCATGGTTCTCCTAGCTAAAATATGAAAAACCATGAGCTGATTCTTGGCTTTGATCAAAATGGCAGCCAGCAGTCCTTTTTGATATGCTTGTCTATAGACTAAATGCTGAAAATTCTATTGCCTTCTGATAAAGTTGGAATTCGCAGTTCATAGAGTTACTACATGTCCAAAAGGAGAAGAGTAGCAGTTTTAGAGTAATGTGCTACTAATGTTTCAAGTGTTGCTTTTCTGATATTATTGCTTAAATTTCCAATGGTGTAAATTAGACCTTCTAATCCTCGCCTCAGCAGTAAGCAATAATTGAGGATATTTGATGGTTTTTATCCACATGGGAGAATGTACCGCATAATTCAAGAGCAGTAAATCTCTGCGTCAGTCTTATTTATATTGCATTTCTTTAGTTTCAATATTTTGGGGGTGGAAGGAATGGTTAAATAATATTTTCTCAAGTGACCAACCAGTAACAGAGAAACAAAGTTAATAAGGAAATTCATGGGTTAGCTTACATTAATATGCATTTCTCACAATTGACTTTAGTTTTCTCTCAGCAACTCTATTCCCACTCTCTTTCGTGATGCTTTTGGTGAGTTTTGGAAGCACGAATCATCCTTTTATCTCAACATCTCTTTCGATTTGTTTTGTGGTTTTTAAAGTCAAAGCATTTTTAGTGCATCTTTTAGTTCCTTTCTGGTTCAAAATTGAATGGAGAAATCAAACATAAGGGTAAAGTGTACTATATTATTAGCTAGGAATGCCATCTAACACAAGTGGGTATTATACGTCATGGTGTTATATATAAATCTCTTTCCTGAGTTTATAACTTTACTGTCAAAATTCACCTGGGGGTGACGCTTCGTAGGTAAGAAATCTTAATTGAAGAGAGATTTACAAAACCAAACCTTAAAACACCAGAGAGTGTTTCTAATTTTCCTAAGCATGGTTTTTATATTTGTATTCTATCTAATATGGCACTATGATTTTTAGCACTAAATTTGACAGGCAGTAAATCTAATTATTACCCAGCATAGGAAAAAAAGCATATATATAATGTAAGAGAGCTGGCATCTAAATATTTTGCTTTCACATTCACGGAATATTTGTTAACAAAGTTTCCTAAGGATTTAAAAATCATTACATATCACAGTTATACCACTAATAAACTAATTATATATGTTGTTTCTACTCTGCAATTAGGTATAATTATACTAATTGCATAAACAGATGATAATCAACCTGAAATTACTTTATAAAACAAGAACATTTACACAACAATAATGTCATTAAAAAACATAAGTCCCTTAAAAATGAGACAAAGCCAGCACCACCAGGAAATTCAGTAAGGGATTAAGTGTCTCTACTGTAGGTATAATAGGGACGCTGTCACCTTCCCATTACCCTAATGCACTCCATTCCTCTTAGATATAGTATGTTTAAATCCTGAGCTGTGAATTTCTAGGCCTTTGTGCCTTTGTCTCACCACCTTAACATTTTTAATGTAGTTTTTGTTGTGTAAATCTATATAAGTGCCATCACCCGTCAGCTGTGACATCTGATGGCATGAGGCCGACCCAGTCTGCATGTATTAGGGCTTTTTGTGTTTGTGCAGTGGAACCTGCTTAAACAAATTCCAGTTGAAGGAATAAAACCTGTTCAAGGAATACATTTTCCCTGCTCTGAAACAATAGCTCTGTGCTGAATGGATGCTCATGAAAAGAATAAATCACGTAGAAGAGAAAAGTTCTTTGCCTCCACAAGGCAAGAGGAAGGCAATGATGATTTTGACTCATGCAGGGAATAAATCTCTAGATTTGTCTGCTTAAGGTGCAGACCAATCTAGAACACATGGCAGGAAGCCGCCTTGAATTCATTGCTGAATTTTGGATTGTCCAAAGTGCATTTCAAATACCCCAAAACAATATAAAGGAACTCAACATTTGTACAAAAAAAAAAAAAAAAAAAAAAAAAAAAAGGAAGCCCCTAACCCAGCAGGAACACTCCGAATTTTCCTCACATAGTTGAAATTTTACTCTTCAATTGGTGGTAGACATCAGTAAACCCAATACCTGGAGGGCTGTAATATGGGTGAAATCAGCCTCCATTAAATACAGTATTTACATTGTGACTGACCTTTTGTGTTATCTGAGAACAATAGCTTATGAACTCTAGATCTGTTATTAGATATCCCTTGAGTAGGATTTGTGTTGTTGACAATGAATTTGGGGCTTTAGAGGTGTATGGGTCTTTGGGGCTTCAGCTCCTAATACTTGGGAGAGCTATGCCATATCAAAGACGAGTGCCTTTTGTCACTTTAATTTGTAGCAGAGCAATTGGAGTGTATTTAAGAGCATTTAAGGACTTCAGATGCCATTTCAAGTTCAACCTGAGAATGTGAAGATAACCCTCTTTATATCCTGGTTTCTCAACAATTAAAACGCAATTGACAAAATAATATAAATGTCATCTTCGCAACTCCTCGCTGCTGATAGAATGTAGACAAACAGGTGTTCAGGAATACTTGCTGAACAAATAGACAAATACAGAGGAAGAAAGAAAAAATAAATAGTATTTGGGTTTCTCCAAAAGGAAAGGTAGGATGTGAGCTTTGTTTTGTCTGACGGCTTAGTGAGGTTATTTGAGTTTGGGGACAATCTCACTTTATTTTCTCGGATGACACAATAATACTTAAAAATTCTTGGAAATGGTACATAAGCACAAAAGAAATGGTGGGCTTTTGCATGTAAGGAAGTCTCCCTTACAAGGAACTTGGACAGGGTCTGCAATACCAGCCCCAGGATCGCTCACTACTCAGAAGGGAAGGAGAACAGGGAGTCTAAGAGGGAACTTTCAAAGCGTTGTAAGAATTACTGTGTATATTTAAGGTATACAATGTGTACTATAAGATACAGTAAAATTGTTACTACAGGGGGAAAAAATGAACTTATCCTTGTACTCATTGACACTCCCCATCCCTGCTCTCCTGCCAGGACAAGAACAGCTAGTCATTTATCTCTGAGCCTGGGTCTTCAGCTTCTCTAATGATTTAGTGTATTGGATAATATTCTTTAAAAAGCATCCTTTTCAAAAAAAATTAAAAATTCTAATTAGTTGTACATGACAATAGAATGCATTTTGACAAGTCATATGTAAATGAAGTGTAACTTTTCGTTCTTCTGTTTATACATGATGTAGAGTGACAACAGGTCATGTAATCATAAATGTACATAGGGTAATAGTGTCTGATTCTTATTCAAATAAGTCAACATAGGTTTTTGTTATTTTAGACTCAGGAAAGTAATTGATGAAAATGTGGGGACGAGGACTGGTTGCTTCTAGGGTTACTGAACAGTTGAAAGAAAATAGAATGATAAGATCAATGTGCTTAGTTCTTGGCTTAGGGTCTTTCTGTTAGAGCACCAAAAAGAATATACTGTTTTGTAGCCACAGAGCTGAAGAAATTAAAAGTAAAGCTGAAGTTTGACCCCCCCCCCCAAGGTTGCTAAATTGTCAAATCACTGCCAGCCATACAACAATAATGATTGAGAAAGAGTGAAACCTCAGAACTGGGGTAGAGATATGGGGAAGGATCAGATGATTCAGAGTATAATGAAATCCAAATCCAGTGAGTTGAATAAAGCAGCCTTCTTGCCCTATCTGACTTGAAATGACAGTGGCTTTCTTGCAAAGGGAATCCAGTACTTCTGATTGCCCTTTTTCAGCATCACGCACCATCCCCAGTCCTGTATCTAAAAACATATCCCAACATTCCCTGGAATGCCAATTACAAAATCAAAACTGCAAAACTTCTGCTAATTTTTATTTGCAAAACTCTAGTAATATGGGCTAGGATTGTGGCTCAGTGGTAGGACACTTGCCTACCTTGTGTGAGACACTGGGTTCAATTCTCAGCCCTGAAAATAAATAAATAAAATCAAGGTCCACCAACAATTATAATATATAATAAAAAAAGAAAAAATGCCCAACAATGCCTACATGAATGCATTCCAAGGTTAAAAGGGAAAAAAGGAATATGATTTTATATTTGGCTGAATTTATGTAGATGCATTCACTTACAACAAATTCTAAACTCAATATGGTAGCTCAAGGGTGAGTGCTCAATGCCATACTAGTTATAAATGCTGGAATGGATTCATCATGTTGGCCTGACTCTACCTCCTCTAAGAGGATTCAAACAGTAATTACTTCAGATATGTAAACATACATTAATGAGAGTATTCCAGGTGTTGAAAGAATGCTGAAGCAGTCCTTCTCTGTAAGCCAAGAATGCTATTGGGAGACAGAAAGTCCCAATGTCAGTGAGGAAACATAGTAACATGGCAGAGGCAAAGTAACAGCTCAAAACCAGTACAGACAAAGTGAGCGTGGATATTCCAATAGGTATCAAAGTTCGTGTGATAATGGTTCAACAAGTATTAATATTTGCTGTTAGCTAGGTTTAACATAGATGGGCAGCTCAATTAAGTTCTTTCTAATATGAGTAACTGAGAAAAATTTCAGAGCTTCTGAACCAGGGCCTGGTTGAATCTCCACGGTATTTATGCTTAAGCCCTAGTCTGTGGAAGCTTATGCTTTCATATTTTTAAAAAATACCTTTGAGAGGGAGAAATCAACAAGAATATCTCAGTTTGCATCTTGATATTTATTTGCCTTTTTCAGAGGGGTCTGAGCCATTTACCAGAGTAACTGGAAACTTGGGGAAAAAGAAAATACCTAGAGTGTTCAGTAAATATTAGACAGTAGCTCTGAGATAACACCATGTCCTAGGGACCTGGAACACACTGTGGTACTTTGGTCGTATGTGGGTTTTATAGGATTCAGATGATGGTTTGACCCAAATCTGTCTCACTATAGGCTCAGAGGGGCTTTAAATGCAGTCTTCATTTATTTCTGTAATTAATAAAGGTATTGTTGGAATATTTATGACCAGTAATGGCAGAACCCCATAATGGCTCCTGACCTTTTAGAAAGGACTGAGTGGAAGCTGCTGGAATTACTCTCACTACCAGGAGAGTAAATAAAGAGCAATATCATAACTCAGTAGAAATACAGCAGTGTCACCATACACTGCTTGACAGAGGTGGAGATACTGATTTCTACAGATTCCTCAAAAAACTCATTAGGATGAAGAAGGTAGAATGCTGGTAGATCATCTCATGTAGGTGGTGATTTCACTGAATCAAATGATTCAGTCATGGAATATTTACTGAATTAAATGAACATATCCTTAACTATTGATCTTAGAAAACTTTATCTCAATAAACATAGAACATCAATAAAATTTTGCTTACACTTGGCATGGATAGCAATATACTTTTGATACCTTGCTTCAGAGTTATGGAAATGCTCTGATCTTCAGCTGTGCTTCAATCCGTGGAACATTGCATTATCCCAGATATCAAGCTAGTCTGCGACATTAATGACTGTTCTGAAATGATCTGGAGAACATGAAATAGCAGACACTGTAGATTTGGCAAGGTGTGTATAGGCCAGAGAATGGGAGAGGTATCCAAGAAAATACCTGGGTTTAATTGCTAAGTGGAATGTCTGGAGGGTCTATTTATTTGGAACATTTTAGGATGCCTACTGCAGTTTGAGTCTTTGTACCACCAGGAAAGAAACACAACACTTAGTGGGGCCATTTACATTTTAAAAGAAAGATATACCACATTTTGCTACTACTTGAAGCCACTACTTGTCAGGTGTAGCAGATGCTGCGAGGGTGTCACCCATACTCTCCGACCCTAATCTCCTCTCATCACTTGAAGGAAACTTGAAATTGCCAGAACCTGAATTCTTCACCTCAGGGATTCCTGTGACTCCCAGAGAATTCTCTCTTGCCCATTACTGGAAGTATCTTGATATACCATGATACTATATGAAGACTGCATTAAGTCTCATTAGGCAAAGCATAGCAGAAGGCTCCGGGGTTTGGAATTAAAGCCATGTTCTCCCTGTTAAATTCATCCGCTGAGAAACAGCTCTCTAAGGTGCTTATAGAAATGTTTAACCATGGCATACAGGTAAGCATTCAACCTGATCTGTCTATGATGCATGTTAAATGTTTTACCTAGCCATGTATTTAGTATATTTAATTGCAAACATTTTCAGGTAGAGGTGGTACATGGGATCTCAATCCAGTCTATTTTTCTCAACTCACAGTCTCACAGGGACATTCCCATGACCAAATGATTAAGGAGGGAAAATGGATGCTTAATTTCCACTGGTTAGGCATGATAGATTAGTGCCAATCTGAAGTAGACTTTTCCAGTATGACAAATATACTCTGGTATCCTGGCCTTAACTTGTGTACATCAGTTTAATGCCATTGTCAGCTGCCATAGCCAAATGCCCAACGTGCAAGCTGAAGTCCCCAGTGTGATACCGTATCCACTAGGGATGGCTCTCTCAGACCATGGAGTAAAGGTTCTGAATTTCAGTTTGCTTTCCTTATCCATCCTGCTTTAGCTAGCCCCCATCATTCTTAGATTCACTGGAGGCTTTATTTCCCATAATGGTGTCCCATACCACATAGCTTCTGAACATGAGCTCCCTTTACATCAAAAGAAGTAACGTAATGAGTGGAGCACTTGAGACTCATGCAGTGTCCTGAAGTTGCAGAAAAAGTTTGACTTTTCTGTACTGCTCAGGGTTCTGTGCAGGACACAAAAACCACCTGAGGTATTTTGAGCAGAAAGGACTTTAATGCAGGTTTTCAGGTACTTACGAAGTCACTGGAAGACTATGAGGAGAGAGAATCAAGGACAGTTTTAGAAGCAATGAGGTTAAGAAAACCCTATGCAGATACTTAAAATGGTTGGAATGGGGAGTGCCCATCAGTGAGTAGTATTTAGATTGTTTCCAGCCGCCTCCTCTGCTTCTTCGGAGGCTTGCTATCCAAGGGACACTGGCTTCCATCCCAGGAACTGTAGTTACTGCAGTGAATTAAAGGATGAGCCAACTCACTTAAACATTTTGGACTTTTTATGTCATGTGACCAACATGTGCAAGAGGGTGTTCAGGGATGACCTGGAGGATTGTTCCTGTCGATAAGGTCACTGCTATATAATAGCAACAGGAAGGAATATGGAGCCCAGAGGATGCTTGGGGGCACCTTCTTGTTCTGTTCTAGTGATAAAATTTAATGAAAGGCTCTATCACTATCTTAGATCTCTCAGGAACAAAGGGCGAGGTCATCATATTGGATAAAAGAAACCTGGTCAGCTGAGTAGGAGAAGGAAATTGATGACAACTTGGAAGGACGAGAAGAGGCGGAGGGGAAAGTGCCCCTACATCTGCCCATCTCGTCTTACGTGATGTGTCTCATAAATGTTTCTGTATCTTAACTGCGTTCTCTTCCTGCTAAGTTATATATATATCAGTGATTATTAGCATTATGAACATTGTCTGTAGGTCCTGGGCTGTTGCAACATGCCAGTACTAGAGAAGGTCTTGAACTTACAGCTGGATACATGAACTGGAAGGCCTTTGGGCTTCTACCATTGGAGGAAGAAAGGAAAGAAGGTTTCAAATAGATAAGGAGGGTGGTATTCAATTTTTTTTTTTTTTTTTTTTTTGCTTGGAGGAGAAAAGTATGAGGAAGAAAAGCACGTTAAAATGGACAAAGGGTGGTCTTCCAGTGAGCATCCTGGGCGCTCCTTGGCCTCCCAGGATCTGTCCCTCCTTGCTGTGTCTTGTGTTCTTCCTCATGTGTGACTCTTGATTCAGGCTGGCCCCACTTCTGCTGAGAAAGCTGATGAACACCAGTTACTTACTTTTCTCCCACCCACCTTGGCCGCTCTGGTGGCTGGAGTGTGAGCACTTCATCCCGACTCCAGGGAAACCCCAGAGCTATAGGCAGGCAAACCCTCAAGGTCGCCTCCCTGGGAAAGGTAGTGACTGGAGAAAGACCTTTCCTGAGACTCCGTGCTGGTGAGAAGAGCCCATGTTATCTGCTTGTGCTCTTGGGAGCTCAACAGTGACACAGGAGTGTCGTCTTATCCCTGGTTCTAGGAGGTCCTTTTTTTTTTTTTTGGTGTGTGTGGAGGTTTGCCCCAAATCTTACTTAACTGTAAAATGAGAATGACGTTTCTCACCTCAACTGTTGAGATTAAAGGAACTAATAACTGGGAAGTTCATGGACCTGTGCTTGTCTTTTATTGTTTCATTTTAAATAAGCAGCAATATGGGAGTACTCAGTGTTCGAGGCCACAGGAACGGTGCTTTTATTATATGTTATATGACTTATTGAATATTGCTTTTATTAAAATGTCCTGGGGAAGAATACTACCTGGATGTTCTCGAGAGCGCAAAAGGCTCTGAAGCCGCCATTGGCCATTCTGAGACCAGTGTTGTTAACTTGTGGCTCAAGCACTTAGATCTCAATGATTCTGAGGACATAGTGGGAACTGCAAGGTAGCAAGTTGTACATTTCTGATTGCCCTCAGAGATCCATGAAGTAGGTGACTTCGTTAATAAGTGTGCTGTTTGTGGTGAAAGGCAGTTTATTTTAAAATCATTTTATTCAAAGGGATGTTCTATGTAAAAAGTCCAAGAAATGATTAAATGAGCAGCTATATACCCATCATTCAACTGGAGCCTCTGTGATTCTCTCCAAATACTGTCCCCTGCCTGCCTTCCAGCAATACGCATAAAAAACATCTGGAATGATGTATGGACAAAGTGTTAGAGGCAGGAATCATGGGTTTTTCACTTCATTTTTTTAGTCCAGACCTTTTAGGACTATAAGTTTTTTTAAAAAATACATATTTTTAGTTGTAGTTGGACACAATATGTTTATTTTGATGTGGTGCTGAGGATTGAACCCAGCACCTTACACGTGCTAGACAAGCATTCTACCGCTGAGCCACAACCCCAGCCCCAGGACTGTACATTTTATGATACAGGAAAAACTGTATATTAAAAAAGACCTAGTGTATTATACACTAGGTACAGCAGAAAGTAACTGATGAATTAGAAAACTAAATACTGTAGGCTTGCTTAACATACACTTTCAGAAGCACATTAGCAACAATTATTAGACAATAAATAGTTTTCAGTTTTTATTGAGGTTTGCAATAATTAAAAGGATGGACCCTTGACCAGTGGGGGATGATTTCACACCCAGCTGTCACACGGGCTGTGTGGCCTCCAGCAAACCACATAACCCCTTGGTGCCTCAGTGTCCTCACCTAAGAATGTGGGTAACTATGGAATTAATCTCACAACGTGGCTGTGAGGATTTGATGGGTGATTTCTTGGAACAGCCTAATGATGTATAGGGTTGTGCAAGAAAAGCGGAATTCTGGGAAATGTAGTGCAGCCTCCTCAGACAGACACATTACAAAGACCACGTTCTTCTATTGGCTTGCTTATGGGCTCTCCACACGTGAGGAGTTCTGGGCGTTCTGATGCACTCGTTTAGTTTCCAGTGTTTTCTGTTCTGGTCTTTGCTGCCTTTATTAAACTCATTCTATCCTTTTTTAATTTCAAAGAATTCACTTTTGTTCTCAGATGGTGGCTCTCCCCTCTCTTGTTCATTTTTTTTTCATTTTCCATTTTTCTAAATGATGAAATAGCCTCTCGGTCTCACTGAAATGACAAGTTCAACATTATCAGTTGTTTCTGTATTAACTTTAGGTAATTTTTCCTTAATGCCTGATACTTATGCATTAAGATCTGTATAGAGGGGTTCCTCAAATGACTGTGCCCAAAACTCATCAGAAAGCTTTGTTGAAAATGGAGACCCCTGTTCCCTACACTTGGATATTCTGACTTGGAAGTTATAGGATGAGACGTGAAAATCTTACTCTTAAAAAGCTATCTATGCTAAGCCTAAGGCAAACATCTTTCTAAATGGAGAAATATTGAAAGCATTGTCTCTAAAAACTGGAATAAGACAGGGATATGCCCTCTTCCACTACTTCTATTCAACAGTCCTTGAAACTCTAGTCAGAGCAATTAGGAAATTAAAGGGAAATGGATAGGAGGAGAAGAACTCAAACTATCACTATTTGATTCTATTTTTAGAGGATCCAAAAAATTCCACCAAAAACTTTGAACAAACAAATTAATTCAGCAAAGTAACAGAACATAAAATCAATACCCATAAATCAAATGCATTTCTTCACATCAGTGAGGAATCCTCTGAAAGAGAAACTAGGAAAACCACCCCATGTACAATAGCCTCATACACACACACACACACACACAAAAAAAAACAACACAAAACAAAACAAAAAACAGAAACAACAACAACAACAACCAAAAAACCACCACAACTTGGGAGTCAACTTAATGAAAGAGGTGAAAGACCTGTACAATCCATGAGGTAAATAGAGAGCCTACAGAATGAGGGCAAATTCTTACCACACATACATCAGATAGAGCAGTAATCTCCAGGATCTATAAAGAACTCAAAAAGTTTAACACCAAAAAAGCAAACAACCCAATCAATAAATGGGCCAAGGACCTGAACAGACACTTCTCAGAAGATGACATACATTCAGTCAACAAATATATGAAAAAATGTTCATCATCTCTAGCAGTTAGAGTAGTTTTGATTTGCATTTCTCTAAGATTTCATCTCACTCCACTCAGAATGGCAGCTATTATGCTTACAAACAACAATAAGTGTTGGCGAGGATGTGGGGAAAAAGGTATACTCATACATTGCTGATGGGAATGCAAATTGATACAGTTAATCTGGAAAACAGTATGGAGATTCTTTGGAAAACATGGAATGGAACCACTGTTTGACCCAGTTTTCCCACTCCTTGGTCTATACTCAAAGGACTTAAACTGCATACTACAGTGGCGCAGCCACATGAGTGTTTATAGCAGCTCAATTCACAATAGGTAAACTGTGGAATTAACCTAGATGCCCTTCAGTATATGAATGCATAAAGAAACTGTGGTATATATAACAATGGAATATTACTCAGCATTAAAAGAGAATAAAATCATGGCATTTTCAGGTGAATGGATAGAGTTGGAGACTATCATGCTAAGTGAAGTAAGCCAATCCCAAAAAACCAAAAGCCAAATGTTTTGTCTGATAAGTGGATACTGATCCTTAATTGGGGGTGGGGAGAAGTATGGGAGTAATGTAGGAAATTTGGACAGGGCAAAGTGGAGGGAGGGGAAAGGTGGAAGCATGGGGGTAGGCAAGATGGTGGACATCATAGTATGAATATACAAATGATGTGACTTTACTTTGTGTACAACCAGAGAAATGAGAAATTGTGTTCCCTATGTGGACTATGAGCACAAATGAAAGATTGTGCTCCATATGTATTCTGAATTGAAATGCATTCTGCTGCCATGTATAACAAATTAGAACAAATAAGTAAATAGATTTTTTAAAAATGCAAAAAAAAATGTATTCAATACTCTGATAACTACCTATATAGACCAGTGTTTGGGAATTCCAGGTTGTTCAGTATGTATAGCTAGTACAGGCTCACGTTGGCTGTAGTATTTCTTTTCATTCAATTTTCCTAATGAGAGTGTTCTCCAAGCATATTGGTAGGGCATTATTGGTAGGTCTTCCTTTTCCTACCCACAAACAGTAGAAGGCAGCCAATCATCTAGTGTTACATCTGTGAGTACAGAGGTTAGTTGTTAGATGGGCTTTAAAAACAGTGTACTGTGAATCAAATATGTACACACATGTTCACATAATATATGCTATTCAGGGATTATATGATTTCTTTTGATTCCTTAACGTGTAATAAGCTAACAGTGAAGGTTATAAATTTGCCTCTAGGCATAGCTTTAGGCACATCTTACAAGAACTGCTATTCGTGGTATTATCATTGCAGCTGTTTCCTAAATACTGTGAGAGTTTTCCATTAACCAGGAGGTCCTAAAGAATGTTCAAGTTCTTCAAGTTTTCTGTTTTGTTTTTGCTTAAGGATTTATTGCAGTATGGTTAGAAAAATGGAGTGTTTTTGGTATAATTTTTCTGTTTGGAGTTTAGTCAGGACTTCTTACTTCTCCCCATTGTGTTTTTTTTCCCCGTTTTTCTCTACTGGGGTTGCCCCCAAGTCTGAAGCATGCTAAGCAAGTGCTCTAGTACTGAGCTCAAACCCAAGCCTCTGGTCAGTATTTTTTTTTAAGATATTAAATGGTAAAGTAATATTAATATTCCATGGATACTAAAATGTTCGCTTTCTTTGGGGGTAATTAGATGTATTACATTTTGTCTATTTATTCTGTCAAATATATACTCTAGTGTTTCTTGGGATTTTTATTACATTCTCCTTTTAAAAATATTTCAGGACAGTGTCATTCCATGTATAAAAATTAATGATTATTAACCTTGGTATGGTGGCACATACTTGTAATCCCAGCTGCTCAGGAGGCTGAAGTAGGAGGATTGATTGCAAGTTCTAGACCAGCCTGGATAACTTAACGAGATCCTGTCTCAAAAGAAGATCCTAGTTCCATTAAAAAAAAAAAAAAAGGAGGAAAAAATTGTTCCAACTTTACTATATACTGTACCTTTCTTCAGCACAATACCTTCTTTATTTAATGATTTTTGCCTTAATTTTTGCTTTTGCTGATACTAATATTGAAACATCCCTTTTTGTTTTCTGTTGGTCTGTTGTATTTTTTTTTTTTTGCCCATCTTTTCACTTTTCAATTTTCTGTGTAACTTTAAGTTCTAAATTTATTTTTGTGTTTAAAAAAATAATAATACAGGAATTTTTGTACTTGAATGTTTGTTTCTATTATCAGTAGCAACAGGTTTATCTATATTATTCTTTTTGCTTTCAGACCGTTAGTAAATGTTGGCTATTTTCTCTCTTTTGAACCAGGAATGGTGTATTCTTTGCTGCTTAAAAAACAAACTGTCAGAGAAACATTCTCTGGGATAAGGAGTAGGGAAAGGAATCTCTCCCCATCTTTACTGTTGATGGCTACCCCATAGGATCCAGCCACGGGAAATAGCAGCCATTGCCACAGCTCAAAATGGTGGCGGGAAACCACTCAGTTTTTGTACAGACTTGGTTGTGAAATCGTTTTAGTATCAAATCATCTATTTTAAGACCAACATGTATATGCTCCTAGTGCAGCAACCCCATGTTGTTTTGTTTGTTGCAATTGAATGAACGTGTAATAGGGAAAGAAAAAGAAAATAATGAAAAGCCATTGAGATGCTTCCATATAAAGACAAATTTTAAAATAGTAGATTAGTAGTTTCATTCACAGGACAGAATAATGAACTGAAGGAAGCTGACTCAGTGTAAATGGTTTTTCACATCATGAATTTCTTTTCGATAGACTGCTAATTCACATTAAAAATTATTACATGAATCTCTTTGAACCCTGTATAAATGGGATATTAATGTGCCTTTGTCCAGAGATGGGTAAGTTGAGATGATTTTTATTGTGTGTGCTTTTTGTTTTCTTAAGTTTTTTATTTTTAGTTATATACGACAGTAGATTGTTATTTTAACTTCTTATACATACATGAAGTGTAACTTCCCATTCTTGTGGCTGTATACCATGTAGAGTTACACTAGTCATGCATTCATATAGGAACACAGGAAAGTTATGTCTGATTCACTTTATTTTCTTTGCTATTCCCATCCCCCCTCCCTTCCCTTTTTTTCTCTTTGTCTAATCCAGTGAACTTCTATTCTCCCTGTCCCTTTATTATGTGTTAGCATCCCCATACCAGTGGTTTTTTGGTATTGGCTTATTTCACTTAGATGGAACTGGAGACTATCATGCTATTTACCAGCAATGACATAATTTCATTCTTCTTTATGGCTGAATAATATTCCATTGTGCATAATAAAATGTGTATGTATATAAAATGTGTATCTATATAATATATATATGTGTATCTATATAAAATATATATATATATCTCACATTTTCTTTATCCATTCATCTGTCAAAGAGTACCTAGGTTGGTTTCATAGCTTAGCAATTGTTAATTGAGCTGCTATAAACATTGATGTGTCCATGTCACCATAGTATGCTGATTTTAAGTCCTTTGGGTATATGCCAAGGAGTGGGATAACTGGATCAAATGATGGTTCCATTCCAAGTTTTCCGAGGTATCTCCATACTACTTTCCAAAGTGGTTGCACCAATTTTCAGTTCTACCAGCAATGTATGAGTGAGTGAACCTTTTCCCCCACATCCTTGCCAACATTTATTGTTAGTTCTATTCTTGGTAATTGCAATTCTGACTGGAGAGGAAATCTCAGTGTAGTTTTAATTTGCATTTCTCTAATTGCTAGAGACGTTGAACATTTCTTCATGAATTTTTTGATAATTCATATGTCTTTATTGAATTCCTGTTCAGTTCCTTTGCCCATTTATTGACTTGGGGGGGGTTTATTTTTTAATCCAGGCCCTGGCTAAATACTTGACTTGGAGATAGTGTTTTGAGTAAGCGGTGATCAAAATCATTCATAGCTTCTCCAAATGTATCTTGGAGTCGAATTCGTTTTATGCTGTTTTGAGATTGTTTTACTTAGATGCCTGAAGCTCACATTTCTGCCTTGGCAATGGAATGAAATAACCCAAAATAAGACAAACTTAAAAAAAAATTAAAGGAATCACTGAACAGCAAATAAGAAATGGAGAACTGTTGGTTGGTGTGGTGTGGCTTGCCTACAGATGATGATCATTTTTCTGAGACTTTTCAATAAGCTGGTAAATGAGCTGGGCAAACTGGCCTGCCTGCTGGCTTTGATTAACCCAAATGTCTAATTTCAGAATGCACGTATGTCACAACACCATGATGTGCCTTGATGTTTGCATGTAGGTGATAAACCACTAAAGGTTCTTCAGTTTATTGTCAACTCTCAAAGGAATATTTTATAAGACTTCATTAAAAATTAAATTTAGATCCTGTTATACTAATGTCAAGCATTCTTATCAAATAGTAGAATGTTTGTAGCCATGGGGCAATATTACTAAATAAATTGTATATATTGCCATGCAGTGTACTTTGAAATAAAGGGCCCATTTCCTAACACCAAGAGCTGAAGATTGTCTGATAAGAGCAACTCTTCAAAGGATATCTTAAATCAGAAATTGCCTGGCCCAGGAATCCCGATTATTGGCAAATTCATTTGAACACTATTAGATGGCACATTGATGCATTACTCATTGGGAAGGAAACCATTTCTCAAGGCTGCTTAGCCAAAGCTTTTCATATTTTGGAGGAAAACATGGAAGCCAAGTTTGGAATCACTGCAACCTCTTTGGAATAAAGCCCGTTGGAAGGAAAACAGATGTATGGAAGAGTGTTTCAGGGATTTGTTCCCCTTCACAAACAATGTGCATTTCCAAGTTAAAGGTCTATGTCTGCGTGCTTTTTTTGGTGTCCTCTGGATTTCCCTAGAAACTGATGAGTTATGTTAGTTTCTTTTCTAGTTCTGTGTTGGAAAGAACTGAAGATATGAAGATGGTTCTCAAATATGAGTATCAGTCTGTGGGGTAAACAGACACATGACAGCTCTGATACCCATCCTTGATTTTCTCTGGCCCAGTTAGCTGCCTTCATGCAAGGGCACATGGGTTACACGGTGGCTTGCCATGTTGTTCTCAATGAATACACTACGTTTTGTTCAATCGAGCTTAACAATGCAGGTAGAACTAGTATGAGGCCCCTAAGATTTTTTTTTTTTTTTAAGAAATTTGTGATTTTCCTGGATAGCAGAAAAGATTCGGGGTAGCAAGGGCCACCTAATTCTGGGAAGGAGTTGGAAAACAAAAAGTTTTAAGAAAATGAATGTGGGGACTATTCAGTGGGTAGAGTGCTTGCCACACATGTACAGGGCCCTGGGTAAAAAAGAAAGAAAATGAATGTGGATTTGAAGTAAATGAAAAGAGCTAAAACCAGAGGGACTGAAAGTATTTCACATGTCTCAGAGCATGTGCATATATTTATGTTCCATTGTTTGTGACATAGCACATGATGTCACCCAATATTGGTTCCTGGAGGGGAACCTCAGTGTGCCCAACATTAACCATCGTATATGATGGACCGTGCCAAAAGTTTAAAGAGAAACACATTTTTGGATTGCTCCAGTATCTAATTAGATACTGAGTAGTGGGAGAATGTTGAATAATAAGAGCAGGAAGAAAAATCTGGCATGTCTTTTGTTGAAATTTAATCCTCTGGTTCCACCCCCTCCCCCTACTCTGCAGCAGTCTGAAAACTTTTCAATCACTTTTTTAAGGATACAGTGAATTTTATCACAATTTTATCAATCAAAACCACATGTGCTTCCTCCATTGATGACAGAGAATAACAAAATCATATTTGTTAAACCCAAAACTCAGGTAATAAATAACGGGGATGCAATGTGAAATCTAATGTTCTCTAAAAAGAAACAATGAACCTTTTCTCAAAATTTGATTTGCAAAGTAAAATGAACTTTCTGAAGAGGAAACCATATGAAGTTGCACTTGAGGTTCAGGATCTCCCCCTCCCCCCACCCTCATCCGACTGACTCAGTTTTTCTGTTCTGAGACAACAGTGCTCAGCGAGGATGCTCCTATAAACCATCCAACCTGAGAAGAATGTGCCTGCCAAGTCCCCAAAGTTAGTGATGTAGGGCAAGCTTTCCAAGTGTGGGTTCTGGTTATGATTGATGTAGAGCAGGGGTCAGAAAATGACTGAACTCAGGCCTAATTTGGGACAACGCCAGTGTTTGTGAATAAAGTTTTATGGAGACACAACCATGCACATGGACTTGTGTGTCGTCCATTGCTTCTTTCCTGGTGATGCAGAGGTGAGCAGTCGTGAAAGACATTCAGTGGCCCCCAAAGCCTAAAATATTTCTAATCTGACCTTTTACAGACAGTGTTTACTAAGCCCTCTTCAGATGATCAAGGAGAGCCAGACAAAAAGCAGTCATAATAACTGGCTCCTGGGGAACAAGGATTAAGAATTATGGTAATTTAAGAAGTATTTCCTTCTGATTCTTGGACCCTGACATTCCTTTGTTTTTAGTGGCATAAAAAAGACTAATCCTGGGTACACGACAAAGGTCACCAGCAGGCACTCAGAGACCTGAAATTATTTGCTCTTGGGTTGGGTTCTGGCAAGTGACCAGACATCTCTGAACACCCTCTTACTCATATCCTGGATCTGAAATGCGCAGTAGTCCCTTTAAGGTGTCTGGAAGCTTCAGGTTCCTTCTTCAACATTGCCATTGTCATTGTGGAATGGTTTATCCTCACATTAGTCTCCCCAGAAAGACAGGCGTGGCTTTGGGGGGACTGATGCAAGTGAGGGTATCATTTTGTCTGGTTTTATTTTTAGCTTTGGAACCGGTTTGATTTTTGGAATGCTATCAATTTTAATATGATGGTGCAAAGAGAACAAAAGAAATGTAATCATACCTTGAACAAGATCTTTGATCACTTAATTGATGAATTAAAGACTCTCAAAGGCCGTGCACCAGGCGGAATGCTTCAGATTTACCGGTAATTTTAGAAGTGCTTTCTTATTAGTTCCTGATTTCCAGCCGTCCTGCAAAAGGTATTTCAAAATGTATATTAACGTCAAAGCCAAGCTGCCTCCCTTCTCCAATGGCTTCAGAGCTCCAGGGAACTTTCCTAAGGAGGCCATGTCAGGATATTTGGAAAGGTTAATTCATCTCCAGGTGATAGGAACCAGGTTGTGTCCATTTGAATTGAAAGAATGAAAGGAGGAGGGGGGACCAGAATGAGACACAGCAGGAGGGGAAGGCTTCATAACCAGTAAAAAAAAAAAAAAAAAAAAAATAACCCATGAAATGTGTACGGCCTGTGCAACTCTGCTGAAAAGAAATTAGGCTGGGGGCAGCTAAAAATTTTTATGGGGCTGTCAAAGGACGCTCCTCTGATGAGTGTCTTCAGGTGATGAATGATCCATCCCATCTCGACACCCTTGTTGGTAAGGCTGCAGAGGGTCATCATTTTAGCAGAGTGGCTTGATTTTGTGTTGCTTTTCTAACAGCTGAGATGGCAAATCAATTTTTCAGCACCCTATTCCAGCTCTGGCTTGTTTGTGTATCGGAAGCATGGAACGTCTCTTGAGTACACTCTTGTCCCTCAGAAAATACACTGAATTGCTGTGCTTGGGAAGTCCCTGGGCATCAGGAAATGCTGGTGCCTTTATGCCTTCAGTATGAAGAAAGGGGGAAGCAGCTAGTGGGAGCCGTCTGTATCTCAGGGCCAAGAAGGTAGAAATGGAGTTCTTCACTGTATGCACAGCCATGGCCAAGAGAATGAAATCTTTTTTTTTTCACTTGGGGATCAAAGTTGAATTGGGAGCATCTCCACCTGATTGTGATGCTGAGCTGTGGGCTGGAGCCTTACGTTCTGGTGCTGATATTTTATGAGTCCATATTCAGATTGCTCTGTATCTTAGTCCATTCCGGCTGCTATAACAAAAGGCCATAAATTGGGTAGTTTATGAACAACAGAGATTTCTCACAGTCCCAAAGTCCAGAGAGGCCTCATCAGGGCTGACCTGATGCCTGGTGAAGAGGCTTCCTCAAGGCAGGGCCTTCTTGCTGTGGCCTTCATGGGGGAAGGCCAGTGGGTCTCTCTTGGGCCTCTTCTGGAGGGCGCTAAGCATCTCCCTGATCACTTCTCAAAGGCCCCACTTTCTAACACCATCTCCACAAGGGCCAGGGTTTCACCATGTAAATTGGGAATGGGGGGCACAAACATGGAGACCGTGGCAGCTGAGCACAGGAGCACCACAGTGATCAGTGGCAGACACAGCTGCAGAGCTTGTTAAACGGTTTCTGTTGAGAGGCCTGTGGAGTGTGAAGTGGGCTATTCTGAGATTGGGGAGGAGAAAGGGATTAAATAAATGTGGAATGTTCAGGCCCCTCAAAATCATTAGGGGACATCAGGAAGTCTTTTTTTTTTTTTGGTACCAGGAATTGAACTCAGGGGCACTCGACCACCGAGCCACATCCCAGCCCTATTTTGTATTTTATTTAGAGAGACGGTCTCACTGAGTTGCTTAGTGCCACTCATTTTTGCTTGAGGCTGGCTTTGAGCTCTAGATCTTCCTGCCTCAGCCTCCCAAGCTTCTGGGATTTACAGGTGTGTGCCACTGCACCTACCCACACCAGGAAATTCGAGTTCAGTTTTGGGGTCCAGCTTTTAAAAAGTTTCAGATAGAGGACTTGACATCAGTTATCTATTCATTCAGTCAGGTTTTGAGTATTATGTACCAAATAAAGTAGCAGACACTGAAAATACAGCATTAACAGACAAACATGGAAACTACCCTCATGGCACCCAACAGAAAGCCAGTTAACGACTCATAAAGGACCTGTGATAGTTAGGGCGGCGGTGGGTCCTCATTCAGGAGGCAGAGATGATGTCTCTGCAGAGACGATGTTTAAGGTAAGGACTGAAGCAAGGGGAGATGGAGGATGGGTGTTCTGGGGAGTTGAACAGTTCTGACACAGGAAGAACTTTGGCGTGTGCTGGGACAGAAATCGAGCTTCTTTGGCTCTAATGCTGTCAAGGAAGGGGTCAGGGGAAGACTTGGGTCAGATCACCCAAGATTTGAAGGGCCCTGTGGGTAGAAGGTTGGAATATTCTCAGTGTCACAGGAAATCTCTGAGGGTTTTAAGCAAGGGGTGACATTTACTTGGTATCTTAGACTTTCCTTGGCTCCCACATCAAGAATGGTTTATGAGCATGGGAGGGGAAGCAGGTGATGTGAGATTGCACGAGCCCAGGCTGGAGATCATCATGGAAGCTGAGACGGGGAAACGGGTTTGGATTCAGGGACACTGAAAAGAAAGATCTGCAGGTTGGAGGGAGGGAGGGAGAGGACCATCTGGGGAAGAACACGTGTAAGGTTAAGTAGGGGAAACCCAGAGGCAAGACCGCAGCCACTGGAGATGGTTCATCTGGGGAGGGGAACCTGGGAAAAAGTAGTGCTTATTAATCTGGTTTAAATCATTGATTCTTAGGTATTTGGAAAGTCAGATTCCTTTAGAATTGATAAGCCCCCTCTTCACTAAAGAAAAAAGGGGGAAAAAAGGCAAGACCAAGAAAACAGTGCTTTTACATGTAACATTGAATATAATTTTAAGGACCATATGAACCTGTTCCATGGATTGTTAACAGATCCTAGCTGAAGAACACTTTCAAATATGTGAAGGGCTGCCTTGTAGAACAGAAATCTTCTAGAATTAACACTGTTTATTAAACATTCTAGATTAAAGTCTCTTAAATTAGCTTGGTGTCAGATTCCCAACTGAGTAGATGAGATAAATAACATCTTTTAAAAAATCAATTTACAGAGTCATTCTAAGATTTAAATGAGACTGTTATCTTAATTACTGTGACCCTGTAACTACTAATGCTTTAAACAGAGGAACCCCCGCTGAAGTGTATGTAGTTTGAACCAAGAAGAACTTTGAATAATGGTAGCTGTGTGTGGATGGCCAGTAGGGGCTACCTGGAGACATGGGGATCCAGGAAGCGGTTTAAGTAGAATCTGAGTGACGTTTTGCTCATAAAGATGTGGAGATTCTTTGACTACGTGGTTTCTAAATCCTTACCCTAGATGGTCGTCATCACAGCCCAACTAGACAAATATTGGTGAGGTCCAGTGGGGAAGTAGTAGGTCAAGGTGTAGTACTAAACAAAGTTCTTAATAAATTACCGAGTTGTGGTGGCAGACCATGTTGGGTTGTCACCTCCATCTGAATCCACAAGCTCTTAGTCATCTTTATCAAAGGGTGGCCATAGGACAGACCCCAATGAGCCAGCAGACATTTCTGGTAAAGCTTTGAAAAGTCACAGACGTAATTGGTAAGTATGTTTTGTATTCCACCTTCCATCCTGGAGTATGGAAATGGTACCGTGAAATAAAGTAGCCATTTCATGACAATGAAATCATCAACTATGAAGCAAAGGTTAGGAGAATCATAGCGATAAGTTTCTTCTCGTGAATATGGACCTAGGAGTGGAATTGAAGGGTCATTTGGTAATTCCATGCTTGTAACTGACTGAGGAGTTTAAAGACTGATTTCTACAGTGGTGATGTCATTTTGTGTAACCTCTACAAAAGTACGAAAATTTTTCGCATTCTTGCCAACATCTATTCTTTTGATGAAAAACACCCTGGTGGGTGTGAAATGGTCTCTGATGGTGATTTTGATTTGCATTTTCCTAATGAAGAGAGGCATCATTTAATGTGCCTATTGGCCATTTGTGAGTGTTCATTAGATAAATGTCCACTTAGATACTTGGCCCATTTCCTCCCATTTTTTAAAATTGGCATATATAATGTGTATTTATGGGGTGCAGAATGAGAGTTCAATGAATGTATACAATGTATAATCATCAAAGCATGGTAATTAACATTCCTCTGTCCTTAAACATGTATCATTTATATGTGTTGGGAAGCTTCAAACTCATCTCTTCTAGTTCTTTATAAAATATGAAAGTAGTTTTTGTGAACTACAATCGTGCTACTGTGTTATGGAACATTAGAATTATTTCTAGTACCTATCAGTATTTGGGTACCTATTATCCAATCTCCCTCTGACTTCCCTCCTCTACTTTTTCTAGTTTCTGGTGACCACTAGTGTCCACTCTACCTCTATGATGTCAACATTTTTAGCTTACACATATGAGTAAGAGCGTGCAATATTGGTCTTTTTGTGCATGGCTTATTCCACTTAAGAGAATGTTCTCCACTTCCATCCATATTGCCACCCATGTCAGGATTTCATTCTTTTTATGGCTGAATTGTGTGTGTGTGTGTGTGTGTGTGTGTGTGTGTGTGAGAGAGAGAGAGAGAGAGAGAGAGAGAGAGAGAGAGAGAGAGAATTTATTTATCCACTCATCCATTAATGGACACTCTCATTGATTCCATATCTTGCCTTTGACCACTTTTAATTGGATTGTCTTTTTATTATTGAGTTATAACAAATATTCTTTTCACATTTTATGGGTTGTCTTCATTTTCTTTATGGTGTCATTTATAGCACAAAGGTTTTAAATTTTAATAAAGTCCTATTTTTTTCTTTTGTTACTTATAATTTTAGTATTCAATCCAAGAAGTGTTTGCCTAATCCAAGGTCATGAAGATTTACTCTTAAGTTTTCTTCTAAGAGTTTTATAGTTTGAGCTCTTAAATTTAGGTCTATGATCCATTATGAATTTGTGTGTGTGTTTGTGTGTGTCTATGCATTTGTCACAGAACTGTTTGTTAAAAGCACTATTCTTTCTATATTGAGTAGTTTTGACACTCTGTACTTTCAACTTTATTGCATTGGTGGACATGTCTATCCTTACATGAGTACTACTGTGTCTTGATGGCCTTATAAGTTTTGAAGACAGGAAGTAGAAGTTCTCCAACTTTTAATAAAAGATTGTTTTGGCTCTTTTGGGTCCTTAGCTGTCCAGAGGAATTTTAGAATCAACTTGTCGGTTTCTGTAAAATGTCAGGTGAGATTGTGTTGAATCTGCAGATTAATTTGAGGACTATTGCCACTTTAACACTATTGTTTAATTCATGAACATGGACTGTGTGTCTGGTAGGCTTTCTTTCTTGGTAATATTTTGTAGTTTTCAGTCTATGAACTTTGCATTTATTTTGTTCAATTTTTTCCTGTTTTCCATTTACAATAGTATTTTAAAAATAAATTAATTTAATTTTTGCAATGTTCAAGTGTCTAAAATATGATTTTATTATACAATATATTTTCTTAAAATCAAATTTCTTGTATCCTGTAATCTTGCTGAACTCATTTATTAGTGCTAATATATTTTTTAGTGAATTTCTTAGAATTTTCTGTAGATAAGAAAGATTGTGTCATCTATAAGTAGAGGTAATTTTGCTTCTTTCTTTTCAAGTTACATACTTTTTTTTCCTTTTGTTTTTGCCTAGTTGTCCTGGCCAGAACTTGTACTACGATGTTGAGTAGAAGTGATATGAGCAGACATCTTTATCTTGTTCCTGATCTTAGGGGGAAAGTCATTATTTAATGTTAAGTACCATGTTATATGTATGTTTCTTGTGTATATTCTTTATCAGGTTGGATATACTCTCTCTTCCTCTAGTTTGTTGAGTGCTCTTGTCATGAGCTGGTGTTGAATTTTGCCAAATGCTTTTTCAGGGTATATTGACATGATCATATTTTTTTCCTTTATTTTAATAATGTGGTATATTACATTAATTGATTTTTAGATGTTAAACCACCTTGTGTTCCCGGGATTAATCCCACTTAGTCATGGTGGGTATTCCTTTCTGTACATTGCTAGGTATAGCTTGCTGCTATTTTGTTGAGGATTTTTGTGTTCATATTCATGCGTGATATTAGCTTGTATGTACTCTTCTGGATTTTTTTTTCTTGCAGTGGCTTTGTCTGGTAGGTTAGCCTTCCAGTAGGAAGGTGTCAGGCACTAAATCCCTGTGCCAAGATAGGGGCCTCGTAAGAACCATGGAGAACTTGGTAGAGAATTTTAAGAGGAGGCTGGAGTTCCATGACACATTCCCTCTTCTTCTGGTGCTTTTATTATATGTGTGTTACAGCTATAAAAAACACATTGTTACAATTACTACTTTAGCCCATTAAATCCCATCATCCAAGATGTGGGACATGTATAAAAACTTAAATTGAGCAGCAGTTATACCACTTATGGTAACTTTTACAATAAATATTATTTAGAATTCTGTTTTAAGAGAAGTAATATATGAATGATTAAAGCATTTGAAAAGAACATTTTTATACATGAAAAAATATAAAAGGATATATAAGCTCTAGATTATGATTTACAATGTATTTAAGGTACCTGTGTCAATTTTGTGAAATATTTGCAGAATTGAAAACTTCGGACTTAATAAGTTAATTGTATCTCCTTTAAAGAATTGGAGAGAGAGAGAGAGAGAGAGAGAGAGAGAGAGAGAGAGAGAGAGAGTGTGTGTGTGTGTGTATACATATATCATTACATAGGTACACACATATATATTTACATTTATAGAGTTCATAATAAGTATTTTCCTACTCTTTGTGGTTCTCTTCATTTTTTACTATGGATTTGAATTACTGTCTGGTGTCATTTCCTTGTGAAATAAGTTTATTTTTACCTGCCTGTTTGTTCTCTTATTATTGAATATATTATGTTTTTATGTTATGGGATCCAAAATAATAAATATAATCAATTTTATTAGTGCATTTTAAATACAGAATAATCAGCTTCGTTGCAGAATACTTGTGCATGCAGTCGACATGCCGTGATCACATTCACCTCCCATTAGCTTTCCTTTTATTTATATGTGTGTATACACATACATATGTATATATACATATATATAAGTGTTTTATAAAATTGCATTTTAAATCAGTTAAGAAACAGACAACATAGTCTTTTGCAGTTCCCTACATAGGTACCCTTACTGGCACTGTTTGTTGTTTTTCATGAAATTGCATTACTGTCTGGTATGACTTGATCTGAGCCTTTAGAGCCTCTTTAGTGTTCCTGTAAGGCATCAGCAGCAAATGATGACAGTTTTTGTTATCTGGGAATAATCAATTTCACCTTTATTGCAAAGTATGGTTTTGCTGGATAGAAGATTCCTGGCTGATGGTGTTCTGTCGTTAGCTCTTTGAACCTGTCACCCTACTACCTTCTGGCCTCCAGTGTTTCTAATGAGATGTGGATCTGCATCATAGTTTGATTTCCTTGTATTTGAGGAATGTTTTTTCTTTGTTACCTTCAAGATTTGCCTTATTTTGGATTTCATGGTTTCAGTGTGTGTAGATGTGGACATCTTCAAGTTTGTCCTAGAGTTGACTGAGCATCTTTGTGTATAAATTGTTTTCTCATCCCATTTGGAAAGTTTTTAGCCATAATTTATTTGAATATTGTTTCTCTTGCCTCTCTTCTGGTCGTCCATTATGTGTATTATTACACTTAATGGTGGCCTCCATTTCCCCGAGTTTCTTTTCATTTTTATTGATTGCTTTCTTCTGCTTTTCAAAATGGCATAATCTCTCTTAGTCTTCCTTCAGGTTTGCAGATTCTTTCTTCTGTCCCTTCCACAATTGAGCCCTTGAAGTAAATATTTCATTTTGGTCATTTTGTTTGAACTCCCAAATTTTCATTTGGCTCTTTATGGTGGTTGCTGTCTCTGAAAGACATTCTCCATTTTATTAATCATTATCATCTTACCTTCTTCTAATTCTTTAAGCTTGAATTCCTGTAGTTTTTAAAGACGTACTTGTAGTAGCTGTTTTGAAGTCTGTCTGCAGAGTTGCCATCTGGGTCCCTTGGAAGCCATTTTTATTAAATTTACCACCTGTGTATTGGTCAAAACTTCCCGTTTCTTTGCATATCCTGTAATTTTATTGAGGAGAAGATCAGAAAACAAAGTATCTTCAGATACTGACCCTTCCTGTTGGGGTTTTTTGTTGTTGCTTGCCTGATCCTTTGCTTGTTTGGTGATTTGGCTGGAATACTTCTACAAAGTCTATTTCTCGAATAGTTTGTATCTCATTGCCCTGATACAATAGTTTGTATCTCATTGCCCTGCTAAGTTCTTTTCCCCTCACCCCTTTAAAAATGTTAGCCTTGCTGCTCAGGGGTTGCCTCTGAGTTACAGTAGGAATTTTTCAGTGTTTGGTCAGAGGTTATGTTTAAGTCTCTGTGCCGGTGAGACTATTACCCTAGTTGATGGCTCTGTGTGTGAAGTTCGGGGAAAGATGCAGCAAGTTTGCTTTCATGTCTGCCCCTTCCCTGGCTCTGATCTCCTGAGTTGGTGAGGTTAGCGCAGTTCCCAGAGCTCACTGTAACCCTAAGAGGTCTCCTTCTGGGTTCCTTTCTCCCTAGTTCTTTCTATTAAACTTCCGGATGCTCTCATGATTGTATGTGTCATGGTAAGCCTCCTCCTAAAATTCTCTACCAAGTTCTCCTTGGTTCTTACAAGATCCCTCCCTACCTGGCCCAGGGATTTAGTGCCTGACCCTTCCTGCCAGAAGGTTAACTTTATCTTTTTCTTCCACCTGAGTTAGAGTGTCCTTTCTGCCTCTTGTGTCTTGGATATAGTTCTTGCCTTGAAGAATCCTATGTAATGAAAACCAGTGAAGTCCCTCAGTTTCAAGTGCCTTGAATCAGCTATTCTCTTTGTTTGATTCCACTCATTGGTATTTCATGGATGCTTTTGCTTGCTCCTCATTGTCTTGAGCTCCCCCACACCTGTCTTCCTCATTCTGTGCTGCAGTCTTCTCAGACCTGTAATTGTCCTTAAATCTGTTTTAAGTCTCAAGTCATTTTAAGTTTTCTGAGGACTTTGGAGGTCTTACATTCAGAGTGAATTCCCCCAATGTCCTTCATACCTCAGTCCATCTTCTGTCCTTTTTCTTTCCCACCTTGCTTACTGCTGAGCATTGACCTTATTCTCATTCCACACCACCAGAGAAACATGGCTGCATGTGTGACCGGCTTTCAGGGAAGGGTTCAGGGTCAAGGTGGGGGATGATGGCATTGCACAATGGGGAATAGTTGGGATTAGATGCTAATGCTCCCTCCTAACAACTGTTCCTTTATCACCTGAGAATTTTTCAGTGGTGGTTTTTATCCTTAAGCCCAGTCATATTGCTGGCTGGCTTCTGTTCTTTGTCTCTTTTTCTTAATTCCTTTGTCCTATTTTTTTCTTTTCTTCATTTTGAGGTCTCCAAACCCTTTGTCTCCTCCTGCCCATTTTTTCCCCCTTCTTGAGTGTTGATTTTTTTTTATTGTGGTAAAATACACATAACCTAAAATTTGCAATTTTTATGCACGATTTTTTGGCAGGAAGGACATCCATAGGGTTATGCAGCTATTATGTATCCATTTTTAGGACCCAGTTTTCTACTACCTCAAACAGAAACTCTGTATCACTAAATGATAACTTTATATTTACCCTTAGTCCTGCACTTCTGCTAACTGTTGTTGTGTTTTCTATCCCTATGAATTTGCCTCTTCAAGGTATCTCATTTAAGTGGAATCACTCAGTGTTGTCCTCCATGTGTTTGGATGTTTCAGTTAGCACATTTATTAAAAAAAAAAAAAAAAGATTTATCCATGTTGTAGCATATGTACAGAGTTTTGTTTTAAGGCTAACTGTGTTCTGCTATATGTGGTATTACTTTTGGTGTATTTGTTGTTGGATATTTGGTGGTCTTCCCACTTTTTGACTATCGCAAATGATGTTGTTGTGAATATACAGCATCTGGTTGAGTCCCTGCTTTGAGACACTTTGGGTGTATACCTAGAGGTGGAGATACTGCATCCCATGGCCATTCTTTGTTAACTTTCAGAAGAACTGTTTTCCATGGTGGCTGTGCAAATTTTCACCTCACCAGCAATGCACCTGGGTTCCAGCCTGTTTATATCCTCACCAACTCTCCATTCTTTGATAATAGCCATGCAAATGAATATAAAGGGTATGGCCCACTTTAAATTATTCCTCCCTGTACTCCTTCCAGGCAATGAATGAAGAGTCCTTTTACTTTATTATGTAGAATGAATTCTCTGAGAGAATATGGAGAAGCACTGTATTATAAATAATCTACTTTTAATTAGGAAATAATTCTAGACTGAAGTCTATAAAGGCTCATAAGAGCCCATGTTTTAGAATCAGATTTATCAGGGCTTATTCTTTTTATCATATTTGTTTCATATATTATCACTCAATAGACGGGAGATGTTAACTTTGTCATTTATCACTTACATTTGTTTCATATTTTCTCTGTTATAGTTGGCTTTGTCTTGGTGGGCTCCTTAGCTCATCAGTGGTAACCTGACTATAAGCTGAATGAGACCTTTGGCGTATGGACCAGGTCCAGAGCAAGTTCCCCACTGATCCATTTATTGGTTTAAAATTCCTGTTCTGTTTTCCTATTTGTATCCACAGACACTTTCACATTCAGAATGAAGCTTTCCTTTACATGTTGGCAGACCCATTTGTAATTACCTTTCCATAGTTTTCCAGTTGCTTTCAAAAATTATCATTATTACAGATTTCTAAGGGGAATGCCTTTGGAGCTGTGTGTGCACGTGAGAGGGAGGGTGCATGGGGGAACTGGGGTTTGGAAAAGGATAGAGGAAACACATCAGCAGGTGGAAAAGGTTAGCATGGAAAGAGAATCATGGGAATGTGATCTTTTTGAGATGTGTCCCTCAATTTTCTTGAGTTCCAGGAAATCTTGATGCCATCCTCGTTAGCATTTAAAGAATTCCTGCGAGATGGCATTTATTTACGACAGAAAAAGTTTCTAATACTTTGGAGATGTTTGAAACCACAGAGAAAGAGTAGCAACAGGGTTCACGGGTTCACAGGTTTTGAGGGAATTGCCATGTCTAAGTCTAAAGTTAATGCCAAAATTCTAGTAAGATAATTATGATGGAAGTAATAAAATATGCATTAAACTTTTTTCTTAATCTAAGGAAATTAATAATTGTTCATATTTAATGCTTGGTGGTTTAAATATCTTACATTCATCATTTAATTTGATTATTTCAGTGACCCTGAAAAATATTTTTTTTCTGAGTCCCATTTTGTAGATTGAAAGGAGAACAAAAACAAACTAGAAACCCAAAATAGAGGGTCCTACTTGTTGTTGATCAGTTGCTATGTGCTGGCCACTGGACAAAATGTCTTATTTACTTAGCCGTCATAGAAATAAATACTATTATTATTGCCATTTTATAGCTGAGAAGACTGATGTCACAGGTGCTAATTGAACAGGCGAAGGTTACACTGAGTAAACCGGAATAGCAGCTCAATTCCAATTCTCTTTCAAGTTTCACTTTTAGAAATTCTTAATCTTGGGCTGAGGACATAGCTCAGCTGGTAGAGTGCTTGCCTTACATGCAAAGGCCCTGGCTTCAATCCCTAGCACCCAATGGAAAAAAAAAAAATTCTTAATCTGAAACAATAGCCTGAAGTGGTTGTTTAAACTTAATTAAAATTAAAAAGTCTTTTCCTTCACCACACCACCACATTTTAGTAGCTCAGTAGCCAATGTGGCTAGTGGCTGCCAGATAGGACAGTGGTGCTGTGCAGCATTTCTATCAGTGCAAAGATCTGTTGAACAGGGCTTCTTAGGAAGCCTGTGGGAAATGTCTAAAGATCTTTGCCACACACACTTAAGCCAAAGGAAAAGGTGGCATCAAAAGGGGAGGAAGCAATACCAATGACTTCATTACTTGTTTTGTTTATGTAGGGTGCAAAGCAAATTATTTATTGAGTATGCATACAGCAGGGAAGGAGAAGACACACTCCCTTTGTCTACATAGGAAGTAGCAGAAGAGGTGGTGGGGAGGTTGCCTTGGTAATCGTGGTAGTGAATGGGTAGGTGTACAAGTGTCCACAGGATGCTATTTCTGTCGCAGGTGCTTGAGGTACATATTAAAAACAGACATGGTCTAGTGCATGGTTTGTGGATCCTCTGATATCTCAGAACTCCCAGAAAAGCTGACAAAGTATTGTTTCATGCACCTCACAGGACCCATGCAGACAAAAACCATTCACTCCGTCAACAGTCACACAGAATATTGGCTGTTATTTTCTTCCTCAACAAATGTGGGAGATAGATTGCCTCAGGCAAAATAGTATTTTACACATGGTTTCCCAAAAGCCCTGTGCATATTTAGAGCTCTTCTCAAAATGTTTGCATTTGTTCTTCCAAAAAGAAATTTGCATGACATTTTAGAATTGCATTCTGTCTAGAAAGCAAATCCTGGCTTTTCATATTTAAATTCAAAGCTTTCTGATGTAAAATGTGCCAGGAAAATGTATGTTCCAAATTAGGTTTTTCTTAGAGGCAGCAGACTTTTTTTTTTTTTTTGGCCATTAAAATAATTTTAGGGAAAAATTCCTAACATCATGTTATCCCTCTTTCTTGGTTGAGAAAATCGTTGATGGTGACGGAAAGATCTGTTTGGTCTTCAACTTTGAGAAAATTGAGCCTGAATTCCATTTTGATGGGACTACCCAGAGATACAAGCATGTGCTGTTATTGGCTAGTCATATGATGTCACAGTTGATCTATGTAAAAGCCACTTACAGAATATTTGACAGCAGTAGCAACACAAGCAAAAACAACAGAAAACAAAATAAAAATAAAACAACAATTGTGATTCGTAAGTGATTGATAAACATTAATGGCAGAGATTAGTGAATTACTGAGATTTAATGGAGAAATTCTCCCAATAAAATCCTTAAAACACACCCTCCAAAGTGACTTCACTGGTCATCATCATGGGGGAACCCAATAGCCTTGAACGCTTTACTTATTCTTGGTTTGAAACATTGGTATTTATGAGAGGAAACATACCCTCAACAGTATCCTCTTTGAGTGAATATGAAAGTTTTAATGTTTGCTGTGCATATTTTTCAGCAACATGCAAAAAAATATCCATTTGGAATTGGGTTTAGGAAGTCTAGTTAATAGGCTGGGTGAAATAAGCTTCCTTTGATATTGCACTCCACATGAGTGATTTAGCAATCGTAACTATTTCTACTTGAAAAGGTTAGGGTTCCTTTTGTTAGGAGGCTGAAGGTCAAGGAGAAGGTATTTTGCTTAGCCTTCAACATTGAGATGGGCTAATTAACCATCCAGGACAAACAGTTGTATCTCTGGCTGAAGAATTCCAGAAGAGGAGCCTTGCTCAATAAGGAGTATCAAGCTTACATTAAGTCTTGTTGCATGATTCTTGACGTTTTTCCATTTTTGAGCTACGTTGCTCATCATTCGCTTAAAGACTGTGGCAAAGTAAATAAAAAAGTTTTTTGATGTCCCCCACTCCCGCATACCCTCCACCTACCATGATGACTCTAACATAGCTAGACTCTAGCTTAGTTCCAGTCTAGTATCACAGATCAATGTAAACCGCTGTGGGTGGGACTAGAGTCGGGGGTAGGGTTGCTTGGTGTAATATATAGTTGCAGAAATATCTCTGCCAACTTGTAGCCATGCCCCTACATGAACCACTGTGATGTCACAGGAAATGGGACAGAAGCAGAGGCTGGACGGGTGCTTGTATGGTTAAGCTTTTCCCTGTTGATCTTTGGACCCTGCAGCTATGCCATGAAGAAGCCTGGGCTAGAGAGAGAGAGACCACAAGGAGCTGGGACCCCAAGCTGACAGCCCCCAGACATGTGAGTGAGGCCATTCAGCCTCAGCCAGTTCACCTGCTGACCTCCGTGATCAGCCAAGCTGGCCCACTGTAGCTTTGCCATCAGGCTGACCCCCAGGACAGTCCAAGGATCACCCTTGTTGTTTCTTGTTACTTAATTTCCGCTTTCATCTGTATTCTTGCCCTCCATTCCTTTTGGCTGCCTTTCCCCCTCTTTCTTCTTAAATTAGATGCTTATATTATTAATTTTTAGTCTTCTAATGAAATCAGGAAACCTCGCTTTATAGGTACAGTTGAGAGGGTTTAGTGGCAGTTGCTTGCGGGGAGCAGGAGGCATCACAAGCAGTTCAAGAATTTTGCAATGCCTTTAGATGGGATTTTTCTTTGCTCTAAAATCCCAGGTAGGTTAATTTTATATGTATCAGTTTAGGTTTAACAGAGGTCTTATAAATTACCAAATGGTATTTTGGGTGGTACATGGTTTTCGGTGTTTCTAAGATGAGCATAATGACCTAATGGAACTTTTTGAGAATTAAATGAGATAACATGTGTCAAGCATTTGACGTCCATACTATATGTTATTTATTATAATAGTTCTTAGGCAGACCTCATTCATATCCCAGCATGGAAACTTGCATTGAAGGCCACAGTTAACCTGGCAGGGCCTCCCATTGTACTGGGGAACCAGATGCTGTGTTCTAAGGTCACTGAAATATGTCTCTAACTTATCTTGGGCTTGCCAAACTCGATTGCTTTTGATTTATTACTTTGTTTGTATTTTATATGTAAACCATGTCCTCATCATATTCATTAGATCTTGTCCCTTGATATTACAGTTCAGTGGTTCATCATGGTCTCTCTGTGTTGTGAATATGAAGAGACAGAGGTACTGAGGGGTCTGCAGAGTCGGTAATGACATTGAAATAACACATCTGTATTCTGCATTATTGTTGAAGCGTCTGAAGACTTGGTTTCTCCTAAAAATTTACCAAATCATTTAAAACATGAAATTAATGCCTTAAAAAAACCCGATTTTTTGGTGACCTGTCTTACTCGGGGTAAGTTTTCGCCATTTCAGGTATCCTGGCCAAGGCTGGGACTCTCTGGGGCACATGTAAGCTGCTGATCCAGATCCTCAATATATGTGGCACCTGTGGCTTTGTCCCAGAGCAGCTTTCCTGGCTTTTTGTTCTTGAATTTCCCTTCCTTCCAGCAGAGAGTTACTCTTCTTTCTGTAGTTAGAAACGATTTCCCTTTTGGGCTCTCTCAATCATTGAAATTCTTTATTTTGGCACAATGCACAAGCATGAGGTCTTATTTTTGGATCCATCTTAATTCTCATGGAATGTGTGCCTCACTTCAGGCCCCAGGACTGCAACAGTAAATGGGATAGTTCTGGGTGCCCCAATGCTGACGAGAGTGAGCAGGCCAGGGGAGAGCCAACACCCACTTCCTCTGTCATGCAGCATTGAAGCAAAGTGACAGTTGTGCAGGAGGAGACAAACCTGTGTGATTGTCTTGAAAGTGTGGGTGGTGTACATAGCACGGACTATGTTATTTAAATCTTGCAGAGAGTAAAATACCTGTACATTCCACCTTCAGTGATGTCATCTAATAATTGATAGCTCAAAGAAAGCATCTCTTCTCTCCTCCTGCTCTGCAGCAGAATTGTATCTTGGTTTGTCAGTTCTTTATTCAGCACAGAGAAGGTGGTTGGAGGGACACTTCTACTAAGTAGCACACATGGGTACATGCCACTTTTGGTACATGGACTTTGTGGATTAAGAAGACACCTTTGCCTAGAGTAGAATCTTTATTCTGCCAGAACAAAGTAGAAATGAAGAGATACTCAGCAATTTATGTTATATTTTAGGTTGAAGGACAGCAAACGAACAATCTTGAAAAGGGGATACCAAACACTCCTCCTAAACATTTCTGTGTCCAGATATGCCCTCTTGCCATTTCAGACTTGCGGGGCCCAGAATGAAGTTTCTTTTTCCTGGTTTTGCAAGTTTCTTCACCGCTTTGCTGCTCCCTTGATAGAGATTATAAATCGTCTTCAGTAAGGTGGCCGAGTCCATTCCATTTCTTAAAATATGTGAGTTTTATACTTTACCACTTAAAAGTGCTCTTCCTCTCACTGACACAAAGCATTTTGAGTTGAATGAGAACCACTAAAAATTCTGTTTGTTAACAGAGAAGATGGTGTTGAATCATAACAAGAGCTGCCGCCCCTCCACTAAATTGAGATTGCACAGTTAGCTTTCAGTCTTAGGTCCCCAAATTACAAGAAGCTTATTCTCTAAGTGCCTTAAGGAAAAACTGTGATTACAGTTTCTTTCATGGCTGTCTTGACTTAAACGCTGAATTCTTTTTTCTTTTTTGATTTTTGAGATGGAGTCTTACTATATTGCCCAGGCTGGCCTTGAACTCCTGGGCCTAAATGATCCTCCTGCCTCAGACTCCCAAATAGTGGCAGGCACCTGGCATTACCTGAAATCCCTTAAAGGCACCTTCCAGATTGGAGTGGTGGAGGAAACTTCCATCTGGTTGGTTCTGTGCAGGATTTGGGAGTGGTGCTGATGGGGAGGAGCCGCTGGGAGTGGAGATTCTTACAGTTGGAAGAAATAACTACTTAAAGCAAATGCTAATGATTTAAAATGTTATTCCTTCTGTGCTTTTAGGGAAAAAAAATAAAATTAAAGTAATAAAGGCTCACAGCCTGGACCTCATCCTCAGTCACTCTGCGAGAATTCCCAGGAGGGTCTCAGTTCCCCTCTCCTTCCTTTAAAAATGGTGGACCTGGAACCACTTACAGAGGAGGTTTAATAAGAGGTAAATGTGTTTTATATTTTGTATCTTGTTAAGTGAAAAAAGATGGATTCTCGCAAGTAGTCTCTTGGTGCAGATTTGAGTGGTCTGTGCATGAAAACGTGGGGATGCTTGGCCAACTCGCATCTCTGTTGTGGTCCCCCATGGCTACTTAAAGTCTGCCCTCCCATGCCACCATCCTCCCCACCACAGAGCCAGCAGAGATGCAACTGCCTCATTTGTAGAATGGATCTGCAGATCCAGAAAACTTGTTTCTGTCTGATTTGCTGATAATTTACTCCTCATTTGATTTGGGGTGGGGGAGAGGAGAAGAAGGGTGAAAGAAAAAAAAAAAAAAAAAAGAACCGCTGCTCTGAGCTCACATAGTAAGACTGCATGGAAAAAGGGATTGCTGTGCAGGTCAGAGAAAATCAGGATTGAAAGCAGCTGAAATAATTCATAAAGATTTATGCAAAGGTTGCACGTTTATTAGAGGAAATGCTGGGAAAGCCATGCACCTGTGACGGTGACCCCTCCCCCCCCCAATATAAAAAAGATCTTCACCTAAAGGAGCTCATTGGAAGCTGGGTCAGAAAGAATGACTTAAAAAATGTATTTTATCTTAGATATATAATTTTACAATGAGACATGTTCCCTTTCTGGTAATTTTTTTTTTTTTTTTATGACCTTTGGGTGCCAGATAGCGCCATTCCTGCTGTCTGCTTTCACTACTCGGCGTTAAAGAAGCCCATTATATCTGTCTTTGATCCGGAGATCGGGATTGCTAAAACTGATGGCCACAATTAAAGACAGTCCTGTTGAAAACCTGACCTCTGTCTGCTCTCAACTGCATGTAAACTTTTCAATATGGATGTAATTTGGTATTAAATTACCCATGCTTTATTGCTTTTTAGTACAGCCCTGTCTGTTGCCTTTTAAAGATAAAGGTAACATAAAAGAAAAATTGTGGTGTGTCTGCATAATTATGTAATTATAAACTTGTTTTCCTACATTCAGAAAACCCTTTGTGTGTGTGTGCATCTATTGAAAAGTAATAGGCTGGTAGGATTGGAAAAACAGCCTTTATATTTTTTCCTCCTGATCTGTTCAACTTAGACATCCACTGTACAGCATAGGTCAGTGTATTTAACTATTCTAATCTTGGCTTTCAGAGGGTATTCTCGGTTTGTAATGGGTGCAGCTTTGTAAAAGATTCTCTGCTGCTTCTTTAGAACTGGTCCAGCCAAAATAGAGTTTATACCTGGGTACTAAGACAAAACCTACCTGTTCTTTCAAAGCTTGGGTCCATCATGGTCATATCCCATGGTCTGGAATCAGCCCATAGTGAGGATTATGTAAACCTCACTGTGCTTGAAATTAGAAACGACAGCTGTGATTTTCACTTCCAACATTCTTCTTTGTGATGGGGGGATCCAAAAGCAAGCAGGGGAGACAGGAGCCAATTCCCTTTGACATTACAGAGCTGCCTGCCTGTACCTCTCAGGCCCACTAGCTGCTGCTGTTATTGCAGACTTGAAGAGCATAAGCTATCATTAGAGTCTGATACAGGTTTCTGGAATGGCATTTGGTGGTGAATAGAGACAGAATGTCTGTTTAGAGGGAGAGTTGAAATCACAATCCCATCATAAACATGGAGGGAAAAACACTCTCAGGTCTGTGGAAATGGGTAATAATTCTGCTTGTAAATGGAAATTTTTGAGCTTGCGTCCTCCTCTTGTTAAATGTTCCGTGGCGAGATTTTCTAGTAGAGCCACATAAAAAGCCACACAGATAAAAAGTGATGACAAAACAATCCACAGCAAGCAGAAGAGACTGTTGTAGATACCTTAAGACATAAGGAAGGCAAGATTTCAAGTCAGGGGCAAAGTGTCTGCAGAATGGAGTTCATTCCACCTCACCTTCCTCTCCAGAACCACTGTCGAATTGTATGTCTGATCCCCTGTTCCCTGAGCTGCTCTTCAGAGCACACTGAAGGACTGCAGCCTGACCCATGAAAACATATGCATTGCACATTTTATTGGCTGTCATGCAAAGAGGTAATTTCAGAATATCAAGGAAAATTTGAAAATAGATTCCATGATAAATTTACCCCCCACCCCAGCATACCTTGCTTTAGGAACTCAAAGCAAAAGAAGGCTCAGCCTGACTAATTTTTTGTGAGCTACTGTTTGAACAGGGTTCATCCTTTTGCACTCATTCCTGTACCAAGGGGAACCTCTGAGGTTGCTAGTGGCAGTGGTAAGATGGCTGAGGCATTGGGAACAGTGGGGATTACAGATTGGATTTGGGGTTATGTCTGAGCTCTCCATGATAGACCCATTTGGTTATTGGTATTTCAGTTAATTAAAAATATGTTAAATTTTGATTCCTCAGTGATACCTTGCATTAGCTTTTTTGTCACTTAACAAATACCTGAGATCATCAATCTATAAAAAGGAAAGATTTATTTTGACTCACAGTTTAGGTGGTTTCAGTCCATGACCAGTTGGCCAGTTGCTTTGGGCCTGTGTGGTGGCACAGTGCATCATAGTGGGAACACATGGCAGAGGAAGCTATCCATCCCACTATGGGAAAGTGAGAGATGAAGATACTAGGGTCTCAGAATCTCTTTCAGTGGCACACCCCAATGGCCTAAGACTTTTCACTAGGCTCGCCTCTTAGAGGTGTCTCTTAGAGGTCTCACTACTTCCTAACAGGCCAGGGACCAGGCCTTTTAACATGTATGGGCTTTGGGGAGCATTCAAGATCTAAACTGTAGTACTCCCCAGGTTCTCAGTAGCCACATGGGGCTAGTGGCTGCCGTCTTGAATAATGCAGAGAACTTTTCTATAGTTGGAGAAAATTCTATTGTACAGCATTGAGCTACTTAGTAGAACCTCAACTCCACCCTCAACTTGACCAAGTCATTGCATTTAATTTTAACCATTTGTAAAATGGAAATAGTAATGTGTCTTTTTCCTAGGGTGATTGTTGGGAAGATGAAAAGAGGTACATTTGGAGCACTTAATAGGATAGCTAGAATGTTGCTGTCCAGTGTAACTTTCTGTAGAGATACAAATATTCTAGATTTCCATTGTCCAGTTTCATCACCACTAGCCCCATGTGGTTAGTGAGCATTTACCATGAGGTTTCTGTGATGGAGAAATTGAAGTGATAATTTTGTTCACTTTCAATTAATTGAGAATAAAATTTAAATATACACATGGGGCTGGTGACTGCTCTGCTGGACAGTGCTGCCTTATAATATGGTACTTGCTTGATAGACATTAGTTTTTATTTCTATTGGCTTTTCCACCAACTTAAAAAAAAAAAAACACAACGGTCTGTTTTGAGATTTAAATGAGAGAATGTTCACTAAAGTACTCAATAAATAAGCATTAAATAAATATTATTTAGCATATTTTATTACTATATACTAAATATAAATACGAGGTTTATAGACACAAAAAAGTTATGAATGGGAATCACATGGTGTTACGAAATAACAAAGGACTAAATAATATAGTTGTTATCTCTTCAAATGTTCCAGTAGATTGGAATTCCAGGAAAGTTAAAACGTATTAAGTTAATTCAAAGTTCTTGTGAAAAGATTGCTTTTCTTTTGTCCCTTTGAGTTTGTGTTACCATTCATATCAAGACGAAATTTGACATTTTACAAAAGGTGATTGGATGAGTTGAGGGACTTTCTGCTATTGAGTGATTTAATCTGGCCCTGTTCTTGTTAATTTTTTCAGCGTCTCGGGGTTTGAGGGTGGGTGGGTGGGAAGAAGCCTCTCTTTTGAAGGGTTGCTGCTTGAAATTGTGCAATGGAAGAAGAGTCTTCATCGTGCTAAAGTGAAGGGTGTTAGTCAGATCTACAAAGCAAGCAGACTTGATTTTGATTTCCTTACTTGCAGAATTAGTTGAAGGCAGTATCTCCAAAATTCGAGGTGGTGTTTGTCCATTCCCTTGTGTTGTTTTGTGGGAGTTTATTCTTCATCCTGACTAAATCATGAGCTTCGTGAAAGCCGAGCCCAGGTTTTATACTCGTCCCGCATCTAGTGCAACCCTGTATGTGGGTATTCTAAAAACACTTGTTGACTTTTTATTATTGATTTTTCTCTATTGCTTTTTTTTTTTAATAAAGTAAAATTTTATCATGCAGTTGTGGCACAGTGAAAACCCATAGGCCCCCTGTGGCGATGAATAATGATTCTGCATATTTGTATGCTCCCTAAACACTGCTGATTTTGCTATTATAGCCAAGGACTCCCAACAGTTGCAAAACCTTGATTTTAGAAAAATCAAATTGCTCAGGATTGTCAGCATCACCTATGACCACTCTTTAAAGATCATTACTTATTTTATCAGGATACTTTTTAATCTTGGGAAAAATACCCAGTTTTATCCTGAAACATTTGGTAAACATTATAGTGTCTATGTAAGAAAATCCTTATCAATTAAAATTGAGTAGATTAGTGGCTGCAATTGGGGGAACTTTAACAATCCAGTTCTGCAAAAAGATCTGAGAATAGTTTAGCTCTTTTTATTCAAATATTCTACCAAATACTGCGATCTGTACCCAGTTTAGTAGTTTTTTGCTTAACACGCCCCCCCCCAAAAAAAAACCCTCTTTAAACATTAAAGAAAAACCAATTCTAAGAGAAATATGCCTGCTCATATAGACTTGGACTTGGAAGTAGAATTGTAGAGTTGAAAGGGACCTTGGAGTTCAAATGGTCTGGTACTACTGAGGTTAATTAACTGACTCATGATTACACACAGCCAAGATCAGGTTCAATTCAACTCTGAAGGGCCCACTTGACTTGCCAGTGTGGACGCAAGACATAATTCACTTAAATAAAAATGCATCATGAGCTCAGTGCTAGTTTAACCCCAGTTATTACAATGGTGCTACCTTGTGGGCCCTCTGCTATGTTTTTATTAATCCCTAACTCCTCATTGAGATTACTTTATTTAAATGTCATCACCCAGCTCTAAAATATGCTTTCAAAATAACCGTGGTGGCCATGGGATACAAAGTATTGGGGAGGGGGGTGGGAAGAAAGGATCCTGTGGAAGCCAACTTCTGTTTGATATGTAGACATGCTTCAGTGCTCTGGGGCCCTGGTGCTGGTACTGAGTCAGCTTTACAGCCAGCCTGGACATCCCAGCTGTGCACGGCATTCAGAGGGGGACTGCCAGCACCACTGGCAGGTTGTGCCTTGGAGGCATCTGGGTCATTGGTGGAGTAGGATCAGAGAAAAGGTATAAAAAGTGAGCTGAAGCAAAGGGGTCTATAAACTAAAGTCTTATGATGCAAGGTGGGGTGGGGGAGGCTCCTGGCATTAGACAGAGAGAAGATCAGAGTGAGTTAATAAGTTTGGGGTGCTGGCGACTGAAACCAGATCACTGGTGCCTGTCAGCTGGAGAGGGGCGTTATCCCAGGTGGATGGCGACCTGGTCAGCTCGATTACAGCGTGTGCCTGAGTATTCATTTCTCTGCACTCCTGTTCAGTTTTTTCAATCCTTTGTCAAAAGACAGTGAAGGGTTGGCCTTTTCTCCCCCATGCTGCTCTGGGTAAAGGCAGAAACTGATGGTGCCAGCCTTAATTCCCCAAAGAAAAGGAGATCCAGATTTATGTGAATACCTTTAGTTCTGAAACGAGAAAAGATAAAACAGGTTGCATTCATGTATTCATGAAGCAGGCAGTGTGTGTATTGGCGAATTCTGTACAAATTCACTTATTGTTCCAGCCCTCTTATTTCTGAAGACCCTGTGCTCATTTTCCCTCAATAACATAAAAGCGGTTTTAGCACAAGTGAATGTTCAAACTTAAAACTAGGTACCCACAGTTCAAAAAAAAAAAAAAAAAAATTGCCCTCTGTGTGTGTGTTTGTGTGCAACAAGTTGATTAAAAGATCAGTGTGATTCCACTGGGAACAAAAGTTTCTTTCTCCTTTATGAGATTTTCTATCAGTGAAACGAAAGGGCCTCTTCCAGCTAGGAGAATTGTGATCACAGGTCAACATTTTGACATCTTGATAAAGATGGTGAGTTGGGACGAGCTGCCAATTTTCCTTTCTTGATTTGTGTTGCTTGTCTTGCTTTTCCATGGGTAGCTGTTGTGTCTTTGATGGCTGGAATGACAACTTTTAGGGGGACTGCAGGAAAACTGGGTCTGGGGTCTCAGACGGCAATCCTCAGACGTTTGTGTGTCTACAGATCACCCAGGGGGCTTGTTAAAAAGAAGCAGAATGCGATACAGTGGGTCTGGAAGGCAACCTGGGACCCCGTTCTTTATATAAATCCCCCAGGGGATTCTGATCGGCCGCCATACCTGGAAGGATATTGGTCTAGGACAAAGGTGGACAAATTACTGCTCAGGAGCCAACTAGTGTAGTCCATTGCCTTTTTTTGTGAATAAAGTTTTATTCAAATAGCTGTACCCCATTTGTTTTTGTATCATCTGTGGCTACTTTTGCACTAGTGTATACAAACGTGCATGGTCAATAAGTATATAGTAGATATATATATATGACCAGTTGCCATATGGACCATAAGGCCCACAGAGCCTAAAATGTTGGCGACCTGGCTATACTTAGATGTAAATATAAACATTTATACATATACATGCTATTTTGAATGCCCTAGTATTAGTTTGACCATATAAAAGCTATGTATAATGTGGATGATTTGATCTGAGGTTAGAAGCTGGGTGTAGTGTGTGCCTTGATAATGTACAGGGCGTGCTGTTCACACACAAGCAAGTATTGTCACTTCGTGGTTACACAGTGATCCCAAACCAGTTCTATTACCTGTAAGACTTGTGACACGATTTGTGACTGATGTGTTACATAAGTTCTTTCAGCCTCAGTTTCCTAGTCTTTGAGAAGGGGAGGATAGAGGACCTTAGGGTTGTGCAGACTCTAGAGGGGGTAATGCAATGAAGTGCTCAATGTTGAGTGGGGCACATGTCAAACACTCAGTGAATGCTGGCTCTTAGTATAGTGGACATCCTCATAGGTATGGTGGCTACTAATCTATAGGATACTGAGGTCAACAGAGGGTGCTACCTTGCCCGTCTCAGTCCCCTGAGATGACAGTGTTCAGGACCCTGGATGGCCCACACCCTGAGTCTGTTGATTCTGAACCAGGCTTTTTTGGAGGCATGATCTTCTCTTATTAAATGTCATTTCCAATTTTCCCCTTGAATACACAATTTCAAGGAGGTGCCTGTACCTTTGGAAGTGGTTATTCCAGTCTCCTTTGAAAAATATTACTAATCGTAGCCATGAAACCCCATTCCCCTTCAAAAGTTCCATCAAACAACAGAGCCAGTGTGTGGTAAATTAAGATAAGGACTGCGGGGAACCTGTGTGCCTTGTTACGCTTTCTTCAATCTGCAGTGAATCACTGATGGTGGGTGTGATACAAATGCATATTTTTATGCAATTGTGAAAAGATTTGCCCATAATCTAATGGCTATTTTCTCGCTGTTCTGTTTATTAACCATAGGCTAAGTGGTTAACAAAGAGGAAAAAAAAAAAAAAAGAAACATAAAAGGAAAAAACAAAACTTGCAAACACAGATGCAGGTTAAACACTGTCTTTGGCCTACTTAGAAAATAGGCTGAATTTGTCCTTGAATGAGGAAAGACCAAAATGTCATGATCACCACCACCATCACCATGAATTTCTGCTATACTTAGGGCAGGATGAGGCACCCTTCTCTGTGTTTAAAGTCAGTGATTCTTAGTAATGATTTTTTTCTTCCCACTGGAGACACTTTTCCCCCCACAATTGGGTGGATGTTGGGGTGTCAGGGAATGTGGCTGCTGTCCTGTGGGTAGAGGCCAGGAATGCTCAAGGTCCTGCAGTGCAGTGGATGGCACCTGTTTTTCCCTGAAAGATGATGATCTGGTTCCAAATGCCAATCAAACTACAATTGAGAAACCTCGACACCCAGGGAGAGAACTCTAAGTTGTCTAGTTGCTGGACCAGTTCCTGGTTCAGGTGATTATTAATTTTAACCCATTTCTTCCCTAAAACCACCTCAAAAATCCATCTCCCTCCTTTGTGGCTTTGCTGCCCATGGTTGCAGAATTACCCTCAGAAAGTATGCTTCTTGATTAAAAGCAGTATATAAAAATAAACGAATTTGCCTGTTGAGAATTATAACAGAAGGAATGATTTCATCAGGACATGGTTCATAGATTTTAGAGGTGACTGAGTTCTTTCTTCATGGTCATCTAGTCTAGCATGCTGTTGTAATTGACAATGATTTTGAGTTGCTTATATCCCAACATTTATTTTGAATTTTAATCACTGCATATTTAGCTTAATAAATTAAAATACTTAAAAATAGAGAAATTTTAAAGTCAACTAATTAAAAACTCTGCATTGGTTAAGATTAAAAAGACGACATTAATAGTATGTAATAAATACTAATTAGAAAAATATAATTGGCTGTAAAACTTTTCCCTAAAGATTAGTTTTAGTAAACATATTTAACTTTTTAAAGTATTTTAAGAAGAAATACTAGGTGGCACTTCAGTGACTATAGGGTATGATAAAGTCATTAGGTGATTTTAAAGTTTCTGAATTTTGGCAGGGTTTTATGGGGACAGCTCTGAGGAGGATCAGTTGGATTGGCTTCAGATCTAGACTAGAACACTTGTCAATTTTGCTCACTCACCTGTATGGTAGTTGACACTGGTGTTAGTAGGCACCTTAGCGGAGTTGTGGCCAGGATATCTACACATGGCCTCTACATGTGGTGTTTGTCTTCCTTACAACATGGTGGCCAGATCCCAAGCATGAGTATCTGAATCAGGAAGATGATGTGTTTCCTTGTGGTAATTTAGTCTTAGGTGTCATGCAGCATCACTACCTCCATAGTCACAGAAGGTGAAGATGTGGGCCCTGCTTCTTGGGGGTATCAATGTCACATTGTAAGTATAATATGTGGGATGGAAAATACAGTCTGCCATTGACACCATTATATATGTTTGATTTTTACAACCATCTTGTGTGAATCCTTGTCTCAGCCTTCCCACTTTATTTTCCATATGATGTGCCTAGAGTTCAGATAGCTTAAGTGGCATGCCCATTGTCACATAGCTAGATTGTGGTTAAAACAAAGCAGTTTTGGTTGTAGAGAAGGTTTTCTTCATCTTGACAAGTCCACTGGGACCTTTGCTTTCTCTCCTCCTGGGACTGTCATTGAGCAGTTCCAGAAAGGGCTAAGGTACCCCTAGAAACAAAACCCCCTGAAATCCTTAGACAGGTTAATGAGAAGCTATTTCCTATTTTTGGCTCAGTCAATCAGCTTACTTTCTTTTGGGTGCTAAGACTGGAAGGTCATAATTATTTTCCTGGCCAGCCTCATATGGACATAATTATATTGACCTTATTTCCTTTAAAGTGTCTGAAAGTTTTTAATTATTAAATATCTCATATGTATAAAACAAAAATACTCATTATTAGCTTTAACAGATCTTCTCTCTATATATATTTTTAAATAGGACATAACAGACTTTTAAACCTTTGCTATCCCTCCCTAAAGACAACCACTATTCTAATTTTGCCTGTTGAATTCACAAGGGCATTTTAATTCCTGAAATAACATTTTTATCTATCTATCTAGAAATAACATTTTTAATGTCCATAAGTGCTTTCATTTTTCAGCATTATATTTTTGGGGTTTGTCTGCATTTGAACTTATCAGCTAAGCAGTATTTCAATGGATGAATAGACAACACATTACAGGGTGAGCATCCTCGCCTGCTTCAGCACATGCAGTCCTCTCCTAGGACTGATCCTACAAATGGGAAAGGCACAATTTCATCTTTCTAAGAATGGTGAACTGTTTCCAAACTTCTTTCCTTACAATCTCTGCTGTATAACATTTCTAGTTCCCCTTTTCCTTATCGACACTGGAAATATCAGTCACCATTGGAAAAAAGAAAAAAAAAGAAAAACAGTTTTAATGGGTTTGGAGTGACATTTTGTTGTTGTAATTTGCCTCATGCATTTGAATATCTTTTTCACAAATCTATTGCTCGTGTGGATGCCTTTTATCAATAGCTTGTTCATTAGCTTTGCCCATTTCTTTCTTCTAGGTCCTTTCCTCATAAACGTGTAGGACAGGGCTGAGGCTGTAGCTCAGTGGTAGAGCACTTGCCTAGCAGGTGTGAGGCACTGGGTTCGATTTCTCAGCACCACGTATGCAAACATAAAATAAAGGTCCATCAACAACTAAAAAAATATTAAAATAAATGTGTAGGGTATCTTTCCATATCTTGGATTGTAACGCTGTGTTCATTACATCAATGATGGCTTATCTTTTCACTTTGTTCATGTTGTGTTTTATTGTACAGAAGTTCAGATTTTAGTGTAAGCAAAATTATCAGCCTTTTTTTCATGGTTTTTACTTAAGAAATACTTAACTTCCAAAGCACAGGTATCAAAAGCAAGTAGAGACAAATAAAACTACATGAAACTAAAAAGATTCTGTGCCGCAAATCAACCAATCAGCAGAAGAAAGAGAAAAATCCTGTAGAAGGAGGGAGAATAGAACTTGATTTCACTCACACAAGGAATCTAAAAAAGTTGATTTGAGAGAAGTAAAGAGTAGAGTGGTGGTTACCAGGGGCTGTGGGGAAGTTGGTTGAAGGAAACAAGATTTTCACTTAGACTGGAGGAATAAGTTGAAGAAGTGTATTGTACAACATGGTGACTATAGTTGATAGCACTATAATATTGCATTCTTTTTAAAGAAATTACTTTTTAGTTGTAGATGGACACCATATCTTTATTTTATTATTATTATTTTTTAATGTGGTGCTGAGGATTAAACCCAGTGCCTCACACATGCAAGGCAAGCACTCTACCACTGAGCCACAACCCCAGCCCTATATTGTATTTTTTTTTAAATGCTGGGAAAGTAAAAAAAAAAAAAAAACAAAAAAAGTTATGAAAAAAAAATCTGAGGTAATACATATGTTAATCAGATTTGGCCATTCCACAATGTGTACATACTTGTGGAATACAGTTTTTAAAAAATAAATGCATGCACAGAACAGAAAATTTCCCTACAGGGACGTCATAAGGATGTACTCCCATGTTTTATTTTTCACGGTGAATGACCTTCTTGTGTGGAAGTTCTAATCTGTGTGTGATTGATATTTTGCATTTTGGTAGAAAGTGACCTAATTTTCTCCCTTTCTCAATGGATGGTTGGTTGTGCCATCCTCGGTTGTTGAAGAGTCCCTCCTTCTTCCCACTGATCTGCAGTGGACCTCTGTCTTGCACATGCCCGGTTCCCATCTGTCTGGAAATCGATTCTGATATTGCTTGTCTATTTCTGGGCTAACATTAGGTTGTTGTATTTGGCATTGTTTTCTGATAAGACTTGATATCTGATGAGGCAAAAGTTCCCTACCCTTATTTCTTCCCCTTATTTCTTCTTAAATTTGTCTTAGTTATTCTTGACTCTTTGCTGCTACGTGAATATTAGGATCAGTCCATTGCCAAGAAATGCTCTGTTGGGGTTTAGCTGGTTCTGCGTTCAGTTCACAGATTATTTTAAGGTCAGTTTCCATCTTCAAATAGAGTTTTACAGCACTGGGGCTGTACCTCAGTGGTAGAGCGCTTGCCTGGCATGTGTGAGAGACTGGGTTCAATCCTAAGTATCACATTAAAAAAAAAAAAAAAAGGTGTTATGTCCATCTACAACTTAAAAAACAATCGTCTTGCCATCCATGAACAAAGTGTAATTTCTCGATTTCTTATTGACTCTTAAAGGCTCTCTCTCTTTTTTTCTTGCTGGCAACTATGTGGGTATCAATCGGATATGCTTTTCTGGATGTGTGCACTGGCTTTTATCCTTTGTGGGTGCCTTCATCTTATGGCCACGGATGAGTGGGCTGTGGGTATGGGATGCTTGTCCTGCTTCTGGTCAGCCCATTGCTTAGGGCTTTGCTGCTTGAGTCTACCTCCTATAATGGGACCAGGGTAGAGGGCAGGAGCTGGAGGAAGACACAGGAAACAGGCCTCAGGAAGAGACCTGGGAGCGCCCGTCGTTTTGAGTATACAGTTCAGTCCTGGACTAGAGCTCTCTGTGTGTACTATGTTCTGTATATTTGTGCTTTGGAACATGGCTCCAAACTAAACTGCTCGGGTCCAAATCCTGCCTCCACCACCTAGTAGCCTGGGCAAGTTGCACAGTTATTTGTACCTCAGTTTCTCCATTTTTTAGGGAGGAGTCTTAGAGTTATTGGGAGGGTTCAGAGATAATGTCAGTGAAATGCAGAGCACAGTCCTGTGCTCAACAGGGGTTACCTGCTGGTTGACTCACCATTATTATTGTCTTTGGATTCAGTCTGATATTTTTCTGTCTGTGCTCTCTTGAAATGAACTTCCTGGGACATAACTCTGTCTAATCTGTCAGAGGATGGCAGTCCCCATTAAACACACTGAAAATTCTTAACATAATGAAGAAACTGTTGGATCCTGGTTAAGGCAATTTCCAAACTTTCCTATCCATCTGACTCCTTCTGTTCCCAAAGAATACCTGTGAACATCAGCACCATCCACAATCCATAGAAGACAATTTGAGGAACAGTCCTTATAAAAATTCTGTACTTTCCATATAGTACTGGAAGTAAGTTCCTAAGATTTTAAGAGAGAGAGAGAGAGAGAGTTTTTAATATTTTTTTTAGTTCTCGGGGGACACAACATCTTTGTTTGTATGTGGTGCTGAGGATCGAACCCAAGCCGCATGCATGCCAGGCGAGCGCGCTACTGCTTGAGCCACATCCCCAGCCCTAGTTCCTAAGATTTTTAGTGGAAGGGTTGGAAACTGAGGTTATGGTTTGGAACCTAGCATCAATAGGAAATCTGAGAAAATTCTTTCAGTATATTTAAAAAAAATCTGTTTTATACATTAATCAAACAGCTACTACTGGTAGCAAACATATTCACACTACATGTGCCATGGAGAAAAAGGGGAGTAGGTTGTTTACTTATTTAAAAGTAAAAGTGTCCTATATTTGATGCCTTTATTGCAACCTCTTTCAGGGTAAAATCTGATTTTACAAGAAGGAAGGCCAGTTTATTGGTATCTGCCATAGTTCATTGACTGCCAGATTTTTTTCTTTCTTCGAAGAACTCAAATTACAATTGGAACTGGTATTTTGGGAATGTTGGGAATGCTATTGAGACGGATACTGATTTTTTCCCCCCTTTTCTTTTTCACTTCTCAAATATATTTTCTTACTTCCCTGGTCATATTTCTTATTAAAAACAGCCCATGAAAAATGTTTGGTAGTTGTTCTGAGTCAAGAAGAAAATGTGAAGACAAAGCAAAGAGGAGTCGTGGTCTGTTTTTTTTTTTTTTTTCTTTTTTAACCAAAATCATTAAGTCTTTATCAAGAAAGATAAAGTGTGAAACTAGTTGGAAACAAACCTTTCTTTCAAGGTCCTTTTTTAGGAAGGCTTGTCCAATCCCTCTGGGACCCCCCACCCCCACCCCCGCTAAATTCTGCAATGGGATGTCATTAATGACATCCTGTTGAATGTGAAAGCTTCTGAGGCAGGGACCTACCTGCAGGAAAGGGGTAACCAGAGCTAAGGTGTGACCTCTCTTGGCCAGGGTCACTGGTCTTCTCAATGCTTCATCCACTTTCCATAAGGCACATTATGCCCGTTAGAGGGTTTTAGGAGATAAAGCAGCCGGTCCACCATAAGACTGATATGCTGTGATATCTCCTGTTTACGTGTTATTAAAAGAAAACTTCTAGTTTTAGTTCCGCGTGCTTCTGAATCTTTCAAAACAATTATAAATTTCAAAAAATGTTAATGGCTTGTGTTGAGTTCTTTCAATCCACGAATGCTAAATAACATGTTGGGTGAACATGAAGTAGGAACATTTTGTTGTTTTATGGTTTCATGAATGAATTTTATAAATATTTTATCCTCCTATATTTCTTTTAAAGTGAGCTTCTTAAAAAAAATCTAGGAATTACTTAAGCCAAAAGTGATTTCTTTATGTTTATCTGTGAAAAATATATTCTTATGGAAACTGGATGGCCATGGTACTTAAACTTTAAAATACAAAATGAGGCTTGCTTTTCATTAAAAAAGAAAGGAAATAGTAAAACTTGGAATACATAAACATTGTTGCCTAGTAAATTACAATCACATTGCTATTGGGTTACATGTTGTATTGTGTTAATGCTTAAAGATTGGTTTGCAATGATGCCAATACAGGCTATGGGTAGGCAGGTTATGTTACTATTAGAAGATCCTGTGCTAACAATTTACAAACAGAAAAGGAGTAATTTTTACTATTAAAAGGAGTAATAGTAAAATTGGCTGGAATTGTAAGTAGGCATTTCTTTATAATTGAGAAAGACTTTCACATGTTAGGTCTTAACTCTGGCAAGATTCATTAGACATGGGCCCCTTTATGAGTGTAAGAAGTGTCTTTAGTGCTGCCAAGTTCATTTCTCAGTGTTGACAGTTTGATCAAATGAAGAACTTGAGCTTCTCAGTGAAAGTTTTTCTTCTTGTGCATGTCCCTGTTATCACTGGAGAAATAATTGACATATAAAAGGTTTGTAAAGCAGATGCTCTTTATTTTATACTGTTTTCAGTCCACTACTGTGAATGCCCTTGGACTGGCTTCCTTGAATGAACATTAAGAGACAGGATGCAGCTGTGATTCTCAAGTGTCCACTAGTGGGCGCTGTAGTGCTTTCCACTTTCTGTATATTTAAAAAATCTGGGTGCAGATTTTTTTTTTTTTTTTAAATCATGTAGTAAATACTGAGTTTCCTTCCTTTTAGAGATGCTGTTCTGTCAAGAGAGACACCAAAAATACATTCAGAAGATTCTCTCTACTGAAATTATTTACTAAAATTTTTAGAACATAAAGCATGGTTGAGATTGCTACTCAGGTTTTGCTAGCATGCATTTGTATTTGTGAATTGTCACATTTGTTCTTGTTTGATAGGCATACACTTTGAAGTCCACATTATGCAGAACGGAAAGGTACTTAATGCTGTAGTCCAAATTAGCAATATTTATTAGGAGAAAACCCTGCGTTTTCCTATTAAAGAAAAACATTTAACAAGCGCGGTTTATGTGATTTTGAGTATGAAGCAGGGCAGTTGTGGCTAAGATGTCTATTTGATAGTTAGAGCAGAATTTGATGCTTTAATAAGGGAATCCTCTGTCTCCCTCATCCATCATCCACCATCCTCATCCATCCAAACACCACTGTAAATTTGTCAGAGCCTTTTCCATATTCAGTACTTACATAAATAATGGCTGCTGTGATTTGAAAAAAGGGAAATGTGCATTTTCCGGCTAGGTTATATATCTGATCACAGTTATGGCGGCATCTCCTAGTTTTTGTTTTGCATCGCTCAGCCTCAGTGCATATAATTTAAGCCCCAGAGCCAAAGGACATTTTTTTGTGTGTTGACCCCTTTTGTGGTTACTACTTGCCAAAATGAAATTAGTTTGGGGGGGGGTTTGCATCAGCAGACGAGATGCAGCCTCTGCTCCATTACTACGCTTTTATCATTGCCCATCGCCTCTCCTTCTCTCCTTTGCTATCTTAGGGATTATGCGGGTTCTCTGCAATATTCTGAAATTAATCAAAGCAAGCAAAACCCCATGCCTTATTATCTATCACGGGAACAGAGTGGTTTCCACAATCCAGACAGCTTTGTGATGTTGTCCAGTTGAGTAACTAGAATTTTATTATCTTTTTGAAAAAAAAAAAAAAAGGTTCTGGTTTTTACACAATGAAAGCTTTTCATGTTAAACTTGTACGAGCAATGGATTGCTCCACGTGAGTGTGACAAAGGATGTGAATTTAACTGATAGGCTGTTTCCCTTATTTAAATAAGGAACTGATCTGCGAACAATGTCCATTTCTTTCTTTGATTTTTGGCTTAGCAGGACAGCTGTAAGTCCCTAATACAGTGCAGGTCATAGGAGCTTTCTATGCCACGAGACAGGGGCAAACTGACAGCGTGCTTATCCAGTCTGGGCCCTGTGTTCTATCTCATCTTTTTATAATCATGCTCTACAAATTATTTGTTTCCACTAAATTAGTGGCCATTGTACAGATTGCAGACACTTAGTTTGATTGAAAGTAATAAAAGGAGATTATCCACTGGGTTGGTTGAGTGAAGGTTCTGATTTGACCCACTGCCTGGAGAGAAAAGAATTAATCTTATAAACCCGACTCACTTCTGCCCTGCTTTGAGAAACTGCCAGGAGTGCATTAGACCCCCTTTGTCTTTAGTCCACTGAAAGCTAAAGGTGGGTGGGAGAGATCCAGCCGAGCCACCAGACAGACAGTGGCTGTGTACTATGCTTTGACTGGAATCGTAAACCAAGGTGGGAGGGAGGGGGTCTTTTTCTTGTTCCTCCTCCACATTCTTGGAGGAGGAGCAAGAGCAGAATTTTTTGAAACTAAGTTTTAGGTTCTGCGATTAGAATATGAACATACTTACGTATGTTCTTGTGTCTTGTTCTCATGCAATAGAACGTCACTCTGCCCAGTTTTATGGGTGTGAACAGAGATGCAAGGAGGTGAAGTGCAGGGTCCTAGAGCTGAGAGGTGGATGACTTCAGATCCAGCTGGCATTTAGCTCCAAAGCACCTGCTGTAAACACCACGTGCTCCTGCCTCTCCCAAGGCAGCAGAGCTGGATCCTGGCACGAGACTGCGGCGTGCTCATCATCAGGCCGGCTCAGGGAGGCTCTCGGGAAAAGGGAACGCGTGACTCCACGTTGAGGGCAGAATCCTTTGTCCCTTTTAGAAGATAGCACGGTGAACCTGGCTCCTGGCTCCTGACTACAGGGTTTTGTGACTGGCCTCTCTGATCATGCCTCCTGGGTTTCCGAGAGCTTGAGGAAAAGTGGCCTTGTGACAGTTGGATGTCGGAAACTAGGACCAAGGTGCAGTGAGCTGCCTCTGGTGGGACCTTGGAGGTTGGACTAGGTATTTGGCACCAAGAAGGGAGAGCAAACCCTGAGGAATAGCTTCCTATGCCTCATAGTTAGAAGACTTCCAAGGCTCCCGAATCCAGATGGAAAGTTCCAGCTTAAATGCAACAAGCACTAGACACCAAGCCTACCTCAACCTTTGAGCCCCCAAAAGACAACCTTTTCCCAAAGAGCTATTCTCAGGAGAAGCTTTAGGCAGAATCATAGCGTCAACTCTGATCTTCATTGTAGGTCGTGTAATTTCCAGTGAGCGGCTGATGCTTTGCTGAACTTCAAATACTAGTTTTCACTTTTTTCCATTTATGGTGGCTGCCGTGGTTGAAGGAGGGAGTCCCTTGACGAGCATGTCTCGCATCCGCTTCTGTCTTGCTGTGTGTTTGATTTCTGCTGGGGGAGCAAACAGTGCTAGAGATGGAGATAGTTCCAGGACAAAGGTTCTTTCTTTTTTGTCTGTGGGAACGTTGATTAGTAAAGCCATTATGGAAACCAATATGGAGGTTCCTCGAAAAATTAAGAATAGGTCTAGGACGTGATCCAGCAGTCCTGCTGCCGGGTGTATAGCTGAAGGAAATGAAATCAGTGCGTTGAAGAGACACCTTGGCTCCCACATTCATTCCAGTGCTATTCACAATAGTTAAAGCATGGACTTACCTATGCACGGATAAAGAAAATGTGGTACACAGTGGAACACCCGTCTCCTTCAAAAAGGAAATCCTGACATGTGCAGCTATGTGGATGAATCTAGAGGACTTTTCTTTCCTTCCTTCTTTCTTCTTTCTTTCCTTCCTTCTTTCCCTCCTTCTTCCCTTCCTTCTTTCTTTCCTTCCTTCCTTCCTTCTTTCCTTCCTTCCTTCTTTCCTTCTTTCTTTTTTTCTTGCAAAATTAGCTGGGCACAGAAGGACAAATGCCTAATGGTCTCATTTATATTGAAATCTTAAAAAAAAAAAAATTGAACTCTTAGAAAGGTGGTTACCGGGGACTGGTGAGATGGGCAGTTGGGGAAACACTGGCCAAAGGATACAGAACTTGAGTTATATAGGAGGAATAATCTAGGACATCTATTTACAACATGGTGATGATGGTTTGTATTAAGGTATTTTGAAATTGCTGATAAGGTGAACTTTAGGTGTTCGCAAGTCAAAAAACAAAGTATGTGAGGCAGTACATACATAAACTGGCCCATTTGAGCTATCCCGCAATGAATGCTTATTTCAAAACACACACATGATAAATAATAAAGTTTAGTCAATTAAACATGGTGGAAATAGTTCCTGTCTCCAAAATCCTTCAGGGTTGAAGGGTGTTTTCCTTTGATGTCCATCCTTTTGTTGCTGATTATTGCAATCCATTTTCTTCAAGTTGCCCCCGTTTTAATGTTGAAATCGGGTAGGATAAAACCAAGGAGGAAAGGAAGAGTAAGAGAGATTGATGGTCAAGGAGACAAACCAAGTGGGATCAGGTCAGTGGGGGCTTGGAAGGCCATTGTTCTCCTTAGTATGCCCAGGGCTGTCCTGTGGCTTGAGCCAAGGTGCTTGGGGGGAGATGACCACAGAACCTCTGGAGGCCTGGTCTGGGTGTGTTCCGTAAGTTTTGTGCACGTATACTTATTGTTTTGTTCGTGGATGTGTTTGTGCCCACGCACACACTTGGTGTTCAATTTGGGTATTTTCCCCCCTGATCTGTTTTTAGGATGCTGTTATTATGCACGAGTGGAATAGAAGGACACGATCACTGTGTATGTTGTGACTGATTCCAAAGTCAGTGGACTAATCCTCATTTTTGGACATGGTCCATTTAGGTAATTTCAACCTACGGAGAACCAGCCCGCTGGTGCTTCTGTGGCATAGAAATCCCGTGCCCCCTGTCTCACCCAAGGTTTAGCATTGAGAGAACCAATGGCTGGGAGGTGAGGGACTTAGTCTGTTTCTGTTTTCTTCATAGATCTCAGAGGTTTTTGTCCAGAATCTGGATGAACCTCAAGGGGCCCAGGAGCCCGAGCCGGAGTGATGGAGTACACTTTTAATTTCTGAACTAGGGGCTGTTGGGGCTGCCCTTTCTATCCCTGTGCTCCCACTCTTGGGGAGAGGTGTGTCAGGAACCCTCTGCTGAACCCCTTGGGTGTCTGGCTAGGGTTTTGCCGGAGAGCCACCAGAGTATTCTTGTTGTGTAGAAACCTCATCTGTTTCTTCCATTCCCATCCCTTCTGAGAGCAGGAATTTGCCGAGGAGTTTCCCTCTTGCCTTTTGTCTTAGCCAGAGTGGAGCTACTGGTCTGCAAGTCGTTCTGCAGATGGCTCGGCAGCAGACATCCAGCTGGGCCGCCTTGACCCACAGAGTGTTTGTGTTCCTGTTTGACAGCCAAGACAGGGAGCAGGAGAGCTGTTTGCATTGGGATCAGCCACAGCGGTTTGTCCAGCAGCCGTTGGTTGAACAGCTCCACTGCTTTCTGGAGACCTTCTACCACGAGTGAAGTTTGGACAAAGGACAGATGTGTTATCTAGGAAGGAATCCTGGTTCGTCTTCCAAAAATGTTCATTCATCGTCTGTGCCAACAAACAGAACGACTCTCCAGTGTTCTGTTGATGTAGGGCCTGTTTCTGGGGAAGAAAAAAAAAATATCCTCAATGACATTAATCCTCCTTTACTTTGAAGCAAGTAACAAGTGCCAGTTAATATCCATTTTATAGAGGAGGAAATAGAAGCATCAAGAAGTGCAGCAGGTCAGAGCCTCTCAAACTTGAATACATTCGCCGAGGGCCTAGGGATCTTGTTACAAATGCAGATTTTTGAGCCAGTAGTCAAAAGGGGACATCGGGAATCTGAATTGCTTACAGGCTCCACGGTGGTACTGAAGTCACCGGTCTGCCCTCCATCCTGGGAGTTTCAAAGATGTGCATCCTTTGAGCACACGCTAAGCAGGCAGCACATCAGATGAAGCTACTTGCCTGTGTCCCCAGGAGGCAGAACAATACAGCCATCTCATTAAAGCTATATCTAAATTATTTCAAAACAATTAGTTAAAATAGGAAGGATGTCCTGGTTGTTTTGACCATATGGTACAAAAATAACCCGATTGGCAAGTTTGCTTTTTAGCAGAATTAGCCGGTGAGTCTGGTTTCAGGCACCATAAGGAAAGCAGGCCTTGGATAACAGAAGTGCGAGAAATTATAGCCAAGCTTTAGGAACTCAGTAATGCTTACTGCAGAAGGGAGTCGCCAGCTTATAAATTCTTGTTTGATTCCAACTAAAGCCCAGGAATTCTGTGGGTATGAGTGTGTGTGTGTGTGTGTGTGTGTGGTTCCTCCTCCTAACTGCGCTTCTGTTGTCTGTTTCCTTGTAACCTGTTATCAGAGCAGAGCTGGCAAAAGACAATCTTTCCCATGTGCTGCTGCTCACAACGATCGCACAATTTGATGATGACTCACACATCTGTGTGGAGATAGATGCTACTGCCCTCAGCTGCAGAAGTTTATGCCTTTCTCTTCTCCAGAATATGATTACCCAGAAGTATGTAATAGTCATCTAATGGGGAGCAGGTGTAAGAAGGATCACAGTCATTCTGAACAAAGGGAATGAATATAAATTGCAGCATGAAGGATTTAGGTTAGACATCTACATGCGGGGACAATTCTCTCCTGCCAGTAAAGAGAAGAGAAACGTTGGAACACCAGATCAGAGCTGAGGTGTGGCGCACTCTCAGGCACTTGAAAGAAAAGGGGAGGTGGTTTATTTTCATGCTTTTTAACGAAGCTCCTCGCAGGGGGAGGCCATTGAATTCTGCAGTAGCTGGAGATAATTTTCAGTTCTGTGATTCATGAGAGCTGAATTCTGAGCCCATCTGATTAAAAACTCTGTCAAAGAGCCACATATTCTGGAGATCATTTCACATTGTCCTCATTGATAATTGAGGTGTCAATTTTTTTTTTAAATTTTTTTGGGGATCATGAAGAAGGGTGGGGTCCAGGAAGTATTTAAGACTAATTTCATGTTGTTTCCTTTGGGTGATTTTCATTATAGAAATGTCCCTTTCTAGGGGTTTAAAATACATCAAAAGTACAATGTTATCTGGAATAATGAAGGGATCAGAAAGTCCCATCCGATGTTCCTTCTGTCACTATTTAGTATCTTCCAACTTCCGACAATTTATAGAGTGGCCTTTTGTTTGCCTTTCTGATTGGAATGTCAGCCAGGGGATGCCCACGGGCTCTGGCTGTCCTCACCTGGCATGAATTAGTGCAGTAGTCAGTGATGAAGGACGTCCGTACATTGATCCAAAATTGCCACATCGCTATCATTTCTGGAAAGATTCGGTATTAAAACCTGTATCTCGAGAGAGAGGGTGACAGTGCCTGAAAATAATGGAGATTAAACTTTCTCAGGTTTTTGGAGGATCCTGAAAATAAAATACTGTGTGTCTTCCAGGTGACTAATGGCATCTTCTTATAAAAAGCATCATAAGATCTCTCTCTCTCTCTCTCTCTCTCTCTCTCTCTCTCTCACACACACACACACACACACACACACACACACACACACTCATAAAGATGAGAAACGGGCATTTGAGTTTCTATTGAATGTTTTCTGGGTCCGTTATATATGGGGGTCAGTAACAGCACGTGTTCAGTAAAATTCATAGCAGGCAGAGACGAAGGTGGAGAAGTTCTACAGACTTTTGGGAACCAGATACCTCAAACTTCAAGAAGGCAAAGGGTTTTGCGGGGCTTGATTGGGGCAGGGGGTGTACCAGGAATTGAACTCCGGAGCACTCAATCCCTGAGCCATATCCCTCCCCCATTTTTGAATTTTACTTAGAGCCAGGGTCTCCATGAGTCACACATTCAGATTTTGAAAGCAAAAATAAAGAAGGTAGAAAAAAGAAGATGGAGAATTTGAGAGTTGACTGAGACAGGCCTGGTATGTACAAGACTGTCACAGGGATGATTGATGGGACCTGGTTCTGTATTGTGTTCAGTTGTTGCCTCTACCCCTGTCCCAGAATCAACCCCTGAGTGAGCTCCTCCATGAATCAAGCAGGATCAGGTTGAGGAATCTGTTGTGTGGTGGTAGTTGTTTCTGGTTATTAAATCCAAGTTACCTAAAGCTAAGCCAACACAGTAATTCATTCTCGTCAGCTTGCCAGATTCCTAGACCTGGGAGGTTGATTAGTATTTGGAAAGAAAAGAGATGAGAATTTGGTCCCTTGAACATTTTTTTTATTGCACATAGTCCTAGCAATCTGCATTTCACGAATCATTCACTTTCAAAATTTTGCCAATGAATGTTTTTTTCTATAAATAAATAAATAAATAAATCCAAATTTTAAAAAGTCAACTAAACAAGTTAACAAACTATTATTTATTATAACCATCATTTTATATAAGATACTAGAACACTCAAAGTATAGGAAGGAGATGATCTGAGAATAAAAGATTACCCGTATGTTAAACAAACATAGCTTTATAGGTGCTTCTGTGAGACCAGGGACTAGGTCTATGTAGACCAGTCCTGGCCGATGGCATTGTGGGACGTACTTCTGCAAAAGTCAGCTGCTTGTTCAGCTGTCTTTCTGCTTGAGGGGATGGAGAATCTTCTGATGATCCCTTGGACGTTGGCTATTTGGGCTCTTCATCAATGAGACAGATATTCCATCAAAAATGAGAAACATTGGGATATTTTCACTCTATCCTCATAAATGAAAGTTCACATCATTTTGACTAAGCCATGTTTGGAGAATTTCTTACTACCTATTTTTTTTTTTTGCTTGTTTCTCAAAGATTTAGCAAATTCTGTGGCTCTTTCAGATATAGATGGGAAACTTACTTCTTTTAAGAAAGTCACATTACATTGAAACTAAACTGTGTTGTTTTCCATTGTAACAAACCTGAAATGACTTAGATAACTTTCTGTAGTGAAATTGCTATCAGTGTTTGAAATGAGAGATTTTATTATTAATTTACAACTCTCAGCTGTAAATTTTCTTCTTTTTTTTTTTTTTTTGTGGTACTGGGATTGAATCCAGTGGCACTCTACCATTGAGCTACATCCTCAGTCCCTTTATTTCCTTTTGAGACCAGATCTTGCTAGGTTTATGAGGCTGGCCTCAAACTTTCGCTCCTCCTGCCTCAGCTTCTCAAGTACCTGGGTACAGGCTGTGCCACCTTGTTTGGTTTAGTTATGACTCTTCATTCCTGTTGCCGCTGTATAATGTGAAAAGCTTTCTGAACCAAGAAGCCCTAGTTGGGAGGAAAAGAACTGAAGTGCAATGAACACCTATATCCTGGGGTCGAAAACTGGACATGGATCCTAGATTTGTCCAAGCATAATATACCCACCTACCATTTTGAATCTTGCTTCAGTCTGATGGTCCAACTGTTCACCTAGATTTTGTCTTTGGAGACAAATGTTGGGTAGGAAGGTATCCCAGGACCATGCTCCACTTCAACATGAGAAACATTTGTAGCTTTTTTTTTTTTTTTTTTTTTTTTTAAAGCATAAAAAAATCTGGGCCTCACTGAGTAATCAGGTTGACTGGTACAGGAGGAGAGACTTGAAAGGTACTTTATTTTATAGATGAGGGAGGGGATGGGGAAGGGCCCAGGGAGAGATTCAAGTTGAAATGCAGATGTCTGCAAAAGAGTATAACAGGACCCAGAAGTGGAAAATTGAGGAAGACGACAGAGTTGAAAGCTACAACAGTATTTCAGATAAAAACTTTATGGATTCCTTCCAGTGCTACGTGGAGTGCAGTTAGAGCAAAGTCGTCGGTTTTGTGTATAATGTGTTCCACAGCCGTTAGGAGATGCCAGATGTGTGTGTATTGTGTGCTTTGGACAGACAGTGCTAATGAGACCCTGCACATGTTCGCTTTTCTATATTTGCAATTGGTTACAGCTTTAAGGGGCCTGGGCCTTGCAGGGCATCTTCTAGGTTCATTGCAAGTGAGACCCTCCTGTTGTGTGCGCTGATGACGATTTTGGCAAAAGATATGATGTTGCTTTTAAGACATTTGCTCATTTAAGTATTACATGGTATTTTTTGGTTTAATTTGCATTCTTTGAATACTGGTGAAACTGACCTTCTCTTTATTTGCTTGTCAGCTGTGTGGATTTCACCTATGGTTGCCAAGTTTATAAAATAAAAATTGAGGATTCGTTGATAAATTTGAATTTTATGTAAACCACAACTAATATTTTTGTTTGTATTATGCAATAATTGGGATATTAAAAAAAAAAAAGTATTACATGGGCATTACCCATAAAGGGCCTGCTCCAGTTTTAAGCTTGGATCCCTGGAAATTCTTTTATCTTTAGTGATTCCATAATAGTACATGTTTACTGTGGCTTAAAGGAAAATTAAGATGGTCAGGCATCACCAAGTTGAACTTAAAGGAGTAAACAATTACTCTAAAGATCACAGTTGAGTTCTTTGTTAGCTCATTTTGCTTTACTTTTGTTTTTTTGGCCAGTTATACTAAGGCACCCAGGTCCTTGGGTCTTTGTAATACTGTTTCTTTCTTCCACGGTGTTAATACAGATATTAAGTCTAATAGTATCTACTTAGCATAAACAAGAAGATAAAATGATTTCTATGATTGAAATGTTTGTTATTTAGCATTAAGCATCTTCCGACTCCCGTGTGTTTTGCATTTTAATCCACTCGGTGCTTGATTTGGGGATTGCTAGATTAGTTTTAATCCCCTGTCTAATAGTGGAGTAGTGGTGAGATTTATTACACAGGCAGGGTTTGGTTCTTGGATTTAAGAGGGCTCACGTGCACTCTTCATGCATATTAAATTTGGGAAACCACTGGTTCAGTATAAAAGGTTGGGGAGACATCCTTTATCTCAGAAAGGTTCTCTTTAGGCACACAAAGTGCAGACGGCATTTATTGCATTAATGAAAAGCAAATTGATTACAAGTGCTTTTCTCTTTGGGGGGTCAGACAAATGTTCTCAGAATCTGTGTGTGTGTGTGTGTGTTTCCTTCTTAAAATGTATGCCACCACCATTTTAGTTTTCTAGATACTTCCTCACCCCAACTTTTGGGGACAGGTCAAAGGGAAAAATATTTTATGATATCCTGGGTCCTTCCCAAGAAATATGGGGAAGGTTGAGTACTACTGACCAGGGAGTAAATATTTTTAGAAATCAGAGAAAAACGGGATCGTTCACTATTCCTGGAGAACCTAAAAATTGTTCTCCACACTAATATAAAAAGCTGTTATTTGAAGACTGGAGGTTTATTAACATATTTCTACATTGGCTCTGGTTCATATGATGTGAGAAACAAAACTGAAAAATTCTGGTGATAGAAAACTCAAACTCGAGAGCTGTGACCTTCACATTTTTGTGGTTAATGAAGAAGAATGAAGCTAAAACTCAACTCGGAGTATTTTCCTTGGTTCCTCCTAAATGATTTCATCTTAGGGAAAGGAAAGGAATGTTGTAGGGTAAGCAATAAATAGGTGCTGAGGACCACTTGGGTATTTGGGTGAAAGAATCAGATTTTTATTGCAGAATACCACCCAGTATTTTGAATGAGTCTTATCCACAGATGTTGAACTTGTGTCTCATGAATTTGACCTGTGGCCCAGGAAATCGCAGTGTCTTTCACGGCTGCTTCTCCTCCTCATTAAGGCCTTGTCCTCTAAAGAGTAATCTCCTGATACGTGGTCACTAAGAGAGTGCTCAAAAGAGGTTAGTTCAGGGCCATGATTAAAATTTACACAATCATATTGCCTTTTTATGATTTGGGAGTTCAAAAGAGGCATTCTTTATTCCTTATTTTTTTTCCGCCTTTAAACTTTGCACTATTGGGGCTGGGGTTGTGGCTCAGCGGTAGAGCACTCACCTAGCACATGTGAAGTCCTGGGTTCAGTCCTCAGCACCACATTAAAATAAGGTGTTGTGTCCAACTACAACTAAAAAGTGAATATTTTTTTTTTTAAAAAAACTTTTGACTTTTGATTTTATTTTCAGGTTTTTATCTTTTTCATGAAATTTTGTGTCAGCTATTAGTGTAAGTAACACCAGGTTAGTGGTAATTGGTTTCCTTCAGGGAAAAAAAAAAAGAGAAATAGACACATTCTCTTAGGATATTACTAATGCAATGATTTTAAAACCCACTCAACATGATCACTCATCCGTATGTTTAGTAATATAAGCAAATGGACTTAATCGCAATTTTACCAAATTTAGACCCCTAGTTCACTTTTTAACATCTTTGAGCATCAAATGTGAACTTGGTACTCTTTCTAAAGTACATTTTGGTTCCAGATTCTGTGATCCTATGAGCTGTCCAGAGATCTGCAAACTTACTGAATTTTTGTTGTGAGAAGTGAGCCACTTTTAAGTGTTGAAATTTTTTTGTGTGTGTGTTGAATAAAATGTTATAGATGTTAGCAGTGTTTTCTCCTGCATTTCATCACCATCCAAATGTAAACTCCATGAGGAGTTTATTTTCACTTGATTTTAGCCAAAGACTAACTATCTGCCTGTTGGTTGTTGCCATACCCTGCTAGATGTCACATTCAGCAAGAGAGTAGATCACTGCATGGACGGGTCTGTGGAGATGTCCATGTGTCTCTTGAATAAGGTCCCAGACAACCATTTTCTAAAATAACAGTGGTCTCCTTTACCCCTGGGAATAAGTTCCAAGGCCTCCGGTGGATGCCTGCAACTTTAGAGAGCACCTGGCTCTTGTTTCTCCATCAGATTTCTTCTCCAGATACTCAAGATGTTGCTTATGTTAATTAATTAAGCACATCAAGAGAGTAGTCCTAATGATAATATAGATCAATTATCATTAAGTATTATAATAAAAATAATTTAAAAGTTGTGAATTTTTATTTCTGGAATTTTCCACTTAATATTTTCAGACTATGGTTGATTATGGTTGTGGAAAGCAAAACCATGGCTAAGAGGGTAACTGCACTCTGGAGACTTAGACTGTGCTCCTCATAACATGGGGGGGGGGTGCAATCCATGACCAGCCAGACTCTACGAAGGAAGTAGCAGAGACAGTTCAAATCTGGGGGACAAAGTTGGGGCAGTATTTCTATAATGTGTATATAGTTAAAATATTGATAAATATATATCATATAACAATGCATGTATAAAAATGAAAGCATAATCAGTCACCAAGGCAAAGGTGATCAAATTGGACTTAGTACATACATTTTTTTAATATTTAAAATTTTATTCTAATTCGTTATATTTGACAGCGGAATGCAGTTCAACTTGTATTACACAAGCAGAGTACGATTTTTCATTTTTCTGGTTGTACACACAGAGTCACACCATTTGTGCCTTCATACATGCACTTAGGGTAATGATGTCCATTTCATTCCACCATCTTTCCTACCCCCATGCCCCCTCCCTTCTCTTTGCTCTATCTAAAGTTTGTCTAGTAGATATTTTTGAGAGAATATTTTCACTTGATTTTAGCCAAAGGCCAAGAAGTGATGAAAGAATATTTTCAGATGACTAGTTGTATTCAAATGTAGGATAAATATACCACAGAACAGTGTTCTCCAAACCGAAGGTGCATGTGGATCACCTGGGTATCTTCTTAAGATGCAGAATTTTATTCTGGGAAGGGGCTCAAGATTTTGTTTTTCTAACAAATTCCTCTATGATGCTGATGTGGATGGTCCATGGACCACATTCTGAACAGTAAGGCTGTAGCACAGCTACAGAGTGCCATTTATGCGTGCATTAAAATCAGCAAGAAAATCCTGTCAACATTCCAAAGCCATTTGAAGTGTACCTACTCAAAGAAGCTTCCCTCAATAAAGCACTCAAATACTTATTGTGCATCTGCTATTAAAGACTAGTGCCCATGCTAGTCTCTTTGTCTATTAAAATTGTTAGGCAGCATCAGAGTTTGGGAGACACTCCATGTTACTCATCATGAACTCCTTGAGGATGGGAGTTAAGTCTAAATCATCATTCGCCTAATATCGGGAAGTTCACAATCTTCTGGAAACCTCAAGAAAATGACTTTTTATACTACATTGCAAGAGGACTACAATGTACTGTAAACTGCTATGGGAGCAATTTTTCTTTTTAATCATATAAAATGCCATGCATATAAAAGAATACAAGATTATGTTTACGTGCAACTTAAATACGGAAAATATAATGAAGACTCATGTATTCATTTTATTTGTATTTGTGTATCTCCTATCCTCTTCCCTGGAGGTAGCCAGTATCTTCTGTTAATTATTTGTTTGATTTTATGTACATGTTTACATCACGCATGTATCTATAAACCAGTGGCTTTTTTGCTTTGTATTGTTTTGTATTTCATAGAGATAAAATTAAATGTGTGCAAATTATGTGTTTTTCTATGCATTGCTTGTTTTTGGAGATTTCTGAGATTCACTGGTGTTGCTGCATGCAGTTAACAATTTATTGAAAATGATTGTTGAATTTTATTCTCTTAATAATGGGCCACAATTTGTCCATTCTGTTAATAGGCATTTGGATGGCTTCTTTTATGTTACTCAAAAACGTTCTTCTGCATGCCTTTGGGTAACACATGCAAGAGTTCCTCTAAATTTTATCTGGAAATGAATTCCTAAGTCATACAGTGTGAGCACCTTTGCTAGGAAATGCCAATTTTTTTTTTTCCCTAGAGTGGTTGCACAAATTAGCATTCATTAGTCGTGTCAGTGGGTTCCATAATGTTACGTTTATTAAAAATCTTTTAATTGGAATAAAATACCATCTTAACCAATTTTGAGTGTACACTTCAGTGGGGTTAAACATATTCACATTGTTTTGTAACCAATCTCCAAAACTTTTTCATCTTGTGAAACTGAAATGCTATTCCTCTTAAACAGTAACTCACAATTCCTCCTCACCAGCTCCCTGCCCCTGGCCAAAACTGTTCTATATTCTGTTGCAACAAAGTTGATTACTCTGGATAGTTCAAATAAGTGAAACTGTATAATATTTGTCTTTTTATGGCTGTTAGCAAGATGTATTTCTGTTATTGCATGTTTCAGAATGTCCTTACTTCTTCGGTTGATTGCTGTGCTTAGGACAGTTGGCTGCTTCTACCTTTTAGCTGTGATCCAGAAGTTTCATTTCTTGATTGTACGTTATCTCTAATTTAACATTTTTGAGAGACTGCCATATTGTTTTCCATAGTGGCTACACCATTCATGTTCCCATTTACAGTGTGCTGGGGTTTCAGGTCTACCATGTCCTGGACAATACTCATTATTATTAAATAGTGTTCACACTGAGGGGTATGACTTGGCAACTCATTACTGTTTTGATTCACATTTCCATAATGATAAGTGATTTTTTAACAGCTTCTAATACATCTCTTGGCCATTTGAATATTTTCTTTGCAGAAATATTGATTTAAATCCTTTACCTAATTCTTGATCAGGTTATATGTTTTTTGTTGTTGAATTTGAGGAGTTCTTTATATATTCTGGATAATAACCCTTTGTCAGATATGATTTGAAATATTTTGTTTCTTTCAGTAGATTGCCTTTTTATTCTCTTGTCCTTTGGTGCATAGACGTTTGAAATTTTATGTGGCCCATTTGGTCTATTTTTACTGTTATCGGTGCTTTCAGTATTACATTAAACAAATCATTGCCAAATCCAGTGTCATGAGGCTTTTCTGTTATGTTTTCTTTTACAACTTTTTCATTTTAGGTCTGTTGTTTAGGATTGTCACCTGCTTTGAGTTTGTTGTGTATATGATGTAAGGTTAGAGTTCAACTTAATTCATTTTTGTGTAGGTAACTAGTTTTCTCAGCACCATTTGATGAAAAGACTATCCTTTTCCAATTGCATGTCTTAGCACCCTTATTAAAAATCATGTGACCACATATGCAAGAGTTAATTTTTGAAATCTCTTCTATGCCAGTTGTCTATATTGCTGAAATGAGTGCAGCCAATCTTGTGGGTTCCAGGGAGAGGCAATGGGGGATAAGAAAATAAAAACTATTTTTTTCAATTTTTTTTATTGGTTGTTCAAAACATTACAAAGCTCATGACATATCATCTTTCATACATTTGACTCAATTGGGTTATGAACTCCCATTTTTACCCCAAATACAAATTGCAGAATCACATCGGTTACACATTCACATTTTTACATAATGGCATATTAGTGACTGTTGTATTCTGCTACCTTTCCTATCCCCTATTATCCCCCCTCCCCTCCCCTCCCATCTTCCCTCTCTACCTCATCTGCTGTTGTTCATTTCTCTCCCTTGTTTCCCCCCTTTCCCCTCACAACCTCTTCTATGTAATTTTGTGTAACATTGAGGGTCTCCTACCATTTCCATACGATTTCCCTTCTCTCTCCCTTTCTCTCCCCCCACTCGTCTCTGTTTAATGTTAATCTTTTCCTCATGCTCTTCCTCCCTGTTCTGTTCTTAGTTGTTCTCTTTATATCAAAGAAGACATTTGGCATTTGTTTTTTAAGGATTGGCTAGCATCGCTTAGCATAATCTGCTCTAATGCCATCCATTTCCCTGCTAATTTCATGATTTTGTCATTTTTTAGTGCAGAGTAATACTCCATTGTGTATAAATGCCACATTTTTTTTTTATCAGTTCATCTATTGAAGGGCATCTGGGTTGGATCTACAGTCTAGCTATTGTGAATTGTGCTGCTATGATCATTGATGTGGCAGTATCCCTATAGTACACTCTTTTAAGATCCTCAGGGAATAGTCCGAGAAGGGCGATAGCTGGGTCAAATGGTGGATCCATTCCCAGCTTTCCCAGGAATCTCCATACTGCTTTCCAAATTGGCCTCACCAATTTGCAGTCCCACCAGCAATGTACAAGAGTACCCTTTTCCCCACATCCTCGCCAGCACTTGTTGTTGTTTGACTTCATAATGGCTGCCAATCTTACTGGAGTAAGATGGTATCTTAGTGTGATTTTGATTTGCATTTCTCTGACTACTAGAGATGGTGAGCATTTTTTCATGTACTTGTTGATTGATAGTATGTCCTCCTCTGAGAAGTGTCTGTTCAGCTCCTTGGCCCATTTGTTGATTGGGTTATTTGTTATCTTATTATTTAGTTTTTTGAGTTCTTTGTATATTCTGGATATTAGGGCTCTATCTGAAGTGTGAGGGGTAAAAATTTGTTCCCAGGATGTAGGATCTCTATTTACCTCTCTTATTGTTTCTCTTGCTGAGAAAAAACTTTTTAGTTTAAGTAAGTCCCATTTGTTGATTCTTGTTATTAATTCTTGGACTATGGGCATCCTATTAAGGAATTTGGAGCTCGACCCCACAGTATGTAGATCGTAGCCAACTTTTTCTTCTATCAGATGCCGTGTCTCTGATTTGATATCTAGCTCCTTGATCCATTTTGAGATAACTTTTGTGCATGGCGAAAGAAAGGGATTCAGTTTCATTTTGTTGCATATGGATTTCCAGTTTTCCCAGCACCATTTGTTGAAGATGCTATCCTTCCTCCATTGCATGCTTTTAGCCCCTTTATCAAATATAAGAAAGTTGTAATTTTGTGGATTGGTTTCTGTGTCCTCTATTCTGTACCATTGGTCCACCTGCCTGTTTTGGTACCAGTACCACGCTGTTTTTGCTACTATTGCTTTGTAGTACAGTTTGAACTCTGGTATCACTATACCTCCAGATTCACACTTCCTGCTTAGAATTGCTTTTGCTATTCTGGGTCTTTTGTTTTTCCATATGAATTTCATGATTGCTTTATCTATTTCCACAAGAAATGCCGTTGGGATTTTGATTGGCATCGCATTAAACCTGTAGAGAACTTTGGGTAATATTGCCATTTTGATGATGTTAGTTCTGCCTATCCATGAACAGGGTACGTTTTTCCATCTTCTAAGATCTTCTTCTATCTCTCTCTTTAGGGTTTTGTAGTTTTCATTATATAAATATTTCACCTCTTTTGTTAGGTTGATTCCCAAGTATCTTGTTTTCTTTGCGGATATTGTGAATGAAGTGGTTTTCCTCATTTCCATTTTAGAAGTTTTGTTGCTGATATACAGGAATGCCTTTGATTTATGCGTGTTGATTTTATATCCTGCCACTTTGCTGAATTCATTTATTAACTCTAGCAGTTTCTTTGTAGACCCTTTTGGGTCTGTTAAATATATTATTATGTCATCCGCAAATAGCAATAATTTAAGTTCTTCTTTTCCTATTTTTTATGCCTTTAATTTCTTTTATCTGTCTAATTGCTCTGGCTAGTATTTCAAGAACTAAATTGAATAAAAGTGGTGAGAGAGAGCATCCCTGTCTAGTTCCAGATTTTAGAGGGAATGCCTTCAGTTTTTCTCCATTTAGAATGATGCTAGCCTGAGGCTTAGCATATATAGCTTTTACAATGTTGAGGTAAGTTCCTGTTATCCCTAGTTTTTCTAGAGTTTTGAACATAAAGTGATGCTGTACTTTGTTGAATGCTTTTTCTGCATCTATCGAGATGATCATATGGTTCTTAGCTTTAAGTCTATTGATGTGGTGAATAACATTTATTGATTACTGTATATCGAACCAGCCTTGCATCCCAGGGATGAATCCTACTTGATCATGGTGCACAATTTTTTTGATATGCTTTTGTATTTGATTCACCAGGATTTTATTGAGAATTTTTGCATCTAAGTTCATTAGAGATATTGGTCTGTAGTTTTCTTTCTTTGAAGTGTCTTTGTCTGGTTCCGGGATCAGGGTGATGTTGGCCTCATAGAATGAATTTGGAAGAGCTCCTTCTTTTTCTTGAAATAGCTTGAAAAGTATTGGTATTAATTATTCTTTGAAGGTTTTGTAAAACTCTGCTGTATACCTATCCGGTCCAGGGCTTTTCTTGTTTGGAAGTCTATTGAAGGCTTCTTCTATTTCTTCCTTTGTTATTGGTCTGTTTAAATTGTGTGTGTCTTCCTGACTCAATCTGGGCAGATCGTATGACTTAAGAAATTTATTGATATCTTCACTATCTTCTATTTTATTGGAATATAGGGTTTCATAATACTTTCTAATTATCTTCTGTATTTCTGTAGTGTCTGTTGTGATATTGCCTTTTTCATCCCGTATGTTAGTAATTTGAGTTCTCTCTCTTCTTCTCTTCGTTAGCATGGCTAAGGGTCTGTCGATCTTATTTATTTTTTCAAAGAACCAACTTTTAGTTTTATCAATTTTTTCAATAGTTTTTTTTTGTTTCAATTTTGTTGATTTCTGCTCTGATATTATTTCTTCTACTATATTTGCTGTTGTTTTGCTCTTCCTTTTCTAGGTTTTTGAGGTGTAGTGTGAGTTCATTTATTTGTTAGTTTTTTCTTTTTTTGAGGAAAGAACTCCAGGCAATGAATTTCCCTCTTAAAACTGCTTTCATTGTGTCCCATAGATTACGGTATGTTGTGTCTATTGTCATTTATCTCTAAGAATTTTTTTTATCTCCTCCTTTATGTCTTCTGTAACCCATTGATCATTCAGTAACATATTGTTCATTTTCCAGGTGATGCAGGATTTTTCCTTCCTTTTTTTATCATTGATTTCCAGTTTCATTCCATTATGATCAGATATGGTGCATGGTATTATCTCCACACCTTTATATTTACTAAGAGTTGCCCTATGGCATAATATATGGTCTATCTTTGAGTAGGATCCATGTGCTGCTGAGAAGAACGTGTATCCACTTGATGATGGTTGGTATATTCTATATATGTCGGTTAAGTCCAGGTTATTGATTGTGATATTGAGTTCTATAGTTTCTTTATTCAGCTTTTGTCAAGAGGATCTGTCTAATGGCGAGAGTGGTGTGTTGAAGTCACCCATAATTATTGTGTTGTGGTCTATTTGACTCTTAAACTTGAGGAGAGTTTGTTTTATGTACGTTGCAGCACCATTGTTTGGTGCATACAAATTGATAATTGTTATGTCTTGTTGGTGGATGGTTCCTTTTAACAGTATATAGTGTCCTTCTTTATCCCTTTTGATTAACTTAGGTTTGAAGTTGATTTTATTCGATATGAGTATGGCCACTCCTCCTTGCTTCCGAGGGCCATGTGAGTGGTATGATTTTTCCCAACCTTTCACCTTCAGCCTGTGTATGTCTTTTCCTATCATATGAGTCTCCTGAAGGCAGCATATTGTTGGATTTGTTTTTTTGATCCAGGTTACTAGCCTATGTCTCTTGATTGGTGAATTTAGGCCATTAACATTTAAGGTTACAATTGAAATATGGTTTGTATTTCCAGTCATGTTTGTTTATTTATTTATTTTAGTTTGGTTAGTTTTTACTCTTTGGTTATTTTTCTCCCCCTTTGCTGAGATACCTCCCACTGTTAGTTTTGGGCGCTATTTTTCAATTCCTCTTCTTGTAGTATTTTGCTCAAAATGCTTTGCAGTGCTAGTTTTCTGGCTGTGAATTCTTTTAGCTTTTGTTTTAGTGAAATATTTTAATTTCATTGTCAAATCTGAAGCTTAATTTTGCTGGATACAGTATTCTTGGTTGGAATCCATTATTGTTCAGCGTTTGAAATACATTGTTCCAGGATCTTCTCGCTTTCAAAGTCTGTGATGAAAAATCAGTCGTTAACCTAATTGGTTTACCCCTGAATGTAATCTGCCTTATTTCTCTCGTAGCTTTTAATATTCTCTCCTTGTTCTGTATGTTGGCTATCTTCATAATTATATGTCTTGGAGTTGGTCTATTATGGTTTTGAATGTTTGGGGTCCTGTAGGCTTCTAGGATTTGGCAATCCATTCCATCTTTCATCTCTGGGAAGTTTTCTAGAATTATTTCATTTAATAGGTTGTCCATTCCTTTGGTTTGAACCTCTATGCCTTCTTCTATCCCGATGACTCTCAAGTTTGGTTTTTTTTATGATATCCCATATCTCTTGAGATTTAAGCATCCTTTCTGTGTTGACTATATTCTTTTCAAGTTGATAAACTTTGTCTTCATTATCTGATATTCTGACTTCTACTTGATCTAGTCTATTTGTAATATTCTCGTTTGAGTTTTTAATTTGGTTTATAGTTTCCTGCATTTGTAGGATTACTGTTTGATTTTTTTTTAAGATCTCTATCTCCTGGTAAAGCTCGTTCTTTGCCATTTGAATTTGTTTAATTCGTTTTCAAAATATACTTTCATTGCTTGGACTTGCTGTCTCATTTCTTCTCTAATATTCCGTTCCATCTGAGTTAGGTATGCCTTGAGTTCTTTCCCTATCCATGTTTCTGATGCTTCTAGGTCCTCCTGTAGATTTAAGTTGTCCTGCATTGTTTGTAATCCTTTTTTCCCTTGTTTTTTCATGTTGTTCATGTTACTTTCCAGCTCTGTTTGATAGCTGTGTTTCTGCTCTCTCCTATAAATTTGTTTTGGTTTTGTATATCTCTGTTGTCTCTCCTTTGTGGTGGTAGACTATGCGTGCTAAAGTGGATTCCGCTGGGAAGGAATTCCGCTGGCCAAACTCCGGTGACGTCACCTCTCTTCTATAGCGGGCCCCAGGCTCCTTGCCGGGGAGTCCGAAGGGAGGGGTGGGACTGGTCTGTCTCTGGTTGGTTTCAGCTCCCGGTTGGCTACTTCATGAAGGCCTGGCTATAGACCTCTTCCAAGAGTCTCTGCGCCGTACCTGCTGGGCCGCACCTCGGGGGTCTAGCTGAGCAGTTGCCCGCGGGTGGGCGGTCTCCAGCCGCCCAGTCGCAGGGGCTGTGGGCGGTCACCTGCGGGTGGGCAATCTCTAGCTGCCCAGTCGCACGGGCAGCGTGTGGGCGGTCTCTAGCTGCCCAGTCGCTCGGGCAACGGGCGGGCGGTCTCTATCCACCCAGTTGCGCAGGCAGTGGGCAGGCGGTTGCCAGCGGGCGGGCATTCTCTAGCCACCCAGTTGCGTGGGCAGTCGCCGGCAGGCGGGCGGTCTCTAGCCGCCCAGTCACGCGGGCAGTGGGCGGGTGGTCTCTAGCCGCCCAGTCGCGTGGACAGTGGGCGGGCAGTCTCTAGCTGCCCAGTTGCGCGGGCGGTTGCCGGCGGGCAGGTGATCTCTAGCCGCCCAGTCGCACGGACAGCAGGCGGGCGGTCTCTAGCTGCCCAGTCGCACGGGTAGCGGGCGGTTGGTCGCCGGCGGGCAGGCAGTCTCTAGCCACCCAGTCTCGAGGGCCTGGCCTTTCGTCCCCTGGCTTCTCCTGCTAGCCCAGCCTTCCCCTGTGTGATGCCTCTCAGCAGTTCAAACTGTACTCTGGGCCTGCAGTTTGCTGGGTATGGATGGTGGCTATTGGGAATCGGCACCCTATTGTTTTGATTTTTTTCATTTGCCCCTCCCCCAAAGCTGGCAAAACAGGTTTCGTTTTTGCTGCTGATGGGAGGGGGAGTTGGAGGTCAGGTGTCTCTACCTTTCCCCATGTCTCTATGCAGGCTCGTTCTGATAATCCCTCCCCCGGAAATCCTGGGAGAGATTTTACGTGAATTCCCCACTGTATGGGAGATGGGCTGAGTAACACACACCTGTTTTATTGTTGCAATCTGTCAGAGACTGACGGTGGTGACGTCAGCTCTCCAAGATGGTGGCCGCTGGCTTCCTTGGTGGACTTTCCGTTGTGGGGGATAGAACTGGACCGCTTCCTTCCCCGTCTCAAACCCCGAACTCAGCCCGGAGCTCAGTGAGGGTACAGCCGGCAGGACTTCACAGAATCCGTAGCACCGTTTCTCTCTGCTTGCTGGTCACTTCTCGGCGGCGCCCCGCTGTCTGTAGCCGCAGGTAGGCCACGCAATGGGCGGCAGATCAGTCAGTCTGGATCTCCGGTCGCACAGTTGGCTCGTGTTTGAGACTCAATAACCGGTCCTCGGTGATGGAAATCCTTCCTCTAGGTTTCGGTGTACCCCAATTTTGCTGTAAATTCCTAACAAGATAGCTTTTTGTCGTTCTAACTCATTATTCACCTGCGCAGTGACGCGGTACATGGGGTGTGATGCACTCTATTCGTGGCCATCTTAGAAAATAAAAACTTGCAGACTCAGATTTTGAAGATTAAATAGCTAGGATCAGGTGGAGTGCTATTCTCGGATGGTGAAGCAGATCTGAAGAGTTACACCAGCAATCTTTATTTAGGTATGCCCCATTATCAGTTTAAAGACTACACACACATTATTCTTTGTGTTCAGGAAAGTTATAGGACTAGAAACATTTATGCAGCTTTTCCACAGTTGCAATGTGCAATGTTAGGAGCTTTGTGTAATGCTCAAGAGAATCCATTGTTTAGGGTTACTGTTAAGCGGGTAGGCTCAAGAGGAACACAGCTGGTAAAACACTGTGGTTGTCTAGCAAGAGAGTTCCTCTATTCCCAGGAGCTGTGTGCCTGAGATCAAGGTCAAAGCTGATAAGACTCTGGCGCAGAGCGTCCTCAGGCAGGGCATTACCACAGCAGCTGAGCATCCTGTGCCCTTGCACAGAAGCATTCCCAGGTCCTGGGCAGGCCACAGCCATGAGGTCATCAAAGACTCCCACTCTCAGTCACTGCTCTCCACACTGTCTGTCGGTCTTTATGTCAGTACCACTCTGTTTTCATTACGGTACCTCTCTAATAAGTTTTGGAATTAGAAAGTTCAAGATTGTCAACTTTCTAAGACTGTTTTTTGGCTAATTAGTATCCTAAGTGCATTTTAGGACAGGTTGTAAGAATGTGTCCCATGACAGCTCAGTTGTTTTGAATCAGTGGCTCCTTCAGGACTTTTGAATAACTATAATGTTAGAAGGAGGAATCATAGTTTCCTTCCCTTCCTCCCTCTTGTCTCATGTCTGCTTAGGTCTGAGCAAACTCCATCCTAAAGTTCTTTCAAAAAAATACATTGAGGGGCTGGGGTTGTGGTTCAGTGGTAGAGCACTTGTCTAGCATGTGTGAGGCCCTGGGTTCCATCCTCAGCACCGCATAAAAATAAACAAATGAAATGAAGGTATCGTGTCCAACTACAACTAAAAAAATAAATATTTTTACATTGAAAATTTCAATAGGGGCTGTATTGATTCTGTAAATTACTTAGGTTTGTATTGACATTTTAACAAGAAGTCTTCGAATCTATGAACCTTTGACTTCTTTTCTTTTTCTTTTTTCTTTTTTTTTTTTGTGTGTGTGTTCTTTAATTTCTTTTAGCATCACCTTGTGGAAAAGTTCTTTGCCTTCTTGGTTAGGTTTATTCCTCAGTAATTTATTCTTTCTGATGCTATTGTAAAAGACATTATTTTTAAAAATTTCCTTTTCAGCATATTTAATTGTTAGTATGTGGAAACACAACCGTTTTTTTGTATTCTGCAGTTTTGCTGTCTGTGTTTATTCTAAGATAATGTCATCTGCAAACAGATTATTTTACGTCCTATTTTTGCCCAAATTCTCTAGCAAAGGACTTCTAGTACTATGTAGGATAAAAGTGCAAAAGCTGCCAGCATCCGCCTTGTTCCTGGTCTTCCCTCTCTAATCTTCAACACAGAGTCGGGTGTGAGCATTTCATATCTGGTATTTTCTTTTTTAATATTGTAGTTTCTGTATATTTTGTTTGTTGAGTGTTACATGTTGTCAGATGATTTGACCCTGTCAATTGAGTTTCCCGTATGTCTTATTTTCTCAAATTATTCTGTTAAGGTTCCCTATATTCCACCCAGTTTTCTAGTTGTTTTATAGTGAGGAAAGGGACAAGTGTGACAGTCATCATTCCATATGACCAGAAGCCTCTGGATGTGGATTTTTTCCCCCAAAACTTCCTTTTTCATATCTATTAATTATTAACCGTTAATATCTTGGATTTTTGTTTCTGTAGTCACTGGTAAATTTGACACAGTTCCATCATATTCTTTGTTTTTCATGTGCATTGTTGCTCCTATTTCCTCCTTTATTGCCATATATTTTGCTGATTGATCTTGCTTTGCTGTTAATATTCATTTTGTGGTTAAATAATAGTTAAAAAATTTGAAATCTACTCTCTCATATATCAGAGGGTCTAGCAAGAGAGTTCACCTATTCCCAGGAGGGTCAGAACTCTTAACTTAGTCCTGAAGAATTTCTTACCATCATTGTTGTAGTTTAGTTCTAATGTTTTGTTTTTAATATCAGAATAAAGTCATTACTAATATCATTGCCTATATTTTATAGGCAATATTTGCATTTATTTCCATGTTTTTTCTGTTATTTGCTTGACATCTATTTCTGTATCATAAGTAACCTTTTAGGATTATTTTTCTTCCTTTAGAAGTTCTTCAGGGATAGGTCTCTTTATAGTAAGACTCTCAGGTTCTGCAAACTCATAAACATGTATGCAAGACACTCCAACTCTTGAGAGAGAATTTTGTTGTGTATGCAGTTCTAGACTGAAGGTAATTTTGTCATTACTTTGAAGCACTATTATCTTCTTCTAATGATTATAGGATTGAGGAGTCTGATAATTGAAATGATTCCTCTAAGTTTTGTAGTCCTTTGTTATTGACTTCTCTTTAGATTCATATTCTCTCTCTCATTTCACTGCAATATATCTAGGTATGGGGCTCTATTTTCTGGCTTGGGATTCATTATATTCTCACATCATTGGAATCATGTTTCTTAAAAATTCACAACCATTAGCTCTTTTAATTTTCTATTTTTTCAACTAGTGTTCCACTAAAATAAAATTTAGCTTCAATTATTCTTTCCTCTTCATCTCTTAATACCTCTTTCATATTCTCCATCTCCTTGCCTTTGAATTCTTGGTAATTCCTTCAGATGTATTTTCTATTTGACGAATTCTCTCTTCAACCAAAATACATTGGCAATGGAATCCAACCATTGTGTTTTACTTCAGGAGTCATATTTTGGTGTCAAGAATTCCATTTTCTTTTAAATATGTGTGCTAATTCCTGATATTCTCTTGTTGCATTTTTATCATCCTAACTATGCTCTGATTTCTTTAGATATTTTTGTCCATAGCTATTTCTGTGTCCCCTTCCCTCCATCAGCTGTCCATTGAACGAGGGTGGACCCTGACCTGAAGATATTATCTTTTCTGAAGATGAGGAATTGGAACTCAAGGGCAAACATTTAATCTCAAACTATGTGAACCTGAACCACGTAATTTCAGTAGCCGTGGGTTGGCCATCTGCACCCACGAAGGATCTGTGGATGAGAGAAGATGCTCGTGTGACATTGTCCCTCCTTACTCTTGTTACTCTGTCCCCAGCTCAAGGTTTCGGTGACAAGTATGAAGTTCTAGATCTGTTGAGACCTTCCCTGTGACTTGTGGGTCAATAAGAATGTGTCCGATTCAGAATATTGTTATTCTGAATCATAGACTCCCTAAGGGCCTTATTGCATTTGTAAAATGGGGAGAGCAATTTCTGTTTTCCAAAGTTCTTATGAAGGTTTGCACTCATGAATGTAGAGCAACTGGCTCGGAATAGATTTTTAGTAATATTTGCCTTAAAGTTTTTCCCCACTCGAACCTCAAGCTGATGGTGCATCCTTTGCTTTACTTGTCTGCCCCATGTCCTCTGTGCTTTGTGCTGCTACTTCTTGGATGCTCATCCTGTTTTCCCATCAGATTTCAAGCTTCCTAACAGGGTGAATTCTGTCATGTGCTTTTCTCTACTGTTTTGTAGAAACATTCCTAGAATTGTGGTCAATAAATATTAATCGGATAGCATAAATACATTTGAGGTCTATTATCAGGGAAACTCAGGAGTTTCAAAACTAGTCCACCTAGTTATTGCTATCTTCATAAATCTAGCCAAGCACAAATGCTGGTGTCTCCTGATGCAGGAAAGACTACCCTGAGGTGAAGCGTTCTGGCCCTCTGTAAATCCTGAAGACTCTTTGTTGCTTTATTTGTAGTTGTTCAAATCAAATCCTATAAGGAAATCCAATATGTGAAACAAAAACAAGCAGAGGCTTTGTGGCTAAGCAGGAGCGAGAGGCCCTGAGCCCCATAACCCATCACCTCAGTAGACACTGAGGCACCTTGGGGCTCTGTGGAAAATATTTTGAAAACCATTACTTTGGATTATCTAGAATAGTCTGGGCAACCAGAACTTATCATGGGTTTTTGCTGAATTTTTTTTAAAAAGTAAAACCAAAGCAGTAATGTGACGTAACCCTTCCCAGAGTGATTATGAAGGTTTTAGGAAGCTTTTGGGGATTGTTGTCGAGCCTTTTATAATTGATGGTGTGGGGACTTTTGGCTACTATTACAGGCAAGAGTGGTTTTGATGAGGTAGGATGGAAAATGTTCTGGCTTTGATGTCAGAGGACGTGGGTTTGATTTTTTTTCCTTTCCTTTTCTTACTGGTCCTTTGACTGTAGGCAACTCTGTAACCTCACCAGGTCCCATCTGTAAATTGTGAACGATCATCCCCTCTATTTCACAGATCTCTGAGCTGAGTTTAGACAAATAGTTTAATAATCTGAAAAAAATCAGTACTCTATAAATAGATATTTTTAATAATACGATTAAGGAAGTAGAGAAAATACGGTGTATACAGTTAACAGCTTCCCCTCAGTCTCAGCTATTTTCATCTTGCACAGACAGAAAAGGACCCAAGAAAAGACTGCCCCTCTAACCAAAAGGGTAGGAAAGAGATTGCCTACAAAGATAGAAAACTTACACACAGTGTATTAGTGCACTAGAAGTTGCAACAGTAACAAGACAATGATGAAAGCTGTGTGAGAAGTAATGAGATCTGCCTCCCACTCACAAGCAGAACATGTTGGGCAAAGTTTAGTCGTGGGAAGCCTTACCTCACACACTTAGCAGCAACATGCAATAGCCTGAGAAGAAAACTTGGACTTGACTCTGGCCGCCTGCTAGTAAGAAGATGAAATCCCACTTTATCCTGCAGCAATGGTGGTATAAGAGGCTTGTTAGAAGATCTAAATCATATTCAAAATGTCCAGATATCAATAAAAAATACTTATACTAAGAAACAGGGAGATACTAACTTAAATGAGAAAGTAAAATGAGCACACACCACCACAGACATGACAGAGGGTAGCCTTTCCTGATTAGGATATCAAAGTGGCCACCTTAACGGCTTCAATTGGCAGTTATGGTCATGCTTGAGACAAATGAGAATGTAGAAAATGTCAGCAAAGAAATGGAAAGTGTCAGCACAGAAAAACATACCCAAAAAGAACTAGAAGAAAATCTTAGAACTAAAAAGTACATAAATGGAAATAAAAGCTCAACGGCTGGGCCCAGTAGAAGAGCAGAAAGAGAAAAGGATCAGTAAGATTGAGAGCAGAACTATAGGGGAAAAAAAAAAAAGGAGACTGAAGAGGAAAAAAAGAAGAGTTTCAGGAACATATGAGACTATTTAAAAAAAAAAAAAAGAATGATTATATCACTGAAGTTGCCAAGGGAGAAGAGAATAAGGATTGGGTTTTAAAAACGTATTCAGAGATAGTGGCTGAAAATTTCCCAGGTTTGGCAAAAGACATGAACCTACAGACCCAAGAAGCTGTGTGAACCATGGAAGGGATCATCCCACACGTATCTACTCGGGTAAAAATCACAGTTGAACTTTTGGAAGTGTAAAGACAAAGAAGCAACTTGAAAGTAGGCAGAGACAAATGGTGTATTATCTCTAGAAAAATCAATTCAAGGCACAGTGTTGTTCATTAGGAACTGTGGAGCACAGAATGAAGTGGCATGGAATGTTTCAAGTCTCGGAAGAAAGGAGGAGTCAACCCAAATTCTATCTCCAGAGAATATACCTTTCACGAAGGAAGGAGAAAATCAAGGTAGTCTCAGAATAAAAAAAAGGAAGGGCATGTATTTTTTTTTCCAGAAGATTTATCCTAAAGGAACAGCTAAAGGAATTTTCTAAACAGAAATAAAACGAAAAGGAAGAGGAATATTGGAATGTGAGAAAGGAAGAACAATAGTGTAAAAATATGAATATTGACCTTTAATAACAGCTAGAATTTTCTAGATGTCACATTTCTCAACTTTGCTTGAACTAACAATGTCAATATTAGTACACAGTGATGAATAATGCTATGCAGAGTTTAATTGCTAGAACATACTCTGAAATAGCTATTGAAAAGAGATAACACTTTCAAAAAAAAACCCTGGATAAATAAAAATTATAAAATTTGTTCAAGTAACTTACAGGAAGGAATGTTAAAGAAAACAAAAAAATAATACAACAAAATGGCAGTGAAACTCCAACTATATCAATAACTACATTAACTAAGACCCAAGATTTCAATTCTGTGAATATTTTGACAAAATTGACAGACGTGGTAGAATAGATTGGAAATCATAATCTATATGATTATACATCCTTTATATTTTCAAATGTATTTGAAATAATTATTTCAAATGTATTTGAAATAATTATTTTCAAATGCTCTGATCTTTTACCTGTTTTCTCAAAAGAATAGAATACTAAAAATAATATTGGTTGCAGAGTGATCATGAGTAATATATTGCTTGATTTAAGTTTTTTATAGATGTCCTTTATATAGGTTGAAAGGATGTAACTGGTTCAGTATAAATAATTTCAATATACCAATCGGAAAGTTTGGCAGAGTTGATTTAAAAACCATATTCCTCAACTACCTGTTGTCTAAAACAAAATCATTCAAATGTAATATATGTAAGTTGACATTAGAGGGATGTGGAAAGATATATTATGCAAGATATATGAGATATATGCAGATAGTGGAGGTGGCTGGATTGATAGCAGATAAAACTGACTTTGGGGCCAGTGAAATTATTATTCAGAGAGGCAGATCATACAACGACAAAAAATCAGGAAGACAAAGTGATCCCAAATGTGTATTTACCAAACAACAGAGCCACAAAATGTATGAGGTAAACACCAAAGAACTGAAAAGAGAAATGTATACATCCACAGTTACAGTTGGAGAGTCCAATATCCTTCTCTCAACAATTACTAAAACAAATAGAAGATCAGAAAGGATGTGCCAAAGTACAGTATAGTCAAGAAAAGGATCTAATGAACTTTATGGAACATTCCACCCAGCAATAGCAGAAAACTTATGTTTTTCAAGTGCCCATGGAATATATGCCAGGGTAGACCAGATCTTATGCTATAAAAAAAAAAAACAACAAAAAACAAAAAAACCCACGAAATTCACAGTGTGTTCCTTATGACAGTGAAATCAAACTAGAAATTAATCACAGAAAGATAACAGGAGATTCTCCAAATACTTGGAAACTAAAGCAACATTAGTCTAAATAATTTATGGGTCAAAGAGGAACTCTCAAGGAAATAAGAAAATACATGGAAGTGGATTAAATTAGGTGTACGACATATCGAAACTTGTGACACAGAGCTAAGGCAATTCTGAGAGGAAAAGTTATAGTACTAAATGGTTGTATTGGAAAAGAAGAAAAATCTCAAATCAATAAACTGAGTGCCCACCCCAATGAACTAGGAAAAGAAGATCAAAATCAACTCAAAGCAACCAGAAGGAAGGAAATAATAAAGATAAGAGCAGAAATCGATGAAATAAAAACAGTAGAGAAAATCAATAAAACAAAAAGCTGCTTCATTGAAAAGATCAATAAAATCGACAAACTTCTAGCATGACTGATGAAGGAAAAAAGAGAATACACAAATTACTAATGTCAGAAATAAAGCAAGGGCTATCACTGGACCCCACAGATATCAAAAGGATAATAAGAAAATAGTATGAACAACTCTGCACATACATATTTGACAATGAATTACTAGAACGCACACGAAATAGATAATTTGAGTAGTTCTCAAACTCTTAAGGAAATTGAATTGATTTAAATCCTTGGTAAAAAGAAGTTTCCAGGTCCCGATGGTTTCACTGAATAATTTTACAAATATTTGGAGGGAGAACTCCAATTCTATTATGGTCTTGAAGGAAATAGATGAAGGAACACTTCTTAACCTTACCAACTCACTCAATGAAGCCATTATTGCCATGAAATCGAACTGAGACAATGACAGCATCAAAAAAAGAAAAAAAGATAAATGTCTTTCATGAGTACAGAAATAAATGTTTTAACTAAATAATAAATAGAATTTAGTAGTATATAATAAAAACTATACATAAATTCATTCCAGGGACACAAGACTAATTTAATATTTTAAAATCAGTCTAGTTTACCATAATAACAAGTTAAATAATAAAAATCACATGGTTACATCAATGCAGAAAAAGCATTTAATAAAATTCAGTGGCCATTCATTATTTTGAAAAATAGTCTAATAATCTTTGAATGGAGGAGAACCTTGCTCAATTTGATAAATAACATCTATGGAAAATGAACAGTGAACATCACCCTTAATAGTGAAAGACTGAATGCTTTACCCCTGTGATTAGAAACAAGGGAGGAATACCTGTGCTCACCACTACTATTCAGTAGTAGGTCTATGATTCATAGGGAAAGAAGGAAACAAAAAGATAAAAGGCATATATGTCAGATTTACAGATTACATGATTATCTAAACCTCCCAGAGGCAGTGAGTTCAGCAATCCCTAGATACAATAGATGTTATTGTTGATCATGTATTTCTATATACCGGTAATGAACATATTGCACCTGCCTATTAAAATACAGGTCCATTAAGAGAATTAAAAGACAGGGCACAGATGAGGTAAAATATTTGCAAAATACATGTCTGATAATTACCTGGTATCAAAAATATTTGAGGAATTCATTAAACTCCATAAGAAGACAAAAGACTCAATTAAAAAATTGGCAGGAGATTTTTATAGATACTTCATCAAAGGAGATACACAGATGTACAATAAGCGTATGAGAAGATGCTCAGCATCATTTTGGAATGTCATTAGGGAATTTCAAATTAAAAACAACAGTGAATTGCCACTACACATTTATTAGAATGACTAAAATCTGAAACACTGATAACACCAAGTGTTGGTGACGATGTAGAGTAATAGGAGCTGCCATGCTTTTCTGGTGGAAATGCAAAAGGGTGAAGATTCTTTGGAAGATAGTTTGGCAATTTCTTACAAAACTGAACAGTACTATGATATGATCCAATAATCACACTGCATGTCATTACCCAAATGAGATGAAAACTTATATTCACACAAAGACTTGCACACAAATGTTTACACTGGCTTTATTCATAATTGCCCAGAGTGGAAGCAACCAAGAATTACAAGTAAATGGATAAACTAACTTTGTTACATCCATAAATGGAACATTATTCTACAATAATAAAAAAGGAGCTAACAAGTCATGAAAAAATCATGGAGGAAACAAATACATATTGCCAGAAACTTAAATACATACTGCTAAGTGAAAGAAATTAATTTAAAAAGGTTGAATATTGTATGATTTCAACTATATGACATTCTACAAAATGCAAAATTATGAGGCAGTAAAAGAAGTGGTGGTCACATGTTGTGGGAAGGAGCACAGGGTTTTTAGGGAACTGAAACTACTCTGTATGAAACTATAATAGTAGATACATTCATTAAAAACAGAATCTACAACACAATTAGTGATCTCTAATGTAAATATGGACTTTAGTTAATAATAATATGTTGATATTGGCTCATTTACTGTTAACAAATATAGTTTGACAATAATATGTTAGTGTCAATGTAAAAAAGTGTTAATATCGAAAAAGCTACAGAGGAAAGAGTTTTTTTTTTTTTTTTTTTGTAAACTTAACAATGGTCTGTTAAAAGAAAAAAAAGACTTTCACAATTTATAAACAAAGAGATATATTGATAAATATCTGACAAAACATATACAGAAATTATATGCTTTAAAAACTAGTAACCTCTAATGACTGTACTAATGGAGAGATATACCATGTTCATGGTGTGAAAGATTTGACATAGTAAAGATGTCAGTCCTCCTCGATTTGACAAATTGGTTTAAGGTAATTTCTATTAAAACCTCAATGTTTTTTGATAAAGACAATATTCAAAAATGTATTTGAAAATGCAGAGGAACTACAAATAGTGAAAACAATTTTGAAAAGGAATAAAGTGGGAAGAATTAGTCTTTGCAGTTTCAGTACATGCATGGTACATACATATCATGGGGATAAATGACAGAATTATCCACACACTTTACAAATATCAGATTCCAGGATTAAATTATTAATATAATTATGCAAGTTGCAAATCATTGGGATAAACTGGGTAAAACATTCTTGGAGCCACTCTCTACTACCTTGGATACTTCTTTTGAAGTCATAAACATTTTGAAATTAGTAGCTTTATCTTTTAAGGTGCATGTTTATGGTATTGATTGTGATGATGACTTCCCACTGTATACTTACTACCAAACCCACCACATTGTATGTTCAACACACACACATTTTTGTGTGTCAGTCATTTCTCAATAAAGTGGTTTTAAGTGAAAAAAAAAACAGTTTAATGAAAACAAGAAGCTTGTTGCATTTGTGTTTTGTTGTCTGCTAGTTTTCAGCTTTGATTTTCACCCTTCTTTGTTTTATTGTTAAGTAGATAATTGGGCCTTGCAAATGGCTTATCTCACATTTATTTCTACTTAGGTCATAGAAAGTGGGGGCCCTTGGAAAGGGCACTGAAGCTACCTAACCAGTCCCGACTTTATTCATAAAGTGCTCCTTCATTGTCTCAGTTCTATAGTTCAGTGCTTTTCTACTCTGCTGGGCTCTGATACAGCTACTTTCACTTAACAGCCTTGGGGGTGGTTGATTTCTGTAGTTACTAGTCTTTGGGTTATCCTGTCACCTTTTTTTTCCTCTGTCATTTATTTCAATTCCTGCATAACAAATTCCCTGCATTAAATTCTGTTTGAAATTCCTAGAACGGTTCTATTTTCTTACTTGACCCTGACTAATGCATCAATATTGGGCAAAAGAGAGCTAGTGCCCTGTGACAAGAATTGCTCCTAGAGAAAAGGCAATTTTCTTCTCATTTCCTTATCTCAGAATGGGCTCATCACTCCTAGAAGCTTTGTTATGGCTGAACCTTCTGTGATGTCAAAAAGCAAGGGGTGGATATCTTAAACTTGAACAGTAGCCAAAATTTGGTCCCAAGATCATTGAGATCTTTGGGGCAAAGGTGGAAAATGAAAATAAAGTCATTTCAAATTCGAACACAGTTTTCCATCTTGGAAGAGGACACTTGGATTCAGTTCCTGTCTTTTTTTTTTTTTCTCTCTAGGAAATCTGCTTGAAAAGGCCAAATAAAAACAGATATATTTGTCCAATAGCTCCAGCAAATTAAATCACTCTCTGTTGGCGTTTATCCTAGACTTTAAAAATTTTATTTAATGTTACTAGAAAAAAAATGAAGGATGAACATAAAGGCCAACCATTTAGTTTCACTAAGGAAGCATATTGAAAATAGGAAAAAAATATTAACAGTTACCATAATTTTATTAAAGAAAAAAAAACTGCTTCGTAAAAGAATAGCTGTGATATCAAGAAATGGCTCATATTTTTAATTTAAGAAAACAGTGCCATACAAAATTACTCTATTTGTTCTTATTAGTTTGTTTTTCCTCCCATATTGGGGATTGAACCCAAGGGCCCTTAATCACCAAATTACATCCCCAACCCTTTTTATTTTTATTTTGAGACAGGGTCTCACTTCATTGCTTAGGGCCTCACTAAGTTCCTGAGGCTGGCTTTGAACTTGTGATCCTCCTGCCTCAGCCTCCAGAGTCAATGGCATTACAGGCATGCACCACTGTGCCTGCCTCTTTTTTATGGTGTGTTTTTATTTTTTTAAGACAAATATACCCATAAGACATTAAGAATTTCCACTGGTCTGGTATTTGGGAATTATTGCCAGACGATTCAATGCTGATTCCATAGTGTGGGTAGAGTGCCTCTCAGAGATGATATTTCTATTTATAGATGGATAAAGATAGCATTGACAGGGAGAACTGTTGTTTGTTCACTCGGGGATGTGTTTTCTTGTTTTGGATTTGCTAACAGAAGTGGAAGGTAAGGTTTTCATGAGAGATTGAGATTCTGTATCTCTATGAATCTAGTTATTAGGGGGAAATTGGTTCAGTGAGTTGGGGAGAAATCGTCCTACTTTTGCCTGGAGACGACTGTTCTCTGAATACTCAGAGATGGCAACACTTGGAGCATCTGAAGAAAGTTCCCTTAATATAGATACTTTTTCATAGTGAACTCCCAGAACAGTGACAACAGAACAGAGGTACTCACCCAAGTGGCTTTGCAAGTATACAGACCTCATGGTAGTGGTGACATGGTCAGTTGGCCAGCACACCTGAGGCTCTTCCTTCCAATACTCGGAGATGTTCTTGGGAGTGAGGAACTTTGAAAGGGAAGAGTAAGGTGCTCTCAGTGCATGGAGTAAGAGTAAGAACTTGATTTGATTGACAGTCATATCCACTGAGTGGAAAACTGTGGTAGCTCTCAGTTATGCAGAGTACGTATTAGATTCTGGTGCATAACACTGGATAGTTAAGTAACTCAAACGTGTATTTCTTCCTAAACTTTTGATAATTAACTGGGTAATTCATGAGGTCTGTTCTACCTTGACTGGGGTGGGGATGGGGGGCGCTGAGTGGGCTGGGATAGCTTTCCGTGTCAGTGGTCTTAGGTAGAATGGCTGGAGATACTGAGACTAATGGAGCCTCTTCATATGTGCTCTGTCAGTGTCTAGGAGGCTAGCATATGCATTTGCACATGGTGGTTTTGGTTCTCAGCAGTAAGGATCAAGACTTTTTTGATCCTGAATGCATGTTGTTGCTAATCTTCTTTCTATCGACTAAAACATTCATTGGATGGTGTTCAAGCTCAGATTTAAAGGGAGATGAAGTGGGCTTCACTCTGGATAGAAGAAGGTGAAAGTCATTTGTAAAGGAACATGGATATGGAAAAGGGAGTAATTTGTCTTTATATTGCAGTCTACCCTGTGGGGAACTGGTGAGGGTCTCAGCTTTGAGATCATAAGCTGCATGGGATTCATCATCAGGATCCTCAGCTCTGTTGTTAGTTTCAAGGTGTTTTACAATTGTTGCTGCCATCCCTGCTAAAGTTGTTGCTTTGCTGGAAAACATGAGATACTGCAATTTGCAATTTTTGGTGTTATGTCATTTATTAAGCTATTGGGTTGGGGCTCTAAACTCAGCCCTGCATATCCTGCTTTGTGATTCTGGAACCTGGAGCTCTCTACAAACCCCATTTTTTAGGCTCCCTATTAGGTACTGGTACTAGGGGCCCACTAGATGAATATTGTAAGACTAGAGAGGAAGAAAAACGGCATTCTCTTTTTGGTCTGCTGCTTATGAACCTGCAGTGAGATTCTTTTTTCCTATGAATATCATTCCACCATCATTTTGTAACCCTGTCCATGGAATTTCCTTTCTGAATCCTATTGGTGGTTTCCCTGACATTCTTGGAACCAGTTTCATTATGTCCCTCTTAGACAGACTGGTACCAGGTTATTAACACCCAGTTCTTAGTGCCCTCAGTTTAGCCCAAATGCCTTAGTTTTAAATAATCCCAAGTTCTTCTCTTCATTCTCCCAGTCCTAGGGTGGTTGATACTTACTTGATAAATCAGAGTTCTTTTTGTCTTTTTAGTTTTTATTGTTTTCTGTAGTATATTCATTGGCATATTGCCTGGACTTTGATAAATTGAGGTGGGAAGAAGTGGAAGCTGGCCTGGACTTTTAAAGCACTGCTGTTTGGGATTAGGCAACACATGGGCAAAACAGAGAATGTTCAGGATGCCAAACTATATAATTGGGGAAAAGGAAAATTACAGCTCATCCTTCTCAGAAAAAAAGATGCCAATTCAAGAAAAAAATATTAGTACACCAAATCTAGCGATTTACATTAAAGATGCTATTTTAAGACATGGGCTTGTTCCTGGAGTACAATGGTTGGTTTATCCTAAGAAAAACAATATATAATTTACTGATTATGCATTGTTACTTAAAGAAGAAAAATAATATCTTTCTTTTTAATCGATATAGAAAAAAACTGGTAAAAATAAATCATAGCCAATTATGAATAGAAAGAACAGGGTGTATGATTACTAATACCTAAAAGAACCTAAATAAACACTATTCTTAGCGGATACATAATTTAAAAAAACATTCTATATCAGGAAAAAGATAAATGCACCAACCACTATTTCCATTCAATATGGCATTGGAGGTCCTAACCAATGCAAGAAGGCAGGAAAAAGAAAAGGTGTACAGTTGTAAAGGAATAAATAAAACTGTCATACTTCATAGATGATGTAATTGTGAATGTAAACAAACCAAAAGAATCAATTAACAAATTATTAAAATTAGTGAAATCAAGCAATTTTCCTGGAAACTTGTGAAAAAAGTGGTCTATATACTAGCAGTAAGTAGAAAATAAATTTTTAAAAGACACCATTATGAAGAGTATCAAAAGGATGAAGAACTTCAAGTCTAACTGATGTTCTATAATACCTGCAACCTGAAAATTAATAAAACTTTACTGAACAACATTAAAGAAAGAAATGTAGCATATTCATGAATGATAGCAATTGTTCCAAAATTCATCTGAAACTTTAATATAGTTGCAATCAAAATCCTAACTAGGAAAAAAGAAATGTAAGAAATGAAGTATTGGCAAGAGCTTTTTATTTATTTTACTTTCTGTGGAACCACCAGGGACTGAACACAGGGTTTAATACTTCTTTAGGCAAGTGCTTTACCACTGAGTTACATCCCTAATCCTGTTTTGTTTTGGGACAGGTTCTTGGTAAATTGCCCAGGCTGATCTGGAAAACGGGATCTTCCTGTCTCAGCCTTTGGCAGTATCTGGGAGTATAGGTGTGCACTAATACATTAGCTTACCAAGAGCCTTTTAAAGGAAAAATATTGTTGGGGAATTTTTTACTATATGTCAAGATGTATTATTGGGATAGTATAGATAAAGTGTAGACATAAATTAATAGGTCAGTGAAACAGAAAAGAAAACCAAGAAACAGAACAACTTGTCTGTATGCATTTGATCTATGTGTCAGTAGAGAGATTTTTTAAGTAAATAATGTCAGGACAGTTGTTTGTATATTTGAAAAAAGAAGTGAAATTGGACCTTTATTTCACATTACACAAAATAATAAATTTCAGGTGGAATAAAAATCTATAGATGTAATAGGCAAACAATAAAACAGATAAGTTAGGAGCACATGTTCAAGCTCTGAGGATGGGGAAACATTTTTTAAAGAAGGTGCACAAACTCTAACCATAGGGTAAATATAATAAATAGAACTACATTTAAACTATTAACTTAAATTTATAAGGAGGCACTACAAAGAAAGAGAAGAAAAACCATCTCACAGGGAAAGTTATTTGTGAAAGATAACTGTCAAAGGGGTGGTATCTAGAGCCTATAAAGAATTCTGGCAAGTGAATAATAAGAAGAAGAATTCAATGAGGAAAAAAAAATAGATGAGCAATCTGAACCCTTCACAAAACAGCAAATCTAATTGGCCAGTAAATGTATTTTGGTAAAGTTTGACCCTACAGGTGATCTGGGTACTACAAATAGCCCCAAACTGGAAATAACCAAAATGTCCACCAACAGTAGAAATGGATCAATAAAGACGGAGACATTTGTTAAAATGGAATAATATAGAGTAATGAAAACGAACACACTGAAGCTGCGTATGACAAAATGGGTCAATCTTAAATTGAGCTGCATGAAATAATCACTGAAGAATCCTGAGTCTGTAAGTATAAAAGAGGCAAAATGAAATACCTTTTGAGGATTATGCAGGTAGGAAAACTGTGTGATAGAAACACAAGAGTATGGGTATCTCAAATGTCAGGAGAGGACACATCTTACAGTGTTATAAGCAGGGAAGACTCAAGAGAGGCAGACACGGGGCCGGATGGGCTGATTTCTATGGAGATGGTCAGTCTGCTTTTGAATGTGATTGGAGTTTGCCTGGGTATCTGCTTGATGATTTTTCTTTTAAATGTACATTTATATTTTATGAATACATCTTCTATATTTTTATTCCTCTTATCTAATATGGAAATTGCAGAAAGTTGAACATGAATACAGAAATGACATTGTGTTGAGTGTTTTGAAAGTTTCTTTTGAAAGTTGCTTCTTTCCAAAGGAAGCAGTTTCTTTTTTTCTTTTTTGGTATGCATACAAATGTTTATCAATCATCATTAGCAGTTAAAGTTAGATCATTTGATGAGTGACTGACCAAGGTGCTGTACTAAGAACTCATGAGGTATCCGTCTCAAAGCCAGTTCTTTTCGTGGTTCAGCAGCTGAGCTTCACTGGCCTGTGTCTCTTTGACCTGGGTTGTCACCATCTTGAAAAACTGTAACCCTGAAAAATCACTTATGCACCCGTGAGCTCAGAGTGCCCAGAACTCCTTGCTATAGAATCACCCCTACGTTCACAGCCCCGAGTAGAACTCCATTTTGTCACTTAAACATCCAATCTTTCCTTTGGGGAGCAAAATTTCCGCCTAAAAAAAGGAAAAGCAACAAAACAGCAATTATGTAAATTGAATGGAAGAAAACGAGTAGTGTCCTGTTGGAGGTAATTTTCCCCATAATGAGTGTTGGGGGAAGGAGGAGAATGGGAAGGAGAGAGGTTAAAAATTGGAAACTGTGTGTGTGTATGTAATAAGCTTGTGCAGAAAGCAGATGTGCATTGTAGAAGCCATGTATAGAGGCAATAATCTGTGACAGAAAGATTTACATAATATTCTTTCAGGGCAAGTTCCCCATTTTAAAAAGATGGTGAAATGCAGACAGCATGCCTGACTGGAATGAATCTAAATCAGGTAAATAATTTGCACTCTCAGATTATACTCCCTGCCGCCCGCCCCTCGCCCTGCATCCACACTTGCTTAATAGATCCATTACAGCTTAGAGGGTAAAGAGATCTGAAGGTACCCCCACTCGTGTGTGCAGCATGAGAACATGGCGTTTCAACAGGCAGACGGTACTGATAGGCAGTACTGACCCCTGGGCCATAACTAAAAATGGGTGGATTTACAAGTGGAAGAAAAATTTACCTGAATCACAGTGAATGTTGTTCTAAACACTCTACCCAGAAATAGAACTCATTTTGAGGGACTCTGGGCTTCAAGGGGTTCTATGTCCTGCCTGCATTGAGTCTGGGCCATAAGATGAATATTATAACAACTTCTTTAGCAGAAGTTTCCAGCAAGTATTGGAAAACATCCTGGCCCAAGAAGGAAAGCAGGAGCATAAGGTGCTGTATCCCTCCTGAGATGTGACCCGGAACAGTACAGGGATGAGCTCCAACTGCTTTCCTTTAAATGTGATGACGGTTCTTACATTTTAAGTTTTTCCTGCTTTTATTCATGGGCACATCTCTTGCCTGTTACTCTATCCATCACATTCATAGGATTCAAAGTGCTTTCTCCTCTGTGCAAAAGTTGGTCTTTTGTGAGTCTGCAGCTAATATACTCAACTACAGCAGCCCCTGATTGCAGATTTATGGTTTCTAACTTTTTAAGTGCAGTAGCCATGAGCTGTTGGGAAATTCTGACTTGGATACTTAATACCCTGTCTCTGGTGTACAAGTGCCAGTTAACCTGCACACCTCTTTGTTAATGTGATGCTGAACTACAGCTAGCATAATTAACTACCTGTAATTATTGCACAAAGCAATTTCAAATATTGTTTCACATGTGTAGAAAAATTTTAAGAACCCTTTAAGTATTTTTTCCCTTTGAGTGTTGTGCATGAAATACATTATCTATGTGTATATGTATGTGTGTGTGTGTATATATATTTTATATATATATATATATGTATATATATGCTTTTAAAAAGCAGCATACAAAATGTTAAAAGGAAGAAAACCATAGAATATATTCCAAACACCATTGGTGGTGTTGGTTTTTAATCTTTCCACTTTTTTTTTTTTTAGGTATCTATATTAGTATGAAAATGAAACAGAGGAGATCATTCTAATCAGGTTCTAAAAAATGTATTTTATTTGGTGAGTGTGCCTGATTTGCCAAAGCACGTCCCTGTTCCAAGCGACTGTCAAATATTAGTACTCATTTATCATCATAAAATGATTATTTTGACTTTCCTTTTTTTAGAAAAGGAAAATTCGTGTGTGTTTTCGCACATGCATACATACAAAGGGCAAAGCAAGGAGCCGTCTCTCCAGGGTAGGCTATTACTTGGCCCCGCTCGGAGGAAAAGGCTCCCTCAATGGGATTATGTCCCCTCTCATAACCTATCAGTTGTCTGATCAGAAATTCATAACGCAACCCATCTATTGCTCAGCTTGGCCAGGGCTGCAGGATTGAATTTAAATAGGCAAATGCCAGACTTGGGCGTTGACATTCTCTCTGTCTCTCTCAGTCTTTCTCTTCCTCCTGTCCTCCTCCTGATCATGCTCTTTTCCTCCTCCTCTCACTCTCTCTCCTCTCTCTGTTTTCAAAATTCCCCGGCACAGCACCATTTTGCATGAGCCTTGAGCTTGTGTGAGGGGAAGTTACAAGGAAATGGAGGATGGAGGGGCAGGGGGGAGGGAGGTGCGAGAACGAGGTGGAAGGAAATTGTAAATCGTTGCTGTCATACCCTCGCAGGGACAGTAAAACCTGGCTGCTTCTTTTTTTCCTTTGTCTTTTTGTATTTAAAGGAAAATATTTCAGGGTAAGTGACTTAGCAGGTATCTTTGCTCAACCAGGAAGATGTTCGTGTGTATAAAGTTGACGTGCGTCCTGTGTCACAGCGGTTCTCTCTGCCTAGTGCGTGATGAAGAAAACGCACTGGAGTCTCTGCCTTGTCAACCCCGGCTTCCTGGGCTTGCCTGGCTACCCAGGTTGTCAGTTCTGGACAGTTGTAACCTGATGACATTTAACTTGGGGCGGATAAAGTAGTGATTCAGAATCTCTCTTCCCACTCTCCTTTCCCATCTTCTCCCAACCCAGTAAATATAAATCAGATTTATCTTAAAGTCCCAAATCTACAGTGGAAGGAAAATCTATATAATTGATAACACATTAAAATTATCTGTATAACTTAAATGTTGGGAATTGAAGGCTTTTGTGTTGAGAAGGGGGAATGTTAATCACCCTGTTTGGGATTTGGGGCAAATGATTAAAAATTGACAACGGCTCTGAGAATACTGCCTCTGGTCCTGCCTCTCCTAAAGAAGACGGTAGAATTCATTTGACTTTGTCAGGTTGCTGTGCTGATGAATTTCTGCTCTCCTTCCCCAAGTCTTTTTCAGCAGGGTAGAAGGTGCATCCTAAACTAAGTGTCATTGTGAAGTTTGTGAACTTCATCTCCAGAATTCTATCCTTTAATGTTTCCCTGAGTGACACTTGGTTAAAAAGAAATGCTTATGTGTATTTATTATTTTTAAATCCCCATCAATTTATTGGCACTTAAATTTATTCCAGGGGGGCAAACTCCAAATAAATTTTGTCCACATGGGAAAAACATATGGCATGGAAGATCTTGCACAACTTTTTAGCAAATATCCTAGGTTTAATAAAAACGAGCCCCTGCACTATAATGTTGTGCTATTTCTTACCAGGGAAGGATACCAGGAAGAGCTGCTGAGTACAGTAGTCTTAGGAATTATCTCTGTGGGAGAGTTGCAACCTCCCTTGTGTCTTTGGTGGTTGAAAAACGCACTCGCTTTAACTGATGAGGGATTCGATAAGCAGAAGCAAAAGGATCAGAGGAGCCTGTGCAGTAGTCTAGTTAGTATGTCCGCACCAGGACGTGCAGAATTGACTTTGTGACTGTGTTCGTTTTCAGATGTCTGCACAAACCTGGAGGCACTTAGCTCATAGAGTATTCAATTAATGCAGTATTTGGTCCACTTATAATAAGGGGAAAAATTTCATCGAAAGTCATTGAAGACCCCAAGAAGTCTCCTTCATTCAGAGTTTGCTTCATATGTAAGGGAGCCTTCCTACTTATTGCCCTTGATATTTTCTCTGTTGTGTCACATCTGCTGTGTCCCCAGGTGTTGCTATTATTTTTCTGGAAGGGCTAAATTGTGCATTTCTGGTAGGTCAGGGAATAATAATAGCTTCATTGAGAAATACTTCACAACAGGATAACTTACCTGCTTAACAGAACTCAGGGGCTTCCCATATATTCCGAATTCTACTGCTGTCGTCACATTCATTTCTAGAACATTTTCATCATCCTACAAAAAGAGCTCTATCTCCCCTCAAAAACTTCTCCTGGGCTCTGGGCAGTCACTGTTATGCCTTTTATCTCTGTGGATTTGCCTAATCTGGACATTTCCTATAACAGTAATCCTACAGTATGTGGGGTCTCATGATGGCAGATATAGTTCTAAACACCTCCTGGAGACCCCATCTTTTAAGAGTCCAGAAAGAAGCACACACACAGACAGATTTGAGAGCAGTGTTGGGGTAGTTGCAAACTCCATGGACCCCACATAAAAGCACCATCGACTCTACACAGCATTCTTCATCTGTGTGAGGAGATGGGTACAGGGGAGAAGGGGTGGCCAAGAATGAAAAGCTGCCTTGAAGTTGGTCTGTGGGTGCTGATCTTTACTGCCCTAGAGTTTTCCCCAATTTTCAGTGGTATTTATGCACTTTGGTAAGAGAAAAGGCCAGGAGAATCTACCTATTGCTCTCCAAACACAAAATATTCATTACCTTTTCTTCGTTTAATAATCGCTGAGACTCAGGATCAAGTCACGTATGGGTCATCTAGTCCTTCAGCCTAAAATAAATCAGAAGAGCTCCAAAAGAAGCAAAAATCATGAATATGGTTTTCATAGCTCACCTATTTTCCCATGTAGTAGACCTCTGGTATAGACCATGTGCAGGTGGAGGAAACTGGATGAAATTTTCATAGTTTCTGAGAATTCTTTTGAATCCATAGGTAGGCAGAGATTAATGAATCCATAAATAAGCAGCTCCAAATGCCAACTTGATGACCTTTGCCAAGTTTTACCTGTGTCCCATGCCTGTTGGTTACCTTTATGTTGTTCATTTGCAGCCGCCCCCCCCCCCGCCCCCGCATCACCAGCTTCAGCTAGCTGTGTAAGTCGAAGATAGTTTACCTTACTCTGAGCTTGGTATGTGTCCCAGCCTGCCCCCTAAAATGCTAAACTATCCATTTTTAAGTCAGAATCTGCCAGCAGCCACAGTCTGGCATCTTCCACAGACCTTCATTGCCGTCCAAGACTCCTGCACCTGCAGCCAGCTCAGTGGACTGTCCTTAAGATTCTTTCTCTTGCACACTCTTCCAGTTCCTCCTTGAGAGTGTCCGTTGGTCTGGGCTTCCAAGAAAGCTGCCTGGGGAGAAGCCCAAGCAAAAAACTGCATCTTTCCTTGATGGTTTTATTCAGAGGGGAGTCGTAACAATTCAAACCCATCACTCTCTTAGTTCATGGGAGAAAATACCTAGCCAGGCAAAGCACGATGTTTTTTAATGGCTCTTTACTGTTTGTTTCCATTTCTCTATTACCTCCTCTCTGCATTGATTGTTTTCTTTTCCACATTTGTTTATTTTTTTTTTCTCTTACCCCGGGAATCTTATTTTAAGAGCAATGGAATTTGTTGGAAAACCAATTTTATACACACAATGAATCTTTATCTCCATATTATTATGAGCAAGAAGTACTAGGGAGTACATGGGACAGAAAGCACAGTAAATTTATTTCTCATTTTCAGCTATAAGTCAGCGTCTAATTCTGTCTAGAGATTGATTAAGAAGAGCTCTGGCAGGGTGGGCATATATCTGGGGTGCAAAGCTGGCCCTCGCTGTCACTGTCTTCACCTCTCCGACTTCTCTTTTAACCTGGGAGCTTCCAGGCAGCCAGTTGGGCTTGCGGTCAAGTTGAGCTTCTTCTAGGTTAAAGGCCACGTTGGTCTTGTCAGTTGGAATCTCTCTCAATTCAAGGACCTGTTCACAAATGATTTCCATTACCCAAGTGAATGCCCATCCAGCTCCCCTCCCCCACCCCTTCTTTCCTAGAGTTGAACAGGAAATGAAAAACTGGAGACAGCTGGAAAAAGGAGGAAATTCGGATGTGACAGGAGGCAAGGACACAGTTTAAAACACACCTTCTGAAATTAGGTCACCTGAGGTTCTTCTGCTTTAGTGGAGAAATTGTTGATTGACATGAGGACAGGAGAGGGGTTGAACCACACACTGACTAGAAGGACCATACACCTGTTGATGGACTTTGTCAGTCATTTGGTCCTTTAAGTGCACGGTTCAGCAATATGACCTGTAGGAAATCCAGAGTCCATGTAGTTCATTTCTGGGGCCCTTCTGAGGTCTAAATGCCTGCTTTTATTGGGTTCCTGGTCCCCACATTGGCCACACTCTATTGGGATCCCCACCCGCACCCCGAGGTTTTGGTTTAATCTCTGTATTTCCCAGCACCCTACATAGGTAAGTCAGCATTTACCTCCATTTTCCTCCAAACCACTCACAAAACTCATGTTGGAACAATTCTTTTCAAACTCTGTAGTGACATGAACAACTCAATAACTATGTTGCAAGCATGTGTTATGGGAGGCTTTTTTATTAATGAACTCTAAAAACTTCCGACTGTCTTTCTCTTTTGGCTTCAGCCTTTTTATGGCCTAAATACTTTTTCTTTCTCTCTTGCACGCCCTCCTTATTTCTTTTCTCCTCCTCACCTCCTAATGTCTACCTCGGTACGTGAAAAACAGTTCAGAACTTTCCTTGGTTTCTTTCCACTTTTCCATTGGATTCATTTTCTACATGCAAAATGGCATTTGAAAGGATTTCCTCTTTGAAGATGTTTCCCTCCTTAGCATAACTGCACTAGCTGTTAAAAGTCACTCTGCCGCAGGGCTCCAGAATGGGTGACGATGGGAAGGCAGAGTAATATCAAGCCACTTTTATTCTTCCCCACTAACAACTTTGGAGAATTTCTGTCATGATTTCTTAGATAGTTCTAAGAAATTCTATCTATTTCTTAGATAGTACTTGTGCCATTAGACATGACACTTATAGTTTTTATATTGCATCAGTGAGTTGATTTTGAATCACCGAAATATTTCCATTTGAATTCTTAAAGGAGATGAGTAAGATTTTTTTCCTCTTTTAGATTTGAAAACATTAAAAACTACAGAGAAATATAAAGCAGAAGGAACTATTTGATAGTTCCAGAAGTAAATGTGGAAAGGTGCTTTGGGATCCTGCTAATGAATATAAGTATGTCTGTCAAAGTCAATGTTAAGAATTTCTCAGGTTGGTTGTACAGCTTTATAAACAAATAAGTAAATGGGTCTGGTGGCTAGTGAAAATGAAAGAAGAAATTTAAGCATATTTGGAATATATTTGAAACTAAATTTCTTAGAAGAAATGAAACTTCAGAGGAATCTGGCAGATAAATGGTTATATAAAATGAGACATGATCAGTGTTTGAACATTTCCAAACTTTTTAAAAAGGGTGCTCTCTTAGCTATTACTAGAGTCTCCCCACCAAGCTGTAATGACATTAGAAATCATAAATAAAAGAGTAAAGATAAAAATAGCATTTTATTATCAGAATTCAATGATAGTAGATCACAGGTGGAATTTTTGCTCAGATGAAAATACATTGTTAGATTCCGGCTGTCCTTTGTATTTTGATTGTAGTCAACCTGTAACCAAAATTTAGCTTCATGGGGTTTTTGATAAAGTAGAAAATGGGAAAATCAGAACTGAATAATTTCCGGAGCCCAAATGACAGTTCTTTCATGTGTAATTCTGCATTGCTCACCGGAAGTCTGCTGGTTTCCATCTGTGTTTCTACACCGGCAAAGCTTCAGTTTTCTTGGTTTGTAAATCCTGAAAGGAATTGCTTGCAGGTTAGCAGAGTTTTTGTGATGTCATCAAATATTTTCTGATGAGAACTGGACATCTCATACCCATCCTATCTTCACATGAATATTTCACGTTGGCAAATGTGAACAACAAGGCTTAATCTCTTGTTCTAACACTTTAAAAGGGGCCCTTCTGAGGTCTAAATGCCTGCTTTTATTGGGTTCCTGGTCCCCATATTGGCCACACTCTATTGGGATTTCCCTCCGCCCAGGTTTTGGCATTTAACATGTGTGCACTTTTTTGAGAGAGCCCCAGTGGTGTTGATAACAATTTTAGCTGGGCATGCAGAACACCTGATGGATTCGTACCATGGACACACACCTATCCTACTGTTCACTGGGGGCGGGGGGCTCCTTTGGAAGGTTGTAGAAGAATACAGAATGAGCTCCCTAAGAGAGCTTCAGTGGTCTCAACAGAACAAAATAAAAGAAAAAAATTGTTCTAGGGCTCATCATTAAATTAAAAATTGTAACTAGGCTGGTTTGATAGAAATGCACCATTTTGGATAACTACATCTAGTTTTCAAAAGCTTTGAAGAGATTTTCTGTCTCTGTAGATGTGCATGTATATGGGTGGGGACTGTTCCTTGCTGATGAACATTTCTTTAGCAGATAGATCCGAAATGAAAGGAATTGCTTGCAGGTTAGCAGAGTTTTTGTGATGTCATCAAATATTTTCTGATGAGAAATATTTTCTGAACAAAGTTCTGCTCATGGCCATGGAGGATGCAGAAGCAATAGTAGCTACAAAACAAGTTAACCTGTACTATGTCTACCATGCCTGGGCATGCATCATTTAGTGATGGGGATACCCTCTGAGAAATGTGCTGTTAGGCAGTGTTGTCATTGTTGAAACATCCTAAAGTGTACTTAGAGGAACTGAATGGCTATAGTGTCATTAGGTGGTATAATGTTATCGGGTTATGTGGTGTTTTGGTGGTCTGTCACTGAAATGGTTTTATGCAGTACTTGGCAGTTCTTTAGGAGAGAGGTGATGTAGTATCAGTCAATCACAGGAAATCCCCAACCTTGGAAAGAGTGGCATATACTCAATACTCATCCCTACTCTTTGGTTAGCTGCTAGAGAAAGAAATATTTGAATTATTTGGTGGTTATAAAATACTGAATTCATGCCCAGTGTTTTCAGTTTTTGTCTTGCTCATTAAGTATGACCTCCATTCATTCTTTTCTGCTAGTATATCCTTTCTTCTTGTATTATGTGTTTAGCTTTTTATGAGATACCTTGTCCCAACCCCATAGAGCAGATTTTTAGCCAAGTGCCCCTATCTGTTTGCACACTATGTTCACTGTGCGTAGTTAAGGGGGAATTGTCATCCTAGTGAATGTGACCATGAGTGCCCCTTCGTAGTTGGTGACCTGTAATTCAAATAAGTCCTCCGACCCATAAAGAAAACTGCAGAGGAAAGTGCACGTGGGGGGCACTGGGTTTTCCCTCCCCTGCCAGAAGGAGATGCCTGCACTGGGGATCAGCTTCTAGGATGGTGGTTCTTCACTTATTTGGGATGGTAGATTCTTTTAATAATCTGCTGAAAGCTATGCATGCTACACATGCGCACGCGTGCACACTAACACACACACACACACACACACACACACACTTTGCAAAGTAATTCAGTAATTCAGAGGATCCATGCAGTCTCTGAAACTTATAAGTGATCCTGTTAAGGTGAACATCCCAGGTTAAGACCCTCCACCCCCCCCCCCCATGTAGAAAACCCACAAACTGAACAGCCTGCTTACCAAGATAAAAATCCATTTTTGGAAATTATAATGTCAAGGGGCCATAATGAATGACCCTAACAATTGGTGCCTCTTGGGATTTATCCCTCTTCCATTTTCTGCTCTTGTGTCTTTCCCATTCTTTGAGTTTTGCCTGCCTGTAAGTCTCAGCTCTGTGTCCATCTGGATATTTAATTCCAGTTTCTGCGGTTTCCTCCTCATTCCAGTTCTTGAAGTCTCTTTCCCATTCCTGCTCAGCTCTTCTCCCCATCTGTTTCCCACATGCCTTGGTTCCTCAAAGGGACTTGACAGATTAGTTGGTGGTGCTTAGAGGGAACAGGTTTTAGGATGGGTTACATTGTTTTGGTAGCAGTCACTGTGCAGTGTGCCAAAAATATAATGATCCCAGTTTGATTTTGTCAACAACACACTGCAGGGAAAGAGAACAAGGGGAAGATGTGGTAGTGACATTTCACAGGCCCAGAAGTTTGGGTAGCAAACAAAGCATATTGTTGTTTTATCAAAAATGTTTCATATTTAATGTTGCTGTGCTACATAAAGTGTGATCCAGGAGAATGAAGCACTGACTTTGTTTTCAAGGATTTGTAACAATAAGATCTTTCCATCTTAGAAGGGAAAGTCTGATGACCCATAGTTGGGTCTTTCAGTTATTTAATTCTGTGCCACATTTTGAGTAGGCCAATGAAATTTTGTTGAAACTAACGAAGACAAAAAAAAAAATAACAAAGTGTCCATTTTGCGATATACCTTAGAATTAAGTAAATATTTCTGAGAATAATCTATTTTAAAGAGTTGAAAATTGATCATGGAAGTGAAGTGTTCTCAGTTACAGATGCTGATTTCTAGGTTGACTACACCCATATTTTTTGAAGTGTTTATCTTGTGCTTATGAGTTCTTTGCAAGTAATTTTATATTTACAAAAGACGTTATATAGTATATTAGAGAAGGAGATAAGGGGCCACATGTCCTGCATGAGAGTATGGTGTCATTCATGACTTTTATTGCCTTTGTAATTTTGATGGATTTTTTGGGGTATGTTTTCACTATTAAAAACTCATACACATAGACTTAGCATAGAGTAAAAACTAAAGAATTAATCAAACCAAATGAGGTGCAATGACATAAGAAACAGAAAAGCCTCTCTGACTATATTGAAGAGAGAAGAATTATGATATTTGAATTTTTGCAAACTTCCTACTCAACAAATACAGCCATCTTCACTCTCTATGTAACAATCCTGTTGAAGATAACCCTACATGTTGACCAATGTTAGGTTGGTCAGTGAACTGGGGGCTTGGAAATATGAGAAATTAAGACCTGGTGATTTTATACTACAAGGATGGTACTTGGATTAAGCCTTACAAAATTTTTTGCTGCTTGTTAATTACAACATTTACTGCCAATTGCTCATATTGAGTTATTTTTGACCTAAAACATGGCAGTTTTGCTTGCCATTAGTTAATCTGTTCTTGTTGTAGTTTTTCTATTTATTTATATATGCATGAATGGTACTGGGGATTGAACCCAGGGATGCTCTACCACTAACCCACATCCTCAACCTTTTTTATTTGAAGACAAGATCTCAGTAAGTTGCCCAGACTGGCCTGGAACTTGGCATACTCCTAATTCAACCTCAAAAATCTCTGGATTGCATGAATGCCTCACAGTGTCATGTTTAGTTTGTCCATTTTAAAATAGCAAGGTAGCAAACTGGGCATGGCGGTGCACACCCATAATCCCAGCAACTTGGGAGGCCGAGTCAGGAAGATCCTAAATTCAAGGCCAACCTGGGCTATTTAGCAAGTCTATGTCCCAGAAAAATAAAAAGGGTGGTTCTCATTGATGGAAAGACTCTAGGTTCAATCCCCAGAACTGCTTAAAAAAAAAAAAAAGTGATAATTGTACTAAGGTCCTAAGATCATCGTGAGGATTAAATGAGAAACTACGTGCAACTTGCTTAGTATAGTTCAGTGATCCTTCTCTCTCACTATTGTCTTGACCATGGCTAAGATTTTAAAAAGCCAAATGTGCCACTGTTACCAAATTGAAAAAAAAAAAAAAAACAAAACGACTTATTTTTTCCCCTTGATAACTTGAAAACATCATGTCAGTCACTGGATGGAGAATGAAATGTAGCCTCAGTAATAATGCTTCTGCATTTTGGTATAGACTCTGTGACTGAATTCAGCTCCTTTTCCTTAGTGCATAGAAAAGTGTCTTTTACTTAGCAAGTCCTGGCGTACATTGAATTGAATTACATGGAACTGAACTTAAGTTACAGGAAAATTTCTCATTTATCTCATTTGCCTAGAAACCTTGTCAATGGAGGGATATATTTTCAGACACTTAAGAAAGATGGTCATAGTAAAGTCTCATCAGTTGACAAGGTATCATTAGATATGCTGAAAAGTATTAAATAGGCCAAAGGGACCCTTCTGGGTGGAGAGATACAAGGGGAAGAGTTCGGCTACTGGTCAGACCTATACCAGGGCAGGGAAGCAGAAGTCTTCCTGACAGGAAGGAAGTGTACCTCCCAACTCTTAAAGACCCCGTCAGGTTTTTATTAAGGTGGTGGCTCTCAAAACAGAAATCCTCTCTGATTTCTGATATTGATGGAAATTATTTTTAGCCATTTTATATAGCATATTACTTAAATTTGGGCAAACATTAAATTAGGCATTAATTTCCTATGCATTTAGCTTTTTATACAGATATAAAACTAAACAGAAATCTAGATTTACAGATTTCTATATAAATTTACTATAAAAACCATTAAAGTTTAAATTAACAGCATTAATTTAATGTTCTATGTGATGTTTTGCTGAAACCAAAGCACTGGTGGTGGATTTAATCGTAGAAAAATATATTTTCGTATTTGATATTTTAGTTATTAAGTTGATCCTCTGGATTTTTGAGTCTGATGGGATTATCACTTTAGTAATTCTCATTATCATGGTTATTTTTCTTACCTGAATTCATTTCAAATCACTGATCCATCATTTTGATGAGCCAATCAATTTAATAGTGCAACTCAAAATACAGTATTGAAAAATTAAAAAGTGTTTAATGAAAAATTCTTCACTATTATCTTCCACATTTATTGAAAATAAATTGTGCAAGTTCTTATGTATAAATATAGAGTCTCGGTATTAAATGAAAGTGGGACTATTCCAATGGAACTATTAAAGTAAAGATACTTTGGAGTTTGGCCTATATTAGTGTGTCATGGGATGAGGACATTTTCTCCCTCTACCTTTCACAAACCCTGTGTTCCTATGGTGTCCTAAGAAGTCATTTGGTAAGTACCTATCATTCTATGTTAAGTTGGCCTTTGGTTATTTCTCATTAGATGCTAAGTATTAAAGGAACACATTAATCTACGCCACTGTCAGTTTCATGATGTCAAATCAAAATCTCAATTTATTAAAGAACTTAAGTCTACATCTTATTCTGTGAAAATGGCTCTCAATTAGAAATTATCACTGCCAGAGAGAAATTTTGTCTTTACAGTCTACATGAAAATCATGAGAGACATGATGTGATTATCTCATGTTCAGAGTTTAAAGTTTTGTAAAACTTGGGCTGCACATACAGACATGAAGGTTGTTTGAATACATGCCCTGAGAGGTGGAGGTGTAGATGAAGTTGAAGGAGTTTCTAAGATAAAGTGGATCATTGGCTGTCCTGACCATGTAAGGAGTTAAGTTTTCAAAAGAAAAATATAGATAACTTTGTTACAAAGGGCAGTCATCCCCAAACATTTTTAAATTGAGGGAATATTGCACATGATTAGTTTAGCACAAGAAACTTCAACGGCTGAGCCCTACCAAATATGTCACTTAGTACTTTATAACTGTACTTATTTTATTGCTAATTTTAGTTGTTTGCAAAGCTTCTCATAAACAACTTGATTTTAAGAGGAAATTTTTACTCTGTGGCATTGATTTGTTTTGAAAACAAACTCTGTGTTTGTGTGTGTGGTTTAAACAGTAATTTTCTTTGAAGGCACAATCTGAAGTGTCAGAAAACCCCAGGGCTGGTATTAGCTCTGCCAGTTACTATCTCAGAAAACTTCAAAACGTCTCTCCGCCTCAGTGTCCCTATCTATAAAATGGGATTAATACTACGTGATCTGGCCCCTCAGGGAGTGAGTTGTAAAGGAGTAGAGTAGTGCCCCTTATTCATGGGGAATATGTTCTAAGACCTTTCAGTGGATGCCTGAAACCACAGATAATTCCGCATATTAATGTTTTTTTCCTCTATATGTATGTACCTATGATAAAATTTATAATTAGGTACAGTAACAGATTAACTACAATAACTCATAATAAAATTGAACCATTATAACAGTACACTGTAATAAAAGTTTTGTGAAGGTGAGGTCTGTCAAAATATCTAGTGTACTTTTTTGACCTTCTTATGATGACATAGGATAACAGTGCCTATGAGGTGAGATGGTGACATAGGCTTTGTGACACAGTGTTAGGCTGCTACAAAGTGTCACTTGAACATAGGCAATTTAGAACTGTAACAGTTATTCTGACATCTCATCACCTATGATTAGGATGGCTACTAAGTGACTAACTGGATGGTAGTGCATGTAGAGTGGATACACTGGACACATTGGACAAAAGATAATTAACATCTCAGGCTCCATGGAGTACATGGTTCAAGGTTTCATCATGCTGTTCAAGACAATACAAAATTGAAAGCTTATGTTTTTCTTACTTCTGCAATTCTCCATTTACTATTTTTGGACATGGTTGACTACAGGTAACAAAAACAAAAATGTGGATAAGTAGGATCTGTTGTAGTTCAAGTTTATTGTGCTGTGAAAGGGTGAAACTTAAGTGCACAGGTGTTATCACAAATCCAAAAGCAAGTGGATTTAAATTCTTGCATATTTGCAATTATTAAGATTCCCCAATTCTTTTACTTCTATTGGACATCTCTATTTCCCATCTTTCATTTGTATTATTAAAAAGTTATTTTATAACAGATATTGGCAAACTGCAGGCTGAGTTCTGCCTTCCATCTGCTTTTATAAATAAAGTTTTATTGAAACATAATCATGCTCAGTGGTTTATGTATTGTATGTTGCTGCTTTTTTATTTTATTTAAGGGCAGTTGAATAGTCAAGCTCTAAAATGTGTGCTACCTGACTTTTCACAGAAAAGTTTCTACCTCCATTATGTATCACTAAAATATAGCAACAGAGATAGTCCAGTTTTTTTTTTTTTTAACTTAAATCTTTGGTAGTTCAGATCTTAAAATACCACCATCTATCCTATAAGAACTCAGTAGCTCCAAATGTCACCAGCCTTAACCCTTTTTCTCTGACCCATGAATTCAAAGGTGTGGACGTCTTGAGATCTTATTTATTTTCTTGCTCCTTTCCCAGTTTATTTCTTTAAAAAAATATTCTCAGTGACTTGAATGATGTTTCTGAAAACTTTTGTTTGAAATCTAGGCACATTTTAAATCTAGTTCATTACCAGGATGTGACAGCGTGTGCAGGCTAATGTTTCACAAATTTTTAAGCTTAAATGACGCATAGAATAAAGTAAATTACCAATCCAGCAAATAGATAATGAGGAAAGATAAGACACAGTGGATAAGTTCACATTTTAAATGCATTTATCTGTTTTTTTTTTTTTTCATTTGCTATTTTCTTGTATGTAAGTTTTAGGCTTGGTATGCTATACTCAGATGAATAGGAAGTTATCTAGTGGGAGAGATAGGGGACTTGGCAATCTGTGTAAGTTTACTTTCCACTAATTTAGAAAAGTCAGAGGTGTCTCATTTAAAATACAGAATTTTAGAGCTGAAATAGACCTTAGAGATCAGCATTTCCCAACCTTTTTTGACCCATAGACCATTTTCATAGTAATTTATAATCTTGTCAACCCTCTTAGGAACTTTTTAAATCAGTTCATCATTTTTGTATGATATTATGAGGAGGTAATTTTAAGGAAAAACTATTTTTCTTAGATTAGTGTATTATTAAGGATTCTACCAATCATTTTATTAACATAGTAAATTACTGATAGTAAATGAAAATATATTTTGTTTTTTCATTTAATGAGTGATGAATACTTTAAAATTCACATGAAAGAAATTATGAAAGAAAAAGTATGAATTTATCAAAATAAAATAAATTGAAAAATAACATTATTTTCTCATGTCACTTTGGAATTGAAATGTAGATTAGCATATAAAGAGGAAAATTGGGCTGGGGCTGGGGCTGGGGCTGGGGCTCCGGCTCAGTGGCAGAGCACTTGCCTAGCATGTGTGAGGCACCGGGTTCTAGTCTCTGCACCACATATAAATAAATAAAAAATAAATAAAGGAACATCAACCACTAAAAATATTTAAAAGGGAGTGAAATTGTTTTCACAGTCTGATATTTGAAATCTTCAACCTTATATTATAAAAATTAATTTATTTTTTGTAATTTTTGTATTTGTGCTTTAAATGATGAGATCAGTCGTTTGAGGTTTCTCTTTCTAAAGAGATCATATTGACTGAAAATTTTAAGTGAAAACCCAAATTGGATCTAATTGTGTGTATGTATATATATGAGTATGTATGTTATTTTAACACTTTTAAAGTACTAGATGACTATTGAGGTGTCATAAGACTTTTGATGATATTAAGGTATCCTATAGATTGCTTGAGGCAGTTGCTGTAATTATTACTATTTTCATCTCCTCATGAAGCTCCATTTTTATACATCCCCCTTTTAGGCTGTTAACTAGAGGTCCATATGATCATGCATCAGCTCCATGTGACCATGACAGACAGCTGCAGACTGTGCAATGGCTAAGGATCCTTGGTGACTGGCTAAGGGTCTGGGTATAGCACATGCACCTTTGCCACTGATCTCACACTCCTTCCATAGACATTAGAAGGTTCTTGAACCCTCCCATTTTACAAGGAAAGGGTATATCAATTAGTATTTTATGAAGAAATGGAGACGGTCATTATTGGTAATAGCCTATGATTTGTTCATTGTATGTATGAAGAAATTGGAGCTGAGAGAATTTAAATGATACTCTCATGCAGTAGTCTAACAATAGCTAAGCTAGTGTCAGAGTGCACAACCTCTGACACTCAGGGCACTGTTAGTATGTTTTGAACATGCCATCTAGTATCTTGCTCCCCAAATGCATGTGATTCAACAGTGGTCTGGTTCTGATTTTGAACTGGAGTCTCATTAGTTAATTGAGTTGATCCCCTGCTCTGTTCAGCAGAAGGAGGTATACCTCAATATTTCTTAAATGTCTCTTTTGAAAGTATTGATTCATAACAGGTCTTCCTTTATAATACCCCAATGCTCTAGTTATAATTATTTGTATATAAGTTTAATACAACAAATACCTATTCCATGCAAATGAACTCATGAACCATTTATTGGACTGAATAACTTTACAAAATAATGGAAGGATTTGGAGGGTACCCTAATGTAGTTGACATTCAGGACACACAGATTTTCCTCCAAAACAATGTAGACTAATATAGATTAAATGGAATCTATTCTGTAGAGTGAATTGGATATAACTTTCCTATGTTCGTATATGAATGCATGACCAGAGTATCTCAATATCAAGTACAACAACAAGAATAGGAATTTATGCTCAATGTAGTTATGATATGTCAAAATACATTCTACTGTCATGTATAACTAAAGAACAAATAAAAACAACAACAAAAAATAAATGGAGTCTGTTGTATAATGTGATCTCGGCTGGTCAATCCAACAGAGTTCATTCTTCAAGATATGTGTCCATTTCTCAGGTTGCTTTGGTCTTGATTGTTTACCTACAAATCATGATGATGAAATGGGTGGTCCTGTTTCTTCAGTTGATTGATTGTTGACTGTTCATTTATTCAGGATCTATTTATTGACTTGCAATCTTTCCTCTCCATCATTAAATTTGTCAGATTATGTTATTATCCAACTCAAGACTATGTTGTCATCTTTTTAGAGACTATTTTAAACCAATCTGTGGCTATTAATAGGAGTTGAAGGTTTTCTTTATGTGAGGACTGATGTTTACTTGCTCATCTACAGCAAAGAAGCAATGCTAACCTATGAGAAAAATGTGGGGGGAAAATATTTAGAAATTTACTTTGATCAGAGTATGTGTCTTTACAAAATGGGAGTTTACCTTGGGTCTCTGTTCTTAGATGTTGACATTTCCCAAGCAATATTTTAGAATTCTGTGGAAAACAACTACCCAATGAGCGATTAGACTTTTGCCTAGGGTGTGTTTCTTCTACTGCTGGCCACATTCATTCTCCATAGAGTCACACCACCACTGTGCACAATCGTAGAGCAAAACCTCTCATGTAAATTTCAAGAAGTATCTTGACCACTTCTGAACCTTTATTCAATTAAAAACTGGACTTCCCAACACCAACACTCAAAGCATCAAAGTGTGCAGTTAATAGAGTGTTCTCTCGCCGGTTTACCCATTGTTTAACTCTCCTTGATGAGTCATTACAATGATCATTCTTTAGAAAAATATGTTTCTGGTGTTGGCATAGACCGTGTTTCACGGAAGGAAGCCATTTATTATAAGAATCTTGCCTGAAATCCTAATTAAACACTTTTGTTCTTGGGTCACACCATGAGACAAATGTCTCCGCAGTTTTGGGGGTAGCTGGGCTGGACTGAACGTGAAATAGCTCATTGCTTTAAAACTTGACCACAGCAAACTCTTCCAGCAAACTCAATTATGAGAACATTAAGTGACATCCTTAAAAAAATGTTACGTAAGAAATGTAAACATATATGCTCCTTTGCCATGATGAAAAGCCATGGAGTTCTAAGTGGGAAATGTGATTACAGAGTCACAGTGTACTTACAAAAACTTTAAAGATGCCTCCCTATCATGAATAACAACGCAACGTCACGCTGAACTTACTACCCAAATCAAGTGCCTTTAAGAAATATTTCCTCCTCTTTGGCACCCGCCCCCTCCCAGGGAGGAGGACAGAGAATATAAAAATAAGAAAACAGACTTCCTGCTTTGCTTCTTTACCGTCTCGGTGGGAGTCACCAGTGGCAGATTATTCACGTGGCTATGTTGTAAAATCGTAGATTTTTAATATCTGAACTACTGAGTACAAACATAACATTTAAATAAAAATAATGCGGAGTTATTTATCTTCACCAAATCTTCTCCACCCTGTAGAGGCTGTGAGCTGTCTCTTTAATAATGCAAAGGAGTAGTAAATTTCAAGCTGAGGATGGGCAATAACAAAGAGAGTGATCTCCACGCTGCCCTAATGTCAGTGGAGTGGCTTAGGAGGACACCTTATTAGTTCTAACAGGCTGGTTAGCGCGGGGTCACCTCTCTGCCTCCATCTCCCCGGCAGGATCACTCATCTCTGGGCTATATTTGGGAGGGAAGAAGTGAGGGGGAGGGGAAGGAATATATTTAGAGCCTCTCTCATCTCCCCAGCATTTACAGCTGTTTATTTTTATTTGTTGTCCAATTGCGTTATTCTTCTTCTCCGTCTCTCCATTCTCGCCGTCTCCCTAGCTGCCTGTTGGTGTGTCTGCAGTGAGATAGAGCAGAAACCCTCTCCATGGTTTCTCTTCTCCATTGTTTCATTTTTAGACATCATCTGAAATAAGAGTAGTTTATAAATCTGTATTCAATGAGTATTTACTGTACTAAAAGCCTTTAACTGGGAGAAGGGCCCAGCATAGCTAAGCTTCCAATTAACAGGACCAGCGGAAAGGAATAGGAGAGAATTCAGAGAGATGCACATACATACCTTTTTCTGTCTTAAAACACTGAGATCCATCACATTTTAGAATTGCGTAAATCAACAGAACAGTGTAAATCAATCACATTGGAGAGTTGTGCTTAATACGTTTTCACAAAAGAAAAAAGATTAACTAACTATATCCTCCCTTTAAACATGAATTTCTGTGCTGTCTTTGATTTTTTTTTTCCATCGTAGCTACCAACATTGCCCCTTTCTCCTCCCCCACCCCCACCCCCTATTCTCCATCCAAAAATGAATGCAAAGAAATACTATTAGGCTGCCTGGTTATGTATTTTTTATGAGGCCATACAAGACGCTGCCTGACCCCTTGCCGTTCACGTTATAAGCACACTGAAGATGCTTTTCATTTGGGTTTTGCTTTTCAGCCTGGATGACCTCTATTTAAAAAAAAAAAAAAAAAAAAAGGAGGAGGAGGTGGGGGTTGGTGGGAAGGCCTAATATGTGACCCCAGGGACTAGTCGCTTCAAGGATTACATTTAATTCATATGATAATATTGAAATATAACGTTCCTGGGTCTAATGTTTGGGTTGTTTTCTCTTTCTCTTTATTTCAGGGACTCATTGATGAGTCCTGTCATAGATGTTTTTCATCAATTTTGGTGTAAAGAGCTATAATTCATGCACTAGGGTCAGATTCTTAAAATTACCTTTTTTTTTCTCTCCCCTCCTCTTAGAATTCAGGTCCTAAATACAAAACCTCTCCCTCTCCATAGTTTCTCTAAAAGACGTAGAGTAATTAATTTTTCTAATGTGTGTCTACTGAGAGTTCTGTTTTAGTTAACAATACAGATTTTATTTTGGCGTTTCTGAAATCCATTCTCAACAACTGACCCCCAAGTTCTCTATTACTGTGAAGGCACACATCTGTTTAACTCTTTCCTTTTTTGGAAAGATACATTATGGTATTTCTTCTTACGTGTCATGTGTGATATTTAGATAACCACCCACATTTGGGTACTTGTGCCTGGTACATACATACTCTGTAATACTTATTTGTATATCACTCTTACAATTGTCTTTCTTTTTATAATGTCCCCTGTGTGAATTTTAGTGGACATTACAAACTTCACCATTAAAATGTTTTCTGCCCCCTGCTGCGGGGCCACGTTGCTCACTGTATTTAAGTTTGTGGTTAATGTTCAAAACCAATTTGTAAAAGCGTCCCTCTGGCTAGTTTTTAGAATGACATTCCTGTTAAAGTTTCTTCTGACATCACATCTTTTTGTCTTTGCTAGTTGAAAAGAACAGGTGGAAGAATGGAATTAAACTACATGTCAATAACTGTATATTGAAAATGTTTTTATTCCTTTCGCTTAATAGTCCGGTACTTAATTTCTTCAAATCAGCTGCTGTTCATCAGTGCTACAGCATGTCGCTTGTCTTGGAAGCAGGTTCCTTGGAGGGACAGTAACATTTCACTGGAGCTAATAAAGTCAATTAGGATAATATTATACAGTAGGCCGCTGCAAAATCAGGTGCATTTTGCACCAATAAGTCTGTTTTAAATTCATTCCAATCTTATATTTCTTAAGGAGCATATAGAGTGCTGTTATTATTAGTGACATCAGCTTGAAGATGTATATTTAATTGCAATCTTCCTCTCTTCTATTTCTTTTTAGTTAATGCAAAAGAAAAAAAAAAAAGAAACCCAGCAAATTTGTGGATATGTTCACACGTTTTCATTACCACAAAAGTACTGACAAAAACTGATCAAAGCTGGGAAATTCATGGCAGTAGCTGAAACCCCATCTCCAGCCAGTCCCTTATTACTACCCAGGTATTGCCACAAAATGTGATTCAGCAAATAAAGCCCCTGGCTGCGGGGGTGGGGATTGGGGGGGCTCTGCAATCAGAGCCCAGCAAAGTGGGTCTGCAATGAGGTTTTCAGAATGACTCCTAATTTTCCTACATTTGTTGGCATCACAGTCTGAACATTTTTGACATCTGGGTGACTGGTAGAAAGGCACATATGTCTCCATGTACACATAGAGCACATATATTTTTGTCTTTGTCAGTCATTGTGTGTGGGAGAGGGATGTTTTAAAACAGAGTCCAGGTTCTCCTTTGTAAGGCATTAAGCTGTGACCTTCCCTCCCGCTGTAGCCCTGGACTTCATGATCCCCTCCTTGACTGCTAGCTTAACATAGAGTTGTCTTTTTTTTTTTTTTTTTTTTTTTTTTATAAACCCAGTCACAACACAGAAAGAGGAGGAGGAGGAAGAGAGAGAGAGAGAGAGAATGTGAGAGAGAGAAAACACTAAAAACCCTGAAGGATGGTTCTCAAAAATACTAAAGGAACCACAGGGAATTCCTTTTGAGAGCAACAGAAAGCAGGCTAGCTGAGGTAAGGTAGACGTGGACAGTCTTTTCCTTCTCTTTTCTTCCCTCTCTGTCTCTTTCTGTGTAAGTCTCTCTCTGTCCCCCCCTCCCTTCTCCCATTCTCTCTCTCTCTCTCTCCCTCCCTTTACATTCATATGTTCTGTCTCTCCCTCTCTCCTGCTCACTAGCTGTTTCTTTATGGATCGGGGAGGGCGGGTGGGTGGGGGAGCTACCTAACTTCTTCCCTGCTTAAGCAATCTGAGAGCGGAACTCATGTGAATATGCAAATAGGACTGCCTGGCCGCGTTGCTGACACGTGTATGTGTTGTATCTCTCTCCCCACCTCCCTGTCTTAGCGTCTGATCTTCAACAGATTGCTGTTGTTTCTTGTGATCACCAGCACAGCGTGCTGGAAAGAGAGATGGGGGGGGGGGGTGGAGAGGTGGGGATTGGAGGGAGTGTTGTGGGGTTGGGAGGCAGGAAATCATGACATGATTGCTGTGACTTTTTTATATTAATGTGTGGCTTTTTTCTAGCTCATTTGCATGTCAAAGTGGTGGAGGTGTGAGGGCAGAGATTAGTATGGAGATGACATAATGATGCAATGAATTAAATGTGATCACTTCTCTGAGCGGGGGTGAGGTGGGGGGGCACGAGGTTGGGAGGGGGGTAGCCAGTAAGACAGACGGAGTGAGGGAAGCTAGCGAGAGGGGAGCGCTGCTTCTGATCTGCACCGCACAGTTGATTGATGTCACCAGCTCGCAGAATGCATCTTTTTATTGTGATGGTGGTGATGGTGGTGGTGGTGATGCTGATTGCGATGATTACACTTACCGTTAGTGTGAAATTTGAATTTTAAGTGGTCAGTGCTGGAGCTCCAGCGCACACGTGATTATTTGGTCCATCAGTGCAAACCCTTTACTGTCAAATTTTAACACCGCTCCACATTTGCTTTTATTAAAAAAAAAAAAAAAAAAAAAAAAAGACGATGCAACCTACAGGAAAGAGAAGATTGCTAATCTGTGATATTACACAGTGGGCTGGAATACCAAAGCTTTTCATGTGGCTTCACTTCTATTTTTGAGTATGCAAAAAAAAAGGTTGGGGGGATCTAGATTAAAAACATTTTTATTATTATGAAGAAAAAAAGAATCTTTCGTTGGATCGGTGGGGTGGCAAAGGTTTCAACCAGTGACAATAAAGAAAAAACGCAATTTCATCTCTGGCATTCAGCGTTATCTCCCTTTAATAGCAAAACCAAACCAGACTGATGGCTGAACAAAGCAAATTCTCAGGCGGCTGGTTGCAGGTCTGAACGCAGGAGTAAAACCGAAACATTTTTTTCCCCTCTTTTTGCCTATTTTATATGCAACACCTGAAAATATGTACAGAATAGTTGTAAAAGAGGGGAAGAGGAAGAGTTTTTTTTTTTTTTTAAACACTCCTATAATTTAAAAAAAAAAAAGAATATAAATACAGACTACAAAGGTCTTTTAGACTTGGGAGATTTATTTGTTCCAGAAGTCAAAATCATTCTGTCTGCCAGTAAGTTTTCTTCTGATTAGTCTGGTCTACTGCTTCTTTGGGAGGATGGACTTCCTACAGTATAGACAAATCAGTATAGAAATTAAGGACTAATTGTTATGTGTGCAATAACCCTGATGATATAAATGAGCACTTAAGAATCCACAGAACATCACTAACATAAATTTATTGAAAAAGAAAATCCAAAGCAACTCCATTAGTTTTTCTCTGTTATTGTTAAGGACTTTAAATGGATTTCCTAATTGGATAATTTTATTCACAAGAATAATACACAAATGGAAAACAAGCCCTAACTCTGGGGTGGGGGTGGAGTTGGCCTTTAGAAGGAGGAAAATCTCTGGCAGAGCGAACCACCATCAACTTGGAAAAAACCTGCTCAGGGTGCCAGGATGGAGGGTAGAGAATAGCACATATGCGTGAGAACCACCTGACCCAGTGCAGCTCGGGGAAGTAGAAGGATGTTTTTAACATGTTCAGGCAATACAGAAGACAAATGCACTCGCCTCCTTTTTATGATATTTAAAACAGTGTCCATCATTATTGTCCTTCTTCAATCACATGCACTTCAAATTCGTTTCGTTCTGTTTTCCTAGGATGCAGCATCCCTGTTCCCCTTCCTTGATTCACTCTCATCCACATCTTCAGCATTTTCTGTCTACCAAGTCCATCTATATGGAGATGCACTTGGACTCACCTTGCTCCTCTTCCTTTTCCCAGATGAAGGCAGCTGGGCTTACTATAAACTTGGTCTCACCAATTCTGTGTATGGACACTATTAATAGAAGAGCGTATGGTGTCCTGTGCTTACACCCTTTGCCTGCCAAATACATGCAATACATCAAGACAGTCAGAGGAAAGTTCTGGAGTGCTGGTCTTGAGCAGCTTTCCTCCTACACATGAGCACCTGTATCCTTATTCTCCCTGTGTCCCCAGGTAGTACTGTGGCCTCCTCTGTGTCCTGCTTTCTCCTTGCCTTAGTCTTCTATGCCAATAAAGAAGAAAGGCAGGGATGAGGATTGTTACTATTGATCTGCCCAAGGGGATCATTAGGCATCCGTATCAATCTACAAATCAGTGGGCCTGTGTTACTAGCTTGGGCAGTCATTGCCAATTTGTTCCTATTAGATGGCTGAGCCTGGAGGTGTGTGATGAGCAGATTGGGGCTTTATCTCAGCACCGAAGAGGATGCAGGCTTGCTGACAGACAGCAGAGGTTCAACGGAGTTTTGTTTTGGGGGTGGGGAGAGCGCAAGGGAGACAGGGATGCTTATGGGTTTTGTGTTTTGGCCTGAAAGCTGTCTTCACCTTAACTAGACCGCCAGGAAGGATCCTACCCCATCCTAACTGAATGAGCTCTAGTTGGAACTAGCCCCTGCATCACCACCTCCAGCCCTGACATCTCCCCGGAAAGCTGTCCTCAGAAACATCTTCTCTTGTATTCTTTTGTGATCCTTTTTGGGATCGGCATCAGAACAATTGAAATGTAAACATTTTTTTTTTCCCTTTTCCTCCTCTAGCAGTATATTTACAGTTGAGCAGGTGACATTTTTAGCTGATATTTTCTCTGTAGTTCAATTAGATAAAGCAAAAGTTAAAGCTGTGGATAATTTTGTTTGGGAAATCATATTTACCTTTTTCTCTTTGAACTGAAGTCTAGGAGGAAGTGTGTTCTCACTGCATTCTTTATTAGTATTGTTTTTTAATCTTTAAAGATCATCCTTGTCTTGGGCTTTCAGAGAGCAACAACTATGGCAAAAGCCACATTCTCTCACATGCATGTAGATGTGAAAAATAAAAATTATGTTTCCATGGGGGAAGGGGAGGGAAAAAGGATAATGAATGAATAAGCACAATTTATGTCGTTACCGATGCAAGCGTGACATTTCCTCTTCATTATTTTGTGAAAACCTCAATTTTAAACCTGGTTTTACTCATTCCTGACGTGAGCATTATTCAGTATAAATATCTGTCCATTGCCAGGCCTCGGTGAAGCTCCCAGTGACATTTCTGCTTTATAGCTTTCTGCTGGGGGTGGGGGGGAGACAAGGAAGGTGGGCTGATGCAGAGAGGGAGGGAACCAGGCAGCCTCCACTTCCTGGGAGCTCTGTTTTTATTCAGCCACTGAGTTTGTTCCTTGTGAATAATAATCTGTTCTTCCCAGCTGGGGTTGGGGGGCAGTGGCTAAAACAGCCCAACCTAAATTGAATACTTAGCCCTTACCATCTGCTTGTGAAATTGCTCATCACTCCAAGAGGGGGCAAAAAAAAAAAAAAAAAAAAAAAAAAAAATTTTGTGTGTGTGTGTGTGTGTGTGTGTGTGTGTTTAAACAACCTTTTATATTTTGAGTGTTGAAAATGAGACGATCGTGTTTATAGTGAACACCCATTGCCAAGTGGTTTTGGTTTGCTTTTGGTGACCCAACATATTTTAACTTGCTTTTAAAAAAAGGAAAGCCCCTGTGGCGCTTTAGAAGACTTTCGAATTCTTCTTACTATGTATCAGTTGGTACTGGCATTTTCTCACCTGTGGGTTGGTTGGTTGGTTGGTTTAGTTTTCCTGACCTGTCCCCGGTTCATCCACTCTAAAGATGCACGCACTTCATTCCATCCGACAGGAGCCTGCTTGTTGGTGGTGGTGAGTGGCTCACACAACTTCACAGAAACACATCTGTGTGGAGTAGATGATTTTGGAAGTTAAACTGTTTTAATTTATCATGGACCAGACCTCCAGGCCGCTTTCATCTTTGTGGCATACATATAGAAATCGATTTGGAGTGGACTCAGAAGAATGTTGTAAGAGTTGGTTTTGCAAATATTTATAAACCTAATTTCTTTGGAGTGGAGTCTTCTGAGAGAATGGTCACCGTACTGTTAAGCACAGAGTTCACTTGGAGGAGGATGCTGCCAAAATCTGTTGTTTGTTTTATGGTGAAGGGCTGGGAATTCAGATTGGTTTGCCAGTGACACGCTGTCAAAGCCAGAGATATCTGGAGAGGTATTTTATTAATCCTTAGGATCCCCTGTCCTCGTTTCTTGAATCGGTGAGAACTTCACCATGAGAGAAACAAACAACCCGGGTACTCTGATTTTCGACTGAAGGACAGAAAATGGACCTTTTTGCATGTCTCTTTAGCAGGGAAGGGAAACCCATAATTTTCTCATCACACAGGGCTTATTACTTAAAGATGTTGACAGTATGTAGCAACTTCATAGGAACTTTTAATCAGCCAGGCTGGCCCTTCAGCCAGGACATTTATAACTTTGGATTCACCTGGGTCACAAGCCACGGACATGGCTCTGATTTCTCCCATTCTGATAGAAAACATTTTGATTTCTTAACACACGGTTTATCTACCCATACATCTCCCTAGTTTTCCCTGTTTTATTTAGTGTGGCTTCTTATGTGCCATTTCTTCATGAAACAATTGGTACATTCTCAGCACGCTGTTCTGAGTCGAGAAACCTCGTCTAGATTAATGGTCAGTGTCGCACACACGCACATCTGTGTTGTGATAGTACAGAGGCGCTGAGAATTACTGACAAGATCCAGAATAATTCCTAATGCTGTCGAAGGCTTCATTTTCTCCTCGGAATGATGGATGAGGCATAAGAGGTGCCTTCTGAGATCATTATGTGCATCATTCTGTTAAGTGTTATTAAAGTCCGTCTGTCTTAGACAGCAGAAACTGTATCTTTGCCCTTATCTTGCTTCTGTTTTTAAAAAATGGTGACTGTGGATCCCTTCCTAACATGAGCTCTTTTTGAGATCATCTGCCTGTTAATTTGGGTCATAAAATTATTGGGGATTGTATTTTTCTTTCAACCTAAAATTTGATAATATTAATTCACACAGAGATTCTGGCTTATTTTTAAACCTTTAATTCACAATAAATGCTTTAGGAATTCATTTTACTATTAAAAAAATAAGATGTGGCAAGTACCAGAATTTGGGGTATGGGTTTCACTCTGTAACTTCTAAGAGAGATCAGAGTCTTTTATTTTCTGAGTTCCTGTTTTTTAAATACCACTGTTGCTTTGTCACCTCAAATTGATGAACATGCAGGACAAGTTTGAATCGGATGAATATTACACTGAATTCCTCCCTAATGGGCAGATGTATTCAGAGGTGACAGCGCAGAAGCTTGTCAACCAGAAGGAAAACTTTGCTCTCCACTTGGTCAAGGAAAGTTTGTTTTTACGAATTGGAACATCTGGAGGGAGGGTGAATTTCCCCCAGTGCACAGGGCACTTGCTGCTTTCAGCAAGGCTGGGTGAAGAGGGGTCAGGAGTGAAAGTGGCACATGAGCTGCGAAGGTAAATTACAGACTGTTCCTATTAGATCTCAAGCAATTGTACCAGAAGGGAAGAATTCACTTTTAAGAATCAGAGCTCTTCCCAGAGTTGCATATTTTCCTGGAACCTATACTAAGAAAATATAACTGATTTTACAGAACATTTTCATTATTACCCAGTAGCCCTCCCCATCACCTTCTGTTTATTTATTTATTTATTTTGTTATTGTTTTTGAATAGTTTGCAGGAGTATCATTAGACTCCCAGAGGCTTATCTGAAGAAAATGAAACCAAAAATAAGTAAATCATCACATCTTTTAAAAACACGGTTTCTTCTTTTCAGAGATTCATTGAGATCTAGAAAGGTTCATTTTTTTCTTCCTTTTTTTTTTTTTTTTTTACTTTTAATAGAATTATATAAGTTTGATGCACAGCTGGGATAAACCCAGCCATCCACAGCACAGCTAGTTTTTGAACATTTAATTTTATATTTGAATAATTCTTCGGATCAGGCTGTAATCATGAATGTCATATAAAAAGTTTTTTTTTAAAAAAAGAAATTACATTATTTCACAGATGTGCAAATACTTCTGAGAAAAAAATTACATTGATCAGTTTTTAATACCCCCCTGTCTCACCCTTCAGTCAAAGGGAAAAATAGCTTTTTTCCCCCCATCTTTGTCTTCAGAAAGGTGCTAGATTGTAAACATCTGAAGGAAATGAAAGGGGGTTGGCCAGTCCACCCCAAACTCTTTCCAGATTTTCAATCCTTTCAGCAGCAGCCTTCAGTTCTCAGAAAAGAGGGAGGGTCTGGGGGGGGGGGAAGGAGAAAGGAGATGTCTCTGTTTATTATTAAAATTTAAAGTGAAAAGCATCGATATAACTGGCTAATTTTGAATCTTCTCATTGAGGGGGCTTTGAGCAACAAGAGGCAAAATTTAGACAACGTGTACACCGTGGTGATTTGGGAAAGATAAGGCATTTGCCGCTAATTAAGATCTAATTCTGGGAAGAGGACAATAAGCAATAGATGATTATCTTTTCTTTTATAGTTTCTGAAACAATAGTGTGTAGAGACTTGATTCAAAAAAATAAAAACGACTCAGACAAACAGGATCATTTTTACTTAGGCAGAAAGATGAGTCTTTGTAGAGTGTTTCTGAAGCAGAGTCTGTTTATTCTGGTTTAAAGGGATTTCGGAATTTCTGTGTTTTGCAAATACAGAATATTTCTGGAAGCAACAATTGAAGTCGCAAACCGTGGCTGTTTGAGGAACAGTCACCTGTGGTTGGGAACACTGCTGTTACTCAGGGCTGAATGACCAGGCGCCTTTGAATTCGAAACAAACAATTTAATTAGAAGCCTGGAGTGCGTGCTTTTCCCACGTCTCTGTCATTAACATCTCAGACCAAGTAACAGGGCACAGCCTCCACACCCATATAGTATTTGGATATTTGATATGCCCTCATAAAGATATTCTGCAAGTGGAAAAAATTGCATTAGCATTTAGTCCATGGATAATGATTTGGTTAAGCTACAGTTTTTCAGGATTTCTTTATTGTCCCAACTTCTTTCCTTTTTTTTTTTTTTCCTGAACCCAAACAGAAGAATCTACAGAAATGAAACAAGGTGCTATATTCAGATCAGTAGGGACGAAATCACAATTGCCCCTTTGTCTTTCCCAAACCATACGTGCCAGATGCTCTATGAGAAAAATAATCTATAATGTTGGGTTTATTTTCAATATGCAAGTCGTATAAAAATATGCAAGCTCTGATCGCAGTGTGCTGGAAACGACTCCACAAAAATGTGTAACGAAAGCTGTTACTATAAGCGCGGCTCATGTATTGGAACGGCTGAGACAGCTTGATACAGTTTAACACTTGTTCAATTATAAGGAAAAGAAATTCAGAAGGGAACTTGATTTAGATAAGAATTTTAAAGAATCCTTGACATTTCCCTAGTAACTTCTCCTTCCAATCAAAACCATAGCCTTGCCCTTGTCTGTCCCCTTCCCTTTTCACATATTGAGGGTCCAACTCGTTTAGAGAGCTTGGAACTAAGAGGCATCCTCCACTTGACGACATTTTCCTTCTAAACCCTGCTCATATTTTAGGTTTTTTTGAGGGGCTGGGTCATAGCTCTTTGCAAATTATTTCAGGTGTCTGCTCTCTTTTATTCACTCAAGAAATGGAAGAGAAATCATCTGGTCGCTGGCCACACTTCTCTGTCACGCCCATTTCTTTTCCGTTTAAGTGATGTCACCTCACTTTCCTGGGAGATAGATTTTTGTGCCCATAAGAAAGGTTGACAGTGATATTAGTACCAAACCTTTAGTTCCAGGAATTTGTACAGATGTCACTGTTTTCTCTCCATGTAGCAAACGGTCGACTGATAGGACTACCTTGTATGTATGTGCGAATGCACGTCTATAAATAATACACAGGCTTTAAATATCTATGTGTGCACATGGCTGGATGTTGTGCTATTGTATGTGTGTTCCAGCCAAACTCGTTCTTGGGGTAACTGAATGCATAAAGAACATAAGCTCCCACCGTCAAAATTCCTTTTGTGCACCTTGACTTTTAACTTTCTGAACTGAGTGGTCTGTCTCGTTCGTGTCGTATGTAGGGTTTCATTGCTAATAGTGCATATTTTGAGAGTGACATATTAATAGTGTTGGTTTAATCTAAAAAAATTGGCACCTTAGCATCATTTTAAAGTTGGTCTCCTCAGGGTGATTAAAAAAAAACAACAACAAAAAACTCAAAAGTCAAAACGCCAAACCCGAAGAAATCCAAAACCTCCAGCTTTAAGATAACCCAGTTCATGGAGTGTTTTTAATATGAAAGAATATGACTTGCTTAACCTTGACTAAAAATATTAATCTCAGGCATTTGAGGGGAAACCCCCCAAATCCATTGTTTGTGACCAAGGCCCTCTGTAGGCAGCAGGGAGAGCCATGTGTCTGCATCAAGGGGGACAAATGGCCCACAAGCCTTCACTTACAGCGTAGCCTGTTTTGACTTCTCAGTTTCCGTTCATTTCATGTGATTTGGGTATTTGTAAGTGGATGGAAGAAACAAAGTGCCAAACTTTTTCAAAGAGTTTTTCTCGTCACTTGGCATCCAAGACACTTACAACAAGGTCTGTGCGTTACGGGCTGGGCTAGAAGGGGGGAAATGGGGAAAACTATCTTTATTCCTCTTTTTTTTTAACTTTCTATAGTGGTTAGTGGGGGCAATTTAAAGAGGGATCCTGGAATTTCCAGACCCTGACTCTATCTTCTAAGTCATTTCTGTACCTGGAATAAAATGTTGCTGTAGAAATTATTGACATAATGGTCCCCATGAGGACTCATAGCCATCAAAGTGAAATCTCACAATAAATTCAGAGGCCACCTGGAGAACCACCGTTAAAGAGCTTTTTAGAGCGGGGGGCGGGGGGGACTTTAAAAGCTTAATTCTTCTTAAATATAAGTTCACTGATCATGTTTCTGTACCACTTTGCTTGAGTTGAGTTCTTTACTTTTAGCTTTGTTAAATAATCCTTTAAAGCTTTTTTTGACAGCAAAAATGCTGCATTTTTGTATAGATGACATCACTAGCCCTGCTCCAGCCACACGGAAAGCCACAAGGTTACGAAGCAATAAACCACAGTCAGAATTTCTGTGGGTCTCGGGAATAAAAGCCTTACAACGTGACGTGGGTCTCAGTGATCTGCGGGACAAACACTCCCAACGATAATACCAGGAAGATTATTGATCCGTGTGGGGGAACATTTTCTTTTTCTTTTTCTTTTTTTTTTTTTTTTTAAAGCTAATTAGTCTTTGCGAAGTCAAATAACTAATGCTGTTTTACACTTAGCACTTAGGCGGAGCTTTCATCCTGAAAGTGCTTTGAAAACATTAACTAATTAATCATTAGCTAATTTAGCAACTGACGATAAAAGTTGAGAGACTAGAGGAGGCTGGATTCCACCAGTGTTGGGTGCACAGAAATCCCCTGGTGGAGTCGAAGCTGGGCACATCTGTCTGGAGCAGAGCTATATAGCTCAGGTCGCCAAGTGTGGACAATTTACAGGACCATGCTCAGGTAATAACTGTAGATAACACCAAGAAAACCTTTAAGACACATACTCCTGAACAATCTTAACAGGTAATGGTCAGCTTTGTCTTTTTTTTTTTTTTTTTTTAAGTGATAATGAAAAAAATAAAATAAAAAGAAAATAAAGAAGCCCATCTTAGCAGAGGCAGCCTTAGCACATAACTGGAGACTATGAAGATGCTTCAGGTTGAAAGTGTGGTTGATACATCATTATTTCTCACAGAGGTCAAAGCGGAACAATGAAGCAATAGATGTGTTCTCTTTGGACTCGGAGGACTGGCGTGAAGTAGGGGTAACCCCAAGCAGAATGGGAAATTGTGTGTGTGAAAGATCTTTTTGCAGTGAAGCTTCCTAGATGCAGTGCAATGTCATCCATGAACGCTGCCCTGGAAATCGAGCTTAGTTTAAGAAACTTGGTGCAGCCACCTAAGAGAATTCTCTTGTGTATCGCGACAAACAACGCTTTCCAGGGGGCTTGTCTGCTCAGCACTGTAGCCCCATCCATTATGTGAATGAGATGTGAAAATAGTTCCGCGTTTCTCTGAGCTATCAGCAGACCGCACAGGCTGAGTTTCTTTAAAAATACGGAGACAGTTCATCTATAGACTCACTCTGAATGAGTGAGTATGTGTGGTCCGGCTCGTTTAAAGAAAGAAACACTCCACAAAAGCCACCAGTATTATAGAAGGTGGTACCAGTAACTGCATTTTTGAAGAATGAATATACTGTGCTTTGCATTCAATGTGTTCTAATCCCATGTACCCTTTTGCTGCAATGAGGAAAAGCAAGATTTCAGAATATTAAAAAAATGTCACACGTGAGAAATGTGTTCTTGTTTTGCTCTTGCCTATCATTACTGAAGTGTTGGTAAACAAGGGGAGCAGAGACCGATGTTGTTTAAATTTTTCAGTGTGAGTACTATGGAAAGATGACTATCGGATGGAAATCTTTCCACCAAGCAAACTTTGATAATCTTACTGTAGATGGCAAAAGGCAAAGGAAATAGTGACCATCTAAGACAGCCGATGAGTTTACTGAAAAATTATTTAGTGTTCTGTGGGAGAAATTTAAGTGAAATGCTTTATACACAATTCCTGGGATGGTACTTGAAAGGTTTCAGTCCTGCTTAGAAGCATTTCCGGTTAATACTGAATTGTACTGTTGTAAGCCTGAGCTTGACTTCTGTTTTGCCTTCAATAGCCCTCATCTTCTTCTTTTTCTTCTTTCTTTGTTTCTTTATTTTGTTGCTGGAGACTGTACCCAGACACGAGCATGCTAGGCAAGTGCTTTATCACTGAGCTACACCCCCCCAGCCCACTAGCCTGTCATGAATACAAAGCCTATGTCTCCCTTTTCCCTACTTTATCTTCTGCTTACCTTTTCTTATAGTTTGATAGTGTTTTTTTTTTAATTGACAACTAAGTTTCAAATTACATCCCTAATTTGGGAATTTAAAATTTTGTATCTTCCTGTTAAAGGCGGTCTATTTTAGAGGGGAAAAGAGGGTTCATATTTAAAGATCACTTTTTTTTTTTTCAGTTTAACTTTTGCCTTTGAGTATCAAAGCTCCTTGATTCATAAACTTGGGATCCTCCCGTCCTCCCCCTGAAATCCTCATAGGCTTAGAGATCTTGGCGTGATGACAAAATTTTCCCCTATCTCTCAGGGCATACCTGACAGCTAGCACCTGTGAATCAACCTACCCCTTGAGCTCAACCACCACAACTTTCAAAGGAGGCCTTTAGAAAGGTCAGGAGCCTCGATTAGCCTGCAGTTAAGGAGTTTATACAAGGGAGATTGTCATGCTCCCATTTGCACGGATTCTATCCTATTCTTTTAAAAATACGATTTCCTGTATCAACTTGAATCAAAGCCATACAGAGAATAAAAGCTAATTTCTTTGATACTGAAATTAGAATTTTACAATAGTTGTTGCCAGTGGGGGTGATTTTGCCTCCTCCCCTGTACTTCACAGGGGACATCTAGTGAGGTCTGGAGACCTTGCTGGTTGTTGTAACTGTGTGTGTGTGTGTGAGAGTGTGTGTGTGTGTGTGTGTGGTGGGGGGATGGGGAGTGCGCCAGTGACTGTATTGGTTGGAGGTGGTTCACCATCCTGCAATGCACAGGACTTCCCTCTGTAACAAAGAATATCTGATATCTGACCCCAAGTGTGAGCCTTGTGGAGGCTAAAAATCTGCTGTCAACCTGTGCCTATACCCATGCTTGGAAAACACAACAGCTTTTGGGGAGGCACTTGCTTTTTAATAGTATTTGTAGGGGAAAAAAAGTATTTCATTGGAGAGAGAGTTCTTGCTCCTTAAATATTACTTCTCTCAACTCCAATAGCTTCATAGAGAGGGCTGGAAATGGTGACCCCACATCCTTTCCATTTTCTCACTTTTAAAAACCATGTAGCAAGCCAGCCAGAATGAAAGGGAAGCATTCGGACGAGCAGAGGACGTGCTGGTGGAAATGTGAGAACAACTTGCAAAGCCCTGATGGATTTTTATTTTCTAAAAGATACTTTCAAGGCTGCATCCCATACCATTTAAGAACACACAGAAAGAGACTTCATGCTTATGAAGTCTGCGCCCGTCTTCCTTGGTTCCTGACCAGGATGGTTGCCTTTCCTATTGTGATTTTAGGAATTTTTTTTTTTTTAATCTTTCACAGAGCAGATTCTAACACAAACAGCTTGTGGAAATCACAAGCTGCAGATTGCAAAAAAAGGACCCAAGGTCACTCGCTGTTGGTGATTATTTTTTCTGGGTGTTGTTAACTTGTTACTCCAGAGTAGTTGCAAGGGGCTCAAAAAGGAGGCTTTTGCAGGAAATTAAGAAGCAAAATGCTGGGAGGAGATCTCAGAGGGAGAGCATAATGATCTGTAATAGGAACTGATGCTTCAACAACAATTTATATACTTCTTGTCCCTATTGAACAGTGAAAGGTGGACTGGATGTCTCTCCAGTTACCTCTGTCAGCCTTTTGAGCTGGCTCTACCATTTAAAATGAAGCGGAACTCGGCTTTCCCAGTAGATGGCATTGCAGTCTGTTCCGTGGTGGTGGGGAGCTTGCGTAGCCAATAGGACTTTTTTTTTTCCCCCTCTGTGCTTCTTGCTTGATAATGTTCCCCCTTCCTCCTTGCATTAAATACTAGCTTGAGGTTATAAATAAGAATCTTGTTTTCGCTAGTTACCTGTAACTCTCAAAAGATTTGATTTAAAAAAAAAAAGATACAGTAGATAATTTAATATGCCTATATCAAATGAAAAAAAAAAATATAGACCAGATCTGGGAGTGAGGCATGTGGATAAAATATGCAAGCATGGAAAATTTTCAGACTACACTGTTTCAAAATGAGAGCTGCCTCTGGTCTTCATCTGTATACTTTCTGGTATTAATCCATTGTGCTTAGAGTACTGGTAGTGGAAGTGAAGAGAAAGCCTTAAAAAAAGTTTTTTTTCTTTTTTTTTTCCTGTATCAAAGAATTTCCAGATACAATGTGTTCCTCTTAACTGAACCCCTAACAAACTTTATACCTTCTTTTTAAAAATGACTTGTTCAAAAATTCTCTTTTTAAGGTATTATCTGTCTGGGTTTCATGTGTATTACATGTAGGACAAAAAGTACCCAGACTTTCTTTTTTTGGTTAATTATAGATATTGTCTTCATGATCTTCTGTTTCCTTCTTTTAAATCATAGAACCTAAAATCACAGCAGTAATTAATGAAGTTAGCAAGAGTTGTCACTGGCTGTGGTTGCAAAAAGATGCCAATGTGTGCTTTATTGTTGTTATTATTACCATTATATTATTATTTTGCTTACTATGAAGTGAAGTCCCTGAAGAGTCATCAGTACATTAAACTGGATTTCAACCAAAGAGAAAAATGATAATATGGAGAAAAGATACATACTTATAAGTATAAATATAAATATATGTAATCTCACAATGCTTTATTATGTAAATACCTTTTAAAATAGAGGCTGAATGTATTAACTATAATCAAAATAGATTTTCTTTTTTTAATGAAGTTTGAAGATATGAATACTACGTTTATGTGTCTGTGTTTTAACAGAATCTATATCATCCCTTAAGAATCCCTTTTTCCCCCCTGTGAGCCTTCCATGTTCTCCTCATAAAAATATTTTTCTAAAACTGTCCCCCACCTCCAAATGAAGTCCTGTTTCCACTGAATATACTCAATATTTTTCTGATAGTCATTTGGTAATAATATTTGACTTCCATTTATCAATACTGTTTCTTTCCATTATTTTTTAATCACAAGATTATGAGCTGTGTATTTAGTTATTATTTAAGCTAAATGGTGTCTTTGGCTGTTAGCTCGAAAAGATAATGTCCCAATATCAGGATTAAGTTTTCATCTGTATCAACTGGCTTAAAAATACCCAACTTGATTCCTTTTGAATTAACCGAGTCTTATTTTATTTTTTCAATATCACCGATCACCATAGTAACCACTAGCTGTCAGTTCAGCTTCTGACATTTTTCTCATTTGGTAAGATTTCAGAATTGCCATCCTCCCTGCCAACATGTCATGAACAAGAAAAAAAAATTGCATGAAAAATCTAATGGGTGTCTGGTCTGATTGTCCTCATTCGTGGCAGGAAAGACAAAAACTGATGAATTGTGAAATGTATTCAGAGGGATTCAAGGAAGCGAGTGCCTGGGACCCCCCCACCCCCACCTCGTTTCTTTTTGTTATGCTTGATGCGCCATACATGCTTACTCTGACACTTGGGTTTGTAGAAATTTAAGATTAACAATTTTTACATTCACCCGGCTGATCTCTCTCCCTTACCTTGTTTTGTTTTGTTTTTTTTTTTTTTTTTTGAAAGTCGTCATTAAAAATAAAGTTACCAGGGTTCCTACTTAGCATGACTTCTCAGTCATATCATAGATTTTAAACAAATCCAAATTGGCCTCCAATATTTAAGATGTTATGCTTGCAAACGTACAACTCTGTTTGGGAGCCAGATGTGGACTGTGAATTCACACAGTGGGTTTTGTGTATATGTACGTATGTATGCGTGTGCGCACTCTCACGGGTGGTTGAGAAAGGACATTAGGCCTATTTGAAAAAAGAAACAAAGCTGATTGTAGGTATTTTCTAGGGGTTTGTTTTACATGATGAAGAAAAAATAGGAATAATATGGTATTTTGCAGTTCTTTGCAGTATTCCAGAGTAACAAATAAATGAGGGTGGGGGACAGCTAGTGAATTTCTAGCCCACATGTGAATTGGCTAGTAAATGAAAGGAACTATTTCCATACTTAAATATTTTCTTTCTTTTGATGGCCAGAACTGTTATAGCAAGGACAAAAAAAAAAAAAAAAAAAAAAAAGGGAAGTTACAGTGTACTTTAGCTGATACAGATCTACAAATTAATGAATATACGTTACTGATAGGGCACAAATGTATAGCTCACGTGTGGCTCTTATCACTGACACCTAGGCAAGACATTTAATATGTATGTGGCATTAATGCAAAAAATATAATATTAAAGATATTAGTATGTGTCTGTATGCATACAGATGTTCATCCTGTTACTATATCCTTTAGCTATGCAGGTGTACCTGGGTTTGATAAAACTCTCCAGAGGTGCTATTGTGAGCTAGATCAGTCTTACAGAATATTTTTTCATGACTGTCTACAAATTCAAGCTCAGCAGCAGGAACTCATTCCAGAAACATAAAGCTGATTTGATAAGCAGCTGTAGAATCCTGTGCTTTTTTTACTAAAGGGTGGACAACCCCAGGATCATGCAAGCAGACATTGGGATGTTTCCACTTCACATTTCATACGCTCTGGCTTTAGCTTCTTAAAAAAAAAAAAAAAAAAAAAAAAAGTCAGACACTGGACAGTTTGGGATTGTGTTGTAGAATTTATTACAGATTTTTTAGTCTCAAGTATATTTAAACATTACATATGGCTAAGAAGGAATGGAAAGGCCCCATGAAAAATATGCCCATGAAGGACTAAAGTCCCTTAATTTAAAAAGCAAAACCACGTATATATTTTTGATGCAATTTATATGAATATTAAAACATTTAATGTTCAGTGGAGGTGGATTGATAACATGATTTTGTCATTGATGATTAATGGTGTGCCAGAAATATACAGGCTTAAGTGCATACATATGTATACAGTTATCAGATGTGTGCAAAATAAGCAATTTGGCTCATCGTGCCTTTATTATTTGATTCTTTTTAAATTTAAACACTTTGGAGAAACCAAACGAATAATGCCTGAATGTTTACTGCTATTATTGTGAACAAATATAACCCTTGAGAAATAACTAGAAAATTGATATTGAAGCTCGGGGTATATTTCAAACACATATTTGGGAGTGGAAAAAATAGCAAGTATTTTTTGAATACTGGCAAATAAATTTACCTCATAAAAGAAAAAAGCCAGAAAAATATAAATCTTTTAATAAGAAATAATAATATTTTTATATGCTGTGCTTTAAAATGAATGGCGTAAACAGCATATACTTTAATGCTCTTATGCTTTATAAGATTTATAACAATAATCAGCAAAACCTTGTAACTGTGTTTGCACTTTACGTGCCTTGAAGCCATTGGATCTTGTGGTTAATTGTATAAATTCCATACACTATGGGAAATCACGATGTATCATTTATATTCAGCATGTGTCATGTGTATAAATATTAAAATATATTAGCCAAAAATGGCTGATTATTCCTCAAACATTTTGTGATAAATCTTAGCTTTTTATGGTTTGGGTGGGGGAAACTAAATATTTTATGTTATTTGGAAATATTCTTTAAACAACCTAGATTTATTATGAACATTTTAAACATTTATAACTGCCTTAAAATATTCGCAGACTTAGCTCACTTAACAGCCATATATGGGGGTAAAGTTACTTTTTGTATGTAGCATATACAGGCATTTGGGACGTGGAGTTCTGTCCAGGATGGCGTAGATTGTCCACTCTGCCAGCCTCATGTATATAAAACACCCATTTGTGGATAGGTCCAGTTCTATGCAATCACTATCTTAGATCAAGGCGGGATCACCACATTATTTGTGTGTGCAGGGGTGTTTTGAAATCCGTGTAATTAGAATCCTCATCTTTTAAAAATTCTTTTCATCTATCCTAGACAGCAAGGCAGCATGCATGTGAATTTTTGTGTACGAATACTCCATTTTATTTCCCGAGTGTACTTGAGATATTTAAAAAAAAATGTGGGTTGTATATATTCCAACATAAACACCTAAGTCAAATATACGAAAGGCTGACATAATAGCAAGTGTAAAAAATTAGGAGTGCTACATATTTATTGAGACTGATAGAGATGCCTAATGAATAAACAAACACAGGGCTGAACTGTTTTACAAATGTATTTGGCAACTGCCCGTAGCAGTGAATGTGTACATTTTGAGGGGAGGAAATGTCAGAACAGTCTTGTAAATACATGCAGCTGGAAAGAATAAAATAAAAAATGATGACTAGTGCTGACAGGCAGACTTGGGGTGTATGATATACTTTGTTCATTTGATTCTTAGAACTCAGTCGGGGGTTAAATTGGAATCCAGACATCAAAGAATTCTTCCACCAGACCCAAATTTTGCCCGTATAATTTTTTTCCTTACAGTTGTCATAATTTTAGCTAATTTCACAGTGCAATAAATTTTTACCGTTTGAAGTCTTTTTTCCCCCTCCTTAAATATGCACACAGTGTGTATATAATATATCTCATGTGAACTCCCCACACACCCGATACTGGGTACACACACGCATAACAGTGACAGACACACACATGTGTCTGCAGCCCACGTGCCTGCGCACGCACCACCACCGAGGAAGACATGGCCAAGGCAGACGTCGCATTTGTCTGACCTGAATCCTGAGGCTCCGAAGGGAAAAGGCTGTTTTCAGTAGCGATACCTTTGTTTCATTTTTCTTTGTACTTTCGCCCCCCTCCTCCCGGCTGTTGTGTCTGCAAATGTTGGAAGCATGTGGTGCCTGGATATTTGGAGGTTTTGCAGATTTCTGTGTGATTTTTATCTGAAGGTCAGGGCTGAGGAAATACATCAGGTTGGGATGTTTGCAGTGTGCCATTTAGCCTTGCTCTTCTTATCAGATCATTTTCTCACCTGGGCCACAAACAGGGAACTCCTCCACAGAGAGAGTGAAAATAAGCATTATTGTATTCATATGCACTTTTTCTTTTTTTCCTTTTAAAGCCTCATAGCCCTTATTTCTATGTATATTTAACTTTCAGCCTTCCTTGGGTTCTGTTGGCTTTTGATTACAATTCCATTTACCATTTTGCATTTCTTAAATAAACTGTTAAAGGTAAGTGTGTGTGTGTGTGTGGGGGGGGCTTTCTTTCTTTTTTTCTTTCTTCTTCTAATTTTTTTTTTTTGCCATGTAAAAAGTAAAAAAAAAAAAAAAAAAAAAGTGATAAATCACATCCATAACGCAATGTGTCATTTCTGAGCCATTGGTGTGAGTATACTCTTCTTGATTTTACTTTAATATGCCATGCCACTGGTGATAAAGAAACATGGATAAATTCAGTCAGAGGATTTTGTTGACTTGTGTTTTCCATGGATTTGAGGATCTTGTTTTGTAGTTGATGAACTTGGCTATTTTCAAATAGGCTGTCCTGCTATGGAGAGGGCTAATTTGCCTCTGCTGCCTCCAGAGTAGTTAAGCAACTGTAGTCCCCATCCCCTGAAATGAACATGGTTTATGGAAGCCCCAGAAGGAGGGTTTCATACCATGAATCAGCATCCCAGAGTGCCATGGGTGGGGCAAATCTTTACTTGTAAGTAGATTTCTGTAAACTTGGGCCAGAAGGTAAATTTTTAAAAGATAAAATTAAAAAAAAAATGTAACTGTCTAAACTTTTATTACTTCATGCACTATTCAAAGGGCATGCAGAGCCAAGGAAAATGAACTGCCTATCCCTGGCTGTTCAGAGAAGATCACCTTCCATTGATGGTGGTGAGTGATTAGCAGACAGGAGCCATATTGGAGAATAAAAGCTATTAAGAATCAGTGTTGGTCATGGCTTTTGGGAACTAGTGAGGGATGCCTATTGGCTTTTAGGAGTACTGGGTAACTAATTGTGGCCCTTATTCCAACCAGTTATGCATTTACAATTAAAGATGAGAATATAGGTCACAAAGTTGGCTGTAAAATCTTGCAGTTGGACCTCTGGAAGATCCTAGGTGACCCTTATTATGGTGGACCTGCCATTTTTCATCAATACAATTACTCTTGGAAATAATTCCCGAGGAGTAGGTCTCATTGGGAATTCTGAGAGGAAGCCCCCTCTAATTTCCCTAGGTATCTCTCTGGTTCAGGAGGCTATGAAGCTGCTTGTTGCTTTTCTAGGTAATTATTTATTTTCTTCGCTACTCTGATTATGGTCTCACTGTTGGACAACTACTATCAAAAGTATCTAATAAGGACTTGATGTTTTTTAAAAGAGGAATTGGTGAGAGAGTATCCAAAGCTCTGTCAGGCTGTCCTTTGGAAAAGATAAGCATTTGCTTTCCATCTTGATGTCATCTTTTCAGGTTATTATTTGGTCACTAATTTATTTCACCATTAGTGAATTATGGTAGATTACTGCTTGGATGCGTTAAAAGCACCAAGGAGCTGTGGTCCTGTGGCTATTTCGGGCAAAGTCATAAGCACAGGCTTTTTTTTTTTTTATTGTCCTCCCAGGGAGCAGAATTTGAACTTAATATTCCATGAAATAAGCCATTGTAATCACGTTGGGTTAATAGAAGAAGTAAAATTGCCTCTCCTCTCACAAGACATTAGAGCAAGGCTGCATTATTAAAGTTTTCTTGCGGACAGGCGGTTTAAAATATATCCTCGGTGGCTGACGCAAGTCCTTTCAGTGTGGATGACAGCTTTTCAGATCTTAATAGGCTGCTCATTCCTGTGCCTGAGCTCCCAGCATTTCTTCTTCTCGAGCCAGGCTGTGACATGATGGCTAAAATCTGGCATCACATAGTGCCATATGCTGAGCAAATCTTGACTCACAAGTCGATGTCTGTAAATTTGTGTTGATAGTGTTTTCAAGTTCTAATTGTTTACCTATCAATACTTATTGAATACTTATCCATCTGGGGGATGCCTCCTTGGAACCCACAGCTCATTGGTACCTGTAGGACAGTAATGGGAGCCAGTCAATGATGAGATGCTCTTTGATTGGCCTATGTATTGTTGAGTCAATGCGAGACATTATTTCAAGATTCCTTTAAAAAAAAAAATCTTGCCATTGAGCCACAGTTGGTCTGATGGTAAGCCATGTCTAAGTAAAAGTTCAAAGAAGAAAGCAATAGATACTTATGTCTCGCTTTCTCTCCCACATCAGTTGCTGCATTGCACCTGCTAATGTTCATGTTTGGTTCCAGCTAACATAGGGATAGCAGGTACTGCCCACCAGGCCTGATAACAAATATCACCACTTCCATGGTTCTGAATTGACTTTGAACTTAATTTGAATTGGGGACTATATCTCAGGATGCATTTTTCTCCAAGTGACTCTATGAGCAAAGCAAAAAGGAGTTAGTTATCAAATGGTTTACTCAGACCATTTTCCAAGTCAAGTCTTGTCTAAGAAAGAGAGAATCCTGGGCACTTGTCCCTCAGCTCCTTAGGAAAAAGACAGGATGGTTGTGAGGGTTGGGGTGGACTGGTTTGAGGGTTGTGTTCCTTTTTCTGCCTTTGTTCTGATTTCTCTCCCCCCATGGCTTGTTTCTACTCAGCAGGACTGGACTGATGAATGGCTGGCCACCCTGGTGGGGATGCCTTGTGGCTCCCAGGGTTGGCTGGAGGCAATGCTTTCTTACTGGCATTGCCTTTGGCCTGCTAGTTAAGAAAGCAAATATGTAACTTGTATGGTTTGGCCAATGCCCAATGACGTAGGGCAAATTATCCCTAGTTCCCCAAATTGTGCAAAATGTAAGTAGCAAATCTCAATTGTATAGACTGATATCAGGGATCTGTGTTTGTCCTTAAGTGTGATGTACAAATAGATTTATAGTAAAGCAGATAGAAAAGGTGAGATTTTGATCTTCCTATTTAATACTCTGTATTTGTAAGTAACTGATTATTATTTTTCCAGAGACTCAGAAAGCTTTATTGAACTGCTTGGACACCCACATGGGGGTTGGGCACTGAGAGAAGACACAGGAGAGTAGAATTTCATTAAGCAAATGTTTATTGAGCATCTGCTTTGTTCCAGGCACTGTTTTAGGACTCTGCGATCCCAGATATAAAAGACAAAGTCCCTGTCTCCAAGGAACTTGCTTAAAGCAAGAGACCCCTACTTTGTTCTGAACACACAAGAAGCAGGGTTAAACATCGTGAGATATCTCTGGCTTCTCATCAGGTCCCACACTTAATGACCACTGCTACCTCCACAGATCCTTTGCTGTATACCAAGGTGGTGGACTTCAACAGGTCGAGTTCCAGGATTTATAGATAGAAACAAGTTAACAGCTGCCTGTGGGTTTTTTTTTCTTCCAGTGTATGTGTAAGTACATATTTATTTCCCATGATAATCCTTAAATACAGTCATGCAAATATACAAATAAGTTATGTATGTATATCCTATGTATTCGAAAGCATTTCTCCCGTTATCTGTTGCACGGTTAGCCCTTTGTAGTTGAGTGTATTTTATCTTTGGTGCATAAATAGGTAGCCCTTTGCCTGTATAACTTTTGCTTGAAGACAGTTCTCGGCAGTTGCTTGGTGTTTTTGGTATTGACATAATTCATTCTCTGCTGATAAGTTTTAGCCCTTTTCCCTAGTCAAATGGCATCTAAAATTTAACTAAACATTTCTTCTGTGTTTACTCTTGGAGTTGATTTGGGTGGTCGGGGCTGTTTGCTTATTCATGAGTCGTATTTAAAATGCTGTCTTTTCTAAAACACCCTGTAGGTTGCTACACTATGAATTTGCAACTCTGCTACCAACTGTGTTTCTAAAGTTGTACAATTTATGTGTGCCTTGACCATGATAAGGTTTTTAAAAGAGTATTGTAAATATGCCTGGCGACTGCGGAGGTTAATGTGACATATTCTCAAAGAACATTGGCCTGGACGGATTCATCCAGAGCAGTGGGCCTTTTCGTCCTAATTTAAATTTAATAGGACAACATTGACCATTTTCAAAGGACAGAATTTCCCAGGCAGAAAAATGGTATAAAGAAGATTATGAAGTCATGAGAAAGAATAAAAGTGTTTTTTAAAAAGCAGATCAATAGCTGGCTTAAAGCCCTTAGATTATAAACTGATAATGCAGAGGATTGAAATAAAAATACGGAGTCTGGGTATATGAGTGATCAAGAGAGGGAAGGCAGTTTATTAAAGATGAAGGAAAAAAAAAGATGCAAAGAGAACCTTTCAGAGCGCACTGAGTAACATTTATGGTGGGCATTTCAATGTCCTCTGCATTTCAATTAAAAAAAAAACAAAACATGCTTTTAGTTAACATGCTTAGGTTTGTTCCAGTGTCTAAGGAATTCCCTGGTGCTGACAAGTAAATTTTGCATTCATGTGATGAGGTGGGTGACATGAACACGACAGTTCTCACCATTGGGTTTTCTGCTCCAGTGGGAATGACCTGGCTGGCTGGCTGGCCTGGCTGCTTCAGTAAGAGAGTCACTACCTCCTATGAAGTGAGTATAGCACTTGCTCCAGAGACAAAGTCTTAGGACAGGGCATGTGATTGGTCAAGTTTAGGCTGCAGCCCACTGCAGGTTCTCAAGTGAGAGTTAGGGCCCTGGGCCTCCCTTCTCCGCGAGCCTGCCCTGACTGTGAAGATGACTAGCAAGAAAAACCGGTATGCTGAGTGTTCAGAAAATGATCAGTGTTCGTTACAGCTTCTTAAGTGTATGTTATCAAATTACTACCAAAAGAGCAAGGTGTTAAGTGCCAGGTGGATTAGTATGAAAAGAAGACACTGCTCTTTAGGCACAGTATTTTAAATGGCCAGGGTCACCAAGAAGCAGAAGACTGGAATATGGGGGAGAAGTTCTATTGTGGTCCTATAGGAGGTGGTGATGGACTCTGAGGCGAAGGTCAGGTCTACTGTCCTCGTGGTCACCAGGATGCCAGGGAGCGTTGCTTGGTCTATGGTACACAACCTGCGTTGCCAACTGGCCTGATGTTTGGGTGCCCGGGTAAGTGAACCAGGACCAGGCTGAGGATCTGGTTGTATCCCACTTACTCAGGCAGGAACCCAGTTAGTCACCTTGTCTGTTAAATGGTGCTCACGATAACCTTATAGTGTTGGTTTGAGCGTTGAGCGTTGAGCGTTGAGATGATTTGTGAGAAGCATCTGACAAGGACTTGGCTTATTATTCTCTTAGTGTCCGTGTAGCTGTTGCTGTCAGTGCCCACCCTGCAGCCCCTTGGCTCACCCCTGAGTTCACCTGGAGTTGAGGTAGACAGTTGCAAGCTACCCTTGGCTTTTCCTCTTAAGAGTCTCTCTTTTAGCTTGAGGGATATCACAGGGCCATGGCCTAGGCCAGACCAAGCACAGGACAGTGTGAAATGCTAGTGATTTAACACCTCTAGAAGCAACCTCAAACCAAGAAGGGACTTGAGCAGAGTGGGGGAATGAATGCTCTCCCTTCCCAGCCTGGGGTGGGACAATTCGGAGGTTCCATCTGAAAGGCTGCCTCAGAGAGGTGCTCCAGGAATTAAGCACCAGAGGCCCACAGGGGTCAGGATCCCCCTAGTGCTCGTGACTGCCTTCTCCTCCTTCCTGACTCCCTCCCTTGGGCTTCCTGGGTTCACCTCCCTGCTAAACTCCCTGCACCCATGTCCTTGAATCAAATCCTGCTTTGGCAGGGAGCCCAGCTCAGACAGCTCACTGACAAATTGTTAAAGGAAGGATCAATCCCAAGGATAAAATCCATTCTGGACAAATATTTTGTTATCTAAGCTTTTAAATAAAGAATAAAGACACAAAAGTAAGTTGAGGCCAAAAACTCTTTGAAAAGTAATGGATTTTAAAGGCTTTGACGAGAGGAGGGAATGATGGGCGATTGTTATCACCAGGAGAAGAGCATGCCCACGGCCCTCCCCAGGGCAGTGCCATGTTCTCAGACACAAGTGGCTGCTGCTCTGAGTGATGGCAGTTCAGATTTCCCCCAGATCATGACTCAGAACTCTGTGCCAAGGGCCTGGATCTGGGAATGAGTAGGGGGAGAGAAACAAAGAGGATACAGATGCATAATTATGAGCGGAGAATATCAGACAGTAGGAAGATTGGTTTCCTATATCTACGATCCTCATTGAAGAGCTTCTCTAAGGAGCACATGACCTGCAGGCTTCATGGATGTGCCTTATTCCCTCTGGTGGAGACTGGCCACACCTGCCTTCCAGAGCACTGCACATGACAACCTTGGAGGCCTTCCCCAGGTTATGGCCTCTACCCAGGTCATTCTTACATACAGCAGACTTTTAATTCATTTAATATTCTATCCCTTTCAGATCTCAGTTGTGTCAGTTAGCATCTGCTGCATAACAAGTCATCCCAAAACAATAGTCTTACAGTTGCTGACATTTCTGAGGGTTGGCAATTTTGGCTGAGTTTATCTAGGATGACTCACCTCTACTGTTGACCTGGGATGGCTCACTGGGGACCTCAGCTGTGACATCTGGGATGCCTATGCCTGTCAGTCACATTGCTTATTTGTAGGAATACTAACCTGTGCTTTATTTTTGGTGTTGGAGATGTTCCAGCAACATGATATAACATGATAGAAGCTGCAGATCTCATGAGGTCTAAGTGCAGAGTTCGTGCAATGTCTCTTTCACCAGATTTTCATGGTCAGGGAATATCATGCTGAGCGAAATAAGCCAATCCCACAAAACCAAAGGCCAAATGTCTTCTCTAATATGCGGATGCTCATTCACAATAAGGCGGGAAGAATAGCATTACCTTAAATTAGGTAGGGGGAGGTGATGGAAGGGCAGAGGAGGGAATGTGGGGATAGGAAAGATAGTAGAATAAAACAGACATTATTACTGTATGTATATATGTGAGTGCATGACCAATATGATTCTGCAACGTGTACACTCAAAAAAATGAGAAATTATAGTCCATCTATGTATGATATATCAAAGTGCATAAATGCATTCTACTGTCACGTATAACTAATTAAATAAAAAAAATAAACCTGTCATGAGCCCATTTCAGGAGTAAGGAAGTAGTTGCCACTTCAGGTAGGAGCTGCAGTGAACATGTGGCCAGCTCCAGGTTATGAAACCTATTCAAATACCCCTTTCATAGGGATGCCTTGCAGTTCTTCCCTGCTGGGCCTTGTCAGGATCCCGTTTTATTTTCTTACATTGCTCTCTCTGCACTTTACTGGTCCGAATGCACTGTTGAGTATGCAGTTGTCAGTGTCCATCCCTCTCTGACCTCTGGGTATCCCAGTGTCCTTGGCATTGACCTCGGTGCCTGGCAGAGTGGTTAACCAGTGTTCCTTGAGTAACTAAAGGATGGTTTTGGCAGCAAGTATTAAATGACTACATTGATGGGGAAGACTCATTTGGAGAAGTTTGAAGAAGTCAAACTTGGAAGCTGAAGGAAGCCCTTGACCAGGTGTTTGCTAAGATCATACCAGGTAAAGTCATGAACTCTGGCCCTGGATTGTAAAGTGTGCCAATAATCTATTGGGAGTACATGAAACACATAACAAAATTAAAGGCATTTCAGAAAGCTTAATTGAGGCAAAAACACAAAATAAGAGTAACTGAAAAAGCTTTGGCTTTGTACTTTGTACCTAGAATTACCACGTTATGTGATCGTTTTTATAACAGAGAAATTTGGCTTTGTGTAAATCAATCAGAATTTAGTAATAAATTGTAAAAATGACAAGGTTTATTAAAACATGCCTCATTTATGCAGTCACTCTAAAACATCTCCTGAATTCAGTACATTTGGCTCGATACTTTGCAAGATGTAAAGGATCTAAGAAAGGTCCACGCATCATGGCATATTGTGGCCATCCAGTGCACATAATGTCTTTTTTTAAATATTGAAAAATGATCTATCTGCGAAGAAGGTCTCCATAATGTAACTTTGGAATGCAGAGGATGCTTGGGGGAACCTGAGCATCTGGTCACCATCACTGTGTGTTTTTCCCCATTTCTGACTTTTTCTAAATCGAAAATTGGCTCTGTGCCTGCTCTGCCCCGTGGGAGGACTCTCTCTTTGGCTACAGGGTGGCTTTGGTTAATGTTAACTACCTGACAGTCTTAGACCAAAGAAGGTGTGTTTCTTTTTGGTGTCCTACAGGTCACACTCTTTAGTCCGCCGTCCCTTTTCAGGTAGCGCTCCGGCTGGGTCTACCTGCTGGGACACTGTCATGACCCTGCACTTGCTGCCACTGCCTACATACTAAAACTTATCTTTCATTGCCCTGTTCGTCCAGGAATGGCCTCTCCTAAATAATCTTCTCCATTCAGCCATCTCTCCCAGAGATGAGAAGTTGCTCTGAGGTTGTGTGATATCAGGCTGATGGGTGGAAGTTTTGGGGTCGGTGCCTTTTTTCCACATCTTCTTTCTGTCCCTGTCTGGTCTTTGAGGTGAAGATGTGATGTCGAGGCATGGGGGGGGGGGTAACAGGAAATTAACATGGATAGCTTCTTACTATATGTGGAACCTCAAGCTGAGAACTTTCAGATGTGTATTTGATGGGGCTTTTAGTTACAGGCTTCAGAATTGACCACAGGTAAGTCAAAGGAGAGCTACCGAGGGTTCACTCATAGAATCGGTGAGAAGGCCTAAGATACAAATCCCAAGCTGGGCTTCCAGGAAAGTTCTAGAAACACACCACAGAATAGACCAGCCACAGGAGGCTTAACCTGTGTTGCAGTCTGGAAGCAGATCCTAGAACCAGGGAGCATCTGGTGACCTGTGGTCTGTGTCCACGTAACCTGTGGTCGGTACTTGGCCTCTTTCTCTGCATAACCTATGTGTGCTTCCCGGTTCAAGAGTCTAGGTTACAGGGGAAGCTGGGACATGTGGCTTTAGCGTTTTCTCTGGGAAAGTGGGATAGTGTGCTGCATGTAACTGTCCAAAAAAGAAGGAAGGAGCACCTACAGACGTGGGAAAGCGACCACTGTGAATGTCTTCTCAAATCTGAATCAACCCATTGTGAGTTGTTTACGACGGCATAGATGATCTGAACAGCCAGAGGAGTCCCACTCTAAAACCTTCCGATTACCCTGGCACCATTGTTGGTTGTCCTGAGGAACATTTCTCTTTCCTGGCCTCTGAGATCGCTCACCTACACGAACAGTTGTTAAGAAGATGATTTTAACTGGGAGTGGGAATTCTTCAGACAGCTCTGTAAAAACGGATGAGATGCACAATTTCCATCAGAGAATTTAGAAAAGGACCCCGAAGAAAATGTCACCTCCTTGCCCTGCCCTGTTGGCTGGGATTGTGCCAAGTGGAGAAAGGACCTGGCAGGTGATGGGGCCCAGGCTGTGGGTCCCTGACACTTGTTGTTGAGGCTTTTATGGTGAAGTTGTGCTAATGTCTTCAGTCACTTCCACAGAAATGACAAGCTGAGTTGTGGACCAGGAAGGCCTGAACTTTTATCAAGTGCTAGTGTCTTTAAGAGACAGCACGGGAGAAATAGAAAACAGGCCCGAGGAGGGTGCCGAGTCTGCTTTGTCTCTCTCTCTCTCTCTCTCTCTCTCTCTCTCTCTCTCTCTTTTTTTAACCACTAAGATAGAAGTGAGATCTTTCTATAAAGACCAAAATGGCTCCATGAGAATTACCATAGTAGACAAGAGGTCTTTTACTTTTTATGCGATGCATTTGTATTGAAAACACATGTTGGAGGCCAAAGTAATTTTCTTTACAGACAATGAATCTTACAACTGGTTCAAACAGTTTTTTAAAAACTTGAATGCTTTACCACTCCCCATGACTGGTGGGCCTCGGAAAATGGAAACACACACACACACACACACACACACACACACACACACATGGGCAAGGGAGAGAATGAAGATAAGAAAAGCAGGAACAAAATGGTAGTGTTTGAAAAGTCTTAAGACCTTAAGGAGCACAGAGAGCATTCAAAAGCCAGTTGAGTCTACTACCTGGGAAGTTGTGATTACTGTCACTTGCAATATACTTGAAAGAAAATTGTCTTTATCATTTTCAAAATGTTAGTAATTTGTTAATTCATCATTTTTTTTTAAACTAAAAAAGAAAGAAAGCTTTTGTGGGAGAGATCACTTGGGGGTGATTTCGATTCAGGAAGGTCTGTCTTTGCCACGGTGTTTTTGTCCCTTTCCTGCGATGATCAAGGCAGTATCTTTAAACAAAAGAGAGAAGTTGTTGTGACCTTCACTGTCAAACTCAATTTGAAATGGGCCACAGGACTTTGTGTTTTATTTTTTAAATTAGCTGTTCCTGTCTCTTTGGTGTTTGTCCACAGGCTGCTCCTGCTACATGGAAAAGACATGCAGTAGGACACTTTCACTGGGTTCGATGTTGTTCTTCATTCCCAAGTAAACAGCATCGTGGGGCCTTTGGAAAATGCTCTGAAATGCTCTGAACCCAAGCGCAACTTGCTGACATTGTGGCATTTTTTTTTTGTTTGTTTGTTTCATTTAGTTTTTTTTTTTTTTTTTGATACTGAGGATTGAACCCAGGAATCTGATGAGCCATACTCCCAGCCCTTTTTATTTTATTTTACAACAGACTCTCACTATGTTGCTCAGGTTGGTCTTGAACTTGGAATCTTCCTGCCTCAGCCTCCCGAGGAGTTGGGATTACAGGCCTGCACCACTGCACCTGGCTGACATGGTTGAGTTGGGTTAATGTATAAAGCAGTTTGTCTTTGAGTCTTGGTGATTTTCAGCCAGCTTCGTCCTGCGTTTCCCTTCTCTCTTTGCCAGACGGCAGCAGATGGCTTTTCTTTGGCTTTTGGGGCTGTGGTTATCATTGTGTTAGCTTTCTTGTTGTTGCATCTCTGAGTATTCTTTTGTTACTAGTTACTGGAATTGTGAATTCCAAATCCAGGAGTGAAGGCAGACCTGGACACCTTTGACTTCAGTCCTTCTAGAATAGAAGGAAACTGGATGCTGGAGAAATAAAAAGACTTATTCAAGGTCATGCATCCAGTTTGTGGTCTGTAGGCTTTCCATCCAAAAAATCTTCCTCTGTCCCAGATGGCGGATGAGCAGAGAAGACACCATGAGTCAAAGGAGGGCTGCTGCTTCCCCCAAGTGAGCACATCATCCATCTGGGACAGAAATGGGTCATAAAGGCTTTAATTTACAAAATTAAGTTAATTTTAATGCCCTAAGAGGGCAGTGTGACAATGATAAGATTTAAATTTAGCGATGCTGTCTTACCATTTGACCTGACAATCTTGATCAATTTTATGAAGTAAGAACTGAAGGACACTCTAGAAAGTTACTGGCGACAACTAGGGAGACATGGGTCCTCACCTGGCATCCTGAATGGTCCTTACAGATCCTTTGGCTACACTTCCCCATGATGGGCAAATCTGGAAACACTTCCTCATGTTCAGTTGCACAACTACCCTTCCCCAGGGAAAAGGAAGGCAGGGGTTTACCATCTACTTGTATCCCCTTAGGAATGATTTTGTTTTCTTTCACCACAGATGAATAGGGTTTGCACAAATAAAGACAAAAAGAGAAGCACTGAAGAGGAGGAGGAGGAGGAGGAATGATGGGGAGGTAGCTCAGCCAGGGGAAGCCAGATCATCAGGGTTCCTTCTCCCTTCCCTTGCATTTTGCATGTCCCATTATTTACTGAGAGTTGTAGATTGTTATGTTACTAAAACTTCCATCAGAATACGATTTACCTGGAAAATCCTGGGTTAAAACCACATCAAACTGTGATCACCTCCCTTTGGTGGAAGATCCCTAGATGTCCTTTGTTTTAGCTTTGTATCTTGGACTATGGAAAACTTTCATGCTGAAATTATTCTTCCCAAGTGAAAATGCTAGATGCACCCATACGCCATCATTTTACAAGGCACTGCAATACTAGTTTATCTTACAGTGGATGACGCCTCGGGTGGCCGTATTTCAGGAGGTAAAAGAATGTGACCCAGGGTCCTAGAATAGAGTGCGATACAGTCTCATTCTTGGAAACATAATCATTTCCTTTCTAAATGGCAAATGTGGTTCAGTGCTAAAGAACCCAGCTCTGCCCATTGTTAGGGGTGGAAATCGCCTGTCACCTGGGTCTGTATCGAGATCAGCAGCGTCCTCCCCAGAATGGTGCATCTTTCAATATGCAGACCTTCCCAGGGGTTCTTTGACATGGTCTGAGCCTCTTTCTATTTTATTTATCATTCTCAGTCTTGTAATATCCCTGTTTACTAGCTGCGCACCCACTGAGCTTTTCTTATCTAGCTCACCCCCAACGTTCCTGTGCGTGGGGGAGGTGGGCCTTGCAGGTTGGGCTTCTTCACCAGGTTTGAGCAGAGATGTGTTTTCCATTTCTGCCAATGTCCACAGTATCAGCTGCTACCACAGAGGACCCTGTTCCTGAAAACACGTGGAAGGAGAATCTTCATGGACTCTGTCTTATTAATAAAGCACACCTGCCTGGAATGTGCTTGGCCCTGTGTATGGCCCTGGGTTCTATCTCCAGCACCACATCCACACACAAATGTGCAGAACAAAACCCTTGGTATGGCATGCCCACACAGCACTGGGTGGTTCCTTTCAGGGTCTCCATGTAGCCTATAGGGTTTCAACATTCAAGACAAATATAGCTGCTCTCCACCCACACTTTTGAGCATTTGTCAATGTTCAGAAAAGAGAAGTCTAAGCAAAACTTTAGCAATTTAGTTATTATATACTAACGAGAGGGGACATCACCCTCCTACCAAAGAGCTCATTGAATTTAGAAACGATCACTTATTTCACTGGTAAATATATTTAGGGGGAAGTGCATGTAGATGCCACTTTTACTCATTTATTTTTCAAACTGTAATACAGCACATTTTGGGTTTCAGTATATTGCATTTTAAAACTAATGATGCATTCATTCTAGAGCAAATCTTATTTCTAAGCCCTAATTTAATAGAATTAAACTCTAAGCTGAATTGGTTTTATGAGATAAAACTCTGAAGTTGATAACTGCATTTAGGAATAGTTCAGGTATTGAGTTTCTAATTTGCTTCCTGAGCATGGAAATCCCTCAGATAATCAATATTGACTACCTTTAATTGGTAGGAAGGGCTCTTGGTGAGTTTTCTATCTTCTGCTGAAGGAATTAGCTCTGCACATGGGTTTTCTGTGCTGCGCTCTGATTGGCCACAATTGAAGAGCTGTGAACATGAGTTTATGTCAAGTCGGATGCTGTTCCTGAGCAGTTGACCACAGCTATGTTCACCTGTGTCCAAACAGCAGTGGGGCTTGGGAGCCTTTTTCTGGTACGCCTTATAGATTTTCTGGGTTTATTTTAGAGTTTCTTGAGGACTAGAAATAGAATCTTTATTGCAGACATTATTGTTTGCCTTTGGTGGGGAGCAGAGGGCAGGCTGGGAAAGAAAAGATCTGGAGCTTCCAAAAGGTGGGAACCTTTCTAATTATGTCCGACACTGTCAGTCAGCGCTGATGCCTTCTGGAAATGAAAATCCTCCTAATTGTTAAAGGAAGTGATCACAGATGCCACAGGCATTTGAAAATGGATTTCTCCAAACCCATTAAAAATCAGGTGCTAGCTTATTTTGGTATACACGTATATTCCAAAGGTGAATTTGAAATTCAGACAAATGTGTGTTTTCTTTTGGAGCAGAAGATATTCATTAACCTCATCCTTGATGCAAAGCTCCTAATAAAGGTCTATTTTTTTTTTCTTGCCAACCTGGGGTAGGGGACTGTTATTTAAAGTTATTAAATTTGAATACTGTGGAACTGCTACTACATCCAACTTCATTTTTTTCCAGTAATATGGCAATTGGAAAAGTTTTAGTTCCTTTGTTTTCTCATCAAGATGGTTAGTGTAAAACTTCTTTAAATTATGGAATAACACACAAAATAGTCTCACCCCCCATACATTATCATTGCCAATTGAAGACTGTATATTTACATATATTCTAGTTTTTCCCCCTTGTGTGTATGCATACATACACATACACACATATGCGCACAAACATTTATATATGTAATTTTGTACAGTTTATGAAATTAGGATCAAAATGTACATATGTCTTGTAAGCAGAATTTTAAAAAGTTTTCTTTTTTTTTACTTATAGATGGACACAGTACCTTTATTTTATTATTTATTTTTTATGTGGTGCTGAAGATCAAACCCAGTGCCTCACACGTGCTAGGTGAGCACTCTGCCACTGAGCCACAACCCCAGCCCCTGTAAGTATCTTTTAAAATTTAAGATTATATTGGAAACATTTCCCAATGTTATTAAATACACTTTTACAACATGACTTTTTTAGTGGCTCCAAAGTATGAATGCACCATAATTTATTTAGCTGATTTCCTTCTTACCAGGCATTTATTTCTTGCAAATTTTTTGATGTTACAAATGATGCCATGATTGATACCCTTGAACGTAAATCTTGTACAACAGTTTTTAACACAGCACTATTTCATTTGTATGGGAAATCTTGCTCCAGATACCCATACTTTTTGATGCTTCTCTGTACGTTTTCTGATGTAAATTTTCTTTCTCTTCCATTTCCAAAGTTCATCGTGAAATGTTGTATACATTTAGGTTATTTGTGAAGTTCGGTTTAGCTCTGTGCTCTAGTAAATTCTATCTGAGGTTATTATATTTTGTAGAGGATGACTAGATTTATGTGTTTTATACTCATCTATAAATTTGCATTAATTTTAAGGTATGTATGCTGAAGGTTGAACTCATTCCCAAATCGAGGAGAACTTCAGTGCTGGTGTAAAGCGGTTCAGATGGTTCTTCCTTCGCCTTTAGAAAATCCCTGTGTTATTGGTGGCCACCCACCTGCCACACCCTTGCTGATAGTGACTCAGGGAAGTTGGCTTTCTCTCTCGTAGATGAGAAAGGCCACCACATGTGAAAAATCCAGCTTTGAGAGGCTGTGAAAGTAAATCGTGGATCTGGCACATTTCAATGCAAATAAATTACATTTTGTCAGCTTCATTGCCCTGAATTTCACGGGCAAATGTGGGACATTGAACGGCTGGCATTTGACAATAAAAAAAAAAAAAAAAAAAAAAGAAAGCTAACGCCTTATTAATGCAAACAATCTCTGATTCAGATGGCTGCAGGCAAGGAGCGCTTGATGTTTCAGTAAAGCCAGTTGCTGCTTTTCCTTCTGTTCATGTGGATTTCTTACAAAAAATTTAGGTGCTTTTTACTTTTCATTTCATTCCACACTAGATTAGAAACCCCAGTGCTTTTCCTGGAAAGATACTGGCTTTTGGAGACCCAGGGGCCTTGTTCATTTTCAAGGGCCCATGCAAGTCAGAATGCCCAAGTTGGCATCAGGCATGCCTCCCCCAACAGCAGCATCTTGTGGTTTCTATCCTGTGGTTCACCTCCCGGAAAATGTCTAGTCAAAAAAACCATATACAGGTACAGCGTGGAAGCATTTTATGTCCTAGATAGCAACCAGAGGTCTTGGGTCACCTTCTAGAAGTGTCAGAATTGGTTTGTCTTTTAATTTTTTGGTGTGCATTCGGGGGTGGGGGGAATGGGATTCTTTCCCTGCCTGTGATTAAGCAAACTTTGTATTGGCCACTTCCTTTCTATTAGGTCATCAACCCAAGTTGATGAAAGCAAAAGTCAACTCCTGGTTCAATTCTGTGCATTAATCCTGTGGCCACATTATCATCTCTCTAAAATAGAGATTATCATCTCTCCATACCAGAGAGGCACTGCAAGACTAAAATTCTAGGTGACATAGTAGTTTGGCTTTGGTACCACCTGTGTGTGTTGTTGGTCAATTCGGGAAAAGGGAAATATCCACTCTATTGACCCAGGTATCTATTTTGATTCTACTCTAAAACATAAACATGGGAAGTTGTGTTGTGCACATGTGTTTGTATATAGTTTGTCGGGTTCAGCTGAAAGGTCCTACCAGAGTGCTATCCTCAGTGTCAAAGAAATTCTTTAATTGTAGTCTAGACCAAGTGAAGAAGGGAGACAAATGACCAGTTCTAATGCATATGCCAAAAATAGATCCTTGGAGACTCTGGGAAACTTTTTCACATCTCACCAGCAAAGTGCAAATTGTGCAAGGACCTCACTCTCGCCAGCACAATCACATGGAGATAAGATTTTGACCTTCAATCTTGTCTTTTCTGAAATACCCCAATAGTAATATAAAACAAAATATAAAAGGTAAATAGTTTATAACAAAATACTAATTTCAACATGAAAATGCTTAGGGCAACCACACTGGGGTGAAGAAGTCACAGGCAAACACCTGTGTGTGTGCACTCACCTGTATGGGTCACCTACACAACGCAGGTGGATGGAACTATATGGTATTGGTGAACTGGTTTCAATAAGAGGTTCTGTCATGGTTTTCTAACTTGGCGAGTAACTCTTAGTAGAGTCTGGAACAAAACAACTTGATTCTGTCCCCTGATTTACCTGGCAGTGGCATTCCTAGAAGGCCCATTTATATTCACACTGAGAATTAAATAGTTTGTTTATATGTAAGAGTATTTAGGTCTAGGCTTAGATAATCTTGAACACGCTGTAACCTTCGTGAACGCTGGTGATGTTGGGAAGTCATGCAGGAGACAGGTGGGACAGTTCTTCATTGCCTTATCCACTGAATGCCCTGAGTGCTCCATTTTCCGTATCTTAGTGTCCACCAAAACTGTCCCCAGGAGTTGAAAAGATGGAGCCATTGTGGAAGATTGGAGGACACAGATCAGAGATGCTGATGGTCAATATCTAAAAGAAAAGTCCCCGAGGTATCAAGTTCAAAGGCAAGATAGAGCAGCGTAGTCTATAGGTTGACAAGTGTTGATACGATGGAAATGTCCCCTGTCATAGATTTCAGTGACTCTTCAACTTTTAGCTTCTTAGTCCCCTCGAGGGAAGACATTTATTGAAGGAATTTGAAAAAATAGGTGCTATGTTTGGAAAGCTTGGCAGGTACCAAGCACAACATCAAGCAGTTTTTAAACACTGTTTCATTTAAAGCCCCACCTGTAACTTTCGAAGATGTTATTTTATCCACTTAGCAAATGAAAAAAAAGAGGCTTGAAGAGGTTACAAAAGTTGGAACCTAGATGGATATCCCAGCTGCTAAGTGTCAGAGTAAGATTTTGACAAGTCTGTCTGCCTTCCAAGGATGTAATAGAACAGTACCCCAACAGGGAGAACTTCAGGAAGGTATGGTTGTCGGGGGTTTCCCTCCTTCTATAATATGATGATGGAATGATCCTAAAATATGCTTTAGCAGCATCTAACATCTGGTCACACCTCTGGTTGAACATTTGGGCTCTAGATTCTCTTACACCCTGGGCTCTGTTGGAATTTTTACTGTGCACTGAGTTCTAGTGGTTAATTTCCCCCCTCTAATCCATGTTAGAGCTCTTTGCAGAAAAAAAAATAGTTTGTAACCATGTTTTGACAGCAGTAAGACAGACTGTAACTCGGAAGTGGAGATATTGTGGTCTTTTGTAATTGTGCTTAATCACAATATGTTTCAATAAAGGGAAAGTTTTGAAGGGGAAAAAATGAAGAAGGAGGAAAGAAGACAACCATAGAGGTGGCACAGAGCTCCATGTTTCCCCCGACAGGTCACCGCCATTTCTGGTGGGTCCCTACATTTGACAGAGTCATGGGCAGGGCACCATGGCAGATACCAGTGATGATGCAATTCATATTCTCTGGGATCCCTTGGACTGTTGGGGAGCTCTTTCTCCAGCTGCTGCTTTCTAGAACCTTCCGCAGAATGTTGGCCTCAGGTGAATGGAGTCATTTTGCCAGCAAGTGCTGGGGGTTATAGCTCTCAGCTCATAGCCCTGGAGTCCAGTGGTCATAACAGACTTGAGTAGGGGTGGAAGGGGGCTCAGGAAAGCTTTGTTCCCTTTCCTCAGGGCAGGGCAGACACTGTCAGGCAGTTTATGTCCCCTGAGGTGGGAATGAAACTGGACTTCGCCGAAACCACATTCTTGCTGGCTCCTTTCTCTGCTCCATCCTGCACCTCTCCAGAGAATTCTTGCTGAATAACTCCTGTGCACAAGAATCTCCACCTCGAGGTTGTTTATGTGAAATTAAACACAAAGCAGACCCAGTTTTCAATAGGAAAACCATGTTGCTTGCCAACCTGAACCTGGCCAGCCTGGTTTTAAAAATAAGGACCGTTTTATTGAACATTTTCTGTGTCCCCCTCATTTCTACTAAGAGATTTATACATACGTCTCTTTGACTCTAAAACTCTTTTCTAGTCAGCTTAGAAATGTTCAACTAACCTGCCCAACAGCAGGCAGGTTAGTACTTGATGGAAATGACTTTTGACTTTAAAACCCCGGGATCCGAACCCTGTTATTCTGCCTCCTTGGCTCTTAGCCTCAGGATGGCAAGCCCTCAGCAAAGGAAGTCAGGGTTTCCCGGAGTCAGTATGGCTTCCTAAGAAAACAAAAACGAAACAAAACAAAACAAAAAAACCCAACCAACCAAACAAATAATTTGACAAACCATTTTCCTCTCTTTTTTAAAAACGAATGCTAGATTGGTGGGCTGAGCATGTTAGATTGTGGCAAATCCAGAATGTTGACAAAATCACTTATGTATCTTTGAAGACAAACAGAAACATGGGCTGACAGGTAGACTGTAGTTTGTTGAATAATCACTCTTAGTACATTTTATTAACTGGGGAGAATTGCCCTTATTTTATAATCATTCCGGACTTTGAGGTCCTGTTATCTTCTTAAGTTTGAAACCAGGCCCTGTTACATTTTTAAAATTTTAATTCGGTGACTTAGATGAAAGCACAGAAACCACGCTTTCCAGTATGAGGGCTTGGAGAGAACTAATATCTTGGTTATCAGAGTTGGTATTGTAAAGAAAAATTATGACAGAATAGGAGACTGAATTAAAACAAAGTAAAATACAATAAATTTGTAAATGTATGCTTTAGGCTTTAGATGCAAAATGCAGAGCACATGATAGGGAACATGTAACTTAATAGCAGCAGTTCATATTAAACACACTAGGATTTGAATTGATTCCATACATAGTGAGGCTGCTCAAAGAATGACTGTAAGCTTAGACCATATTAAGAGATGTATAGCGTCCAAAGCAAGAGAGGTAGTAGTCTTACTGTACCACTGTGTACCGTAAGTTCAATCGTCATCTAGGAATTTTTGTTACGATGTTGGTAGAACTCGAGCACATGAAAGAGTTGTTCACAAGAACAGTGATGCATCTGGAAATTAAAATAATGAGGGAAATAAAGAGTTGAGTGAAAAGTTGTTTATATTCAGAGGAGACAACTTAGGAATTTGAAGTCTTCAGAAGAATGTGCCTGGGAAGTAGAATGAGTTGCTGCTGGGTTCAAGGAAACAGAAGCTGTTTCAACATTAGGAAGAACTTTCATGTAATTTTATTGCCATTAAAAAGAATACCTGGTTGAGTCCTTGTGTGAAATTTTTGGGACAAGAGTGTTTCTGATTTTAGGTTTTGGAATACTTGCTTATGCATCTTGAGGATGAGACCCAAATCTAAATGTGATGTTCATTTATGTTTCTTATACACATAACTTGAGTATAATTTTATATACTATGTTGACTTTTTTTGTGCAACAAGCAAAGTATCACAGTGCAGAAATTTCTACTTCTGGTATCGCATCAGCACTCAAAAAATGTCAAATTATACAGTGTTCTGGATTTTCAGATGAGGGATGCTCAACCTGTATTGAGCTGAGCCACCAACACTGAAGCTGGTAACTCACCATTAGGATACTATCAAAGGAATTAATGCACTGAGGAGGTGGTTTGGTATCTAAGGAGCTGTTTTTTTATCTATTAACCTATGATTTTAAAAATTCCCAGTTCACGTTTCTGAATGTTTGGTTTATACGAGTTTCACAATGAATTCCAGCATTCAGATGTTTTGAAGTAAATAAATTCATTTGTCTCTGTGAAATCAAGTTTCTTAAACTTACTTGACCTTGGACTACTGTGGTGGAGGGGTAACTTCCGTGTTCTTTGGGATGCACTATTGGAAATCCTGTAATGAGGAACTGGCTGGATCTTGTTCTCATCCATTAGGAATCAGGTGGCATTGCCCTAGTTTCTTACCAGCTTTTTCCTTGGCTTAGGCTTGAAGATAGACAATTGGAAAAAAAAATGGAAATATGAAGCTACCAAGTACCCCTAATGGGGTCTGCCTTGAGCTGGCCATCTTTGGTTCTGAATTCAACATGGCCCTGTGCTTGTCATCTCAGTGCTAAGATGAACACCAGCTTCAGCTGATACTTAAGGAAACACCACAAACTCTGAGGAACAAAATTAGTTGACTGTTCCTTTGGGTCTTATTAATTTATCACTGACAGTGATAAATATTAGTTACCAAATACTTAGGATGTGCCAGACATGGTACTAGGTGCTTCATATACATCATCTAATTTAATCTTAATAACTCTACAAGGGAGGTTTTATTCATCCTATATGACACATGAGTAAGTTGAGGTCTCTGGAGGCTACAGAGTTTGAAGTTTTACTCAGCTGCCAACAGGCGGTTGCAGGATTTCACTGCAGTTTGCCAACTCCATTCGTGCTGAGCAGACTCAGCTCACCCAACTGGGATGATTGCGTCTGGCCTGAGACACTGAGTCAGTTTCCACCAAAGCCTTGATGGGAATGCTATTTCCAGGGACCAAGCTAATCTACTACAGACATGGGCTTTTGTAGTGTGATGCCAATATTTGGGATGGAAACAGTGGTGTCCCTAAGGGCTTGAAAAATTCTCAGCTTTTTGGAGACCTCCCTCCCCCTCAAAAAAAGGCTACCCAAAGAGAAGGCAATACAAAAACAGAGGCGGGGAGGGCACACTATGTAGTTGAAAATGATTTTAAAATAAGAAAAGTACCTGGCCATACGTTTTCAACCAAGAGGTATTTTACTGATCATTGAGATGTGAAAACTCAAAGTGGATAATCCTTCCTGAATTTTTAAAAAAATTTTTATTAAAATTGTGTCCTTTTAAGTGTCCTACCACCAGGTGTTAGTTTTCTGTGAACTCTGAAAGGTTTGCCTCTGAGGACCAGAAGTCCCAGCCTCTCAGGGAGACTGTGCATTTTCTCATGCACAAGTAGGTAGCAAGAGGGCGCCCAGACATTTGGCTTACTTCTGAGGAATCTGAGGCTAGTGCTCATTCATGCATATTTACAAGGTAATTAGTTGTCCATTCATTCATTAGCGTGTTTATGGGGCTACTTGCAAAGCCTCAATTGCGGCTTGGAGAAGAGAGACAGCCAAGGAGGGCCCCGGGGGAACACTTGGGTTAAACAGAGTCACAGCTTGATATGTGGAACCCACCAGTCTCCAAACCAGAACTAGTTGAGTAACTCAAATGTGACTTGTCAGTCATCCACAAATGAGGTATTTAATTGGCTCATTCATGTTTCACCTCCCAGACTCAGGCAGATACTCAGGGATGATAGACATTTGTGTTTCTTAAGCTTTCCACGTCCGGGCAGAAGTTTCCGTATTTCCTTTTGTTTAATGCTGATTTAAATTTAGTTGTAATTTGCATACAGTCAAAATCACCCTCGACATACAAGTCTTTGTATGTTGACAGACAACACACAGGTGGGTAACCACCAGCACCATGGAGTACAGTTAGTTTCAGTGTGTTTGAAAAGTAAGGAGTTTTTTTTTTTTTTGCAGGGCGCGGTGGCCTGTCCCAGTGGCTTGGGAGGCTGAGGCAGGAGGATCGTGAGTTCAAAGCCAGACTCAGCAACTCAATGAGGCGCTAAGCCACTTAGTGAGACCCTGACTCTAAAATAAAAATACAATATAGGGCTGGGGTTGTGGCTCACTGGTCAAGTGCCCCGAGTTCAATCCCTGATACCAAAAAAAAAAAAAAAAGTAAAAAGTAAGGAGTTTTTTGTACTTACTTTTTTCAAAACCCAGGGAATGGATCTGAATTGGATAGCTCTGTCTTCATGGAGCCAGAGGAGATGCTTGGAGAGAGGGCGGTTGGGGGAAGGTTCTAATCCCTAATGATCAGCCAGGCATTTGGGGGAAGCATGTTGGAGTGAGTTGTTCTGCTGACTCAGAATCGACACAGGGCTGGGGACCTAATGTTATAAAGCTGCTTTTCCCCGTTTCTTGCCTGTAAACTGAGGATAACGGCAATGCTTTCTTTGTATGTGGTTGGGTGTGAATGGCCGCCTTTCCTGCAAGGCCCAGAGTAGCTGCTAAGTTGCTGAGGATCGTCCCAGAGCCCTGCAGGCTGGTTCCGGCAGGGCAGGGTGCTCCTGGCTCAGCTGCTTTGCATTCCCAAGGAGCTCCTCCTGGATATCAAAGAGAGCCAGTTTGTAGAACCTGTGTTTTTGAAAATCTGTCCCAACGTCAGATCTGAGGGAAAACACGTCGAGCTCTTCAAACCGTCTTCACACTTTCAAGTCCCCTCTGCATCTTTGTTTTTCCCAGTTCCAGGTCCTCCTCGCTCACGCTTCCTGTGGTTGCGCACATTTCAATATTTAGTTCCTTCAGTCATTTCAAAACCACTTCAGACTCATCTCCTTCAGGAAACCTCCTTTCAGACTAACCTCTTGGAAGAGCCGAGTGCACAGCTGCTTGTAAAGAAGGGGAGCTCCTGCTGCTCTCCGCTTCTTCAGTGCTTGTCTGGGGTCCCCGCAGCCTGCTACTACCCCGGCGCACACAGAAGCAGAGGCATGGGGTCAAGGGCTCCGCGTTTAGAGTTGGAGCTGGCTAATGTGTGTCTGTCATAGGTATTTACCTATTGTCTAACTCATCTTTATCATATCTATTTAATCCAATCCATTTCTGTCATGTCGATCTATCTATATCTATCCATTTACCATCTATCTAACCTAAAAGCTATTATCTATCTTTCTATATGTCGATTTGAATGTCAGTCTGTCCATCTCTCCGTCCATCCATCTTTGTTTATCATCTCAGGATCTCAGTTTCCTCATCTGTAAAGGGGAATTAATAATAATGCCTCATAGGGCTGTTACAATTAAATCAAACAGCATAAGGGACACACCCACACACATGCGTGTGTGCATACATAAAATAATTCTCACAGGAAGACTCCATGTAGTCATCGTCAACGTCTGCATTGTTTTCCTGACCTCCTTTTCTCTTTTCTTCTTCCATCTTCGGTTTCTCACTTGGGACTTCCCTCCAGCCCTACCCTCAGTCTAGTCCAAGTACTGGTAGCAACACAGCTGGTTCTGCCCCACCCTCCCGTCTCTCGCTCAATCCCGCGTGTCTGGGGCGATGCGCGCACATTTCACCACATTTTATTGCCCTCTTTTCTGTTAGTGTTTTGTTCCTGTTTCATCTTACTTTACTGCTAGGGTTTCATGTGGTCGCGCCTTCAGGGTCGGCACATCTGTAGGCAGCCGTTCTTCTGGAACACGTGTTTGCAAGTCTAGTTCGGAGTGAGTGTATCATGTAACCATCATTGAAGGGTCCCTGGGTTGTCAAGGGTGGACGAGCCCACTGCTTAGTTTTAAACGGCTGCAACAACAACAACAACAACAACAAACAAAAATACCCCCAAACAATAGAGCATCTCACAGCACATCAAGATCACATAAGTTTCACTGTCATAAAGTTTCCTGGAGCCAAAGCCACGCCCCTTTATGCATCATCTGTAGCCCTTCCTCTAAAACTGGGGCCAAGTTAAAGAGCTGGGGTGGAGACCCTGTGGCCAGCAAAACTTGAAACATTTCCTATCTGACTCGTCACAGAAAACGTTTGCTGACCACTGGCTCGGAGTTTATTGGTCTAAGTAAATGCACAAACGAAAAAAACAAAAAGGAGTATGTTTTAGTGGGAAGTTGGGAGGTGAGGGCCAGTGATCTTGGGAGAGCCGGCTTTGGGGCGCTGAGGTGTCACAGGCTCAACGTTTCCTATTCCCGCTCTGTTGCATTTAACATATTTGATGGGGTGATGTTAAGTCAGTTTGCCTAAAACTTCCATGTGTCACTTGCCCGATTCTTTGCCCGGGCTGTAAATCCAGATCCTGTCATCTTTGAGTACTGGGTTTCACAGACTCAATCCCCGTCCTCCGTGGCTCAGGCTTTGTTTCTTTGTGAGCCACAGTTGATCTTCCTGAATTTTCTTTTATCGGTGTTCAAAACCCGGCCTTTTGTACTGAATATCTTCACACGTTTTAAAACAGAGCAACTTCGGGCTTTTCAGCTCTGCACACGGAAGGAGTCTGGGCATTGTCTTTCTCTGGGCATGATTGACTTGTTCTTTAAATAAAACTCCATCCTTTGTTCTCAGTTCCCCACTAACTGCCATATTCAAATTGTTTGTTCTTGTCTAAAATAACTTCACTTTGTGCCAGTTATTCCGCAGGCTTACAAACAATTAAGCACAGTGTTTACAAAGTAAATTGACACCTATTCTAGAAAAATTCTGCAAAAACAAAGAAACCCAAATAACAAAATGGGGGAAGAAAGAAATCAATCAGACAGTATTTTAATTTGTACATAATGAGTTGCTGAAAACTTGTCCAGGAGTTGAACAGTGGATTCACATGTTTGTAGAGTGGGAGCTCCTTTGGCAGAGAATTAAAAAAAAAAAAAAATGTTACAAAAGGCCTAATTCTGATCTGGGTGGGCTGTGCTTTCCTTGGGCCCTGAGAGCTGGGTGAGGGGAGATGGCAGAGGGCAGGGAGGAGAAAACTCCCTCTGGATTTTAGGGAACTCATTCGAGGTATCTGTTCTGATTCTGGTTGGATAGCTTCTGACGTGTGCATATGGATGTGTTAGATCTCTTGGAAAAAAAAAAAGTAGGATAAAGTTTGCTTTGTTTTTCATTTGCCCACCATATTACTTACTACAGATTAAGCATCCCTAACCTGAAAATCCCAAATCCAAAATTCTTCAAAAGCTGAAATGTCTTGAGTTCTGATACGATGCCATAATTGAAAATACTGGGGCTGGGGTTATAGCTCAGTGGTAAAGCGCTTGCCTCGCACATGTGAGGCACTGGGTTCAAACCTCAGCACCATGTAAAAATAAATATATTGTAAAAAGAGAAAATACTGAATCATGAAATTTTGTTTTGTGCACAAAGTGATTAAAAGTTAAAAATAAATGTATATAAGGTATACATGAAAAAGAAATTTTCATTTTAGACTTGAATCCCATCCCCAAGGTTTCATTCATAAACACACATACCAAAATCAATAAAGATTCCCAAATCTGAAACCCTTCTGGTCCCAAGCATTTCAGATAAGAGATCCTCCATCTGCAGTGGCATGGAGACCTCTCACACCCCCATCCCCCGTCACACATACCCCATATCCGCACACATCCACATCCACATCCACGCACACACTCACAGATGTCATCCTTGAAGGGATAACAGGACAGATGTTGGAACAGGTACTGGGCCCAGGCTGAAGTCCATACCCTTAGGAAAAACCTGACTCCAAATGTCCGTCTCTTGGCCACATGTCCATATCATCTGGCTGCAGCAGCTCTTGGAGCCCCAGGCTGGAGGGGTGCTCCCTCTTCATTACACTCCGGTGCAGATACTGGTAGCTCACCCAGGACTCGCCCTTCCTCGGCCGCCTTTCCCTGGTGGCAGCAAGCATCAGGCAGCCATTATGGGGTAGCTGGCAAACATTGGTGTTCACATACAGTACTTTCATTGTGAAGTTGGACTGCACATGTACACACTAAATACCTATGTGCAAAGAAAATGTAGTTTTCATGTTTCGTAACAGGTCTGCTCTTGCTTGGTTGTCCCCATTTGGCTGGATTTCAAGGAAAAATAAAATCGGATCTGATTGAATAACTTAAATGACTTCTTGGGGAAAGGTCTCTCGGAGGATAAAGCTTTATTCTTTCATATCTTATCCCAGAACAACAGCGGTCCTGTACCCTGTAGGCTCATCGTGTGCTGAAGACACAAAAGACTTCTGTCCTTGAGTGAGCTTTAGGGCCCAACACACTGTGGAACACAGGGAACGTTAAATCTTCCGTTGTCAGATGACAATACCGGAAAGTTCTATATCAAAGTAAATTGTTGTTGAGAAAAAAGCCAATTCCTGGGGATCAGGCCAGGGAAAATCATGTTGAGTATTTGAGTGAAATTAGGTTGGACTAAATATCCAGGGCATCCTCAGAGGCAAAATAGTCACATACATCACTTTGAGCTGAAGATAAATGTGGACCATGAAAGGAACAGTTAACTCCCCCCTTTTTTCCTTTGGTGGTAGGAGCTTTGGGGACTCAGAGAAAAGGCGTCTTTTAGCAGAAGGAATACACATCTCCTTTTTTTATCTTCTCTTGGCTGATTTGCTCCCCGCCCTTATCACTTCCTGTCATTTCTACCCTCCAGAGCCTGTATCCTTAGGGTTGTCCGTCACTCATACTCTCATTCATTTAACATGTATCCAGTGCCTGCTGGGAATGAAGTCCCCGTTCAACGCAGATGGTTGATTGGACAAGAGGATGGGCTTGTGTCTGATGGGGTTTGAGAGCCTCACTGAACAGGGGAGGACCATGTCTTTGGGAATGCAGACAGGAAGATAGGCCGACAGAAGTGGGCAACAGAGAAGAGAAGGTACAGGGAATGTGTTAACAAGACCTGGAGGAAGGATCTGAAATACTGAGGTTGGTTTGGGTCATGGTCTCCAGGATTAGGGTTTGGTGACAGGAAGGCTGGAGTCATGAACTCGGTCACATGTTGGCAGCATCAGGCCTTCTCAGGGCCAGCCTATGGTGAGAGTGGAGCTGGGTTCTTGGGTGCTTGACTCTGGGAAGTAAAGAGAGCTTGGTCCCATGCATTTATTATGATGTATTCAAGACAGCTGCACGTACATCCCGTAGTACCTATGTATTCTGTTGAATTCCAAGTTTATCAACACTATTCATTTTTTTCCCCATTCATTGTAATTGTTTAGGTAAGGACCTGCCAGGATTATCTTTTAATCTGTCAGCTCCTCCTATATTTGTGTCCCTTTCTGGAAAGTTCTGAAAATGTAACTGAAATATTCCAGACCATATTCTCAATCCATTTGTAGAACTGACTTTGTCTGCTATTGAAGCCAGGCAAATATACCATACACCAGCCCACTCAGTGAGGGAAACTAGAAATACCACTGAATTAACATTAACTGCAGTTGTCTAGCATGCCTCCCCTTGACTGTTCCCATCAGGATTTTATTCTACTGTCCTTTTTAGCTGTCTTCAAGCTCCTGATACTTCCTTGGTCTTTTGGTGTGGGTATTTGAGCTTCCAATTTTCCCTATGAACTGAATTGATCTTTCAGGTCAATGTAACATTGTAGGAAGCCTCTTGGTCCACCTATGGCTGCAGAGAACTGGCCTTCTAAGCAGTTCCTGGCCTTCTAAGCACACACCATGTATGCATGCACACATGCACACAGGAGGTGACTTGCAAGACCTTGTTAAATCACACTCTGCTTTTGCCTTCCATGTGTACAGCTTGATGTTTGGAAATGAACGGACTAGGAAAGATCCCTTGTTGACATCTGACTCCAAAATGTGAAAACTCCCCTTAGAAGTAGCACCTGACCTTGGTAGACCTTTTCAAATCCATTGTTTCTCTTAGTTCTCTGGAAGGTATGTTAGGATTCATTGGGTTTCTCCAAGTGTAGGACTTAAATCTCAAATAACTGTTTTTTTTTCACAAGGATACCTTAAATTGAGAATATACTTTTTTCCCTCCCAACCTGGGAAGGGGGCACTTTCATGATGATTTACCCAGGAGACTAATTCTTTTTTAAAAAGATACATTAAAAATAACAGAAGCTAATTTCATATAAGAAATCTTTTATTTTGCTTTAGTAGGACATGTAAAATTGCTAAACAAAGTTAAGTTGTCACTCTGAAACTGATCTTTCAGACATTCCAGCTGGACACTGGCTTTAACAATTCTAAGGGCAGAGACACCATGGTGAGCAAGAGCACTTCATGTCTAAGTGTGACCAGTCAATGCTGGTCACATTGCATCGGCTAAATTGAATCTCATGGTCACATCAGAGTAGACGGACCCATGTGCGCCTGCCACATGCCCTAGAATGTGCACTGGGCATTTACCATGAGCTCCAGTGACAGTCCTACTTGAGGATCATTTGTTCTCCCTTGCTTTAAGAAATAACTCTTAACTTCTTTTTTTAATATTTATTTTTTAGTTACAGGTGGTCACAACATCTTTATTTTTTATTTTATGTGGTGCTGAGGATCGAACCCAGGCCTCACACATGTTAGGCAAGCGCTCTACCTCTGAGCCACAAACCCAGCCCGACACTTAACTTCTTCAATCTTGAATTTATCCCATTTAGGGTATCTCCCTCTACCCCCGGCAAAAAGAAAACCCGATAAATAAACCATTTCTGTTTAGGAATGCCACCTTAAATTGATTGAGCTTACGCATATTAGTTGTCTTCTGAAAGGAAGCCTTATGTTAAACACTGTTGTCGAGTGGCTTACTGTCCCTAGGTGACAGACTTAACCAACACTTGCAATGGAGTGAGATGGCTATTCTTCCACAGCTGGCTTTGGTGTGGGAAGGGAGCAGCAAGAAGATGCTCCTCAGTCTGCCTGGGGACCCTCCAGACAGCCTCCTCCTATTGAAAGATAGTTCCTTGTCCCATAGTTTAAATCTCTGCCTTTGGTTCTGGTCTACAGTTGTTTCTGTCTTTGGGCAAAAGCTTCCTGTGCTTGAAATAAATACAACTCCACTTCCCTCCATTTTCCTCAGTGGCTTAACCACTGAGCTACAGCCCCAGCCCTTTTTATATTGTTTATTTAGAGACAGGGTCTCGCTAAGTTGTTGAGGCTGGCTTTGAACTCGTGATTCTCCTGCCCCAGCATCCTAAGTCACTGAGTTTACAGGCGAGCACCACCACACCTGGCAAGTTTAGTCTTCTTGATTACCTGGAGGGAGTTACTGCTCTTCCAACCTGGAGTGGAAGCTACCCTGAACCTAGAGAGGCTCACGTCTTGTTTCTAGGTCCTTCAGACAAACAGACAAGGACATCTGTCGCTCCCTTCTGTTCCCTGTGCCCCTGGCAGCCTCTTTGCAGAGCTTGGTCTTGGGGCGTTGAGCACCCCACAGAGGCTGCTTCACCTATTGCTGTGGTGTGTTTTGTTTTTGGTAGCTGAGGAGCCTTGACATGGAATGGCACCTTTGTTAGCAGAAGAACTCTTCTAGTCATTTCGGAGGGATTCCACCTTCCTGTTCCACTTCTGCTAGTCTCTCACTGTCCTACAGATGGTCTGCAAAGTCCAAGTCAGGTGGTGTTTGTTCATTCTTAAGGGCACTGTTGGTGGCAGACCCACTGGGGCGGGGGGCGATGCTTCTGCTCTCCTGTGTTTCCCTCCACCTGCAGAGAAGCCTGCTGGTGTAACTCCTGGCCTTCCTCCGAACCACTCCACATGGATTCACCGCTTGGTAAGTTTGGAAAGAGTAGACAAGGGCATTGGCTCAGTCCTGGGCTGCTTCTCCTGGGACTTGCCTTCTCCCCAGCAGTACCTGGTAAGCTCTGATGCTTCTGGGCAAAGTCTACCTCTTTCTGTGGTTACTGATCAGACATTAGGTGGTGTGCGTCCTGCCTTAGCCTTTTTCACTAGTGAAGGAGGTGTCTGGACCTTCGTCTGTTGCTCCTATCACTTAAGTACTTGTTCAGAAGCTGAGGGGAAGGGGCCATGATTTCTACAGAGCCCCATTATGCTGTGAAATTAAGAAATGTGTTGGATGACACAAGATTAGTCAGTGCTGTGGGGAGTGGGGAGCCAGAGGGAAGGTCAGTACAGGCATTCCAGCACCAGCCTTGGGACTCCTGTAATCCTGAAGGCTCTCCTTAGCCGCTGCTTCCTGAGAAACTTCTCAAGTGACTCGAGCTCACTCCCACCTCTCCTGCCTCCTGTCCAGGGCCATCTTCATTTTTGAGCATGTTACCATCCTCATAATTTTTTTTTGAGACTACGTAATTGTATGTGTAATGTACCTATGTATCTGCACTTGTATCCTATAGTGTGGTACCTGATGTATAGAAGATGCTCAGTATGTAATTACTATTCTTACCTTGTATTTTTGCATAATTTTATGCCCTGTTTGATTAAGATCCTGACCTTCCTAAGGGTGAATACTATGCTTTACATTCCTTTTCCTGCCTTGCAAGGAATTGTTAACTGATTTTAAATACATTTTTGAAACAGTTGCTGGAAGCCTATGTAAAACGGATCTGCAGCTACTTTTGAGAACTTTTGGAAGTCTAGTTTGGGCAAGAAGAACTTCCATCCCATTACATATTCCATCCATCCCATTACATATTCTTTACACAAGGCTGCGTTAGGCATTCACTTAACAAAATATTAAATATGGCTCTCAGATGGGCTGCCTTCTTACTGCAAAACCCTCCCCAAGCTGACGCTTATCATCAGACACTGGGATAGAGGGAGTTTAGGAGAAAAACATTCTTCAAAGAAATGAGCAATTTTCAAAATGTGTATATGGGAATTGAACATGTGATATCAACATGTGAACAAATAGTAAAGCAAAAAAAAAATGTTGGATATAAGCTTATAAAGGACCTTGTTTAAGATAATTTCATTTATTAGACATTAACTGGATAAAACCTATGTGTTTGGCTAGTTTGTTTTCCACCCTTGGTCATCAGGACTGGGCCTGTTGGGCTTCATATGCTTTTTCTTAGGGTCTTATGTTGGCATTCCTCGTCAGGTCAACCTGGGACTTCCACCTAACCAGCCCCATGTCAACTGGAACTTTTCAGAAACTGCTGGGAGGCAGGGCAACCTGAGCATATAGCAGAGAGCTCGAAGGTCACTGTCATCTAGAACAGAAACAATATGGCTTCCATGCCACAAAAGCCCACAAAACTGCAGTCAGGCAAGGGCCATCTCTGGCTAGATGGGGACAAAGTGAATATCCAACTGCCTGTGCCCATCCCTGAAGCAAGGACCACAGTGAACAAACTTACCCCTCCCTCGCCTTTCCCCATCCATTTCCCCGACCCCTTCTTTCTTCTTCTCTCTCCCCTGTGGGTGCAAGGAGCAATGAGCTGAAAATAATCATCCTTGGTGGGAGAGTTTTACAAGAGAAAGTTGTGGGATTGCCAATTATTTTATAATTAGGTATTAGATTAACCATGTGAGGGAAAGAAAGTCAAGGAATGAATTTGCAGGAGGCTATAGAATCTGCACAGGGTGCTAAGAAAACCGCGCCGGTTAATGTTAATAAGCGTCATGGAGCCGGATCTCCCAGGGCTGCACAGACTCATCTCCTGAAACCTCCCTCTCCCAGCTGTCATTTTGCCCATTCCCATCTGTTTCTTATGCTCTAATAAACGATAGCACTAATTTATTTAGCACCTCTCATCAGAGCCCCCAGGGCTACTCCAACCCTGCAGGGATTCTCTGCCAAAGTGTGACGACTTTGGAGTGGACACACAGCCTGCTGTTTCTGGATGTCAGTACCAGACTCTGAAATAAGACTTTGCCTTCAGGGATGCTCACCATCAATGGTGTGATTTTTCCGTTGCCCTTTTCAAATCCCTTTAGCCTTGAGAGTGGAAAATTTGGGCCATTTCTCCAGGGCTGGGAACACGCCGGGGGTGGCTTGCCTGCAGAGGGTCTAGAATGTTTGTAGGTATGTTTTGTGGTTGCTTTTGGAGATGTTTATTGGCCCTCTTTTGGCTATTTTGGATATATCTAAAGGGAAAGAGAAATATGTGACATTTGCATTCTTGAAGGTACTGTCAGTCTTTGAGCTACTTGCTAGTCTGCCAGGTGCTGGGTGTTTCTTTGGTGCTCAGAAATGGTAGACCTGAGAACAGCAAGTGTGCTCGACTCCTTCCTTCATGAGGGATTTCCTTTAGACTTGGAGATTACAGCCTACAGTGTGCTTGCGTATTAGATGATGGCAGGGAAAGGCGTTGTTTGCAGTACTGAAAAGAAATTTGGCATACAGGATTTGGAATGCAGTAAGACAGTCAATCCAAGAAGTTAAAAACACTCATTGATTTCTCATAAACTGATGGTTGAAGTCAGAATTTTTGAGCCAAGTGCTATTTGTTGATGTTGACAGTATGTAGAAGATAGGAGTGGCAGATGCCAGAAGCTTTGAATATTGAGCCTGGGAATCCCACATGGGATAGGAAATGGGAACAACAAATAGGGGTTTGTGTGGGCGAGATTGGAGAGGGTGACAGCAGCAGGGTTTCACTTCCCAGGTACCCACAGGCTTCTAGCTTACCACAGCTAACCCCTTCTTGCCTGCCAGTTTTGAAATTATTTTAGAAGGAAATACTTTTCTGACTGTTTTGGAGAATATTAAGAAAAAAGATTGGCTTCATAAAATTCAGAGCAATGTTACTCAAAGTATGTTTCCAGCAGCTCCAACCTGACAAGATGTTGGACAAGAGGAGCCTACAATCAATTAAATCTGAGACACACACCTTAAGTTTGTCTTCCTTCTGGAGATTTCTAAAGCACAAAAGAATGTTAAAGGTTCAAATAGGTTCTGTACTAAGGAGGCTGGCTTGACTCCATTTACCCAGTATTTTCCAAACTGATTTGAGCACAGTGTTTTATTTGGTTTATTTTCTGTATCACATCTCTGTGTCACCCTTTTTAGGGAACAGACTTTGGGAGATGCCAGTGTACCATCAACTTTCCTGGTGTGTATTCTGTGAGGCAAAATATGCCTCAATGCATCTACCTTCTCTAGTATGATTTTTGAGATGCTTTTAGAATTATCATATGTCCTTTCTGTTCTCTGATTCAGTCAAAGCGTCCACTAAAAAACATGCTAGGCTTGCTTCTTCCTCTTGTCCCATGGATTTTAAATCTTGCTCATCTTGATCAGGGAAACTTTGCAAACTTTTATATAAGGGGCCAGATAGTGAAGACTCTTAGATTTGCAGTCCTACTGATGTTGGTAGTCACTCTCAATCTAGCCATTATAGCACAAAAGTGGCCCCAGAAGATGTGTAAATAACTGGGTGTGGCTATGTCCCAACACAACTTTATTTGCTAAAACAAGCAGTGGCAGAATTTGCCCCAGGGCCCTGAGTATATCAATCCCTATTCTAGAATCTATGCAGAGTCAACCTTTTTTTTTTTTTTTTGTATCCATTCTTGGGGTTCTAGCTGCTGTTCCCACATTAGTTGGAGTATTTATTTAGCACTTACTTCATCCTGTCTAGTCATGTTATCTTTTATATGTCATTTATGTTGTCTTGACAGACAGTGGACCCAAGGATCACGTGGTGTCTCTGTCTCATGGCTGTACTAGCCTGTCTTCCTTTCTCCACTGTGGCCTTTCTGACCATCCTTTAATTTTTCTGAACTACAATTTTCCTTTTGTTTCTCTCTGCCTAGTGAACTCCTACTTGACCTAAAATCTTAGCCTACTCAAGTTTTTCCTGACCTCATGGATTTGGTAAAGCTTCCTTATTATAAACACTCAGAGCTCCATTCAAATGCCTCATAGACCTTGGCTGAAGTGCCATTTCCTATTTATTTTTATGGTTAGATGATTAAGGTCCGTCTCTTTCCTTGGGTGCTAAACTCTACCAGGGCAGGGATGAACTTGGCTTTGCTTACCACTACATCCCCAGCACATAGCCCAGTGCAGGGCACATTGAATGCTCAAAGTTTGCTGAAAGCAAGAATGCATGAACTAATGGTCAAATGATTGACATGTGTCCATTCATTCACCCCTGGCTCAGGCTTTTGTATAAGATCTTGTTTATGTTTGTTTAATAAGTTAATAAGGGAAAAAAATTAATGACTGTTGTTCCTCTCCATATCTACAAATGACATGACTTCCAGCTGTGACTTCCCATGACATCAGTTAGGAATTTATAGGTTATGCCTCATGCCACATTGTGTCACTTTCATCCAAACATTTGATTTCTTTTCAAATTGAACTCGGCTACAACTGCCAGGCACAAACTTTACAATAAATGATAGAGGATGATTCCTTTCTACTTGGGGAACCTTCAATATCTATGTTGAGCAGAGCTCAACTGGGACATGAGCACCCAAGAGTAAAGCAGTATACCTTCCTTTATTTTATATATTTTTTAATTAAAAAAAAAACATAGTAAGAGGTGCCTTTTCTGTGACAGCCAACCTGAGAAAAGCTGCCAAGTGGAAAATTCTGAGTTAAGATGCAATTGTGCTCTTAATTGTGTTTTAGGGCCTTTTATAAAAGTCATAACATGGTGAATTTGGAATGAACAGTTGATTTTCCTTTGAAACTTGGGAATCTCAGCTGGCAGAAACCTAACGTAACTGAACTATCCTGCATTTTGTGGGCTTTTAGACAAGAAAGCTTCAGCCTGCAGTGATACGGTGAGTGGAGATCAGATCTCTAATTTTGGGTTCTCATGCCCAGAATGGAAAAAAAAAAAAACAAAAAAAACAAAAACAAACGGCTTCAAAGAGAAGAAAACAGATGCATGAAGGATATGGATAGGAAAACGAAATCTCACCTGGCCTGGCATCAGACCCAGTTTTAACATTTTGGTTATACTGGTAATGCCAACAAAAGTGTCTTCTTTGTGCCCAAGGATTGCATGAAGGACCAGGTGTTGGGTCCTCTTAGGGGCCAGTGTCTCAGCTGTGCTCAAAGCCAAAAGATCCGTGGTGAATGGGCTGCCAAGCATCAGGAATCCTCAGGTGTGTGGTCTTTGGGCTGCATCCATGCTAGTACTCTGGACTTGGGATGTACAAGGATCTCAGAAGAGTCTATTTGAAAAGGCTAGCCCATGTGTGTGCATTTCAGACCAGAGTGTCTTCGACTTCCTACTGAATCTAGCACCCCACCAAGTGTCTTCTCTCAGTCATATGTCTGTTGTGGGCAGCAAGAAGGATGTATGTGCATCCTCAACATGGCTCTAAATTTTCAGGCATTTACACAGATAAAGATTAAACATAAATATGACAATCTGGCTTCTTCAAGCCTCAGACTGAACAGGCCAGACACACCCTGGGCAGGGTCCTGCTTTCAAGTACTCCTAATTTCCAGTGTTAGGGTACACTGAGAAAACGTGATCTCGATGTCATAACAACTTGTTGGGTAGGGGTTATTTTAAGTGAAGACTGTGCCACTCAGAGGATTTGGATAACAGGCACAGCAAAGCTGCTCGGGTATAGGAAAAGATAATGATTCATGTCTCAGAAGATTGGTTTGGAGTTTTCTGTCCCTGTGCTCCTGTAGAAATGCCACCAAAGATGTTTGAGTATGCTGTTGGCCATATTTCTCTAAGCAGAAGACACCTTGGTGCCTCTCCATGGGGAAGAAGGATGGCTGAGTACATCACTCTGGGGATCTGTGGTCACGGCATGCAGGTGTCTGACAGGATTTCCTGAGTAACATTTGATGGCACGCTCTCTGCTTCATCTCTTCCGACTCTACCAAGGCTGCTTACAGCTTAGTGGTCAAAGTAAAATTTTAGAGATGGATTCTTGGCATCTGAACCCAGTTTCCACTTAGGATTTGCATCACTCTGATGAGACTTAAGCTCTCCAGACTTCAGTTTTATTATTCGTCAAGTGGAATAATAACAGTACTCGTTCTCTCCGTGGATTACAGGGGTTGCAGTGTGATTTTACCTGGAAAGTACCGAGCACCTAAGGAATAGGGTGCTGCTGCTGCTGTCTGTCAGGTCCTTTGACCGAGGCAACCTCTGGGAATCTCGGTGCCTTCTGGTACTATGACACTTTTTCTCTTTGGCATCTTAGAAATACCAGGGTGGCTGGTAGTCCAGTGAGTAACCACAGTTTAACAAAGCATGGAAAAGTGCGGTGGCTTAAAACAACTATTTGTTGTTATCCTTCCTCACTCAAGGGTTGATCAGGTTCATCAGGGCAGTTCTCCAGTTCTTGCTTGGAGTCTCAGGTGGTTACAGTCAGATGTTGGCTGACATTGGAGTCATTGCGGGTTTGACTGGGTGGGGTGGTGAAGATGGTCAGTTGTACAGCTGGTTGGAAACTAATGGACTTTCAACTAGAGCACATCCACTCTGCCTCCTCTTTGTGTACATGGTGGATCTCGCCATAGGGCAGGGAGGTTCTGAGAGGGAACATGCCATGAGCAAGAATTCTACAATGTGGGGAGCCAAAGTCACCACATTAGCGAAGAGTCACTCCCAGTTCTGGCTCCAGGCCACTTTTATCACATTCCATTGGTCACAGTAGTCACAGGGGCACCAGATTCAAGGTGGCAGAGAACGCACTTCATCTCTTGATGACGTGTGTGTCCGGGACAACTGCAGCAGATCTGTGGGAGATGTTGTTGCCACTGTCTTTGGGATATATCATCTGCCATGGTTGGTAGGCAGTGAGACTTTACACCTGACCAGAGGCCAGTGGCTGCTTTGTTAAGACTTTCCCCATATTTAAACCAACCCACCCTGGCATCAGTGCATTAGACAGACTCTAACAATAGGCCATTCTGAATGTGTTCCCTTCCTACTTAAGAGCCCCCTCCCTGGGGAGCCCTACTGCCTACTATCAAGTCCTACTCTTGATAGTAACAGCTAATTTTTACCTTCTCCTCTTTTCATCATCACAATAGTTTTTAGTTCCTGAAGGTCTCTTCTTCATCCTTTCCTTTAGAGGGATTAGGATTGGTAGGCATAGCCCATAGCTCTGCCTCTTAAAGTGTGTGGTTTAAGAAGATGGGTGGATGGGCCTGAAAGAAAGTCGTAGGTTTCTTATGTCTAGCCCAGTGGTTCTCGACAGAGTGTTTTTACTTCCAGGGACTTCTGGCCATGTCTGCAGTAAGTTTTTCAGAGATTGATTGTTGGCATCTGAACTAGGGGGAGGGGGTCCCTGCTATTAGCATCTAGCGGATAGAAGGTGGGGATGCTGCTAAATAGACTACAATGCACAAACCTCAGGTCTCTCTCACTCCACATCAAAGAATTTTCCAACCGAAATGCCAATTGTACCCAGGTTGAGGAAACTCTGGTGCTAATTTCAGCTACTGTTACCATTTGGAGAACATTTTCCTGGACCACACCACTGAAAGGGAGTCTCAGTCCCTGATCTGCCATTGGGAATTCACTGAATGGTAGCGACTGGCTGCGTGGTGTACCATTTCTCTTGTTGCATGGGCCCCTTGAAGAGTTGCTTAGGCAAGAAGATCAGCTTCGTTGCAGGCTCCCCAAAACAAAGAGTATCAGTTTCTGATTATTTCATTGGAATAATAGCTCACTTGTATGTGTGTGTGTCTGTGTCTGTGTGTGTATCTATATATCTCATGATATATTCATCTTTGTGCAGACTTTAAGACAGGTTTTCTCAGTCATTTTTTGTGTTTTTGCCTCGGTTTATTTGGATGAAACTCTAGAGCTTCCTAAACTTCTCTGAATAATTAGTCCAGCTCTTTGTTGCCTGTTAAGAAAAGACTCAAATTGGGAGCAATTAAAGTATGAAAACAAATCTGGAGTGCAGTTGGAGAAAGAACAGCAGAGCCATGAGGACTTTCCAACAGAGTGTGCGTTTTTCTCTCTTTTCTCGAGGCATTGTGTATTAATTGTCCTTTATTGCACCAGCAGGGACCCCAAATGAAGCTCTTTAGAACCTCTGGTTGAGAGTGTGGGCGTCTGCCTTTTTGATGCTTTGATATAAAGTTTAGCAGAGTTGCCAGGGTCTGAAACCCCCACTGACCCTTTCCTAGTTCGAGCCTCATAGGAGCCTCAGCTGGACCCCCATCCTGCTGGTAGGTGGTGACAGGACCTCTTGTAGGTGCCATTTGTACATAAAATTGCACAGCACGAAAACCCTCCATCTGTGTGATATTGGGGCGGGGTCTGAGTTAATATCAGATAACCTGATAAATATCACCTTGCCGTGAACTCCTGGATAAACTGAAATCCCATTGCCATTTCCCTTTTAGTCTCTGGCAACAAGAGGTGTTAATTAGCTACATTGCCCCTAAATAAGCATTTGCTTTCTTTGCGTGCAGTAGGATCTCTGTTGTACCATAAACAGTTGCAAATGATAAAATAAATCAATATTTGTTAATGTTATGATGCAGCAGCATCCCCCAGATCTGCAAAGAATGATTTATAGACTCCAGCATTGCAAGCCTGACCTGTTCGGGTCTCAGAAAGCACTTAAAAAATAAATTTACCCTGGCCTCTCTCACCCCATTTCAAAAAGGGTGACAAAGATGAAGTAATTTATAAGTCACACTTTTATTAATGCTTTTAACTTTCATCCACTTGGCTTTGTTGGCCTTCCAGTGGCATTAGTGCAGGCCCTGGTTGAATGGTAACCTTCGGCACTTTGAGGGGGGTTCAGAACAAATGATCAACTCATAAATAGGTGCTGGGCTCCACATTATCCTGCCGTAAATTCACGAGACCTTTCAAGTACATCGAGTAAGAGCGAGGTGAACTAGGCGCCTGGCTCCCAGTTGACAGACTAATGCAGTCCTAATGAGAATCTGGGCAAAAGGTTTTCCAGAATGGTGTCCAGCTCCCTGCAATGGGTGAGGCTGCCGGTGGCCAGGTAGAGAGGGGTCTCGTAAGCCAGGAGTCACCATGAGGACCCAGGCTGTCTGTTTTCAGGGGAACTGAATGGATGTTCCAAAGCTGTCGGAGCTCTCTGGCAGACAGAGCAGGAAAATGAGGAATTGACTTGAACTTCACAATCTGCCTGTCAAAACGGTGATTTTGAGACTCCCGGTTAACGGGTGTCTGTAACATGAACAGGAGAATAAGTAGAGAAACTCCCCCCGAAAGATGATAATAGCCACCTATTTACTTGAAGTCTTTAAAAAGGAGTCTGTTGAGGTTCGCAGGATTAGCGATGACAGGGTATTGACCTGTCAGAGCAACTTTGAGATGCAGGCACTGCTGCTGCTCCCCGGAATGCAGCGAAGGAGTCAATGCGTTACATTGATTGGGGTGGGGGCAGTGGCTGAAATCGCCGGCCCTCTCCTGTTGAAGTGCTCTGGACTTGATTCAGAGCGTGAAACTTTCAGGCAGGCCTATAGCTGTCAGCCCCAGAAGTGATAGGAGCCAATGCCCAGGGCCGATTGCAAGCCATCAGCTGTGGGGTCATCTGGGTTCCAAGCCCTGGAGGAGCTTCGATGACTCCTCCTTCCTCATCCCCAAACTCAGTAGTCACAAGTCCCTACCCAAACTTCAAGATTCATCTCTTCTTCAAAATCCCCTTTGCAAAGTCTCTTTTAGAGACGGGGGCTGGTAACTTTTTTTTTATTATTATTTTTTTATTTTATTATTTTATTTTATTTTTTTATTCATGGGGCTGGTAACTTTTAAGGCACATGGACAGAGATAATAAATATCTTCAGTGCTCTGGGCCATACAGTAACTGTCACATCTGTTCAACCTTGACATTGTACAATGAAAGGCATCCACAGACAATGCAATATGGAATGAGTGGCTGGTTCTGATAAAACTTTATTTACAAAGGTAGGCGGTTGACTTGGCTCTGGGTTTAGTTTGCTGATCTTTGGCTTAGATACACGACACACTCATCTTCCCATGGTACATGGCAAATTCAACTCTTTTTCATATACTTTGTTTTTCTAGCTTCATACAGTTAGATTCTTAGAGAGATGAAGCATTAATTATGTTTCTGTCATCACCGTGATTCAGTTTTGAACTACCTTCTGTTCAAATAGATGTCAGCCAGATACTTCAATGTAGGTCAACAGAGCTGAGAGAGATCACCTAGTCCTACCATTTCACATATGAATCTGTGTTTGGAGATTATACATACACACACACACACACACACACACACACACACACACACACACACCCCTGAGGTCTTGTGTGTTTGTGTAAGCATGAGCTATCACTGATTACCTACATCTAGATTCTAGGTCTCTCCTGACCAACTCATTATCTACCATTTTATTTTTGTCGATGAAAACAAAAATAATAAGCTATAAAAGCCTAGGGGAACACTCTTGAGTTACTTGGCCAGTGGCCGCTTTCCCTAAGTCTCCTGATGCATGTCAGGTCACCCTAGTGTCTTGGAGGAATTATCAGTCTTTATGAGCTTGGTTTCACTGAGAGTTAGAAACTGAAAATCTCACTAGATGAGATCTGGGCCTTTACAGGCTCCTCCCGGATAAGTTCCACACAAGTGACACACCGTGTGGTGTGGTTAGAATTTGCTCAAAGATGTCCCATGTGGGTTGGATGTTTGAAGGCCATTTCCAAGGGTTTTCCAGAGGACACCTCTCACAGGGGTCTTCTGTTGCTACCTTCCAGTTTACACTTACGGATGGGTTTGGCTGCAGAAGTCCGTGGTCCCTGCTGGATAGCATTCTAGCATACTAAGATCAGAGAGAATGCCTGCTCTATCTGCAAGTGTGACCTTTGGAAAGACACAATCTGGTAGTTTGTTGTACTATAGAAATAAAAAAAGCTGAACTGGACGGGACATTGTACATAATGATACTGGATCGTGAGTCTTGTTTTCATGATTCTAATCCTCACTGAGTGCTTACTCTAAGCCAGGCTTCAGGCTAAGTGTTGGACACATGTCTACATCCACATGCCATGTTCTCTCTGGCATTCTCTTATACTAAGAGATGGGTCCCTGAAATTGGTGATTCTCATCCTACTTTTAAGTCTAGTGATTTTAAAAAAAAAAAAAAAGACTCTTCAGAGATTTCGGGGTAAGCTGAATTGATTGCAGCATGATGAATCCTCAGGTTTCAGTGTTTGGCATAAAACAGGCTGTACTCTGCAGAATCGAACTCAGGCAAGTCAAAAGAGATGGTATTAAGCTTTGTATGAAAAACATTGTATACATTAAGATTTGTATAGAAATCCATCTTTATCATGAGTCGTCCGCTGGGCAACTTTTTTAATTTAGTCATGAAGACCCCAAGGTTACTCCTGCATTAAATCCAGACCAGTTAGAACCATCCAAAGATCTTACTGGGTATAAGTCGCGCTAGAGGTGTTCATTGTTTCTTAATTTAATTTTAAAAAATAATTGCCATGCTCTTGGTTTTGATTTTATGATCTTAGAATAAGAAAGAGGGTCTCTGTGGCTACTTTTTATTTCTCCATATGGCAGTTGACGAATCTCCTTATTATCAGTTTGTCTGATTTCATTTAAAATATAGAAGCTAATGGAAAAAAAAAATCAAGGGTACGGATGCCATTCCGTGTTGCCATCACTCTGCTCTCCCTGTAATTATATATATTTTTAATTGCAGATGATGCTCGTAAAGAGGAATAACTGGGCCAACAGACTCCAACATGATGACTAGAGAAAGCAAAATCATTTACGACTTAAGAGTGATACCCAATAATGGAAGATTGAAAGAAATGAATTGCTACAATGAGTTAAATTAAATTCAGCCCAACTAATAGTAGATTAAGCAAACATTACAAATTAAAACCAAAGCTCCTGACAAACAAGGAACAAATCTTGCCTGGAGCTGAGCTGCCAAGGGACCTAGATGATAGCTATGATCCGTGCCTTTGCCCTGGGAAGGAGTCCTTGACTAGCACAGGAATTATTGGGCCTGGAGTACAGGAAAAGGGAGGGAGTTGGGCTTAACCCCAGGCAGAGCTAGCAAGGCCTGCTTGCCGTTCAGCGCAGAACCATTGCTGTCTAATGAAGGCCTGTCCTGCCACGGGCTTGCAAGGAGTCGGCTCAAAGAGCCTATGGTTGGTAAAAGTCCCAAAATGAATGAGAAAAAGTCTCTGGGTTTTGCAGAGCTAGGGAAAGAGTGCAACACCCACTAATGGTTGGGCAGCAGCATGACCTGAGACCTCCCCACCCCCTGCTTTTATAGTCTTATTGAAATACAGATACAGAAAAGCACGCGGAGAGGAGGTGCACAGATTCATTGATCTGTACCTATGCAGCCAATTTCAGATCAAGAAAGAGGAGAGGACTGGAATGGAAAGAGTTGTACTCCTGGTCACTGTCCCCTAGGAAAAGTCGCCAGGCCTCTCTGCCATTGCAGTCCTTCCAGTGGGACATTCTGGCTCAGTAGGGTATCTCACCTCCCACCTTCAAATTAGAGAGGTAGAGATAGAGATGACAGAGTCAGAGGAAGGAGCTGGGTGAGGGGAAACAGCAACAGAGACAGAGAGGGCTTTCTCTGAGGTGTTGTACATTCCTGATTTGGTAACTGGATGTTAGCAGAGTCAGAAGGAGAGACTGGATACATTTTGGTGTTTATTTAAAGTGGGTTCATTGGAGACCCAGGGTGCAGCATGTACCGTGGAACTCATATCACCATTTAGTGCAAAACAGTTTTAAAACATTGCCTGCTTATTCTGCGGGAGTCCCTAGTGAGAAGTAAGTATTTTCATTTCTGCTCTACAAATGAAATTAGGCATAAAGAGAATAAGGCTGCTTCCATGTTGGGAGTTTTCCCAGTGAGCTGCCACCTTATCTGCCCTTGGTGCCCGTTAGACCCTTAGGCTGTCGGGCCATCTTCGTGTGTGCATTTGTTCATTCGTGTGTTCATTCATCAGACATCTCTTAAGCTGGTTTTCTGGTGCTCTGCTAGGTTGCTTGGAGGATATTAATGTGAATATCACATAGTCTGTATTGGGAAAGGGATAGTTCTTATAGAGTTTTAAACCTTGAGTTCCATCAGGGAACAAGCAGGTGGTGTAGCTGTGTGATCTGGTAGGGATGAGGCAGACGGGTGAAGACTGAGGCAAAGTGGAGGTCCCTGCCTGGTCTATTTATTATGACATTATAACTCCTCAGTCCAACATGCCTGTGATCAGGATTCAGGGAAGACAGCAAGTTTGCATGACTTTCTAGAGCGGGAAGAACCCAACTTGCTGCAGTGCAATGTGAATGCTGTAGCAGAAGTACAGTGTGGAGTTGGGGTGTAGCTTAGTGGCAGAGCACTTACCTGGAAAGGAAGCTATTCATGAAGGTAGGAGGAGAGAGGAAGAGTGCTGTAATCAGATAGAAGAGCATCCAATGTGGAGGTGGGAGGGCTTCAAAGACAGGTTTATAGCATAAGATCTTAAGAGTTGGAAGCTACATGGAGGCCCAGCCTATGCTTGGATTATCCAGTGATGGAGAACTCGGCACTTAGACAGCTCATCCTTTGCAGGTCTCTGCACTGCCCTGGTTAGTGGATGAGTAGGTAGCAGCTTGCTGATGAAGACCACAGTGGACTTCAGATTCAGCCTGTCGGGGTTCAAGTCCTGGACTCCACCACTCACTAACTATGGTTCCTTGGGTAGGTTCTTTTAATCTCTTTTTGCCTCAGTTTCTTTACAAATCATAATGATGGATTGGTTGCCAGGACAGAGCTCAAAGGCACAGGTCTGCACAGTTCTGACCCCTAGAAATACTTAACTAGAGATGTCCAAGTTCAGAGCCAAGTGAGGCTTGGAAATTGGGCTTGACTCCTCAGCTGGTGATAGACTGCTGAAGCCCCCAAAGAGCTCATCGCAGAAGAATGAAGGAGGTCTTGTGAAGTGGGTGGTCAGCTGCTTATTACAAAGGGATGGGACCGGAGATGAACATTGATGCTTTGGTGGGTGTGAGCTGCTCACTATGGCTTTTTGTGCCCTGGGGAATTTGGGCTGTGCACGTCACTTGTGATCCCAGACTGACTAAAGGCTGGTGGAGCCTTGTACAAGGTAGACTCAGATGTCCAGGTCAGGAGGTGAGAGCTGTACATGGTCTAAAATAACTAAGTGAAAAACACACTTTGGATTGGTTTTCATCATGTCAAAGAGACAGAGACATTATTGAGATGTCACCGGAGGTTGCAGGTATTAGTGCTTTCACACTGCAGTGGGGATATTAGGTGTCTACGTGCTGAGCTTCGTTTCACAAAATGGTTTTTCACATTTGGTGTATTTATATTTTTGAGTAAACCTGAATCTGTGCCACACAGATTATTTTTTTAATCTCAATTCTCCTAGATAGTTTGTATTATCCCCTTATTTTTGGATGGAGATATGAGGCCCAAAGAAAAGAAGCATTTAAGATTATGGGATCATAGAATTTAGGGGGCTTTGAAAGACTCTGGAAGTCATCAAATTAACCCTATTTACAGTTTAAGACAGATGCTCATAATGGCAAGTGATTTACTCAAGACCTCATGACTAGTCTAGACTTAATGAGACTTCCTGCACTGTTTATATTTGAGCTCTTCCATGTTTTCTAGTAGAACAACCCTGGCTAAGTCCTTTAACCCCTGAACTTTCATTTCTTTTGTCACAGGAATAATAATACTGTAATTCCAAGGGTTGTAGTAAAGCTCAAATAGGATAGCAAATGTGAAAGTACTGAGTAAACTCTTTATAAAATGCACTAAAACCTTTAGCTCTCATTGTTGTCTGTAGTAATTCAGCAAGAGAGCGAGGAACTGAGAAATACAACTCAGAAGAAATCATTGGGTTTAAGGACCTTGACTGTTATCTAGCTTGATAACCAAGTAATTGAAAACTTTGTTACATGTCTTATTAAAGAGCCTTTGGGGGCAGGGCATGGAAAGAATGGAGGATCTTTGATTGGGCAAAAGGGAGAGATGGCAGGGGAAAGGGGTATGGGGGCAAGAAAGATGTTGGAATGAGATGGACAACATTAACCTAGGTACATGTGTGACTGCTCATACGGTGCAATGCTACAATATGTACAACCAGAGCAATGAAAAGTTGTGCTGCATTTGTGTACAATGAATCAAAATGCATTCTGCTGTCATATATACCTAATTAGAATATATAAATAAATAAAAATTTCAAAAATGCCTTTAAAAATGTGTATTTGTAAACTTTCCATGCAAATGGGAAATTTTTGATCCTTCTTGAAAATTTCCCATGGTGGGGGGCCCACTATTTTGAAGTCTGAGCCACAGTGTGAGTTATTAGAAATGACTCGATGGGCTGGGGTGTGGCAGGGGGGTGCAGCATGAGCCCAGCACGTGCAAGGCCATGGTCTCCATCCCTAGCACACCTCCCTCAACTCAGAATGGCAGGAGATGGTCAGACAGAGCTGTTCTGTTTCATGTTTGCAGGGCTGGGTTGGAGCAAATGATTTAACTCTCTGTTCAGGGGCAGCAGGATAAGTAGTGAAGGAGTCGGTGCCAACATGGTTTAGGCCTAACTGGAAAATACACATACAAAGTCTCAGTCCAGGTCCAACAACCAGAGCAAGTGAACTAAGACCAAAATGCACATAGCCAACCTGTGCTTTCTAGATTTGCTTTTTGCTTTGTTGCAAAGGATGAAGAGCCAGACGTTGTAGTGTGCAGATTGGAAAAAATGCTTGAACTGCTGCTAAGAAGAGTAATACAAAGTCCACGTGGGAGGGAGACTGAGCAAAAGGGAAAACTGGGTAGTGCGGACACATTGGCCAGGGTAAGTAGAATTTCGATGGTGTAATGATTGCTAAAAGCTATAGGTGAGGTTAGGAAGGCAATTGTTACTGTTTTTGGTGACAAGAACCCAAAGAGAGACTCGCTGTGACATCTCCATTCCTCTCGTGCATGTTCAGCAACCTTAGACTGCTTAGGGTGATTCACACAAGACAGATGAAATTCTCTTTGTGCTTTTCTGCCCTCTCCAAGACCCTGTAGTTCACTGACTCCCCAGTAAATGCACTTCCACTGTTAATAATTTAAATGATGAAGTAGCTTCAGTGAGAAGATGCCCTGTGAAGCAGACAGTACCATGTGGAGCTGCGTTCAGAAGCCCATGACATGAGTTGGGTTTCTGAGCATCTGAGTAGGTGAGGGAGCCCCTCAGGCGAAGGGGGCACATATCTCCATGAATGAACCTGCAGACCAGGTCACCCATTCCCCATCAAGAAAGGGGCAGAGACCTCCCTTCCGGTAGCGGCACCTGTGTGCGTCAGGAGCGTTTTTGGCTGCGTGTGTTGGGGGGTGGATAGTCCCGTTACCATGCACACTGCTCCACACAGCTGACCTGCATTGCCACTCTGTTGATGCTTGTCATGGAAAGACGGGAAGTCTCAAGAGTCTGAAGGAGGCCTTTTAATTCCTCCTGGGAACTGTGGCAGGGTTACCTCCACTCCAACAGCAGGGGAGAGCAGGAGCCTGACATCTGGTTCTTCCACCCATCTTGTCAGCATTCCCTGGCTCCTTGGGAAACACTGGGCTTATTCCTTGCTGTAGATGCATTACAAAAACAAACAGCCAGACAAGGTGGCACACACCTGTAGTCCCAGCCCTCAGGAGGCTGAGGCAGAAGGATCACAAGTTCAAGGTCAGCCTCAGCAACTTAGCGAGGCCCTTTGCAGCTTATGGAGACCCTGTCTCAAAATAAAATATTAAAAAGGGCTGTACATGTGGCTCAGTGTGCCCCTGGGTTCAACCCCCAGTTCCAAACAAAACAAAAACAACCCAAGATTTCTAAACATATGATAGAGTAAAATCTGACACTGTATCATTAGATGACCATTACAAGTCCTGCTTCTATAGAGAGTAGTTGGACATGTGGATATTCTCAGGTCTCTCTTCTTTTTCCAGCAGGTTCTATTCCAAAGCTGCTTAGAATGCTGAGCTATTACCCTTGTGGGTTATGCACTTTGAAAGCTATATGCTCACTTCTACCTCTTAATTCTTCTTTCTGGTCTAAGCTATTTCTCTGGCTCCCTGGAGACCCGAGCTAGTGCATCCGTTCCCTCCCTCCAAAGCTCACATGCTGATGTGGGGGCATGTCACATAAACCAGGGCATCTTCTTCAAGCTCCTCTTATATCTCTTACCTGAGATCCTCCCACCCTGTCTGCTACCTTCAGATTTGTTCATTTCAGTTCCATTCAACTGACACTGATTAAATGACATTGATTAAATCAATTAAATTATTTGAAAAGCAGTAGGTTAGGTTCTTTAATGCTGGGTATATCTATCTGCTTTGCTTTGCTTTTTATCCACCTGTCCATTTGTATGTCCATCTGTCTTTCCTTTACATGGAACATAAGATGTAAAGGGTCCTCACTTTTACAATCTATGGACTGGCTTCTTAATGTATGCTACTTCTTTCTGAGGTTTAAACTTATTCGACATCATCATCCACAACAATAATAATAGCAATAAAAGGAGAATCTCAGCCACTGTCACTGGGGTGAGTGAAATTCAACAGGTTTCCCTATGATATTCATTCCTCCATTATTTTCCCAGAGTTGTTTTGATTCAGAAAAAACATTCTCGTGATCCAAAGATTTGGTCATGACCATGTTTTCCCAATCTTCTTCGAAAATTTTCATCATGACATGCTCTAGAGAAGGAAACTGGGTTGTTTTCGGGGGTGCCCATCTCTTCCAGCCCCCAACAGAAGGGTTGATATTGAGAGATGGGATTTCCAAGGGTGAGTTCCTGAGCATGTGTGTTGCACCCTGGCTTTGAACCCTAGATTCTCCACTTTTATCTGGGAGACTTGGAGTGAGCTATCATCCTGGATTGTAAAATGGTTGTTATAATATACTAAATTCATTGGGATTTCTGGGCAGATTCAACTAAATGAAATGACATGTGTAATCTGGCTCAGTGTCTAGATCAATGCTTCCTCAAAGGCATGTTGGAAAGAAACCAAGCCATCAGAGCCCCGAGTGGATGGTTAGGTAGATGGTATTTCCCTTTAGAAAATAAGTAATCTTTAGCATCATTTAATGGATTATATGGGCACAATTCACTTCATGTATATACCTATTTCCAAAATATGTATCTAGAGTTTTCCTAAATTTGGACATAAATGGATTTGAATGGTTTTGGGCTGGAAAAGGAAGAAAGGAAGGAGGGAAATATTACAAGGTACTGGCGGTCAATGGACCTGCCACATTTGAGCAGGGTGGGGTTCTATAATCATGGACGAAGAAGCATGCACACAAGCCGGCTTTCCAGGTGACTTCTCTATTGAGGAGGTTACCCACATCTCAAATGTGAGCTGTCCCTGCTGCCTGACCTGGAGGAGCCCAGCTGGATGGGGCCATCCTTTCTGAATTCACCGTGCTTCTTTGTACCAATTAGAACGTTCCTGGGGTAGCCATGCTTGGTAATAGTTCTGTTGCTCATGTGGAACCCTCTTCTAGACCAGAAGCTCGGTGACGTTTTCCCCATTCTCCGCCCTCAGCCTGGTGGGTGGAATCGCGTGGAACACTGCCATGTGCTGGGACTGGGCTCGGCTCTGCTGACAGGATGATGGATTCCTCTAGTCCAGAGCCAATAAACCCTTACAGAGGATCAGGGCTATGCCAGAGTTGGAGGAGGCTGAGGAGGACCGGTAGCACAGGCCTCACTTGATCTCATTCCCCCAAAGTGGCGTCTTCCACCAGCTTTTAAAAGGCCTAGCATTTTGCACCAAGGTTGTTAAGATGAGGTAAAAGAGGAGAACAGCGAGCAGGCAGGGGTGGAAATGGTCCAGGCAGCAGTGGGGAGCCTTGAGACCGTGGCAAAGGACGTCACAGTGGGGCTCCTCTTACCTACCTTACCTCCACCAAACAGTGTTATAGTCCCTGTCCCCACCCTGCCCCTCAGCCAGCCCTTCCTGTGAAAACCTGACCATGCTTCTGCAAGAAGTCCACTCTTCTTTGATCTGGATTGCCCCCGAAGTCACAGGTATACTGAGCTGAACCAGAGCCATGGGCTCAGGACTCCTCAGGACTTGTCCTGGCTGTCTCTCCTAAGGCCATATTTACCTCTTGGCTGTTCCTCAAACCTGCCAACCATGTTCCTCTCTCGGGGCCTTTGCACTTGCAAAGAGGGGTCTGTCTGGACAGTTGTATTCTGAATGTCTACAAGGCAGATTCGCCCCCTCATTTCATTCAAGTCTCATATCAAATGTCATCTTCTCTGACCTCCCAAGCTAAAAAACACCCATGTCACTCTCTGTCTCCGTACTCTCTATTGCTTTTCTTCGTAGGCCACACACAAAGGGAATCTTACCATGCATCATCTATTGGGGCTACTGTGTCTACCCCCAACCCCTGCTAGAATATAAGCTTCATGAGGACAGGGACTCTGACTAGTTGGCTCTTTGCTGCATCAGATCGCTGGAGCAGAACCATGTACACATAACTGCCTGATACCTTTGCAGCATCTATGAATGAATAGTGAGCAATTTTCATCCATCTGCCCATTCATTCATCTATCCAGTCAATGGTGATTGAGAGTCTCCCACATGCTAAGATGAGAGCAAGTTCCTGCTTTCTGGAAATTGGAAATATTGATAATGTGATAGATAGGTGTAGAAATGTGCACACACTATATGAAGAGAGATTTCTAGAAGAGTTTGGCAGGTGTAAGGGTCAAGCTTTGGTCAGAGTGCTTTCTCAAGTCATATTAGAGAAGCAGCAGATAATACACTGACAGCAGCACACTTGCTTGCTTAAAACTGAAGCCCAAAATAATTATGTAATGTATGGATCTTTGTGTGTCTAGTGCTTTGGCCACATAAGATCTCCTGGTGTTTAGAGAACCATGCAATGTGATCTTGCAGTCACGTTCTCATTGTCAGGAAGGCTGAGCTTTTCGTCTTTCACCCCAAATGAAATAGAAGCAGCTGCATTTTCCCCAAGTGAGACTGGGCTTTGTACAAGACCCACATATTTTTCAATAAGAGACTCCCATTTGCCATGATGCTAGAAGCTTCTAATGGGCCTCAGAGGGTTGTAAATTATATCAAATAATTTTCCAGATACTAAAGGGTTGTCTTTTTAAAGGCTAGAGAAGAGAAGTGTGAGGATAAAGCTTTCCTTGGACGTCATATCTTCTCTCAAGCACATTTAATCAATGCTTTTGATGTTTAACATTCATTCATTCAACAAACATTTCCCGAGAATCAGCTATGTGAGTAGAGCTTGCCTGGACTGTGGGCCCGGTCCTGGGTGGCTCACCATTGTGGATCCTTACGGTAAAGCTGCGAGAACTAACTGTGCTTCAGTTTTTTGTTTTGTTCTGTGCTTGCTTTAACATTTTTATTGTTACTGTTTTATGATATCCTGATTGTAGCAAGTCAGAAAAAAACTGAGGTCTGTAAATATGTGCAAAGCAAAAGTAGCTCATGTTCTATCCTTCCCCCTCATTCCTGGCACCGCTTGATATTTGTTTCCAGTAATTTGATGGAAATCTTTCTATACCATTCTCTTTGTTCACACACACGTGCACGCACACACTCAGAAGATGTTTACTTTGCTTTACAAAACTGAGATCGAAGGACAAACATAACTCTGAAATGTGCTTTTCAAAACTACTAATGTACATAAAGAACACCTTTTCAGGCCTTGTTCTTTTTAATAAGTTCATTGTTTTCTATGAAGTGAATATAATAAGATGTAGACCCCTAGTCCCTTATTCATAGGTATTAGGTGAATCAAGATTTTTTAAAAATATAATATTCAAGATTTAAAATAACCATCCATTACCTATATTCTTATGTTAATGTTTTTTATTTCTCTTCTGTTCAGTAGATTGATAAATGTGATTATGATGTCAAAGGGTAAAGGGATTTTTAATCTTTAATGAGCACAGCTTGATGACCTTGCATACATCTTGTGGCAATTGCTGTTTTCTTAGCAGTAAATGTGTGTCCTTTTGTCCTTAACCCAATCCCCAGCACTGGATGTCATCATTTTTTGAAGTTTTGCCCAAAACGACAACTTTGACACACGGCAGCAGGACTTCACTGTAGCTTTGGTTGTGTTCACCTGCCAGTCCCCAGTGTGTTACACACATATTGGCCCTTTGCATTTCTTCTTCTATAAATCTCTACTCACATCCTTCTGCCTATTTTTCTAGTGAGTTGTCTGGCTTTTTTTTTTTTCCTTAGTGATTTGTTGAAGTTCTTTGCATAATAGAAAGAGTAATTCTCTGATGATAACTTACTTCAAGAACACAAGATGCATTATCATCTGCTTATCTTTGTAATTTCTATCTTGTTGAAAAAATATTCATCTTCAACCCCTCCAACATATGATAAGCCAGAGGCTTTGGGGCAGAGAATCATGTGCATTTGGGGTGCTTGGTCACTGTAACGGCACATTTTTTGGTCTGGTACCACAGTGTAGCTAAGATAGAGGCACTTCCTGAATCAGTCTTTTCCTTCTCTTTTTCTGCATTTTAATTTATGTTTACTTGCTGGCCCTTTATCTTGGGTCCTATCATAAACATCTGGGATACTTCTGCTAGAAAAATTTTGGCATTCTCTCAACCACAAAATGAGACTATTGAAAGTTGTGGTCATCAAAAGGTGATTTAGCATTTCCTCAACTGTCTAGGCCATTTCTCACACTGGGAGATGTCTATAGCAAGGTATCTGGAGTTGGCAGAGGGCGTACTGACTACTCCTTCCCCTATGGAATCGTGTCTCTGATTGCTTTGGCTTTGTGTCCTCTTTGGCCCTCTTTCCTGAAGGGGTCATTAGAATTGCCTAATGCCTCTGGCAGTGTGGTCCCATCATCCTGGGAGTTGGGTTTTACAAAGAATCAATTTAATTAAAACACGTCGTGTGTTTTGCATCTAACATATTTTTAAGGCATAGTTTCCACAGTCCTGGGCTTGGAGGACTTGAGCACACCACCACAGTAATTGATTCATTTGTTCCCCTTGACAGAACTAATGTACTGTCCTTCATAAACAAGGGTGACTTCAGAGGGCTGCATGCTTTTAGGTGAGCTCTTTGTCTAATGGCAAGGCTAGATACACGTGTGTGGATTCCCCTACATGGTTCCCTGTCTGCCTTTTGACTAAGCTATTAGGGAAAGCCAGATTGGTACTGCTGCAAGGAATCTCGGGCAGGAAAACTGGGTCCAAGAGAAGTCTCATGCACAAGGTCAAGTCTCATGGTATATGGTCGTATGCTGAGTCTTTGTGGATTTATGACAGCCACAAACACTACGTGACAACACTTGCATCAGGGTCATGCAGACCCATCAGCATATGAACACCCTCTTGGTGGGATGCTGGGCATTTCAGGAGTTCAAAAAGGTAATTCAGAGCCACAGTTAGAGCAGGAAGATGGTCCATGGCTGTGCCAGTGGAAACACAGGGAAACAAAGTGATATGGCTGGAATGAATGGAGAATCAGCCCTTGTGTCCTGCTCTTCCGATCTAGCCCTATGTCCCTACAGGTAGCTCTTTGAAGGGACCAGCACTTACAGGAAGATTGCCTCTCACCTCAGGGGGATTATATTGTCTTATTTATTCCTTGGCTCTTCCCTAGTTGAGGGGCTCAGTACATGTCTGTGGAATTGTGTTGAACCAGTTTGAATTGTCAAGGTACCCAAGGTGGAAGCTGTATCAGTGACTAAGATTTTGTTTCACCAGCGAGGATACAAGATGCAGCTCGATGAAAATAAACAAAGCCCTTTTTAACAATTCCACCAAGAACATGTGCCATATAATTGAATCTAAGTACAAATAAAAGGCATCTGGTACGGCTTGTTCCAGCTCCTCTTTTATGAGCATCTAAGCGGTCACATTCATTTGCAGGCAGTGCCCCTGCTGTTGGTTTTCGCTCATTATTAGGCGGTTGTAGTCAAGGGGCTCTGAAGGGAGAAGCTGTGGGTCTGTAACTACCAGGCCTGGCAAGTGGTCGAAGACCGGAGACCCACTAGCTGGCCGGCCTTTTATACAGGCAACGTGGCAGAAATTGTCAGAAAGCACAGTGCCCCTTCCCAGTGGGCAGCTCTCACACAGGAGGGCAGTTTTTTCTCTTCTGTAGATAGGTGTATGATGAACTTCAGCCCAGAAGATGCCACCTGGCTCCGGGTCCCAAACCAGGGGCAGCTTGAGCCAGGCACCTCAGAGGATGATGTGGTCGAGGTGCTGTTGGACCGAGAAGCCAGCTGAGGACGCAGCAGGAGCTGCAGCCTTGGAGAACCCCGAGGTTTCATTATTTTGATTTAAGCTGGCATGAGTAGAATTTGTGGATGGGCTTCAGAACAGAGGGAAAGAGGAAAAGGAGGGGAAGAAAAGCAGACCATAAATCACAATGATTATTTACGGGCCAACAAAGGGCACACTTGCACCAGGATCGCAGTCCCTAATAAATATGTTCATGTGGCTTGTGAGGCTGCGCCATGCCCCCAGCAAGGCTGCCCGCCTGCACTGTTATTGTTGTTTGTTATTGAGGGGTGTGTGGGTGGGGGAGTAGTGATGGACAAAAATCAATATTGGGACTTTGGATTATTTTAAATAGGAAAATGAAATTCTTTTTCGTCTCCCACATCCTTCATGGCTTAGCCGGAAACAGTTTCCAAACCTGGAGACAGAAGATCACCTTTGGGGTTTATCTTTCCCCATTTCCTCATCCGCTCAGGAGGTTTCAAGGCAGAACATGGCCCAAACTGAGCTGTGTTTCTGCATCTCTCTTCTCCTAGAGAGAAAGTGGGGGAGAAGGCTGTTTTCTCCCTGTGGGAAGCCTTGGGTGGAATCTTTGCTGTGTCAAGGGCGTCTATAGATGTGATGTTCCCAAGAAACCTTGGTACCAAATTCTGAATCCAAATGTACTCCTCCCCTCCCTTTTCTACCTTTGAGGGTGAGAGTGATGCCCAAAGGAGAAGGTCAAAGAAACCTGCCCAATTCCAGTTCCTCTATCTGGATGCTTTACAGCTACATCCTAAATGCCGGATGCTTGTTTCACATGATGGACCCACGTGGGCATTCTTCTATGGCTTTGTAAATAATAATGTGCACGGTATCTTGCCATTTCTACAAACTCGTTTATAGATTTTACTCATTTAGCCATCAGATTAGCCCTTTGAATTAGCTATTAATCATTGCCATGTTATAGAAAAAGAAACCGAAGGTCTGACAGACATGTATCTTAGGATTGCCAAGTTCAGGATTCGTATAAGAAATGAAAAGCATTCAGTTCTCACATGGTTGGTGCCTCTGGGGTAGCACAGGGTTCATCACAGGGCTAGAGTCAGGGCTTTTATGCTCTACCACAAATTCGGTAAAGAACCATCAGATTTAAGTAAAGCTTTCAAAACACTTGGTGTTTGGGAGAACTTCTTTGGGGGCCCTTTCGACATAGGAAGAGTTTGCTGCGTTGTAGGAGTGTGCTTCTGTGACTTAATATGAGCAGACTATTTGAGAAGCTCAAAGAATGGGTAACTGAGGCATCTGACAGGATTTTTAGCATCTGAAAAATCTCTAGATAAAATTGCCAACCCTCTCCCCCTCCAAACATGTCCTGTGAAAATGCAATGCCTGTCTTACTGCGCCAACAGACTTCCAAAGGACTTGAGCATCCTGTGGTGACCTCTGACCACCACGCTCCCGCTTCTGCTAAGTCACTTTATCTTGGAGCCAAGTCTGAGGTCCTTCTGTGTCTGTGGTGCTCACTGTAGCTAAGGAGCTCAGCCAACTTTCTGAGTTTCCTATAGAACCCATACTCAAGGGGTATGTGTATGCTCTGGGTGTGTTCCTGTGGGAAGAGTTTACTGAAGTTTCAGGAAGATGGGAGAATGTAGAGATCACTAATTGGCACCTTTTATACTAAGGTTCCCATTAGGGATGCCTGTACTCTCTCGTATTTCTTCTTATGTGCTCCTTCTACCCAGTTCCAATCTGTTTCAAATGCATTTCAGCTTCATTATCACCTTTGTTTCCTTCCGACCTTTAAGCTCTCATGTTCCCCTGGCCCGTCTTACCAAAGGTAAGGTGATTCCCTCCTGAAGAGGAATTGCAGTGCCAGCTGAGACTATTTCTTTCCATCTGTTACATAAATAAACAGCAAAACACAACAAACAAAAGAACCCAGTCTGGAATGGACAGTTGGTCTGAACACTGTAGCAGTGAAAACAACATGAATACCTTGTACTGTAACAATGTCAGTAACTATAGTAGCTCATAGTCGGGGAAAGTTTTCCAGTTTACCCTACGCATGAACATATTTTATTCACACACTGTCATATTATCCTAATCTTCAGATGAAGAAACTGAAGGTCAAGGATGCAATACTGGCTTCTCCTTCCTGAGCTACCCCATTCTTTACCACATCAGTATTAATTCAATTCTATGCCAGTTCCTGCCTCTGTGCGCGTTGGCTTCTGAGTTTCATTGTAATTCAGTGAATCAGAACTGGAAGATTTCAACCATTCTCTGACCATCACAGATGTATAATTTCCAGTGGCTTCCCTGGGCCTTGAATACTGAGGAACTCACATTTTGCTTTTTGACAGCACTAAACATTCATCCATCAGCCCCTGGTGAGCCCAGGGATCCCTATCCATTCTTTCTTCTGGAGATGCAGAAATATTGTTCTTGAAGGCTGTGGCCTTGTAGGAGCAGGTCACCGGGCCTCTTTAAATGTGTGACTTGGTACACTTAAATTTTGGACCAATTCTCTCTCCCTTGGCTGCTACAACTTGGCGGTAACAAATGGCCTGTGTTGTATTTCTTTCCACATTACATTTTCTCAACCTGGAAACATTTTGGCACATAGATGAAGGATTTGTTGCAGCCTCAGCAAGGCAGGGGTTAAAATTGCTTTATCCGCGGGATTTCATGAGCAAGCCACGAGCCAGTTTTTGGTCCCATTTGCTCTCTCAGTAGGTAGTTTCTCCCATTCTTTCCCCGAAGCATGCATTATCTGGACCATTATGGATCCCATCAGCAGAGGCACCATGACCTCTGGCTGACCTTGACCTGCTGATGCCCTCCCTTGCACTCCAATTACTAGGATATGTGGAGGCGACCACAGTCTTTCTGAGTCCCTCTAAAGCTTATAACTCTGTCAGGTCCTCACCTCCTTTCAATGGCATTGGGCGATTTCTAGAGCCCGCCAGCATCTCTTCCCATGTGACATGTGTACTCTTTCTGAAATGAAAACGACAAAGCTGTGGTTGGTCTTTCTTATTGGAAAACTGTTATTTTCCACCGCCTGGGCTATTTTCCTTGGATGATGGCCTGCAAGAATGACCATTGAGAATAAGATGAGATTAGTTAATTTCTTTGCTACCAGCAACATTTTTTTTTTCCCCAATATGGTCAGAGCATCTAGAGTTTTGGTGACTTGATACTTTGAGTCTCTTGGCATCTGTCTTAGAGATCACCCTCATCCCTGAATTGACAATGGCTACGCAAGAGATTTAATGGTTTGGGTAATATGCCATTTTTATTAATTTTTTTCCCTGAGCATGAATACGTTGGTATGTTTTGCATTTGGAAGCAAAATAAAATTAGATATCTGATATATAATGTGTTCTTGACATTATATAACAAGTCATCCTACTGGAAATAATGACCCTTGCTAATGCAGTATCCTCTTTGCTGTGACTCTTACCAGGGTTGTATGTTACCTCGTTAGCAAACTCAGAGATGAATTGGGTCAAACCCTGTTGGTTTGCTGGTTTTGTAGATGGAAAACATTAAAATATTGCCAAATTCATAAAATGCAACTTACACCAGCAGCACAAGGCAAAACCTGTTAGGAAGCAGGAGAGGTCACCCAGATCAGCCCCGTCTCCAGGTCGAAGTGTATTTCAGTCATGCTTTCGAAGCATCTCTTAACTCATACTCTAACATTTGTTGACAAAAAATAAAATTCCCGATGCAGTTCTAGGATAGTTAAGGAATGCGTGATCAGTATCAAAGCAGGGAACAGCATGTTCAGGAGACTCAGAAGTGCCTGCGATCTCTGCTCTTTAAGATCTTACAGGACACCTTGTATGTTTGTGCCACCCTTCCTGGGCATGACCAGGTTTTTAATAAAGTAAAATGATTCGATTCCTGTCACTGCTTACCAACCAAGCCTGCATTTCCATGCTCATTGAAAACCAGCGAAGCCTGACTCTGGTTTTGCAACTTGCTAGAGGTTGTGTCTCAGATCTTAGCCCTGAATGTGGCAGTGTAAGCTGTCAGGCATCCTGTCCTGGCTACGTTCACAGATGGGTCCTCTAAACGAAGAGAATGAATTGACTCTATTGAAGGCATAGACTTCCAGACAAAGCAAAGTCATGGGAATTGTTTTTGGGCTCCGGATAGAGTTTTCTTGGCATGCGTATCAAAGCCAGATGCTCAGGACATCTGACCTTCCTCCTAGAATCCTCACCTCGGTCAGAGCCTGTGACTTTGCCCTGTTCCTGCTGTCTCTTGGGTGGCAGTTCAGGATGCCCAAATCCTGCCGCCTTGAGTCTGCATTTCCTTCAGCCGGTGGCTACTCCAATCATTGACTTGTGCTTCAGGAGCCCAGGGTTTCGTTGCACATAAAAATGTAGCCAGTCAATCCTGAGTGTTTCTGAATAGCAAGGGAAGTAGCAGTTTCACATCCTGGGTGGACCGTTTATGATGAAAAGCACAGAGGCATTCTCCAATTTTTGGTTCAAAATTGAACTCAGAATTTTTGCACAAGGCATTATCCCAACATGAAAATCACAAGGTTTGGATCTGAGAGATGTAGGATCACCGAGATTCTAGGCAATATGTAAATGATTTTTCAGTGAGACAAGCACCTAATGAACAGGCTTCTACTTGGTACATAGAAAGTATACAATAATTAGCCAAATAGAGAAGGTGAGAGCCTGTTGAGTCTCAAGACTCGGGTTGAGTCTTAGCTATTTGTGTGTGTGTGTGTGTGTGTGTGTGTGTGTGTGTGTGTGTGACCTTGGACAGACTGCATTTGAGGGCTTTATTTGTCTCATCTACAAAGTGGGTCCCTATCCCCCTCTCACCATGATCTCATGGTCATAAAATAAAATCTTGGTGACAAAAGTGCTTTGAATAAAAGACTGTCCCACCTACAGGTGCTGGTCTCTTTGACTCTGTGGGTCTGAGGCTTATCGGGCATCTCATTAGCTGTTTGTCTCCACCTGAATGGACAAAGGGCTGGGCTAAAGTGCATCTTAGAAGCAAGCATTTCTCCCCAGCTTTCTGGGGTCTGGTGAAGGCTATAGCCCAGTTCTAGTCGAATCACTTTCCTGTGGCCTTTAACCTAAAAAGATTATATTTCAGAGGGAGGTGGGTGAGCCATAGAGGACCAGCCTGCTGTCAGAGGACAAAATCAAATTTTTTATGTGATGTTGCTGCATTAAAAGGGCCAATCTTGTGTCATGTAACATGTGAGTAATGACTGTAGCATGTGATGTCAAAATTTTCCACACGCCTCATAAATAAGCCCAGCCACACCCCTCCCCCCAGCCACCACCCAAGGGCTATCCATTTTTGAACCTCAGCTCGCATCCCAAATTAAGAATGCATTCCGAGTCAAGGTTAAAGGTACAGTATCCCCTTTCAAAAGGCACATGTCAGTGTCTCTGCTGAGGATGATGAATCACGTTGGAAACAGGCTATCAATTGTCAAGATTCCTCCTCCTCTTCCTTTTCTTTCTTTACCCTAACTTTGCGGAATTTCTGATGCTTTGGGGGGAAAAAAAATAAATAGATACTATATTAGGCCAAGAGTTGATGAAAGAAAGAAATATTATTTCAAGAAAACCACTTGAGTGAGATCCCAGGGAGGTGAGGAGATGGGGGAGGGGTGTCACACTGTCAAATAGCCCAGTGGCCTTCAGGAATGAGGACCCCAGATTCACAAGAGCTATAATTAGTACAGCAGCAGCGTGGACCAGAGCGCTTGCCATGGCCAGAAGCACATTTTCATCTGCGCCGCGTCCACTTGCTTGGAGCTACAAGGCACGGATACTGACATTGGTGAGAAAACCTGAAATGCTCCTGTTGCTTGCTAAGGGACGGCTGCTGCCTTTTCGTTGTCTAGAGTGACCAACATATGTGACTTTCAGAAGTATGAGTCCCAACCCTCCCAGAGTATCAGTCCCTTTCTTTTTGTCTTTAAAGATCAGTCAGCAATAAAGGTACAGGGAGATTTTCCTGCAGAATCTAGATTTATGGAAGTCTCCACCTGCCCCCCACCCCCAAGCCAAACTGCCTCTTAATTTTTTCCCAAAGGATCCCCCCCCACCCTTTTCTGGAGGGTCAGGAGGAGGAAAGAACCAGCAGTGGGATGGCACAGAACCAGGGCAGAGACTGGGAAGGGAATCTGGCTTAATATTGGTGGAAGCTCAAGTCCCCCGGTCGGCTGGCTGCGTCCCTCCCTTCTCTCCCCACATCACAAACAAAGGCAGCATCTTCTCAGATGATGCCGCGTGTGTCAGAAGCGAACGTTCTGGGAATGTGCTCGGTGACCCGCTCTGTGTAACAGACGTCAACCCCAAACCATACAGAAGTTGCTACATCTGTTTTGGCTTTGTTCGCAGCACAGAGGGGCGGGGGCTGTGCTCGATGGTCAAGGGCCAAACTACATGTCATATTTCATTACCTTCATTAGCTACTACAGAAGGCTGCATTCAAAGAAAAGGTTGGCATTAACTCTTGAGCCGCCAGCCTTTTCCAACAGGCGGGTTCACCTTAGCCCACCGCGTGCCGTTCTGTACCCTGGTGCTGTGGGCTCCGATTGAACTAAACTGTAAATCAGCCCTTAGGTCCACGATTTCACCCTTTTAACTTAAAGGAGGCAAGCTACTGTTTTCTCCTAGGTAGCTACTTACAGGATGGCTGAACATCTGGAACCGATTAGGACAAATGCTAGTGTAAACCCAACGGGGAAAGCATATTTAGAATTAATAAAACTTTCCCCTCTTATTTTGTCCACAGTTGTCTTTTTCTTTTCGACTTCACATTATTTCTGTGATTTAGCATTGCCAGCCTCTTTCTCGGTTGCCGGAGTGAGATAAGATCATGTTTATTGCTGCCTAGGTGTTTTTGTGGAATTTTTCTTGGCATGCTTTACTGTGATGACGTTGGACTCCAGTGGCCACCCCCTTTCCCCTCTGGAAATAAGAGCCTATTTCTCCACATTCATCTTGCATTTCTTAAGGCCCCCTTTACAATGGCTGAAATAAAAGTGGGGGGACATATAAAGTAAATCTTGATACTGTAGGGCTGTAAAAAATGGCCTGTTTCCATACTGCATGTTGAATACATCATGATTCTATTTAAAATCATCTGTGGGCAGCATGTGTTGTTATTTAATATTATGAAGAATGGCCCATTGGCCGGCTTAGGTCAGCATACACCTGGACGGTAGAATTAGGGAGCCTGGAATTTTGATTCCTCATCCGGGCTTTGCCACTGATTTATCGCCTGGCATTAGACAAAGCCCTTGCCCTTAATTCTCCCATCTGTAAACTATGGATCATTATATCATTACAAGGGTTCTATGAGCTCGAATGACTTCATTTTAAGATACTTTGAAAGAGCCTGGAAGACAATGCCTTGGGACACTACGCCATTTAGAAGACTACAACACTCATTTATTTTCATTAAATACACATCTGAAAAATCTGAAGGAGTGGTTTGCGAGCGTGGTCCCCACACCAGCAATACCAGTCTCACCTGGGAACTTGTTGGAAATGTAAATGCTCTGCCTGTGTCAGATTCCCTAGATGTGAACCTCTGGTGAGGGGGTAGTTAAGGTGTACAGTCAAGTTTGAGAATCACCAATCAGGACATTTGGTTTCAAGTGCAGGAATCAAATCTCCAAAGCTCTGTCAGTTGGAACAGGTGCCAGAGGAGCAGCTTATGAGGATGGCACCTGAAAGCCACTCTGCCCCTGTAGGGATCAGGGATCCACTTTATGCCTGACTTACTTCAGAAGCTGGTGCAAAATTGGTCTTCTGTTTGTAAATGAATTTTAGTGTTTCCGCGAGTGTTGTTGGGACACAAAATTCAACAGCCCACTTTATAATACCTATCTAGTAATATTTTGGGTATTGTTTAATACTCCAGGAAACAAACAAACAAAAAAAACCTTAAAATAAAGATTGACAACCAGAATAAGGCCCTCAGCTTTCCTTTGGGACACAAGTGTACGCAGGGGCAAAGTGACGTCTCGAGGACATCTAGGAGGTCTCTGAAGTTGGCACACTAGAATGAAGATACTTACTTTGCAGATTATATCTTCGGAGGTGGGAGGAGATAAATGGCAGAAAATGACATGGAAGGTCAGAATTCTGTGTTCTTGTGTGGCTGAGGCACAAGCATCCATCTTTTCACAGTTTTACAAGAATTATCATAAAAAATGGCCACAGAATGGACACACAGATATGTGATCTGCTTCTGTAAATCAGCAGCAGTATGTAAATTGGAGATGCAGAAATCCACACTGCAAGTTGACTCCCTCTACATACCTGAGCCTGGTGCTGCTCCGTCCCTATGATGACTGTTTACACACACACACACACACACACACACACACACACAAGATAATCTTCTTTTCATCATCTTTTGGTGTTTCAGGTCTCCATAAAATCCAGGATGCATTCTGAACCTGAGAGAAGGGCCGCCAACGATGACAGTTTTTTTCATTATAGCCTTGGTACAGCCAACCCAGTTCCCCCCACCTCTAAATTTGTCCCTAACTTTGGTCCTACAATGAGACCTTTTGCATGGCAAGTTTCAGCCTGGAGCAAATTTTTATGGCTGAATTATAAACCCTTGGAAATAGGGGTTTATAATGGAAACGCTGACACAACCTTAACTCTGGCGGCGAGAGCGCAATGCGATAATAAATGAGGCAGAACGGCAAAGTGCTGCTTTTAATTTATCATTTAGTAGGAGAAAAGGGCCTTGTTTACTTCTTCTTTTTCATCTTCTTCTCTGCTTCCAAGACTTGCAACCATTATTTTGAAATGTATTTTATAATAAAATCTCAGTAGTTATGTAGCCCGGGGCTTGAGTGTCCCCCTTGAGAGAGAGAGAGAGAAAAAGAGAGGGAGAGAGAGAGAGAGAGAGGGAGAAGGACAGAGAGGAAAAAGGGAGAAATTTCTGAAGCCCAAGAGACAGAATCTGCAGGCTGATGATGTTTTGACTGTGGAGCGGCTGCTTGGCAGTGTGTTTATTACGGGGCAGATCTGCTACTCTGCTGTGATCTGGAGAGGCTGTACGCAGGGTCCTATTTTGACATGTCTATCACGGCAGCAGTAAAAACAATAATATTTGTAATGCCTTCTAGCACTTTCTGTTCCAGACCTCCGTGTGTTTGGAGCACAGAGATGACAGCTTCTGAAGTTCGTTCCATCATGAAGTTTAGTTTCTCTCCCATTCCCCACGTTCCCATTTGGTGGATAGAGAAACTGAGGTGATTTGTCACTGGCGCGATTTCTGTAAATTCAGTTCAGTCCTTAGTAGGGTTCTGTATGTGAAGACCTTGCTCTCTCGCCATGGACAAAGTACGAATGAAACAAACCAAAGGAATGGGGTCCCACATTCTGACACTAGCAGCCTGTTGTAAAGTCACCCAGCCACATGGGTATTCGCCTACCCCTCTTACCCCTGACTCTGGCTCTGCTGTTTCTCTCTTGTTTTTTTTTTTTTTTCATGAGGAGCCCACAGATAGTCTCATCGGTGTATGTGAGATATTTTCTATCTGTATTTTATATTCTGTATTCTCTACTGTCCTCTCTGTACCCAGATGAGTGACGTTAATGTGCTCTGGTTTGTCTAATAGGAGGGCTCAGCAGAAGAATAGGGGGAAGATGGGGTCATGATGTTTTCTTGAGACTTCTTGCCTCCCCAAGTCAGAATTGGTCGCTTTTGTCTACTGAAGACAGGTCCTGTCTGCTCTTGCCTATGGCTCTGCAGTGATTCTGGTGACCCTTCTGATCCTTGGTACCCTCAGGCCGAGGTAGGGGCAACAACTCTCCACCCCAGGGTGCTTCACTCTCTCTTCGAGGTCACACCTTTGCAAATAGTCCCTTCCTTAAAACTCTCCACATTTGTACCATCTGAATGTGTGGGAGTTGCTTCCTGCCGGGCCCTGGCTGATTCAGAATCTATACAGAATGCATGTGTGTCCCCCCCCACCCACCACATTAAGAAAACAGTGACAGTGTTTAGGCAGAGAATTTATAGAGTCCGTCTCTGCAATGTTGGGATTGTGGTGAGTACATTATGAAGTCACTTCTTATGATTCCTTGGCCAGATAATGCATCCATCATACCAGGCGGCAAGCCCCTGAAATTACATCAGATTTACAACATAATAAACTTTCATTAAGATGAAGCTGTGTGAAACTTCTTCCCCTTCCTTCCCAGGACTAAACAAATGCCGTTCGAATACCAAATGAACCCAGGTATCACCCAAATTGGTAATGGTGGCATGAGGGGTATTAGAGAGGATGAAGCCAGGAGCCCCGGAACATGCCAGCGCGTGGAACATCCTGAGTAGCTTAATGGTACTTATATTGTTGTCATCAATTTTCTTCAGTCATCCAGAATGGGGCACACGAGGCCACTTGCTGAGGTTGATCTGTGTCTGCACCCACCATACAGATTCCTGAGTGCATTTTAATCATAGTGTGTCTAGTGCTTTATTGAAGGGTTTACACCGTTCTGTGGCTTTTTCCCTCTGATATTGCACTGGATAAATCAGTGGTGATCATTTGTTAGCATTCCAGAGAGGAAATGCCCCAATGATAGGATGGAAGTGGCTCACCAGAAAGTTGTCTCCTCAGAAGATGTAATTCAGAAACATGGCCCCTGGAACACGCGGGTGCATCTCTGCACTCTCTCAGATTTACTGAAATGACAGTTAAGGTATAAAAAAAGCATAAAATCATAAGGACAAAAAAGCCTCAAAGAGGAAGTGATGGCAGATAAGAAATGTCAACAAACTTTTGGAAGCTATGACTGGATGGGTGGTAGCTCATCTAAAGGGATGACAGGAAGATGGAGCTACCTGCTTGAGAAAGCTCAGTTCAGAACTGAGCCCATCTGAGGTGGTAGAACATGAAAACCTTGGCCACCGGAGACATGGGCTGCCTCTCTGGGTGCAGGTGTGGGCTGGGCTGGGAATAGGAGAACTGGTTGGGAGTTACATAAAAGGCAGTGGATCCTCTAGATTCTCTGACCCGGTTGTCCTAGGAGAAGACCCCTTTGCTCAGATTCATCAGAAGCTGGGGGCTCTTGTGAGCCAGGAGCAGGGTTTGGGGAACAGCTGAGTGAGGGCTGCTGCTCCATCAACAAGGGGATGACACAAGTCTGTGCACCAAAGCGCAGGACTGCCTTGCCTCTTGGTTGGGAGAATGTTTTGGGCCAGGCTTATCACCTCCAGAATGGAGACTAAAGAATTATTATTATTATTATTGCTATTATTATTGCTATTATTAAATCCCTGAGGAAACTGACCATCCCAGGAGAAGAGATCTGCAGAGGGTCTTAAGGAAACACCCAGGACCGTTGATGAACACAGAAACCAGCACCCCACATGGTGTTTCTAGAAGCTTTTAATGTGTTCTTATTGGAAATATGAATAAACAGTGTTTCTCCACACATTTGAGGAAACGTTAACTTTGATGACAGGAAGGAAAAAAAAAAAAAACGAGAGAAAAGTGAATTCAGGAAATAGTGCAGACAGTAGAAGGAAATTTTGTGAAAACAAAATTAAGGGACTTGAAGAAGATGTTGCCACCATGAAATCAAGGCAGCATGCTATTGAAGGTTGGTCCAGGTGAGAGGTGGCCTCCAAACACCCAGGCAACAGGGGAGTGTGGCAGAAATTTCATAGAGGAAGAGGGTGAGCATTTTGGAGAGGAGGCCAGTGTCAATCTGGGTAGCACCGACATTCCCATCGATAGTTCTGGAAGCTTAGAAGACAATAGGTCATTCAACACCAAAAGGAGGCCAAAAAAAAAAAAAAAAATCATTAGGAGAATGGTGAGGGATAAATAAGACAAGCTCCAGGTATCTCTAAAGAAACAAAAACAAAAACACAAGGATTGTCATGATGGACATGTTTGAACATATTTACTGGAAATCCAATATTACGGCAGAGAAATTGGGGGTAAATTAATAGTGGATATGTGGAAAACCAAGAAGATGAAAAAGTGAGGACTTTATGAATTCTCAGAGAACCTAAAATTTGTGCAAGAAGAGAACTGTGACTGTGTGTGAACGATGTGCATGTAGTAATAATCCAATGTGGACCGCAAACATTGGTTTAACAAAGAAATTATTATGTATCTGCTCTTGGCCAGTGGTGTGTACTGTGTGTACAGAGGTTTAGGAGTTGTCAGAGATTTGAATTCTGTTTTTCCATAGTAGGGAATCAAAAGTTAGCATTTAAAGAACAAAGTAAATCAAGAACCATCCGTAGATGCCGGGGGTAGAGCCCCATGGTGGAGTGCGTGGTTAGAACAGGCACCCTGCGTTCCATCCCCAGCACCCAAACTGAAACATCAGGAAAGCAGATTAGTTGGCAACATGGAGGCAAACACAAGGAGACACAGCTGAAAGAGTTGACAGTGGTTTCCTCTGGGAGCAGAATGAGGACTATGAAGGGTGCAGCAGGAGCCTACTGTTCCTGGCCTTGCAGAACTACTTGCCATTTCTGCTCTATACATACATTATGAAAAAAAAAGTAAATTTAAAAACAATTCTGGAAGAAAGAATCTGTCTTTTTTTCGCCCTTTTTGGACACAGTCAAGGAAAATAGGATCATCATGTACTTGTGTGGCTTTCTCAGTGCCAGCCTATACGTTAGGTCCTTGATGTGTATTTCCTCGTGTAATCCTGAAATGTTGCTTCATTTATTCCCCTTTTTTTACAAATGAAGGAATTGAAGTTCAGAGAGGTTAAGTGACTTTTAAAAGTCACACAGTTTTTTTATGATTCCAGAGCCCAAATGTTTGCCTGTCTCCTCCATCTGCCAGCTCTCCAAAGAACCAAGCATCTTCCTCCTGTGACTTGCTCCTGCTGCTACTGCTCTAGAGAGGCTTCACTCATGCTCATCTTCTCATGCAGAGACCACCCTTTCCCCATTTCTCCATTGCCTCCCCTTACTTCCTCAACACATCCCGGCTTTGACAGCTGACTCTTAGCAACAGCATTAGCCTGGTAGGGACTCGGTGCTACCTGGGTTAAGGTAGGACCCGATGTCCATCGAGCAAGTTATCTAACGTTAGTTTCCTCCTCTGGAAAATGGAATCACAACAATAGCAACCACCTTATTAGACTGTTGCAAAAATTCAATATACTAATACATAAAATGTTCATAGCAAATATCTGGCATTATTACTATTGGCAATAAATACTATTGACAGATTTATAGTAGATGGACAATTGGCAGAAAGTACATGGTTCTTAATGAATAATGACTAAGTCTCCTAAAAATGAAAATGGCCTTAGATGCTGCAGGCCACGAACTTCTTTCCCACTGGCTTTTCTTCAAGTTGAAGTAAGAACCACAAAAATTGACAGACATCCACCCTCAGCTTCCATGCTTTCCAGGTGTCCATCTTTGATTGGGATTTTCTAGAGGTGCAGATTTACCTGCTGGAGGTTTTGGGAGTTACACTTGGTAAGAACACCACTGGCGAGTATGGGAATGGGAGTGGGCAGAGGCAGGGGTTGAAAAGAGGACTCAGTAGACCCCATAGGGATTCTGAGGCTGGATTGGCCTTTCAGAGTGGTCTTAAATTGAGGAAAGGGGGTCGGGTCCTCTGTAAGTTCACATCGCCTAGTCATTGGATGCAGGCTGTGCCCAAGATGACTCCCTTCACCTGGGTGTCAACTGAGTCTTCAATAGCCAACTCTCCTGGCAGGTGGAGAATTGAGTGCCTTACACATGAAGGGGATCTGGGCTGCCCATCTGGGCCTTTATCTTGGCCTCCACTGTAGTGCCCCTCTTGCTAGTAAGCTACACTCTCATATTTCCTGGTATCTAAAGTTAAGAAAGAAGGCATTCCCATAAATTCAAGTAGTTTTCAAGATATTGCCTGATATATTAGAATTAGGTGCTAGGTGATCAACTACTAGTTTGCAGGAGCTTAACATGGCACCGGGTTGTTCCTATTCACAGCACATATTTGACTCATCTCTGTGGTGGAGAGAGGTCTGCTCCACATAGTAATTCAGGGACTCAGTCTTTCAGGTCCACCATTTTGCAGATGACTGCTCGGAACTTGGATCATCTTTATTGCAGAGATGGACAGAAGCAGAGGTTCATGTACCAAATTTTTGGGGGGAGGATGGGGTGGGTATCGGGGATTGAACTCGGGGACACTCGACCACAGAGCCACATCCCCAGCCGTATTTTGTATTTTTTAAATCTAGAGACAGGGTCTCACTGAATTGTTAAGTTCTTTGCTGTTGCTGAGGCTGGTTTTGAACTCGCAATCCTCCCCTCTCAGCCTCCCGAGCCACCGGGATTAAAGGCATGCGCCACTGTGCCTGGTTCATGGGCCAACTTTAAAACTTCTTTCCAGAAGTTATTCACGCCATTCCTTCTTAGAGTCCACATTTCAGACCTGTTTATTTGGCCCTGTCCACCTGCACGAGGAGCCACAGGTAGTGAGAGAACAGCCAGTACTACTGGTATACCTCACCCACATTTCACATTCTCAAAGGGGAAGGGTGACAGACCTAAGCTTGAGTATTATCCCTAATTTATATCCTAAATTAGAGTCCTTAAATTGCTGTTCAAAAGTGGGCATTAGGGAATAATGGGAATCTTAATATTTCATGAAAATTTTTATGTATATTGCATATGTTTCTGGGGTAGAAAATCCTTTTTTAGCAAGTTCTCAAGGGGTCTGTGATCCCAAGCAAATTAGAAGTCACTGCCCTGTAAGTCTCTGCTTACTAGATCAGCATTTGGGATCCTCTGTGCAACTAAGGAGAGGCTCAAGCTTTACCTCTGCACAGGTCTCAAGATTCAGATTTGTCAGCTGCAGACAGGACTGGCACGTGGGGTTGCCTTTGTACTGAGGCACTTGAAGCTTGAGTTCTAACCTCAGGGGCGTCTTCCTACAGCACTGAGAACCCAGCTCTGGCCAGGGGCCACCCTGCCCTCCGCTCTCCTGTGAGCTTTTCTCAACTTCATGGGCAGATTTCCTTGCTTATAAAGTAGGGAATCATGTTTAGAGATGGCACTGTCCAGTTCTAAGTTTCCACGTCTCTGGGGATCATCTGTATCTGAAGTCGGCAACTGTTTCTTCAGGGGTCACATAATGAATATTTTCAGTTTTGTGGGCCATGCAATCCCTGCTGCAGCAGCCCAGCTCTGCCTTTGTAATGTGAGGCAGCCGCGCACAGTATGTAAATCACGGGCATGGCTGTGTTCCAAGGAAACTTTATTGACAGAAACAATCACTAGGCCTTAGTTTGTGGAGCCTAATCCATGCCAGGGATTCCCAGCATTTGATCACAAGACCAGCGCAACACAACCTGGGGACCACCAGACAAACTCTCAGGCCTTATCCCAGGGCTGCTCAATCAGAACCTTTGGGGATAGGGCCCTACACAGGCCCTCAGTTAGAATTCTGATGAATGTTAAGGTTTGAGAAGCACTGATACCACTAAAAAAGCTCAGCGATTCCAGATTTATGCAGATAGGGTGCCCTCTTGCTCAGGTAATGAGGCAGGGAGCATTAAATAAAATAGCTAGCTTTAATACTCCTGCTCCCTCGAAAGTCCCCAAATTATCTTAATTTCCTCATCTTCCCAAGCAAATGATCCCTTTCTCTTCTGTTCATCATAATCACTGCTAATGCTTTTAATATGGAATAAACAAAAGCCGTAGCTTTTACAGGCATGTCTTCATTATTATTATTGTTATTGAGTAACTGATATTACCTTTCATGTGTACCTAGGGACTTCCCTGTAAATAGCAAATTCATATCTAAAAAAGCAGCCCTTGACTGGTAACAACACTTAGCAGCAATGGTGTACTTTCATGACAGGCAGTCCCTGCACTTTTTGCAAATGTTATTTTTTGGTACTTTCTAGATATACATTAGAGTGGGGTTCATTTTGAAATAAATGCATATTACCCACTTTTAAAATATAAAGTTAGGGCTGGGGCTCAGTGGTGGAGCATGTGCTTGGCATGTGTGAGGCACTGGGTTCGATCCTCAGCACCACATAAAAATAAAATAAAAGTATTGTGTCCACCTACAACTAAAAAAATACATAAAAAGTTAAAAAAAATAAAATATAAGGTTATTCATTAATTAGAATAAATCAACAGAGAAAGATGAGTCAACATCAGAATTCTACAGGAATGAGCCTTGTTAGTTCACAGGAGTCTGCGGCGGATGACTCGGGGTCTAGATTAGGTTAAGAGAGAGGGAAGACGGTTTAAGAAGTCTTGGGATAGTTATTTCATCAGAAGTGATCTTTGATTTTGAATAATAGGAGCATAGCATTGGTTTATGATTGTCAACTATAGACACATGTCCCTTGAAGGCTATATACTCAGAAAATTAGTCATGGGATAATTTCATCATAGTGTGAGTGCCATAGGACGTACCTAGGTGGCGTAAGCCTGGCACCCAACGTGGTGTCATGATGCAGTCAATACACAGTAACTGAGCTGCTGAAGTAAAATGGCATATGGTGCCACAATTAACTGTTTAATAGGTGAAAGAAACACAGCCCTACAATAACCCTAAGAAATACAGGACAGTAAATACCTAAACCAGTTACAGTCATTTATGAGTATGATCAAGCATCACATTGGATGTGCTGTACTGCACACGGCGGGCAGAGCAGTAGCTTTGTTTACCAGCACCACAGGTGTACTGTGCTGCACTGTGACATTATGGTATCTATGACATCACTAGGAATTTGAAGCTCCATTTTGTTTTTTTGGGAACACCATTAGATACGTGGTTCCTCAGGGATCCACATGATAACGGGGCACGTAACTGTACTTGAGGTTCTTAGTCACTGGGGCCTTGTTTACCTTTGTGGAACTTCAGTGTGTCATCTTCTGTGGGGCCAGTCTGGTGGAGTAAATGAGAGGGGTGAATGAATGAACACCATGTAGGATGCGGGATAGGTGACCTCATTCTTTGGGTGGTCTCCTCTGTCAGCTACCACCTTGGTCTTCCTCCTCCTCCTCCATCATGGTCATTGGTGTCACTTTTCTCTCACATGAATTACACTCACTGGTAACTTGAAAGTGAACCGTGGACAATCATAATTGGATGGGTTTATTCCAACATTTTGGCCTTTACGATATTCCCTGATTTTGCTGATCTTTGAGTGTGTGGATTCAAGCTCCGTCCGTGAAGGAAAAACTCACCTCCAGAATTCTGCAGGTGTCATTTTGCAAATGACGGGAGGCTCAGGAACACCGTGGTCACACAGCAGCTTCTGTGTTCCAGACAGGAGACCTGGTTATTGTGTCCTATTCTCTGTGGCTAGCTTGCAGGGATCCCAGCTGGACCCCAGCGTGTTCTAGGGTCTGTGAGTCCCAGAAGATCAGGAGCAAACTTGGTTCTAACTCATCTCTTCAAAGATTTTCTCAGCTTCCACTCAGCAGTAAACATCCCATTTAGACTCTCACGGCTAATACTCCTCTGAACCTCAGTTGCACCTTCCTGTGGGCTCCCCAGCATGAAGGGGTCTTGACCTGCCTTGAACTTGGATACAAATTGTTGGTCATTATTTTTCAATGGGCATGGTTTCCAGGGTTATTTTTGAATTGCCATTTGATCACTTTATTTGCATGAATGAGGTAAAATCATAAGCTCTTGGAGGCAAGAATAAGATGTCTGAGGTCTTACGAATCATTTCACATGTAGCACAGTGGAAAGGCTCATGTGTGGGAAACGATCGTGACCTTGAGAAGGCAATAGTTGAATACAACCAGTGTTTGTCCTCGTTTGTTAAGATCTTCCCTAGGTCTGATTTTTGAAAATAGTTAAACCCAGTGTATAAACCTGGAGTCTATGCATTGCTGCTCCAATGGAGGGGATTATTCTGATTCTGAACCTGCCTTTGAAGAATATTTTATATTTTACAAAGTATTTTCACCATTTAACACTGGTAATGACTTTTGTAAACAAGGGAAGATAATTAACAGGGAGAAATGAAAATCTCACAGTGAAGTTGCACACCGAGCTCATGGTGACTGAATAAAACAGTGTGCCCATTAATAGATGCACGAGGTAGAGTCAGACCTGGAAATGCTGCTGCCAGAGTGAGTTGAAGGGTGAATTGTGGAAAGTGCTCCTTCAGCAGTAAGGGCAGATGTTAGGTCAGCATCTCTCAGACCACTGTACCCATTTCTCTACTGTTACCTAGGTCATTTCCAGCGCCTGCTCTCATTTCCTGGGTATGTGATCTGAAGTCAGCACTCGGCAATCAGCTCAGCTTTGCCATTTCGTAACTCCTGTCCTTCTCAGTCCCATCCAGGATGCTTTGGGGTTCCTTCAACAAACAAAGCAAAATAAAACAAACCAATCCTGCCAGTTCTGCTCCTTGCGTTCCCGGGAAATCTGAGGAAGTCACTTCCCTGAGCCTCAGTTTTCTTATCTGCAAAATGGGGTTGAACTGACAGCCAGCCACAGCGGTTGTGAGAATGACATAAGGTGCCTTCTGCTAAGTGTGTAGCACCTCAGGGACACAGAATAAATACTGACCAAAGATCAGCTATTGTTGTCATTGTGCAGAAATGCACTGAGGACTAAAGGACTTCGGGACAATGTTGTCCATATGGTAGAAATGAATAGATGTTGCCTTAACTGTTTTAAATTTAACTCGGCTTTCTAAGGGAGGCTTGTTGATCCAGGCAGTGGCAAGGAACAAGGAGGGATCCTTGTGCTGCACGTAATAGAAAGGAAAACTGAGGCAGCATCCCAGCCACGGAGACCTGCATGTTAGATGTCATGCACCATGCTGTACAAAGCCCGGCCACACTAGGCTGTGAAATACGGGAAGGCGAGACCTCCTCTATGTAGGTGGGTGGAGAGGAAGAGGAACTCTCTTTCCCAGGGTGCTGCCTTCCCTTCCCTTCCAGGCATTAAGGGATCGGCCCAATTCAGCTGCACAATGTGCAAGGATGTAAATCCGATAATGTTGTGCCTTTAAAAAACAAAGCAAGCAAGCCGTGCTGATGGCTTCTATGGACAGCTGGCTCACCTGAAGAAGTGGGAACGGCTCGGGCAGGAATGCAATAAGACCCAGGAAAGTGGCAGCATGAAAGGGATGACCTTTATTTGCAATCATGGCTGAGATTTACAGTTTATTACTGATAGCTTTTATAAAGAGCCATTCAGTTCAGAGGTGAGAGCTTTGTCATCTGGAAACGCAATTAACTTTACCTTATCCCAATCCCCCTGGTCTTAGCGTGAAGCAACACTCCAGCACTCCAGCAGGATCATGATTTCCCCTTTAATTTCATTTCTGTCTATTGCATCCCCAGGTCCCTGGCATTAACGCGGTTGCATATTTTCACTATTATTATTTTCTATTATTGCTACTCCCTGTCATCGATAGCCAGGAGGCACTTGTGTATTTTTTTTTTTAAGATCTAAATTATTTGATTTCCAAAGGAAGAAACCTCAAAGCAGAAAGTCTTTTTTTTTTTAAATCGCAGCAGTTAGAGTGGCATGCAGAACCAAGACGCGCTGTCTTAGGTGTCTGAAATTAATTACAGAAATGGAGAGGTTGTGTAAAGGCGGAGTTGTTGTTTTACATAAAGATGGGACCCTCAGAGCTGAAGCCCTTGCACTCAGCTCCCATCCATGATAGACTCGCTGTGCAAAGAAAAGACACCCGCTCCCCGTGCCTGCGCAGACCCACGAGCGCGTGGACGCAGCACAACACGATTTGAAGCATGAAAAAATGAAAGCGATTTTGGCACCCCTGCTGTGTGTGTATGAGAAGTCCCGAAAGGTCTATTTTTGTTTCACAGGTTCAGTTTTATGACCCTCTCTTGTCTGTTAAGTCAGGTCTGCAGGAATTTAAGAGCCAGACACAAAAGCAAGAATTTAGTACTTTTTGCCAGTTGGTTTAGGTTATTTGAAATATAGCCTAGTATATTTTCCACACTAGGCTGCTGCCAGGTAGATCGGAGGAGGGACGTGGCTCCCAGAGCCTGCATCCCCAGCTTTTCAACCTGCACAGAATCGAGGGAGAGGAGCGAGATTCTACCGGGGGGCTTTGTCACTCAGCGGTGCATTGTCTGAGAGCTCTGAGGCTCCTGCAAATTCCCCTTGCCTCCAGAAAGTCCCTACACCTGCCTTATAAAACCCCAAAGGGAAGGACTCTTTTACAAATTTTGAAGGCTCTCTCTGAAAACTGTTTCCTCTGGGGTAAGGTAGAACCGAATAATTACTACCCCTGCGTTTTTCATCCCGATTTTATTGTGGCTATCATTTTCATCAGTGTTAGAGGTTAATATCCCTATTTTTCCCCTCCACTGCCTAAATATAACTGGGGCTCAGCACACAGCCAAACTAGGTAGCAAAGGAAATAGCATCGCCTCCGAAAGAGGTTCGGATTAGCCCATCTGAAACGAGGGTTTGGGGCCCTAGGGTAGGAATTACCCTGCTGCAGCTGATAGCAGATAGATTTAAACCCATAGTATTTCTTTTTTCAGCTGAGAGAGGTCGGGTTAAAAGATTCCGGAGGTGAATAGAGCATGAAAGGATGCACTTATATAACTATATTGGCGCCACAATAGAATGGCATCGCTAAGAATAAAAGCATCCGAGGGCCATCTTTAATAGGAAGAAGGAAAAGCAAAGATGTTTGAGGCGCACCTCCTTAAGGAACTCTCTCAGTCAAAGCAGGGTTGAAGGTGCTTCACTTAAGGGCTGTGCTAAACTTGAAAAGGATATTCTCGACTGCCCTTGCTCGTCCAAGTACCTTTAGAATTAACCTTTGGAAATCTCCTGTTTTAAATCTTGTTTGTTCCCCAAGCTGCGTCTAGACTAAAGCATGGAACGCGAGGAGGCAAGGGTGGAAAGAGGGAGTCATTTTGATGGCTGTCAGAGGAGACTGGGGACCAGGTCTGAGCTTAGAACAGGAACTGGCCAGGAGATGGGTGAGGGGAGTGGATATGAGATGCATTTTGGAACTAGAGCCTACAAGACATAATTTGGGTTGAATATGATCAGGAGCACGTGATTTGGGGTTCCAGTCTTGAGAGAGGTCAAGAGAATGACTTCCTGGAGCAAATGCATCCTTGCACATAATATTGTTGACTCAGTTCTAAATGCTATAGAATCAAAGACCATTCTCGCTAAGTAGATCACCAGTGCCTGACTCGGAAAAAGTGGTGCTCACTTAACCATCTGTGGCTAAGCAATGAGGCCCAGCTGCTTCTTGTGCAATCGATGCCTTATTTATTTAGGGGGCACCTGTAGACCAGCATCTTTGTTACTTACACTCAGCATCAGCAGTGGATGTTGTGGTATGAAGATGACTCAGGTGCACACACATAGAGAACGGAGCACATGGGTCTCTGAATGTCTCTGAGCCACCACCTCAGGAATCGTGGTGGGCCACGGTATGACTGGTCTCAAGCCAGCACAGACCATGCAGGTAGTGTAGGCTCATAAAAGGATGAACTCACATCCCCTTTCACTCAGTCTTCATTCATTTCCTGAATACCTACGAGTAGATGGTCAGCACCACGCTCTGTCATTGGGACTTGACAGTGAATAAAATAGACAAAATGGCCATCCTTGATTGTTATTCAAATGAATTTGGAGAGATTTTGGACCAAGTGGTCAAGGGTAAAGCTTAGCATCTCTTCAACCTTTTAAAAGGGTTGTACCATGGAGTGTTACAATCCCTGGAACTCAGTTCTAGGGCTCTTCTCTACCTGCGCTTCCTCCTTAGCTCTTTCCGTGCACTCCATAGCTTTAGGTGCCATCTGTGTGCAGATAATGCTCAAATGTATGTGCTATGCTCCTTGTATCCTCTGATTCCAGCTGCATATATCCAAATGATTACTCAATGTTTTTGTCTGAATGCCCAAGGAGCAGCTTACACTAACTGGAGACAGATCCCACTCCTGATCTTCTCCATACTAGGTGCTTCCCGTCTTGGTCAGTTTCTCCACCCCTCCTACATCTCCTCTGTCTGCAGACATAAGATCCTTTCACCTTCCCATCCAAGCCACCAGGGATTCTGCAGATCCCACCTTCCCCACGTCTTCCCCTCTCAGCTTGCCTCCTCCCGATCGTGGGGCCCAGGACCCTGGTTTGCTCTTGCGTCCCGCCTGATCTTTCTGCTTCCACACTTGCCCTGTTCTCCTTGTCAATTTCCTATTCAAAAGCCAGAGAAAGCACAAACCAAGCATTGTTTTTTTCCCCACAGCCAAAGTCCGAGTCTAGCCCTTCTCTGCTCACAGCCCCTCCCGGGCTTCCTGTCCCTACCCTGGTCTCCCCGCCCCTCTGCAGATGTCTTCTAACCCTGGTTTTGGCTTTCATGGGTAGCAGGTGAAGGAAGCTTCATGCCATCTTATTTGCCCAGGAACTTTTCTTTTTTACTTTTTCTTTTTTTGATCCTGGAATTGAACCCCAGGAACGCTTCCCCATGAACTGTATCATCCCCTTTCACTTTCTGTGTTGTATTTTGAGACTTAGTCTTGCTAAGTTGCTGAGGTTGGCCATGAACTTGTGTTTCTTCTACCTAAGTCTCCCGTGTCACTGGAATTATAGGCATGTGCCATTGTACCCAGCTGCCCAGGCCTTTTTTATGATTTTTAAGGGTCCCCAGTAATATTATATTTATAAATTGATTTTATCTTTTTTTTTTCTTCTAGTGGTAAGGATTGAAAGTGGCACTTTACTACTGAGCTATACATCCCCAGCACCTTTTAGTTTTTTTGAGACAGTGTCTTGCTTAGTTGATGAGGCTTATCTTGAACTTATGATCCTTCTGCCCCAGCCTCCTCAATAGCTGAGAATACAGGCATGCACCACGGTGCATGACTGATATTATCTGTCTTAAAGACCCCCCACTCCAAACTGCATAAGCTTTAGACCCCAGGAAACCTGGGATTGCCCTGTTTATTATCACTCTTCCTCTTTCTTACCTCTCTCCAGCCACATAAGTTATCTTTATGTTTTTGTTTTTTTTTTTTTAATGTAGTAGGCTCATTCCTACCTCAGGACCTTAGCACTCACTTTTCTTCTAAATTTCATTATGGCTCAGTCCCTGACTTTGCTGAAGTTTCTGCTCATATTTCTCCAGATAGAACCATAAGGAAAGGCCTCTATCTCGGTATTACCTATTAACTACCCTTTGTCCTTTCCGATGCTTTAGAGTTCTTCACTGACACATTATGACACATGTACTTGTTTATTGTTTGTCTCTTACACTGGAATGAAAGTTACACAAACAGGGACTTTGTGTCATTCAGTGCTCATTCCCAGAATCAGGCCAGGGCCTGGCTCATATCAGTGCTCTGTGAGAATTTCTTGGGTGACTGAAGGTGGGGACCAATTAATATAGAAAGTCTTTCACGAGAACTGACAATGTATTACAAGGGTAGAGAGAAATACTGCTTGGTGGTGAGATCTATAGAACATAAAGAAGGGGATGCAGTGGGACCTCTGGAATTTTCTGGGATGATGGAAATGCCTCCATTGGCATCATCCAGTATGGTACCCACCAGCCGCTGTGACTGATGAGCATTTGAAATGTAGGTAGTGAAACTAAGGAACTGAATTTTCAATTGCCTTTGGTTTTACTTCATTTTCCTTCATAACATATTTGATTAACTTATTTCATTCACTTTAAGCAGACACAGAGGCTAATGGCCACCATGTTGATCAGGATGGGTCTAGGGACTCTGAATCCTTTATCTAGGACAACACTACACAGCCAGATCCCAGAGCTGAGACCCAAAACATCTCCTCCTAATGTTAGAAATAGCAGCTCGAGATCTCCACAGATAATGCCAGTGTGAGAAATGAATCATGCTTGTCAAGCTGCCTCAAGATCCTCCCAGGGCAGGAACTTTCCAAGAACAGTATCCGATACGCAGCTCCACAGTCAGTCCCCCACTTGAGATGTATTTCACATTATGCTGTGAAAAAGTGTACCCCTTTATCCATTCTGCTTTTCACCTTCAGTATAGTCTCCAGAAAACTGCCCGAGATACCCAGTACTTTATTATAAAGCAGGATTTGAGTTTGATGACTGCCCAACTCCAGGCCAAAGTAAGCATTGTGAGATCATTTGAGGTAGCTACATTAGGCTACGGTGTTCAGTATGTTAGGTTTATTAAATGCACTTTGACCTAGATATTTTCAACTTTCAATAGGTTTTTGGGGATGTAACCCCATTTTAAGTAGAGGAGCATTGGTGATGATAATTTTTATTATTATGTATTTTTGGGGACAGCCAGATTAGGTACACACACCTGCCATATAAAGTCAAAACTAAATGGCAAGCTGACCTGTACCATGTAGAAACAGGAGCTGTGGGCCAAGGATGCGATGCAATTGTGATAAACACAGAGTCTCATCTCAGGCAGGGATGCAAACAGCCAGAATTCAGACAAGAACGAGACTAGCTCACTGCAGAACGGGTAGGTGTGAAAAACATGTAAGGCCTAGAGTGGATGACCGATCTGGCAGGGTTTGCACACCGGAGCTGAATGAAGGGTGTGGGTCCAGGGGCCGGAGGTGGGGGAATTATCTCCCTCTGCCTCACTCAAGAAGATTCTGACCACATCTGGAAAGTTAGCTGTGGTTCGCATCCCCACAGTTTAAGAGGGAAATAAAATGTAGGGGAAATAAAAGAAAGGCCACAAAAATGATCCGAATGTTGAAAAGAGAGTACCCGAGTGGTCTGACTGAAGGAGTAATTTATATCCTCCCCAAAGAAAGGCCTCCGTGGGGGAAGTGACCACAGTCTATAAATACCTTCAAGGTAGCCGTGTAAATGAGAGAAAGGGATTAGTCACCCTCTTCCGGAATGGCAGGCCCAGGAGCTGTGGCCTAAAGCTAAGAAAGAAAAAGTACTGGAGCCATTAGTAAGAATTTCTTTTAGGCAGTAAGGGCCGGAGAGGGGACAGAGAGAGCTCTCAAGGGAAGGAAGCCAAGTCCTGTCACTGCACTCAGAAGCTGATCGAATGAGATAGTAATGGAAATAAAAGGAACCTCAGAGCAGGGACTCATTATGTCCTGTGAAATAATTGGTCTGATATGGCCGGAAATCTGCCTTTGGCTGTGGCCCATGCATGAGGCCTCCCAGAAAGGTAAAGCCACGGCTCAGTGTTTATCTAGACACAGCGAGGACAAGCAAATAAGGAAAATTCCCTTCTGACAGTGGCTTTAAATAGGCCCCCGTTTGAAGTTTCATGCGACATGACCTCATTTGCCCCCCCCCCCCCGCCCTCTCTGGGTTCTTGGTTTATCTAAGCAGCTCTCCAGAGGAAGGTGGGCTGAGAAGGGCCTGCTGTGGGGACGCTGTCCCAGGGTTTCTTGCTTAGCTGGAGGGTCCTGCAGCACTACTGGGAACCTTCCAGAATCAGTCCTGCGCTCCCTAACCCACAGAGACAAAGCAGGGTTGTGGCTACTTCAGTAGTGAGCACCAAATGCTTCCTCACCTTTCTCTGTCCTCACCTGAGTCCAGAGGGCTTCCTGAACTGATGGCTACTTGAGTCTGCCCGTCATCCCGGGGCATTATCGCCTCCATCTCCAGCATCCTGCACCTGTGTGTTCAAGGAACTTCAGAGACCATATCACCTTGTATTTTTTTTTAAAAACAAGAAAAACAAAACCCAGAAATGTCAGGTGACTTGCTCAAGGTCACACAGGCTAGTTTGAAGTCAGTCCAGACTCCTGAATCTTTGCCCTTTGTTTTCCTCATGGCAATGTTTTGTCTTGTGAGAGGAGATAAACGACGCATCCATCCACCATGCAGTCCATACTGACTGTGTGGTAAGGTACAGGACACTGCAGTAGATTGAGCAGCTGTATCGCAGGAGATGCTGGGATAAGCACCAGATCCAGGATGAATGATTTTTAAAGCAGAATGTTTCTCTACCTCAAGAGGCTCACAGGGCATCCACTGTAGGTAACAGAAGAGACCCTCAGGCATCCATTTACATTGTTTCATTCTTGAAAAAGGTCTACTTTGTGTTCTGTTGTGTAAATAGTATTGATACACCGTGATGTATGTGTGTATATATATAAACTTATAGATGAAATAAACATGCATTTATTGGTAATGAACAAGACAACATTTATTAACAGATTTAGAGGGGAACAGCAGGGAATGCTTGTGTTTTCCATCTGTCCTTCTCACCTTCAAGAATTTGAAGAGCCTGTAAGGTCTGGAAAGTGGAACATGGGGGGAGCATGATTGTAGTAAAGATTGTTTTTCTTGTTAGTAGTGTAGAGGTTCCAGTGAGTGGTAACCATATGCATATTGTGAATACATTCAAAAGCATAATAATAAATCATGTGCTCTTCGGTAACAGCCTAAGCGCCCAAAAGCACTGCCTTCTAAAAATGTCAGATCTGATATATTTTTCTAAAATATTTTAAACTGGAATATCGGGAGTCACGTAAGTTTCTAGGATGGTAAATTGAATACTCTGACAGTCTTCAGTCTTTATAGATGACCAATAATTGCGTTGCTGCTGTTTCAGTAGCACAGTTAGAGCTAATGAGTCCCCTTCCGTTAGTGATCTTGTCAACTTGTAAAGCAGCTGGTTACCAGGCCAGAGTTCCTGCTCTACTGCTGTAGAGCAAGCCTAGTGTCCTTCCGCAGCCATGGTCGTTCCTGTTCCTAAGTTACATTTACAGTAGAGAATTACTCCCTGTGATCTTTGTTATGTGGCTTTAAAATCTTGGTAGCATAGTGATATCTGCTGCTGGAATAATTTTATTTATCATGTGCATTATAACCTCGTGCTATCTCCCTTTGACAAAAGAGGGAACATGGGCTCCGATATGCAGCTGGGAGGTGAAAAAGCTGAGTTGCCAACTTTCTTTGTGTGCAGTTCACTGTATCGATGATGGTTAGGACAGCCTACCACACCTGCCATCGCCCTGTGTGAGTACATGAGTGTGATGTACCACCCTCTGTTACTGCAGCCACTAACGTTTTGTAGTTACGATGCAATGAGCTTATGTTTCTGAAAAAACTTTTTTTTTTCCTTAAAATCGTAGCCCTTGATTACCATGCTTTCCTACATTGGAGGGATATTAATTCTGACTCTTGGAAATGCATATATCCAACATGGATTTGTTGATTGCTTGTTGTTTTTTCTAACATCATTTCCATGTTTCCAATTCTTGTATTTTGCTGGTTTCCAATACCCCAGTAATGTTTGTGTGTGCATGAGTGTGTAATCATGCACACTCACACACATATCTATCAGTTCATTCAACAATTTCTTTTCCCTAGATTGATAGTGAAAGTGAATTTTATTTAAGTGACTTGATCACAGTATCAGTTTTGACCCATTATTGCTCTGGGTATTCCGATATTAGCAAACCTAACTAGAATCTTGCTAAACTTTAAGGTTTTCTCATTTTACTGGCTTTCCTCTGGGAAGTTTGTATCTCTACCCTATTTATCTCCCCATCAAATGCTATGGGATAATTTTGATACTACTATGTTTTGTCTCCACCTTTTTATTACAGGCTATTACAGTTGTACATATTGATGGGATTTACTGTTACATGCACAAAATATAAAAGTATAATTTAGCCACTATCACTCCCCAGCACTTCCCCCCCACCCTACCTCCCGCCCCTTAGTCCCTTTCCTCTACTGATTTCCCTTTGATTTTTACAATGTCCACCCCCACCTTTGCTTTCCATTTTTCTCTCTAACCTCCTCAAATGACAGAAGACACATGACCCTTGACCTTCTGGGTTTGACTTATTTTGCTTAACATCATGGTCTCTAGTTCCATCCATTTTACTGCAAATGCCATAATTTCATTTTTCTTTATGGCTGAATAAAGCTCCATTGTGTGTATACCGCATTTTCTTTATCCATTCATCCGTTGATGGACACCTAGGCTGGTTCCATAGTTTGGCTATTGTGATTGGGCTACTCTAAACACAGATATGGATGGGACACCACTGTTCTCACTGGGCCTGCTCTGTGGACTGTCTGGAGGCTCCTACCTCAGGTGGCTTGCCTTCTGAGAGCCGTATCTCTTTGGCAAGTTGCATTCTTGTGCAGGGTATGTCTGCCTCGGTGCCAATATGACAGTAACCAGATGCCTTTTCACTGTGTGAAACATTGGCACCTCCACCTCCTGATCCCCATCAGCAGACATTGCTGGCTTTTCCTTTCCAGGACCTGGTCCCTCTTTCCTGGCAGCATCAGAAGAGGGCTTTTTTCTTGGTGGGTGGTTCCCAGGCCCCTTATCTCAGATGGCATCCAGTTCAGCTCCATGTAGTCAGAGAGTCTCTTCAGCAACATCCTCTTCCACTTTTGAGGATACTTGTGATTATATTGGGCCCTATCCCAGTAATCTAGAATAATCCTCCTATCATCAGGTCATCTGATTAGTAACCTTAGTTCCTGCTACAGACTTAACTCTTCTTTGCCATGTAACATAACATAATCACAGTTTCCAGGATCATAATGTAGATGTGTTTGGGACACCTTTATTCTGTTTACCACAAATGCTGATAAATCAATGGCATCTGAAAGCACCATTCTCTTGAATAGTAGGTATCTACTTCCCCCTAGCCCCACAGTACTGGGGATTGAAATGTGGGTACTGTACCACTGAGCTACATCCTCAGCCCTTTTTACTTTTCATTTTGAGACAGGTCCTTGCTAAGTTGCTGAGGCTGGTTTTGAACTTGCCATCCTCCTGCCTCAGCTTCCCAAGTTGCTGGGATTACAGGTGTGTGCCACCATGCCAGGAACTACTTTCTTTATTCACATACTTAAGCCATCTTTTATCTTTGGAGCTGTATCTGTACACTGGAAAGGGACATCTGTTGATCACCAGAGCCAAATGAATGGTTCAAGAAGGAAAGATTCAGAGGGATGGGCTCATGGGCAATAATTCTTCCATTCCTCAGACGCTGTGTATAGGATAACTGATTTGTTGATGTATCAGGAAATCTCCAGCAAAAATATTTTTCCTTTTAAATATCTTTTAGCTTCAGTAAGGAAGCAATTTTGGTAATTGAAAAGGTAGAGATTCTCATTGTACATTTTAAGCCATTTTTTTAGTTGTAACAGGTTTCTAGATTGTCAATGATTTTCAGTATTTATACAAAACCGAATAGTCACCTCATCTGGAACTCCTGAGTATAAATATAGATGCTCATGCACATTAAAGTTTGAATAAGAATGGTGGCATGGTGCTGTTAATTCTGTAAGTATTTGGTGAATTTGTGTAATACACTGTACATTACAAACTAACATAACATTATTGTGAAATGTCATTATGACATTTTCCAGGTCATATTTTCAATCAATCTAAAAGAGCTTGTTAGGAGCCTCGCAGCTTAAGATGGTTTGCCAGGTGGCTTACAGATGTACTTAAATCCTCATGAGGTTTGTGATCTGAGATGGATGAGGCATAGCATAGAGCAGGTAGAACTTTCCTTCTAGCCTTGGTTTGTTCTAACCAGCAGTGCCACCACTGGGGAATTTTTTTTTTTTTTTTAAATAGCTGTGGGTCTTAGATTCCTGAACTACCAAGTGGAAAGGTTAGCCAAGAATTTCATCCCAGTGTCAAGATCAGGGTTGCCAGAGTTAGCCAATAAAAATACAGGTGGCCCAGTTTAATTTGAATTTCAGGTAAACAATGAATACTAGTTTTGGCACATGTCACAAATATGGTATGGGGCACAATTGATTTAAAAATTATTCATTGTTTATCCAAACTCAAATTCAACTGGGTGTTCCCTATTCAAATATTCAGAAATAAAGTAGTTTCTGATGCAGGATGCCATTTTCCCTTCCCTCAGGTGTGGGAGACATGTTTCCTCTTGTGTATAAGGTCGGTTTTCAGTTTCTCTACACTCATGATGCCGGGTTGCCCCTACTGATCTCTTAGAGTTGGCAGGGATGATAAAAATCCTGTCTCAGTGAAGCTTTGTGGTTCAAAAGATAGGTTGGTATCTCAAATTTCATCTGTTATCTTCTTTTTTCAAGTTGGTTAGTGCTATAACATGTACATAGTGTGTGCAGAAACAAAGACAAACAACAGGTGTGTGTTTATACAGAGAAGCACAAGAATCTTTGCCAACTGTAGAAAGGCTGGGTGGATGTCGATCTCAGGAAGGACTGAGGTGACATGCAGCACCTTTGGTTTCCTCTTGAAAGGTAACAGCTTGAAAGGGAAGATGGGACTTCAGGGTAGCTCAAGTTTGAAGGATGAGACATTGGAAAACCTTCAAGGAGGTTGAGCTCGGTGAATGCTGAGCAATAGAAATGTAACATAGATTGACTAAGTAGTACAGAAGAGTTAGGTTCATGAGGTGTTCCGATGGATTCTTGCCTTCTTTGCTCCCTTCCCTTCTTCACCTTGCTGTGTGTCCCAGGAAACCAACCAGTATGGACCATATCCACGGGAGTCCTTGTTTTCTGGTTTCCAGCTGGTTTTGGCAAGTAGGAGAGAGATGCCATCAAGGGATTGGAGAGTAGGAGGAAAAAGGCTGGGCCACTGTAAGTAGCCAAGTGTTGGCTGCATCCCTTTTAACAAAGGCCCTGGAACCTTTTTGGTGTACTTTGCTTATAGCTGTTCTTCCCAAGAGACAGGATACCCTGGCTTGGTGTACCTTCAGGTCTAGGGGTGGAGATGTTCTCTCCTGTAGAATCAGTGCCCTTATCACAGTATCCTCAGTCTCTCCATCTGAGTGTGCCATCTGCTACCTGCCAGGGCTCTGGCTGGTAGAAGTGGGGATCACTCTCAGCTGACTGACTGTATGAGACTATGGGGCTCACAGAGGCTGTCACTCTTCCGAGATGACATCTCTCATAAGTGGTAGAACTGAGAGTAAGACCCAGTATGTGCATGTGAATAAGAAAGAAATAATAGTGAAGATGAAATATGCAGGGAGACTGCATACTCCATAGAGAGTCAGGTGATGGACTTGGAAATAACATATTTTTCTTAATTGCTTTGGGAAATATTTTAAGGAAACCAGCCTACATCACCATGTATTTTGTCTCTTTTTTTCCATTTTGAGGAAGTCAAAATGGAAGTCTTACATGCTTACTTAGGGTCTTTTAAAAACTTGAGAAGCAAATAAAAAAGTAGGAACAAGCTCCAAATTTTGTGATTCTCATCTGGTGCTCTCTGCTCTACAGCACACCATTTCTGGTAACTTCTGTTTATCCTCACCACTTTTCTTGAAGTTCACATAACTTTAACTTTTAAAAATGAAGATGCTTCTACTAAACATAAAGGTATTCTTGGGCTGTTGTTGTTGTTGCTATTATTATTATTGACAAGCAGAGTGATATGATTAATACCATGTTCCCCTTCTGAGATAATGGTTATGAATGACTAGAAATTAAGTCATCTTCCCCTGCCCCCCAATCAGGCTATTCCCCATGAGTTTCCTTTGCTGCCAGCTAACCTCAGCATCGTGAACAGGGGCTGCTCCGGGAACATATGCCACCTGCTCTGCTGTGCTCTCTTGAGTGTTAGGTGCACAGGACACCCTACCTGCCCGCTTCTGTGCATCCGGAGTTCATTCCACCTTCCCTACTCTTTCCCCACCAAACATTCACCAAACTAGCTTTAGTTAGTCTCAAGTTCAAGGTCTTCTTGACTTCTGTCAGCTTCTGACCTCTAGCCTTATCCCTATTAATACTTGCTGGGTCAACATCCATTGGTGACCTCAGAAGAAGAAGGAACACTGACACAGCAGGAATATGGTGCAGATGATAAGGGGGATGATGCTATCGCTTATTCCAGGATGCATAAGGGTTTGGTACCCCAAAGATCCAGCATGTCCTGGAAGACTCGTGATACATGCATAGGAACCAACCTGGTGCTACAGCTCAACAGTTTATTTGAGCAGAAGAAATACAATTTGGAAACTTTAAGTTCAGGTATCTTAAAAGTGTGAATCAGCTGGGCATGGTGGCACACACCTGTAGTCCCAGCACTTGGGATGCTGAGACCGGAGGATCGAGAATTCAAAGCCAGCCTCAACAATAACAACAACAACAACAACAACAACAACAAAAACCAAGGCACCAAGCAACTCAGTGAGACATTGTCTCTAAATAAAATACAAACTAGGGTCAGGGATATGGCTCAATGGCTGAGTATCCCTGAGTTCAATCTCCAATACCCTCCACGAAAAGTGTGAATCAGTGAGCCAACAGGTTTTTGAAGACAGATAAGGATTTTGTTAATGAAGAAAAATGTTGCGTCCGTATGTTTCAATTTTAGCTAATTTTACAAAACTGGATTTTATTCATGTTGCCACTGTAGCAGACTAAAGTGACATAAAAAGGGAATATTTTTTTCCATAAAGGATTTTCTAAAGAGGTGTAGGAATACAAGGGCGATTTCTTTTTCTTTTTTAACCCTAATGTCATATGATGTACCTGTCTGAAGAAATTCTGCTTAAGTGACTAGATAGGTCAGTAACATTAACTTTTATTCTCTCCCAATCTCTAAAAACTTGAACTATATTGAAATAAACTGAGAGTAACCCTTGGGCTTTCTTCTAAAGGCTAGCTACAGGGTTCAGTCACAGCAGCCCATTTTATGTGAGTTTCTTAGGCAAATCAATAGCCTGGCCAAAGGGTGGAGAGAAGATACAGGAGACAGAGTTTTTGCACCTTCATCTTCATCAGGAAAACAAAAATACCTTTAGTTGGCACTGTACTTCTTTTCCAGAGAGCTGGGCCAGAACTAAACCTATTATTTTTTTTTTCTTGGAACTCAAACTGGACATGTTATTTTTTTTGTCCTGTGTGGACCAAATAATTTGTGCAGTGTTTTTCCCAATTTAGTTTGGACTGGTTATTGGCCTTGAACCAAAAATGAACCAAATAACTTTGGTCACTACTGAAATGAAAATGTAACTGACTCAAGTCCCAGGTGTCCTTCCCTGGTGTTTGATTTAAAGTCTAAATTGCAGCATTTGGCCCTGTGGCACTCAATAGATGACCCACAGCCTTTCCCAGCCTCAAAAGTCTTCCTTTCATCCTTTTCTGTTTAAATTAAGTATGTAAATCAGGCCACCTTCTACCTGATGTAAGTAGCCACATCAGTGTTTAGGATCAGAAGTACTGTGTCTTTTGCTGAACTGATATTTTCCCACATACACACAGTTAAAAAGAGGAGGTTAAGAAATTTTAGAAATGCAAAATATTTCATGCTCAAACCCAGACACATTTGCATTGCAAAAGCTGCCACTTACTCTTTTGCTGCAGAGATTTTTGTCTTTCTTAACCCTCAGATAGTGACTAGGGTTGCTTGGGGAACCCATAAGATAAATCGAAGAATGTGAATGAGTTTTTTGTGTTTCTTTTGTGTGGTCCTTGGAGCAGGAGGGAAAGGCTAGGATTGAAAGGAAATGAGGGTGGGTCTTCTACCTATTTGAGAAGGGAATGAGAGGAAGAGAGACGGAGGAGGAAGAAAGAGGAAGAAGTAAAGGAATTTGGGAGAAACCAAGCCATCCAAGTAGAGTCTTGGGGACAGGGCAGGCTGTGCTTCCTGGTCCCAGGCATTGGGATTATCTGAACTGGCATGACATTGACTTCTGTGGGACACAAGCCAGAAGATTTAAAACCTGGCTGCTTGTAAAAATCCAAGACACACAGGAACCAGAGAGCAAAGAGCTACAGATGACTGTGAATCAGGGAGAGGCAGGGTGGTTCAGACTTCCTAGACTTGGGGACTCTGGGACCCTTGCCTGTGTGCATTTGACAGTGTCCCATGGTCCCTGGTTGCTTCTTTCCTGTTGGTTCATTTTGACCAAGCCGCCCACATGGCTGCACTTGCCTCTGAACACGGGGTGCCTGCCTTCCCTCTTCTCTTGAGCTGGAGATCATTCCCTTTTGTATTGGCTGTTTTCCTTGGAAGCGTGAAGCATTAGCTTTAATCAGTTTATAGAGCCCCTGACCTAATTTTACATCTGCAATAAGATCACTATGAATTCTCCGATTCCCCACGGAGGATAGAGCTCTGCCCTCCCCCTCCCCTCTGCCGTCTTTCTTTGTGATGGGTGTTAGAGAGCCCGGCAGGTTCTGTTCCACACTGCATCGCTCCAAGAACAAATTTATTTATATATTAATTTTATATATATATATAAAAAAAGATTTCTCATAGGGAGCCAGAGATTGAATCACAGGCAGAAACCAGATTTGAGGTTGAAGGCAGGACGGCATTGAGCGACGGCGGAGCAAAGGCTTCAAGGGTGGGAAGAGATGGGGATGGAAATGTGCTTCCCCCGCGCTCTGCACCGCCCCTGTCCCCTCGGCCCGCTGGCAACATGCTGAATGCTCGGCTTGTGTATTAGTTTCCTACTGTTCTGTAAGAAGTGACCACAAATGCAGTGACTTGGAACAGCACCCATTTGTGATCTCGCGGTGTCTGTGGGCCAGGAGTCTGGGTTCTGCATGGTGGTCCTCCCGGCTCGGAGTCTTCAATCTGAGATCCAGGCACTGGATGGGCTGCGTTCTCATCTGGAAGGTTAGCTAGGGGTGGATCCACTTTGGGCTCCCCCAGGTTGTGTGCAGAATTCATTTCCCCCTGGGTGTATTATTCATGGCAGCTTGCTTCTTCACAGTCAGCAAAGGAGAGAGTCTTTGCTGCTTGGAGTCTCTGACCTTGATTGAGACCCTGTTTTAAAGGGCTCCCCTGAGTAGGTCAGGCCCACCCATGATAATCTCATTTTTTATTATCTTAAGTCAACTGTGGGGGGGATTTTAATTATATCTGTGAAATCCCTTTGCTGGACCATGTTCTGTTAGTCAAAAGCAAGGACCAAGCTTCACACCTCCTCAAAAGAAGGGTATTGTATGAGGATATGGCTAAAGGTCACCTAAGGCTGTGAACCCCTTATCTACCTCGTCAATGCTCCAAGGTGCCCAGAGTCCCCACCAAATCTCACTTCAGCTCTGCCCTAAATGTGGTCAAAGGAGTGGGGAAAGAGTGTCCCTCAGATTCGGCTGCCTTTCCTTCCTGCTCAGCAGAGTCATTTGATAATTTACATGAATGGGTTCCTGTGGATAATAACCAAGAAATTGGAAAAAACTAATTAGTTTATTCATAATTATACACCTCACTCAAGCCCATTGGTTTCACCCTGTTTTTTTTAAAAATTGCTTTCATTTTGTAAATGCCCTAGACTTTAAAAATTTGATAAGGTTCGATATCAGACTTCTCCATGGTCTTTAGGACATGATAAATCAGTTTCAAAAAGGGATAATTGTTTTGTAATTAATAAATTGTATTTTATAACATTGGGCCCTGTACATTGAAGAGTCCTAGCTTATTTTTTTTTTAAATCTTCATTTTTAAAGACTTAATATATGAGACCTTAAAGGGATATTTTATTTCTAATGTGTTTAATGGGGTAATATGTAGGAACGAAATCCCACCTTGTATTTACTTTTTCTTCCCATAAGACTGGGAGAACCCCAAATATAAAGTTGCTCTTGGTAGTAAAAGTCTTTGAGAGTATTCTGCATTCAGAAAGCAGTCTTCCTCGATGTGATGGTTTAGGTATGAGGTCTCCCCAGAGCCTGTGTGTGAGACATTGCAAGAAAGTTCAGAGGTGAAATGATAGCGTTAGAAGAGCCTTAACCTAAGCAGTGTGCTAATCCCATGATGAGGATTAACTGGTGGTGACTGTAGGTGGGTAGGATGTGGCTGGAGGAGGTGGACACTGGGGGCATGCCTTTGGGATTTATTTTTCTGAGGTCAGGGGAGCTCTCTGTTTCTACTTCCTGGTGGCCATGTCCTGAACCACTTTCCTTCACACAGTCTTCTGCCATGATGTTCTGCCTCACCAAAGGCCCAGAGCAAGGGAGTCAACGGTCTATGGACTGAGACCTCTGGAACCGAGAGCCCCCAAATAAACCTTTATCATTCTAGTCTTCTTGTCAGGTCTTTTGGTCACAGAGGGAAAAAAAAAGAAAAAGAAAAGCTGACTAAAACACTCACTATGTGTTCTTCCCTCATTCACAGAACTCAAAGGCTGTGCCTAGGGAATTGAATCCATGATATAGAAAACCATGATATCCTTTAATTTATGGGTTCATGAGCATCAAAGCTCCAATTCCAGAAGTAAAGCTTCAGGGGAAGAAATTTAGAATACCCAAGTGGATAAAGGTGCTGGGAGAGAAGAATTTTAGCTTACCTATGCTAGTTTGTATTTCTGCCTCTTTTAACTTCTCTTTCCCCTTTTGTTTCTCTGTGATCTCTCCCTCTGTCTTACCAGTGGAAACATGCAACTCTGAAGCCAGTTTTGGAGGTGGCTGTTCTGGCCTTCCTGTTGATCTTTAGCTGGACTTCCTAGTATGCATCTCCCATCTTCCCTTCAACTGTGGCCATGTGCCTGATATCTGGTCAATGACATGTGCATAGAAACAACATGTACAACTTCCAGGTCATGTCTTTAAAGGAAGAGGCAGGCCCTCCCCCTTTCTTTTTCCTCCTCCCTTCTGACTGGATTTGAAGGGGCAGATAGGAGTGGGAACAGTCGTTTTTGTGCATGGATGGAAGCTGTGTTTTAGGAATGGCAAAGCATCAAAAGAGGATCTCAGATGCTAATAAAAATGTGGAGCCACTATGTCTACCCTTCACTTTCACATGAGAGAGAAACAACAGACTTGATCTTGTGTAGAACACTTTAGTTTTGGTGTCTTGGTTAGCTAGCCTCACTGATACTACAAATGTACCAGTTTAGAGAGTTTCAATCATCAAACATGGGGGCGGGAGAAAGCAGAGTAGGTGACTGTAGACCACTCACTCTCACGCAGACCTAGATGAGCTTTAAATGCTATTTTGCTAACTCTAAATGGGACTCAATCTGTTTTTTTTTCCTTCTGTAAAGTGGGAATAATAGTAAGTACCTCAAAGTACATTGTATAAAACCAGGGGATTCAATGGTGCACCAAATAGAAGTCATCTTTGTGCTTATTGAACTCCAAGTATGGAGCGGGGGGAGATACAGAAGTGAGCCAGTGTGTAAAGAAGTCCAAACTGTAAGTTGTGAATGGGCAAAAGAGATTAATAAGCAGAGGACTCCACAGAGGGGTCATGTCAAAGTGAGGAGGCAACCTTGCCTCCTTGTGGTCATACATATCTAAATGAATAGGAGATCATACATCCTTCCCTAGTTCTTAAAGTATCCCTTATCTGAAATGTTTATAAACAGAAATGTTTCAGATTATGTTTCCTTATATGGGGAAAGTTGCATATGCATAATGAGGTGTCTTGGACTTAAGTATAAACACAAGATTCACTTATGTTTTCTGCCTACATAAATTTTATGTGATCTTTTTGGTGGGCCCACTTTTTCATTGTGACTTGTCACATGAGGTTAGCTCACCCTGTCACGGGTGGAATTCTCTATTTGTGCTGCATGTTGGTGCCCAACACATTTCAAATTTCAGATTTTGGATCCAAGAGTGGGATTAGGAATGCTCTACCTCTCCATAAATGTGGGGTTGGGCTGTCCCCACCAGCTATACATCCCCACAAGGTATATAATCATTATTCTCTTTTCTCATTGCTGTAAACATAAGCCACTCTGTTAGTAGCGAGGTACAAAATGATCAAAGCCTAGATGGTGCATCTAAAAGAGAGTTTGTCATATTATTTTCAGAGACTGGATTGGAGCTAAGCTAGAAATTCCACTCTGTGATGGAGTTTCTCTATGTAGTTAATATTTACTACTGAATTCATAGTACTCAGTCCAGTGCCTGGTGTAGAGTGGGTGTTCAATAAATATTTATGGAATAAATGGATTTCTGGTAGCGCCAGTTCTCATGGTCACAAGTTTCAGCATGGCGAGCATCCTACGAGGGCTGTGCTAAAGTGGAATGAGCCCCTTCAGGAAGCACCAAGCTCCCCAGTGTTGGAGGTATTTGGGGAATCGCTCAGGATTTGGCAGAGAATGTCAGACCCTGAATGGGGCCAGGGGCCATGACTTCCCAATGCCTGCCAACCCCGAGAATGTATGTCTTCATGATATAGGTGTGGCTTGTGCCTGAGGTATTTGAAACTTATTTTTGAGCTTTAAACATTTTCATTGAAATAATCCCTGGGCTCGAAAGTTGCCAAAACAAAAGTTTTATGGAGAAGTCAGGGTAAATTTAAGACTGATTTCTGTCCCAGCAAATCACCAGTTCTGAATGGTATTGTTTTCCTGTGCTTCTTGGACACAGGGGGTGCATGGAGGCTTCAGAAACCGGCAGACCAGAGACAGGGACCCTGGTCCAGGTTCTGTCATTCCCTGCTGGTTCATCGTGCAGGGAACTCTCTGCCTTTTGCATATTTCCATCATGAAAGTCAGTACATCATAGTGTAATGATGACTTTCGGGGTCCTTTTCTACCACTCAGCCACGACAGCCTCATTGATATCTTGTCCATATCTCAGTGTTTGTCCACATCTCAGTGCACAAGAAATATTGGATTAAAAAAAAAAGTTCTCTACCATTTTCTTGGGGAGAAAGATGGAGAAATAGTTCCTGATTTTTTTTTTTTTTTAAATGGATGAAGAAACGAAATAACAGAAAAAGAGTAAACTGCCCCAGTACTGACTTTCACAGCTGGTGTCCTGGGTATTTTACTTCTAGGATTGCTTTCTTATGGTGACTGAGTAGGTCCACATCCCTAATGGGCAGTGGTAGTTAGGACCAAGGACTGATTTCCAACCCATGGGGAAGCTAGTTCCCAGACATGTGGGGAACCCCAGTGAAGTCATGTGAGATGAGGGAGGGAGGTAAACATCCGGTGCACATGGCTTCTCTGTCCTCTGCAAAGTGCGCTCCCGCCCTTCCATCCCAGCCTTCCTCATCTTTTCTCATTACCGGCTTTCCAAACCCCCCACCTCTTGCCATTTCAGATTCCCACAGCTGTTCTTAGGAAGAGACACTGAAGCATCTGCGAGCCAGCGTTTGTTCCTGCATATCCTTACGGTGACTAATGGGTAACACCTGTCCTGTGGAGTCCCTCCTGCACTCTTACGATTGGATTTATCACTGCTGTAGTTTAACCATAACTAGAAAAATGTAGCTCTCTAAAGTTCCTATAATGTTGAGGCTCCTAATGTGGTTTAAGTTATTCCTTGCATCATAAATAACACACCCGGCATTATTATGGACCAATATCCTGAAAAGAAAAGGCACCTAGATCGTAAATAATACACACAGCAGGGGTTTGAGGGGACTCGTGAAAATGCTCCAGGAAAAGAGTGGGTGCCTGATTCAGGAGGGGTGGGGTGCGAGGTTTCTAGGAAGGCTTGGGATTTCAGGACCCAAGCTGGCAGAGAAATGGCATCCTGTCTGTGAAAACCTTTCTGATTTGGCTGACCTCGTTGTGTAGTCGAGGGTCACATCTGGTCTGAGGCCAAGGTCAGCTTGATGAAGGACAGCAGGAGCATCAGTCCTTCTGCACATTTTTTTTCTTGTCCTGCACACCCTCATTGCTACCAGAAAAGGTGGCGGGGGTGTGTGGGGGGGTGCGATCTGAGCCAGTCCATGTTGCATGAATGATCTTGGTCTTTGTAAGGACCAAAAGTCACCTTTTGTGACGGCCTCTTTTTGCACCGTTCTGTTCTGTCAGTCATCCCATTGAGGGTAGCTGCCATTTTTTTTTTTTTAAACCAGATTAGACCTATTGGATCATACTCTAAAGATGAAGAACATGCGACCCCTCCAACAAAACGGTTTCCACTTTGCCTCAAAGGCTTCTTGTTCTCTTTGCTTTGAGGGAAGGAGAAAGAGAGAGGGAGAGCGTGTGTGTGGTGCCCTTTATTTGGACTTTTATCTCAACCTGGGAATACCTGGTCTTCTGTTTTCTTCCTTCTCATGTAACTCTTCATTGATTTTCTTTAAATCAAACAAGCCACCATCACACACTCTTACAAAAGAAAGTCAACCACGAGGAGCCCTAGGCTTGGAATAGAAGCCAGTCTAATTTTAGTTGCCAGTGAGCCTCTGAGCCGTACAAAGTGGTCAGAAGTTCATCTTGGCATGTGCAATCAGGATCCAACAAGAGAGGCCACGGTCACCCAGCCTTGGGGGGAGGGAAGCCGTGCTGATGATAGGTCCCACCATGATTTCATGATGAGGCAGCTTGTCTGCTACAAGGAGATCTTCTAATCTTTACTTTTGAAAAATTCAAATTGCTTCGGATTTATGGATTCTTCTCTTGGTGGCATCATGGGTGGGGGTGCTGTGCCTCATTTCGATAGGCCGCTGAGTGCTGAGCTCCTGTGTTTCTCCATGGGAGGTTTGATCCTTTGCCTTTGGCTGAAGTCAGAAGCTTGGACTAAATTTGAGCCCACAGGGCAATTTCCAGGATGTGTCTTCGGGGCCTTCACAGACAGTCCCTCTAAATCTTGTTATGAGAATGTCACATTATTTTAAAAAATGGCATCGTCTGATTTGTTCATATTAAATAAATTCCAGAAGTTCTTGTAGGATTTTTTTTTTAAAGGAAGATGTAGCATGAAGAATTACTCACATATTATGCACTATCTTGAAAAATAGTCCTGGCCCCATCTACTTATTGATATAATTAAAACTGGATTAGTAGGATGGATTATAGAGTTTCCAACGCCATTAGGGAGTTTGGGCTCCAAAAGTTTCCTGCCTTTTTACCTCCCTTCCTACTCCCTTCTTTCCAGTTCAAATTTATTTATGTGGCTATATCCAACTTACACAAGCCAGAATCTTAGACACAGACCTTGTTTGGCAAACACAAGGAATGGTGAGAAATAACATGGACTGTCTGAAGAGAAAGAATCTTCAGAGCTCAATCAGGCCCTGCAGATATGTGGGCGAGTAAGGGGGATTTGGAGTCAGGTTGCCTGTATTCAACCATAACTTAGTAGCCAAGTGACTGTGAGTAAGTTCATGGATATCCACAGCAATCTGGGAATTCCTGTTTTCCTCATAAGTAAAGTGGGGATAATAGTAACATCTAATCCGTAAAGGTGTTTTGAAGACTAAACAAAATTGTGTTTGTAAAGGGTCCATACAGTAAATATCCAATTAAAGGTAGACAATAATGATATGTTAGCATTATTATCATCATCTAGTCAAACTCCTGTCTTTTGGGTAAAGGGAAACTGGGGTTCTGAGATGTGTGAGAGATTTACCCCGGAACTCAGAGCTACAGGCAAACCTTAGGATTCCTAAGTGAATTATACGTACCATGTAATTCTCAGAAACCTCCGCTTACTGATCTCCTCTCACTCTCTCTCTTTTTTTTTTTTCCTGGTACCATGTTTGTTTCTTCCTTCTGTTGAAACAGAACATAGGTAGCAGAGCCTGCCCTCCATCCAGGTTCACAAAGCCAAGGCTGATCAGAGGTAAAACTCTAAAAAACAAAGGAGCCTTTTTATGAGAGCCAAAGTCAGATCTAACGAATGTTTACTTAATAAGGTAACTCTTTCTGCAAACAGGATTCTGGTGCATATGGGAATGTGTGGTACTTGGAACAGCAAGATCTGCTAATAGAATAGGAGCCAGAAGAAAGGTCAATACCATGATTCTGAGGGCACCAGAGAGGTGTCTGCTTGGTAGTGATGGTCTCTGACCTCTAAGTCACAAACCATGCAAATGCACTCTCTCAACCCAAGGTGAAGAACTTGGTTCCAAGCACAATAATTCTCTTGGGTGCTTCACTCCCTTTTGCCCCCAGAATGAAAACTGGATTGATATGATATTTAGAAAGGTCTATAACACACCTAGTCAGGGAAGATAATGGACAATAAGATAGTGGGCTAAGTTCTAGAACTTTTTCAAATGAAAACCTTTGTAGTTGATGTGGGTTGTGGAGCTGACCAGTATATCCATAAGGCAGTAATTTCTGAAGATCCTGGAGTTCCTGGAGTTTGTAACGTGGATGGAAAAGCAAAATACAGGAGATGTTTGGGGAGAAGTCCAAGAGGGTATAAAATGGAATGACATTTTATACACACCATTGATCCTCATTGTTTGCTGTAGTTACCTTCTACAAAGTTTCTTCAAACACTGGGTTAGTGCATGCTGAACCATTGCTCCTAGGGGAAATACAGGGTAGACCCTGCCAGCCTCTGGCCACAATATTTTGTCAAGCTATCAATACATAACCTTGTTGTATGTGTGTTTCTGTTTAAAGACACCTCATTTAATATATATTGTTGGTTCATTAACATTGAACTCACAGCTAAGAGCACTGTAACTCATGACTGGATAAAACATGTATTTTTCCTCCTAAAGCGTACTACACAGCCTTCCTGTGCTTAGAAAAACTAAATGGCACCTAAGCACTGCACATAGGAGTCATTGTAGGCTGCAGAGCCACCCCAAACAGCACAAAATGTAACAACAAGAACAAGAAGTGGCACTAAGCCTGCAAAAGGGACATCCGTTTGTGGCGTAAGTTGAAATAAAAACATGGCCTTGATCCACCTCAGCTGGAGACGTGCACAAGATTCTGTGCCTTTCTGCAAAGGACCCGGGAAAAGTGCTCTGAGTACTAAGTGTGAAGTTACAGGTCAGTTTTAGCAAGCAGGCAAATGCCCAGGTAATGAGGACCTGTTATACCTGCGAATATCATTTGTTGATACTGGAGATGTGAGGAGACTGACCTGTCCCCCACAGAGTATCCATCCTAAACAGTGAGGAGAGATGAGCTTGGACATTTGTCATTTCCATCCTTCTAGCATCCACTTCCCCTTATCCTGGTAGCACCTTGCTGCGACTGGGGTATGTTCTCTAGTTTTCACACGTTGGAAAAATAGATCAATGTGACAGGTTAATGGTATTTGAAGGTGAGACCTTTTTCAAGTAATTAGGATTAGATGAGGGCATGAGGATGGGACCACTGACAGTGTAAGTGGCTTTATGAGAAGAAGGAAGACGTGAGCTGGCCTGTTACTTTCTTTCCATGGTACCCTCTACCATGTTATGAGAGAGCAAGAATGTCTGTGCCATGCTCTTGGACTTGCCAGTCTCCAGAACTGTGAGCTATGCAAACATTTATTCTTGGTAAATTACCCAGTCTGTGGTATTCAGTGAGAGCAACAGGAAACAGGCGAAGGCATGCCTCAATCTTCCTCTAGGAAATAGCTCTTTCCACTTACTCTAAATGATTTGGAGGTCTGATACCTCTCCCAGCTTCAGGATGGATTGTGACCCTTGCTTGACCAGCCAGGGTGTTTTGTTCCCTTGTTTCAGGAGGGAGCAAATGACCCCAAGTTGGCCAGTGAAACTCAGCGTGTCCTCCTGCTGGGATTGCAAAAAGATGAAATTTGAAGTTTAGGGACCATAAGGAAGAGAGATCCTGTCTGGAAATAAAACCATGTGGAAGAAGAGTGAGGGTCAGCAGGGAATGAAACTGGATGCTATTTCTAAACCTACAAATTCACTCATGTCACAAGAAAACTTTGGAATTTTAAATTGCATGAGCCAGTCCATTGTTTTTTTGTTTTGTTTTGTTTTGTTTTGTTTTGTTTTTTTTGTGGTGTTGGGGATTGAACCCATGGCTTCATGCATGTGAGGCAAGGACCATTTGGATGTATTCTGTTTCCTCAGCTCATTTGAGTTGGATTACAGCTGAAAGACCAGGAGAGTCCATGGATGTACTCCTGAAGGAGTTCTGAGTGAAGAACAGACAGCTTCTCAAACCAGTTTACATCAAAAAAGGAGAGTGCTAGAAGCCACAGATACTTACACATAAACCAAACCAAGTCATTTCACCAGATCTCGGGGTTTGGGAATGAGCAATTTAGGAATTGGGGTCATCCTCTTGTGTACACAGAGCCCCAGGTTGTGTTTATCTTTCTGACTCTCTGGACCTCAGTTCCATCTTTCTTCCCTCTTCCTCTGCTGCTAGATCTTGCTCCTGGGCAGGCTTGGTATTGTCAAGTTTTAACACTGTTCCTCTTGTCAATTGCCCAGAATCCCAAACCCTAGATGAGGAAATCCTTTGTTGCCTCCTCATTTCTCAGAAGACCAGCCTGCACATTCTTTCTTCAGATTACTACCTGGTCCGGGTGAAATTGCTGTAAGATGTTGTGGTTATACTAACACACTGACAAGCATCTCTCATACAGGGGAGGCTAAAGCTTAGGAAGCATCCAACGTCAGAAGGGGGCATTTGGACTTTAGGTTGTGGCTGTCAGAAACCCAGAGGTCCCAGAGGATAGTTAACTCTTTTATTGTTCTTTCAGGAGCCCTAACTACCTGGTTTTGAACATGAGAAGATAGAATTACAAAAAAAATATATACTTATGCTAAGAAAATTGTTTTTATGAAAATTATTTTAAATATACAAATGCACAAATATATGCACATTAGAATGAACATATATATATATATACACACACATACATATATATATATATATATATATATATATATATATATATATATATAAACATACACAATTAGGCCTTTGTTTACAATCTCTGCAGATACAAGGACAGATGTTTTGAAAGCTGATATACAATGTTATGCATTGACTTAGAGTATATGAGTGTATTTTTAAAACTAAAAAGGCTTAGGACACTATGGGTTAAAACCCTTCAATGGTTTTCTATTAAACTGTGCATTTTCCTCTCCAGGTTCTCTAATCTAGTTTATGGCCCTACACTTGTAGATTCTTTATTCAAAACATTGTACTCAGTGCCAAGTATAGCATGGGCACAGAGTACTTGTTCAATAAACACTCATCAGAGGCTTGAATGAGTGACTTTGTGCCACAGGTCCCTAATGTAGTTTGCAACTATATATTTGTGTATTCTTTATTCAAAACAGTCTACTCAGTGCCAACTGTGGCATGAGCACAGAAGACTTGTTCAATAAATATTTGGCAGATAGATGAATGAGTGACTTTGTGCCTACGGATTCAAGGACCTTCTTGCGCTGGCTTTCAGGTGAGGTTCTCACACATTTTGAAAAGTGATTTGGAGATGCACATAGATTCTGGGAACCCAGATCTGTTTATTCTTCATAGTGGAGTCCCTCATGCTTCCTTTAAATGGATGCAAAAAGCTGTCTTTCTGTTGAGCTTTTAACAGATGAGACTGGAGGTATTTCTCAGAATAGCGCTCTGCCCAGTAGACCTCTAGGCCCCATTTTGGATTTTTATGCTCTGTAGATGGTTATCACGGTCCCCTAGGTTGTTATTTAGCCAAATTATGTTCATTTTATCGCCTGTGTCTTTCCTCATATTTCACTCCCTTTGATTTGTTTTTCTTTTCTTTTCTAAATTCCCATTGAGGCATCACATTACCCCTAATTGCCTGCAGTGTTCCAAGTCTGGTCTCATTGCTGACACAGAGAGACAGACTCTTAGCCACGGCTCGGGATGCCCCTGTGTGCGTGGCTGAAAATTTTACTAGCTCAGAGAATTGCCGAACTGCTTCGCTTGCCTTACCTCCTGACTGCTCCCTGCCACTAGCTCTCTGCTGTGTGGTGCGCTCGATGACTGCCATCCAGGAATCCCCTTCAAGTTAAGTTCCATCTTTAAGTTTATCCCTCCCCAGGTAGATGATCTGCATTTTTACACCAGTGCCTCATTGTGATATTTTTGAAATCTATTAATCAAAAATCTGCTCACCAGTTGGTATTGTGTACCGGTCTTCAGCTGCTATTGGGAACACCTCCCAATTTTGTGCCATCTGCAGATGACATTATCATGATAATAGTAATAAGATCTTCCCTGGCCTTCTTGATTCTTCATAGCATAGAGCTATGTGTCTTTGCAGATTGTGTATTCCAGGTCCTCTTCTCACATCTCTGCCCATTTCCTGTGGTTGCTGGTCTTGCTTTAGGATCTTGTTTATACTTCCTGTTACGGTGCTAAAGGACCCATCCAGACTTTCCTATATAAAAGGACTCTTTAAATGCTACTTACCAAGCCTAGGGGAAGCTGTCAGCCCTGGTTTCTCTCTTCCACTTGAGTTCCTTCCTCTCCAGTTCCTTCTCAGAGGTAAGGTACATCCCCTGGCCCTCTAAAGGAGATTGTAGATTGGTTACCGAGTGACTGAATGAATAAACCAATGAATGAATGAGTAAGGCACTAAGGCACTAGCCTCATCCTAACCCTGAAGTTCTGGGTGCAATACGGGAAGCTAGGGTGATGGTTACTTCCCACTGATTTTATACAAGCCCTGGTGTTGTTTGAGCAATCCAGGCAACCTCCCCGTAGGTTGTAATTCAGTCCCACGCAGGTTGCCCATCAAGTAGGAACTTTACCATCTTCTAAACCGAACTTTGCATTTATGCTTTTAACTCAACTCAGATTTATCCACTTCATGAGAAGTTCAACTGCATTTTATTACACATTCCAGCGTATGTGGCGTAGGTGTGTCCCGTCTTCAGATCCTCATCTTTTCCGTGGGGCTCTCCTACAAAGTTGTAAACAGGTTGACGTCGGGAAGGGATGCCTAGCCCTTTGCAACTACGTTGGTAATGCTTTACTTTTTCACCAGCTAGACTTTGTTGTATTATTTTCATATATTTCTTCAATTTTTAAAAAATATTTTTAATAACTTGTAAAAAAAAAGATAAATGTTATAGACTCTGCTTTCAAAAGACTCCTGTTTTGAAGGAAGACGTGGATAGCGAATTGCTACGATAAATTAGGAGAAAGCACTATAGATGAGATACACCTTGCAATATGTTGGCTCTAGAGGGGAGACAGCAACTTGAACCTAGTTGTAGGTGGCTATGGCATTACTGGGATATAGAGTGACAAACAGAAAAAAGCACTGAAAGGATCATTTAGGTAGAATCTAAGGACCGGGTAGAGTTCACCAGGCAGTCACAGCAATAAGGATGCTTTAGGGAAAAAAACAGCCGGGTGGAAACCATAGTACATATAGAAAGTGGTATAGGTGGTCCAAGATGGTAGAGGGAATGTATGTGAGAGTTTGGAAAGGTGAGTTTGGAAAAGATTATGCATGTTTTACCTGATAGGCAAAGACATTTGAATTTTTTTCTATAGGCCTAGGGCTTTTCAACAGGATAATGATATGATGAGATTTGTAATTTAGAAAGCTGACAGCTGTGTGAAAGTGGGGTGAGCCTGCAGGCAGGAACAAGTGGCCTTGAAGGCTGTTTGGTAGAGATGTTACGAAGAACATGCCAAACAGGAAACAGCATGAGCAGTTGCATAAAGGAAAAAGGGGACTTCTCTGAAGGAATAGAGTCTAAGTCTTCAAAAATATTTGGTCAATGACAAGGACTGAATAGAGCTAGAATGGGATCTAAATGTCACACCAGGAAACCCAAACTTTATTTATGTGGTATTGAAGAACTATTTTGGGTTTTGGGAAAAAAATTTTTTTAGAAGCCATGACATGAAATACAGTATTAGGAAGATTTAATCTAAGTTTATGATAGACTGAAGCAATCAGAAAAGGGGTGGAGACCTGTGTTGCTTTGGTATGATATGTAGTTAGTTCTGGGGTTTTGTATGCTGTCTTCTTAAATTAAATGACAACATTTTCAATGCCGATACCTTATAAATATTCTTTTTTGCCTATTGTGACATGTGTCTTCATCTCTTTCCATTTCATTGATGGACAATGTGAAATTTTAAAATGTTTGGTTCTAAATTTTCCCAAGAAGACATGATACCATGATTTCAAGTGCTTCCTACAACATAGTTGTTATTGCATGTATTTGTAAATAAAGGGTAGTATTCTCCCCTGGAGAGATTTGACAAGTTTCATTAAACTTTATGATAACAAAATAATTTGTTCTCTAGGGTGTAGATCTTAGACTCCGGATAATTCTGAGAAATCAAGGGCAACTGCCTCTTTTGGAGCCTAAGCAACTGGGTGTGGTAGGAAAGCTATATTATTTGTGAGTGTGTGTGTGTGTACGCGCGCGTGCGTGTTGCCACAGTCCGGCTGCAGCAAAATAACTGGGGGTGGGGGTGATGAGCAACTTGTGTACATTGATACAGCAGGAGTGGGAGCTGTTTGTTGTAGGACAGGAGGGGTATATATACATTACACACAGCTTATCTTAATTAACATAAACTAGATACAGCAGTCAACCAATAAGGAATCTCCACACTTAATGGCTCGCTGGCATTACTTCACAAACTTCACAAACCACTCCCTCTGGCAAAATGCCAGGTGCCATCCCGACTTGTTTACAGACCGTAACAGTGTGTGATGTAGAAAAAGGAAATTCCCTGGTAAAACTAACATCTGTTAGCCCTCTAAGTGAAAAAATTAAGGTGGATGGCTATATATACACACACATATTTTATCTGGGGAGAGCTGGCCTCAAGAGATACATGTGAGTGTAATCAGCACAGAGATTAGTTGTTAAATCCATAGAACTAGTTAGATCACCTAGTTAGGGCATGCTAGGCTTTGCTGAAAAAACAAAACTTGGAACTCATAAGACTTAACACAGATATTGTTTTCTCACTTATCAATCATGCATGTTTTACCTGCTAGGCAGATATGAGATGCAAATATGGGTAGTTCTCCACTAAGCAAAGATCTGAGGAATCCTGACTCTGTCTGCAGCAGTGCCCAGATCTATCCAGACAAACCCACTTGTTAAACAAGTATGTTCCATTTGTTTTTTATTAGCCCCTCTACTTTTGTGTGTTTTTTTAAAGATTAGCAAAATTGTTTTTCACTCAGTTTTAGAATTTATTGAACATTAATAATCTAAAACACAGCCCTTGTTTAGAAAAGTCTGTACTTTGGCAGTAAGAGGGAAAAAGGCTTGCCTCTTAATAGTAGGAAAGTTTAGACTCTGGTTAATTACAAGTATGGGGGGGGTTTAGTCTGTTTTGTTTTTATATAAATGATAATTTCAGGGCATTTGTTATCTTGCCTAAGGAATGATTCAGAGTACTGGATAATTTGGTTAATTTAACTTTGATGTTGGGGAAACCAAAACAGAATCATGCCATTATCTAGATGGCTGCTGCTCCATTGCCTTGATATTTTAAGAAAATTGGCCCTCCACACAGGAAATAGTCTCATTAGTGAAATCCCACTCAGTGTAGGACACAGTCCCAGAAGGGGTGGAAATAAGCCATTGGCCTTCTAGGAAGGGATTTTTCTAATCCATTTGCCCTGGAAGATAACTCTGTGTATAGTATTCTGCCAAAACACTACAGAGGTGCTATCTTTATATATCATACCTAGGAATGGTTTAAAACTAAGTGTTATTAAGCCTTCTTTTATTCCACATATAAGAAAGAGATTTATAATAAAAATCATAAATAAGAGACAAAGGAACTCTTTAGTTTCTTCCTTGTTCTTTGTGGTTTTTTTTTTTCTGCCTGCCTTTGCCTGTTCAGTGATAGAACAATTTATGAATCTGACAGATCCTCCCCTTGATAATGGTAAGAGTAACATAGTGCTCAGCCGAGTAACTCCAGGCCACTAAAGTTTATTAGACTGTGGAGCAACAGCAGCAGGATTGACGCAATAATCAAATGACATGCTTGATTTGGGCTCTCCCTGTCTCTCTTTCCACCCGTTCCCCTCCCATTTCCTTCCCTCCCTTTCTCCTGCCTGTAACTTAAAAAAAAAAAAATTAAATACAGGGAATATGAAATTGAATAGGTTGGCAGGGGTAGACTCTCAATTTCCACAAACAACATTCACTCATAAAGTATGAGAAGTCTGTGCCAAACGAGTAAATGAAAATAAGGAACATGGTTGTAAACACATTTTGACTAAATTTTTGGTTTGGATCGGGTAACCTAAGAGGCAGGGAGAGATCATTCCAGCCACCTCACTGTTAGACCAACCCTGGATTGTAAGGGACACCAGAGAAATCCTCAAAGCCTATCAATAACTTGAGTGAAACCAACACAGACAGGTCAGAGTTGTCAGGAAAACGGTGATTTGGGCCAAAACCAAATGATACTGTGTGTCGAAAACGGTGGGGTCCATAGAGCATGTTCTTGGGAAAGCAAAGCTTTTAAGCAGGCACCTTATTTACTGCCTCAATATGGTGGCCAGCAGCTGAATCAGGCTATGTTTTGGTTTGGCAGCGCTAGTTTGTACAGTTGAATTTTAATATCTTCAAGGGAGATTTTCATGGTTTGGTCCACTGGACTTCATCTCACTCTATTATCTTCTGCTTCTATATTTGTGGACTTTAACTCCTGGTCTGTGAATGCCTTTATGTTTGACCTCAACATCCATCCTCTGATCCTAGTGAGAGCACAGAGTGACTTCCAATTGAAAAGAAGAGGAAATCTTGAACTGGCCTCCTCGTTCTATCCTCATAAAGAAATGAAATTCAGTAGAAACTACTAAATGTCACCATTGTTCAGGGGACATGAAGGAAGTTAACATATTATGAGAAAACTACTATGCTGACACCCAGCACAAGATACCTTCAGCTTTTTTTCAAGACGGTGAAAGAAAAAGGTCCCTCAAATATCAAGAAACATACTTTATAACCAGAATAGTCTGTGATGAATGGGGTAATAATATTCCACCCTGCCTATAAAGAAAAGTGGTATGGACATTATTGCTTTTTTTGGACACTGGAGCAACTGTATCACTCATTTCTGAGAGGTTGTCAAAAAAAATTGAAGGGTTTAGATATATGACCTTTTACAGGAATTACTTCAACAATAGCTTATTCTACCCAGTCCACTGAAGTTGCAGTTGGAACAATGAATTTCCTGTTGGGAGATGCAAATTGTGGGCTAATTGTAAGATTTAATTCAATCTTTTTAGAGCAGTTCTTGAAAAATTGGGTTCCTGTTCCACTATTTTACGGGTCAATACCATCTCTTCTGTCACAGAGAAGAAATAATGGAAGGAAATTGAAGAAGAGGGAGAAATGGTAATATTTAGAATGCAAAAGCTGTCAGAAATACAGACTGGTTTGGAGGTAAATAGGTTTTGCTTTGTGAGTCGAAGTAGTCACAGGATGACAGAGGCATCAGACTGATACAGAGCACCAGGAAATAGGCATGCTATATGCCCACCAGATATGTACAATAAAGCAAAATGAGGACAATGATTATGTGTCTTTTCTTTGGTCACTCCAGTACAGAGTACCATCCTGTTAATACCTGCCTAGATCATGCAAATGATCTCCCCCAAAGGAAAACATTCCAGAAATAGTGGGGTGAGGTAGAAGACAATGTTTGCTGAAATAGATAATCGAAAGCTCTACCTTCAGCCTGTCAGTTTTGCCTCCTGAATAATTGCATCGGAAGCCCTGAGCAAACTCCATCCATAGATGAGCTTTTCAGATTAAACGGTGTCACCTTCAGTCATCAACAACTCCCCGAATCTTCTCTGTCAAGCACCATATGTGCACACCAGAGACATATCCAAAGGCTACTGGCAAACATCTTTGGCTAATGAGTGCAAATTAATAACTACTTTGGTACGTCATGAGAGATCATGCCATTTTAATGTTATGCCCTTTGGGTGAACAAATGGGACAAAGATCTTTCAGATACTAATGAATAGTGTCTTACAAGGATTAATTTGCCCAACTTTTTGCAGGGTTGACATCACATGCAACATGGCTTGATTTGTTGGGTCTGTGGTGGGGATTAGCTCTATGTAGCTATAACGGGGGATGGGGAGGAAGAGTTTGATCTTTAAGTTTCTTTCTTGTTACTTGAATAGGATGTCATTCTGGATCCTTCATGAAGTGGCATTTCATGGAGCTACTGTGGAGGGCTTTGCAGGCGGTATCGTCATTCATAGAGGTTGTCATCCAGATGAATGGTGCCCCCTAGGGTTGTTATGCTCAGTCATTGCAACTGTTTGCAGTGGTTTTGGTGGCTACTCATCACTTCTTTTTGGGTGACATTTTGTAATGCTAGTGGTCAATATGATACTCCATTGGATTAATAAGAATCTATTATCAGCAAGGATTCATAATCATTTGGAGTAGGGATAAAATAGCTTTTGTTGTTTTACACAAGAGTTGTATGTGTATCGTGTCTAATAACAAGGAGTAATTTTGTAGCTGTCTGATTTCCATACATTAAAAGTAGCATGTGTAATTTTTAGTGTTAATTAAGGGGCAGGGAAAGAGGCCTTCTCTTTTGTAGCATAAGTTAATAGTTCCTTTTGACTTTTAGGGAAACTTTGAAATAATTAATATGTAAACATGCTCATATCCTTTCGCCAGTGAATTCCTTTCAGGACTGTAACAGAAATGTTTTTATAAGGGTGCAAATGTCTGTTTAAGTGTTGTCTATTGTAGTTTGTAATAATAAAGATAGTTAGATATATAGACTTATCTTAGAGTGGGAATTTCATTCAATCAAATGAAGAATGTTCAAGCAGTGGAATGTTCTGGAATGGTAAAGAGTGGAGCAGTTAGACTGTCTGATTGGGTACAGTGGGCAACATTTACAAGTAGATAAGAGTCCCCTGTCTGTTTATAAGAATCAACCTAAGATACATTGTTAAGTGGAAAAATACAAGTTGTAGCATGACTCTAGGATAGGACCCCATTTGGATAAAAAATTTTAGGAAATACAAATTATACACAACCTCCCCATATGTATGGAAACAACTACCTACAGATACGTGGTTTAAAAAATCAATGACAAAAATAATGACAAGCTTTACAATTTTTTTTTTGTAATTAGAAATAGGCCTGCAGGTATCCTCATTAAGAATACACTTGAAGGCTTCACTTGGTCATGTTCAAGATCAATCACGAGCTCTTGTTGACAATGTGCATCTCCCAGGCAGGTAGCTGCAGTCTCACACTGGATGCTGAGATCAGCAAGAGTTAATCCTTGGCTTTTAGAACAAGAGGGAACTTGATTCTTCCTCAATGATGATAACCACAGTCTTTTGCGGTGGCTATTTACTCTATAAGCTTGAAGCCAAATCTTGGCAAAGTGCTGCTATGTACATACACTCCCTTGGATTCCCATTTGAAATAAATAGTCACAAATCAGGCTGACCACATCCACTCCCACCCTTCCAATTTTTGTGTGCTGCTCAGAATCAAAATGATGCAATATGGAACATGTGCCTTAGCCATACAGAATTCTGAATGTTGGTGGCAGAAGGGTTGGTTGTTGAACATTCTAGGTGGTGAACACTTAGGAGAACCTTAAGGAAGCTATGGAAACATAAACCAATCTACCTACACAGCCTCCTCAGACATCTTTTAGTACATAATTTAGGGGCTGTCTATATAATTTAGATTCTATTAAGATGCTATTTTTGCAGATGTTTACAATTTGTGAACTGGAGAAATGTCTGATGGAAAGTAATACTTGTTAGTAATACTAATAGTCATACTTCTCACAGGCATATTGGAAAATGGCTATAGCTTTGGTTTGAAGATGGTCCTGGAAAGGTAGCTTTCTCCTGTGAAGATCTGAATAATAAAACATCATTCTAGGCTTCTGCATTGGAAATTTGAGGAGATTATAGGGTGCTGACCAGTGAATTCTTGATACATATTGAAATATGGAACTACCGGAGAAATTTCTGCTTAATCTCAGTATCAGAAATAGATGGACTTCTGTTTGTTTCATTTTGTAGATACTGGGGACTTTGAAAATGATTACTGTCTGCCTTTTTGGCTTTGTTGTTAGAAAGTCCTAGAACAAAGTCAGTGGACGATCCCTTTAGAAAAATTCCCATTTTGCGTTCATTCATTTCTGAGTCCATTTTATACCCTCTTGTTTTTTTTTTCTTCAATCAATTCCTAACATGTTATTTGTGTAAATATGAAGAAGCTATAAAAATTTCTTAGGAAGAATATTTAAAAAGTAGAAATGATTAAATAAGTGTGGATAGTCCTGGAAAGGATGGCATTCCATCTCCAACATGGTGGGGCTCTGGAGTCAAGGCTCCATGGAGCCCATCAAAGAGTTCAGAGGCTCTGTAGGAAACAAACCACCCAGATTTGCAAAGCTGCCAGGATTGGCTGAAATGTAGGCAGGCACATCTGAGCATTGCTTCCACCTCTCCCACCCACATCTTAAACACCATTACACAGCATGAGAGGGAGGAAGCTACAGAGAATCTGTGAAAGAAAGTATAGAGAGTTACTCTGGGGGCATGACAGCGGAGCCCCTTCAGGGAGAATGTGGACATTCAGGGTTCAGACTCAAGTTTCAGACTCGAGAGAACTCAAGTTTTAGCATTTCCCTAATTGCTACTTAATGGCCACTTTGGTCCCAACTTGACTTGTGAAGTGAATATTTTTATAAAGCTGGTATTTCTGTATGTGGTCACTTTCTAAATAACCTGATTAGGAGGTGGCCCACTTTTGCTCATTCAAGTAACCAATAGAATGGAAATTCCTTTTAATTTTGCACTTTAAAAAAAAAAAAAAAAAAAAAAAAAACCTGTGCAAAGCCTAGTCCCACACATACTTTGGCCATCTCAGAATCAATTGGGAACATGAGGAGGTCACCTCAGGGTGTCCTTCAAGTGAAGGCTTCTTTCTCCAATTATTTGACTTTTTCCAGCTCCCTTGGATTTCATAATGAGAGACAAGATTGAGGCAGGGGACTGCTTTCCTCAGTAATTTACTGTGGGCTGAGAATCTGGGGCTTGGATCTTCTTTGTCCTTCGAGAGCCATGTCACTGGACCCAAGCCCTGAGAAAAAGGCAACAGAAATATGTTTAATCTTTAAAATAAAGTTAACCTTTTAAGTGTCTTTGCATTTGTATTTTGTGGATTTTTTTTTTAAGGCATTTAAAGCATTTGAAAATGACTACCATTCTCTTATGGATAGCATCTTGCTGAAGGAAGTGATTGGAATTTTTTTTTTTTTAATGATTTGGAAAACAAAGGACCAAAGAGAAACATGGGACAATTAGCCAGTGATGCATCTGGGCTTGAATAAAACCTCCCCCACCTGTTCTTCCTGCTCTGATCACAGCTCCCACGTAAGTGTCAGAAGTCCAGTTTAAAGGATGTTCATTTTAATACAGTGAATCTCAGCTGTTAGGGAAGGAGACTTCCCCAGCCTGCCTGTGAGTAGTCACTTCAGTGTGTGTGTGTGTGTGTGTTTGATGGTAGTTAGCAGCACAAAGCAAGCTTGGTGCCCAAGGAATGTGGAGAGGAATGTTAATTCTGGGAGCAACCATAACTTGATTTTCTCGATTTCCTTGAGTTTAAAGTCTCAGCCACAATATTACATTACCAAAGTTATTTGCATTTGAAATATAATACCTGGGGGTTGATATGTAATTAAATTACAGTGCTACCTCCAGGCTGCAAGGAACCAGGCTGGCATGCTGTGTGGAGGTGCCAGCAATACCTTTTGCCCTTCCTGAATGACATGACAATCTGAGGGCAGTGTCCCTGTGGGGACTGGGAGGAGGAAACTCTGGTACACACGGTTGACTGGCTTGCACTTGAAAATGCAGATGTGAAAGAGGTCATGGAGCATGGAGCATGGAGAGGAGCCCTGTTTTTCTTTGAGGCCTTGAATCTCCAGGCTCCATATTTTCTATAAGACCTGAAGGAGGAGAAATGGTGAATGAGAATCCCTGGACCTTATCACAGCCATGGTCTAGCCTGGACCAGCAGGGTCCTCAGTGGGAAAGGAAACTGGCTCCTCTACCCTCAGGTTCAACATTGCTCAGGATACCTGGGGTGAACCTTTTTCTGACCATAGTCAATAGAAGGAGTCACCATGGCCGCCTAATCACAGTCCCTGCCATCTTTCACCCTAAGCCTCAGACTCAAAAAACCAGCTGTAGAGGCAGGAGCAACTGAGGTGTGAATGCAGAGCCCTGGCCATCTCATCTCCTACAGGGTTAGTTCACCCAGGGGGAGATTTGTGACTAGAAGGTTGCTGTTGGCAGCTACTGAGTGAATGTTAGGAATGCTATTGGATACCCCCAGTACACAGAGATTTATCCAGCTCAGAGTTTCAAGGACTGCAGTTGAGAAATTGTAACAGGAGACTGTGAAGGAGTGGAGTTCAGCTACAGGGTCAACTACCAAGGTAGACAGTAGTCTATAAAATCCACACCCTGTGTATAGATTGGGGCTACCAGGGAAGTGGAAACCATTTGGGTATTCAAAAGAATGCAAATTTGATGCAGAGATTTATTTTTATGGGTGTCAGGGAGACTGAGAAGCAGAGACAATGGGGGAGGCCAGGCAAAGATCAGCAACAGCAGGAAGCCACTCTCATTCTTTGGCCAACGGACAGAGGGAGGAGGTAGCATTGCTGGGGCAGGTAGAGCCACGCACAGGCTGGGGGCACTGAAGCTACAGCAGATAGGGAGGCACAGAGGAAAAGAAGCTTCTGGAAAGACAACCTAAGGAGAGGAAAGGTAAGAAATTCTTGGATTTCTCCTTTCTTCCCTCTTCCCGACCAGTGGCTCCAATGGGCTGAGCCCCTGCAGGAAGCCAGCAGACATTAGAGCCTGGAACACCACCTTCAGGGAAAGGGGAGGGTTGAATGTGAGTGCACACTGGCCCAAGACTGGCCTGTAAAACCTCCTAGAGTCCTAGGAACTCTCCAGAGCATCAGAACCAAGAGAAAAATGGTGGCATCTTGGAGCAGCCTCCCGCAAAGTTCTCTTACATCTGGAACCATTTCATTGTGGAATGCCATATTCCTAAACCTTGGAGCCCTAAGCTTAAAAGAATGTCCTTGTCCTTGAGAAAGAAAGTGCCAACCTGGCTGCTGCTTTTTCACTCGGCCTCAGACATAGCCAGTATGGTGTGCTGCTGGCTGGCCTCGTGACCTGATAAGGAGGCTGGAGTCTGTGTGCAGGCAGCAGGGCTGGGTGGAAACCCACCTTAATATGCAGAGCCCACGTGGATCAGGCTTTGACTCATTCTGGTGGCAGGCTCCTGCTTCTTGCTTCCCTGAGAAGCATCCTCTCGGCAGGTCCTGCCCCTCTCTGAGCTGGGCTGAAAGGACAGGGTTGTGGGAGCTTAGAGAACCTGCTGGGACGCGTTTTATTTTTTCCTTCTAGTGTAATTCGAAGAATCTAGACAAAGCAAAGGAGATTAATTTATTTGTTTTCCATTTGAACTGCCCAACAGGTCCCCAAACTCACAAGGATAAAAGTGATGGATGTTGAGGAGTTTCTTCTTTATGAAAGTTCTATAGATGCTTAATTATTTTTGCCACACTTTTGATTATCTGCACTAATGGAGATGTGGAGGGCACAAATCAATAAAATCCCTTGATAATCCAAAAAAATCTCAATGTTGCCATTAGTGTTGACCTCCTCCCCCACCAAACCTTTTATCGGAGCTGCTAAAAAGTAGCTCTGTACCCCCTGGGCGCTCAATATATTCAACTTGTTGACAGGCTGACTGATAAAATTGTCTGATTTGGGTTTTATCTCTTTTTCCCTCCTCCTGCCCACTCTCTGGGGGAGGTGCTAATGAGCAGAAAAGAACAAAACCGCAGGAAAAAGAGACTGCAGAAAGCCAGGGTAACACACAAAATGATTAAATAGCTCCTGTATCCCTGAAACTTTATCATGTCAGCTTTGTGGGATTTTTTTTTTCTTCCTTTTTTTTTTTTCCTGAAGTAAATTGAAATAACTAAAATGGGCCAAGTATATGGGGCCTTCACAGACCCTTGCTTTGAAGCTTTGAATAGCATAGCTTTTGTACGGTATTCGTGTTCTGGGGAAAGATTTTTAATTGTTAATCTGAATAAATGGTGCCAGTATCACTCTTCATGCTGGCAAATGCCCAGGCATTTTCTTAATCGGGTTGAGGGCAACCGAGGGTTGGGTTGGTGATGCTGACTTAATCCCACTAGGGATGACTGCATGCAGAAAAGGGCTCAGGAAGCAAGTTAAAATGTTTCCTTGTTCCATTTGGGGTTTGCAAAGCATATTTATCCATTATCAAACATGGAGTCACAGAGACCATAGAAAGACACCAGAATGCAGCAGGCTGTAGATCCATGTGGTGCATCTGCCCAGACTTTTCTACAACCTCCCTTCGTACTGTAGGGGTCTGGAAGAATTGATAACAAATAAAGCATGTGAACAGGAGATGGCTTCAAAGTCCCCCCTTGCATTATTCTTCAAGATCCTCCAAGAATATCCCTGTTTGGGTCTAGTCTCTGCTAAAGACGACCACCCTTCTACCCATTGTGCCACGATGCTTTCCTAAATGAATTGATTGATGCTTTCCTAAAGTATGCAGAGGTGAAGTGAGATGAAAAAGAGAGAAAAATGAATTGGCATAGGATTTGATTCCCATGAGGGAGCCAGAGACCGCCGGTCCCTTTGGTCTTTGCTCTCCACAGAGGAATGAAGTTTTCTGTGCACAGGAGAAAAGCAGAGCATCTCCTGATTTTCCTCTCTGTATTTCTTTCAATCATTTTTATTGCAGTTGGCCAGATATCATTTGAAAATGATTTCATAAACATCAAAGTGGCCATGAAATTCAGTGTTTGTATCTGGCAGGTAGCTAATAAAATCAAACTCGGGAACCACTTGGATTTGAGGAATTAGGGTGATGTTTCAAGGTTCAAGCGTGGAATCCAAACCAGCATGAATGATTAGAGTCAGGGATTTGTTACAGGGCTTAGATCTTGCCCAACTGTGGAAGCTGCTAGATTGGTCCATGCGGATCGCTACCTGTGCGTCTAGTGTTGAAACTGAAGTTGCCATTGGTCAGTTGGACCAGTTCGGAAGAAAAACTGGAAATGGAACAAGGCAAGGAGGGACTCAAAACCCACAAAGATAACTGAATCCAGGCACAAACTGAAATTGCCAACTGTCTCTGACCATTGCTAAATTCAACTGCTATGGGTGACCCTTAAGAGAAGATGGACCCTTTCGTCAAAGAGCTACAGGTGCATGTAACTAATGACTGAGAAACTGAATGAGCAGAAGCAGATGTGACTCCAGGTATTACTGCCTGTCACCAGCACAATCTAGCAGATCCCCAACAATGAGTGTATGCTGCTGCCATGCCCAGCCACTGACCAATCTTCTGAGCATTAAAGAAGGAAGGGCTACTGTCCCATTTCTGCCGTCCACATTTTGTTCAAGGTGTCACTTGTGGACAAAACCGCAGGAAAAAGAGACTGCAGAAAGCCAGGGTAACACACAAAATGATTAAATAGCTCCTGTTTAAGCACAGTTCTAGTTTAGTTGACAAAGTACAAAGCCATGATTAAAATTGTTTATCTTCTTGCTTTCGGTGGGGGTAAGTTTCAATGCACTTCTTTATACAAAAGTTTCCAATAATTGCTACCCACCAAATTCCTGTGTCTTGTCTTTTACGTTTCTGTTTGCTTAATACTTGCTTAAAGGTTTCTAACTGGTTTTGAAGAAAGTGCAACCAAGGTTTAGGGTAACTCATTTATTTACAAAATGAATACTCTATAGAACACTTATAAGTTGATTTGTAAAGTAGGTCTTCAAAGTTTAAATCTAAAACTTGATTGATAAAAAAAATTAATAATCTTCAAAGAAGGACATATTTTGAAATCATTTTCCAAAAATTTTATATCTGTTTCATCACAAGATCTTGTATTTCAATCAGTTTCATTTTGTGGTATATGAAGAAGTAAATTTTAGCATTTATTTCCATGGAAATATAAAATGAGTGCAATTAGAACATCAGTCATTTGATCTAAATGAAAAGTCATGGATGATGACAGAGATACATTGCATCTTCTGTCACCTTGTGGATTAAGCCACTGTTTTTGACTTAGCCTTAGACTAAGATAACACTTATTCTGTAGTTATGCATATATAGCTTTTCTCTTGTCAGTGATAGTATTTTGATACCTCCATCAGGATGGTAAATGTCAACATCCATTTTGTATGAGTCACAAAGTCTCATCTACTTTCTTAAGAAGTAGAAATTCAGAAATTAAGATTCCTTTCAACATGGATCTTTGTAGATGTGCACTCAAGAACACTTCAAGGGTTTGTTGTAAGATGACAAGCGTTACTGAATATTAAAATAAGTGAATAGTTGTAGACTCTCACTATACATTAAAGGACAAAAATCCTATAGCAAGTGTGCACAGACTATCCTCAGCAAGGTGCATGATGGGAATACCACCAGCAAAGCCAGAACTCACTTTTTTTCTCTCTCTTTTCACCACCATTGACCAGAGGAGCTACTTGTCCCTGTGTGTTAATTTTATCTGTAGGTGCCCTACAAGTTGTCCTTGAAAAAGAAGTAGGAATTGCCCCTGCAGAAGGAAAAAGACAGCTGCTAATATCGGTCATCTTTCAGATCTATTCATCTGATAATGTGAGTCTTCTGTTGCAGACATACATCTCATTCACAACTAGCATAAGCTGAACCACACAGTGCAGGTCTACTGAACCCTTTCTGGATTAATTTTCAATTACAGCCATGACTAATAATAGTGCAATTATAAAATAAAACCCCAAGACAGATCCTAAAACACAGGCAACACCAGGACAACAGGAGTAAACCTCAAATTGTCTTGGACAAATGAGGTCATAAGATCACTCTACTCAAAGGCAAAACACTTTTTTGTTTGGGGTGTGTGTGTGTTTCTCTGTTTATTTCATTGCTCATTTTAAGAACCTGAAGCATATTTGCTCATCTCTGATCTTTCTTCATTGGGAAATGCATTCTGGGGAATCTTAGGCCTTGACAAAACCTTTTCTCAGTAACAAAACCTTGGTGTCACTAAGAAGTAAGTATTGAAATTCCAAATCATCTTTCCTTGCCTTTCTTAGGAGCATTGATCCCATTTGGTTTGCTCTGACCGAATTTGAGATTATTCTAAATATGGCTTAGTTTAGAAAGCTGTACCTATTTTTATTACCAACCTAATTGGTAGAGATGGTTACTAATGGAAATAGTTTCATTTAGAGAGATTTAGGATAATTTCTAAAATTATAGTGTTTGCTGCAAATAAAAACATATCCAATCTTGAAAACTCTTACTAGGGTTCACGTTTTTAACCAACTAGCAGGCATTTGAAAGAGAAAATTGGCTTTATTTTGCTAGCCTGTTTTATAAATTGTTATCCATCCCAAATGCCCAATTCTCTCTAGTCCGTTTTCCCAAAATATCTGTCTTTAACCCTTTGGTGCTCCTGGGAAGGAAGGCTGTTCTGCCATTTCATCCTAAGTGATGCTGGCTTACAGAAATGTTTTGGGTTAAAAGAAACTCTTGTTTGATTTTATTTTGAACATAATGTCCCATTTGCATTTTCTTATTGTAGCCTGTCACTTGGTGATTTCAGAAACTTTGCTGGAGGAGTTTGGAGTGTTTTTTTTCCGCCCCGCACATCACTGGTTTATGTGTATGAGCTGATTTAAACTGCAGTGATTGCTTAAAAAACACTATAGTTACTTAAAAAAGATGACTTTGATTGTGTGTTTTTTGTTCCCATCACAATAACTCTTTGCAGGTGATTATTAAATTAGAGATTTTCTTTGTTTTTCTAACAAAAAAAAAAAAAACCTTTTTGTGTCAGCGCCAATTATGAGTGGTAATTTTTCACATTTTACAAAAGATTTTTCTGTCCTACCTCCACGCCCCTCCCCCAGATAAAGAAGGGCTTTGACATTCTATGACAGGGAGGGTTTTTTGCATACACAGTGCTTTTGACTTTTCTTTTAAAAAAATCTGTTGACTCTATTGAAATGTGACAGGACAATATTTAACCTGAATAGAGGATGTTGACTCCTCTTATTAAAACTGACAGTTAAGGACGTTTCTCTCTTTATTCCTTCTGATACACACAGACAAGTCTTCACTGCTAACTAGTATACAAAATCAAAAACAAAAAAATACGGAACGAAGAGATGACTACCTTATAAACAATATATGAATGACAATTGCAAGTTTAATCTAGCAAAGAAACCTTTTTTTATCCTTTAAGAAAATTAAAGCCCTTTCAAATTAGCTTGATATATGAAGACAGACTGACATCATTAATTTTCAAGTATTCTCTCTTCTTTGCTGGCTGCCTTTTCTCTCAAAGATATGGAATATTTCTGCTGCCCTGGGCAGGACCACAGCGACACCTATGGAAAGAGTCCAGGGCCTCTTCTGAGTCTTAGGTGGAGCTGGAAGCTCTTGTTTCTTGGAATTCCTCTCTTCTTCTGTGAACTCTTGGAATAAAAATGGCGGACATGGAGGTTGTCCCTAAACTCATGTCAACTGACACTTGGTCTTTTTGTTTGGGAGAAAAAAAAAAAAAAAAAAAAGACTGGAAATATCAACCTTTCAAGTTCTTTCTGTCTTGTTGGGCCAATAAAGAGCCTCATTAGCATGAATAAGGCTTGAGTTCCTTTCAGTTGTACATGAAGTGGGCCTCTCAGGAAGAGCACAATTAGGAACCGGATGCCAACTTTCAGAGATAGACAGGAACCATATGGAATTTAGATGTCTCTGGGTACTTGCCTACTCTCTTCAGCTTCCATGAGTCAAACCTCTTCAAAGGAAGGGTTTCCTAACATACAATGTGCTGAATTTTTATGTGGCCACTGAGACTCAGGATTTTTTTTTTTAATGTGTGTGTTTTTTTATGTGGAGGGGGAAGGGGTATTATACAAGGATTAGCAATGGAATCATTTTTGTTGTACTGCAACTTGAATTATAGCAAAATCACAGATGGAACCATTTGCTGCAGTGTAGGCAAAGATACCTTTTATTCTACTGCTCTATACGGAGCATTCTCTCTTCCACATTTATTACTAAATAAGGTTAGTTCAAATGGTCACCAAGTTTTTCAGCACTTACACGAAGAGTCAGAAAAGTAGCTCTGTGTTCAAGGCAACCTTCTGTATTAACCATGCAGAAGAATCAGACTTACTGTGCGCCAGTACTGGTCTGTCAAGTTTGTCTTCAGAAATTACTCTATTTGTGTTTCTCTGATCTAGCCTTGAAAGGGGCTGTATAGGTCTCACGGTAAAGGTTTATACCATGGACCATTATACTGTGGAACCAATTCTAGATTGCTTCTCTCGAAAGAAGGCGGCCCCAACGGTGTTTCTATGGGATCCAGTAGAACCTAAAAAAGAGACCACCCTTAGGTATTCAGTGTCAGAAAACATTAAAAGATTTGGAAAGGTTCTAGTTTATCTGTGTCAAGATTTGTGGGTCAGGCTGCCAAGTCTGTCATGGTATCTTAGTTTGAGTTTCCCCAAACATAGACCCTGGGGCAAGGATTTGATAAAATATTTCATCTGGAAAATGGCCACATGTTCTGCTGTTAGAGGATGGTCACGCCTCTTATTAAAACTGACAGTTCTAACTCCCGACGGGAGTTGGGGGAGAGGAAGGTGGCACAGGAGGGATGTTATACAGTTGGTTAGCTCTTTGGGTACCTGGAGCTTTCTTCTTTTGGATCCCATCAGAGACTTTAAGGACCACCCATTACAATGGGACCATTGAGGGACTGGAAAGCTACTTATCCACAATTCACAGCCCTTGTTGGTTGGGGGGTCACTGCTGAGTATTAGCTTCCCAGCATAGCACGTGTCTTTTCTTCACTGGTGGGATACATGGCCTTGACTGAACAAAGCAGAATGGAAGTGTCAGTGGAAATTGTCTACGGGTTACTTCTGTGGTTGAGCAGCTGGAGTACCCTTGGTTCACATAGTTTAGAGAATTAAGCACTGTTACAACTGAGTATGCATGTGTGTGTGTGTGTGTGTGTGTGTGTGTGTGTGTGTGTGTGAGAGAGAGAGAGAGAGAGAGAGAGAGAGAGAGAGAGAGCATATGCAAGGGGGATGATTCTTTGTGTGAAGGTGTGTATTAGTGCTCTGACTTTCAAGCAGAGGCACATGGCTCTTGTTAGACACAGAGGGGAAATTGTTACAGGAAGTAGGACGGAGCTAGAACTTTTCAAGTTCTTTCACTGGCTGTTGTACCTCTAACGGAATATAAAAGGCAAAAAGGAGAGACCCTTGAATGACCTGGAAGAGAAACCCATGAAATGAACAACACAGTTGCTAGGAAAGCACAAGGGTTATACAGCAGATGGAGTTATGGGCCTTGGCAAGTGATGGTTTCTCTTTATGTCACCAACTATTCATTCTACACAGTATGGTGCAGTAGAACTTTCTAAAAGATGGAACTACTCCATATCTTGGCTGTCCCTTAAGACATCTGGTCATTGCAGGTAGCTATTGTGACTGAATTAGTTAACTCAAGCTACTATAACAAAATACCACAGACTGGATGATTTAAATAACAGAGATTTATTTTCTGGCAGTTCTTACTCAGCTCTGATAGTCTAAGATCAAGGTGTCAGCAGTGTTGATTTCATGCTGAGGCCTGTTAGGTTGGCTTACAAAAACTACCTCTCTGTCTCACATGGTCATTTCTCTGTATATTTGTACAGTCCTTGTCTGTTTGTCTTTCTCAACCAAATTTCTTCTTTTTATAAGACACCAGTCAGACTGGGTTGAGACCCATCCTGAAGACCTCTTATCAGTTTAACCACCTCTTTTAAGACTTTAGCTCCAAAGACAGCCGACATTTTAAGATACTCGGAGTTAGAACTTTAACATGTAAATGACGGGGTACAATTCAGTCCATATCAGTAACTGAAGAGCTAAATTTCTAATTTTAATGAAACTTGCATATCCACTTGTAGCTAGTGGCTACCATGTTAGACAGTGTGGTGCTGGAAGATCCATCTGTTAGCCTTCCTCCCATGAGTTTAGAAAAGTCCAGAGCAGTGGGGTTTCTCCTTAACCACAAAGGAGACGGTTCAAGTGGCACCCCAGCCAAGGAGTTGTGTCCTAGCACATGTCTACATCAGAGTCCGAACTCTTGTAAAGCAGCGAAATTCCAGGCTGGAAGAGACAGAAATGCAGATCCTGAAGTCAAAAATTAAATGGAGCCTCTGGCCGAAAAAGGGTCAGAAACCTAGAAGCTGGATGTCAGCAGAAGATGATAGTGGAATAGAACATACTGAGCCCCAGACACGTGTTACAACTCTGGTTATAATGGGTGTCGTCTTACTCTTGAGCTGCTACAACCCTTGACGGTAGAAGGAAAACTAAAATTTGTTAGCCAGGGCTAACTCCATTTCTTCTAGTTTAAAACAGTCTATAGGTTGGCTTCTTTCTGTTTCGGATAAGCATTAGGTTAATGAATGATTCAGACATCCTTCCAGGGAGGGCTGTTTCTTTGTTCTGGAACCACCTAATCTCACAGCAACTTTTTTTTTTTTCAGTAGCTTCTGGATATAGGGGGAGAGTGTGTCTTGTTGATGGCAACTGATAAGAAGGTATCCCCAGTAAGCATGCTGTCCGTGGGTCTCCTCTATGGCTGGGTAACCTGGCTAGGTCCTAGACATTCAGTGCTGATGCCCACTGAGATTAAACTGGACCTGGCTGGTCTCTCCAGGGTCTATGTTGGGCTCACAATGTGTGATATCATCTTGTATAGAAGTTTTTTTTTTTTTTAATCATTCTATATCCACCCTTTGGGGGGGTACCTGGTCCTCCTTGATGATCTATATCCTAGCACAGACTCTGAGAACAAGGGGGATACCTCTAGCACCATGATTCTTAACAGAGAATGACTTTTCTCCTTCCCTAGGGGACATTGTTAATATCCAAAGATATTTTTGGGTGAGTGCACACATCCTGTAATGCATAGAACAACCCACAACAAAGAAGTAAAAAAAAAACTTCCTCCTAGCCCATTCATTTAGATGCTCCCTTTGACCATTTCTGAACAACACTTTGGTAGCCCCATATCTCTTGGTGCCATGCTTAAAGTGGGGACCACTTTGGGGAGACTTGGAGCTTGACCTTACCAGGAGAATCAAAGAACAAGTCCCACCATGTTGAAAGAAATATGTATTTAAGATTTTTATCACCTCTTGATCCTAAACTTTCTCTGGATTTTTGACCCCAGAGGGAAAGTCAAAGTATTTGTACCCAACTTGTTACTTGCTTCCGTTTTGCATCATTGACATTTGCTTTGTCCTGCATCTGATTGGGCTCCCACCAGAGGAGCTTTTGTGTGTCTTGCCTTCCCTTCAAGGGATGCCCATTTATTTAATGGAAGGTGACAATAATCTATAGTAGGGGAAATTAATAGTTTAATATTTCCAAAACATCCTCCTCCCCATTATGCTCTGGCTAATAGCTCCGGCTAATGGGGTTACTACAGATTTGTTCGGTGGGCGCATGGTGCCTAGGTGTGTCGGACTGGCATAAAGCTGGGGTATCTGGGAAACTGCCCTTTTCTGTCACTTGAATCCCTCATGGTGTGAAGGGGAAATCCCATTTCCATTCTTGGCAGTAGTGCTCATCCTTACTTCCAAACAGCTTAAACCATGTGCTTAACCTCATTTCAAGCAGATGCTAAGTGAAGAGCATTAGAGTAGGAGGTGAAGAAAGGGACTTTGGGAGCTCCTCATTGCTTCCCCATCCCCTTCTCTTACCCAGCCCTAAGCAGTCTCTACTGGAGTCCGTTCCCTGGCCCCCACCCCAGCTGTGACACACCCATCCAGACCAGTAGCAACAGTAAGAAATGGAAATGTGTTGAGAGGAACAAGCTTCTGCCTCCGTGGGGCTCCCAGCTGCCTTGTTGGCCTGTGCTACCGATGGCCACAGTTGGCTCTGCCCTTGGCACCTCATGGGCCATCGTGGGTGCTTTTTCTTTGGCAGCATGATGCAGGAGAGCTGTTGGCCTCCAGGCCCGTGCATCCATCTCCCTCACTGCTGTCTCAAGGAAGCAGAGCCCTTTGTGGCCAGTTCTTGGCAAAATGCACAACATTCTAAATCAGGCTGGGCCAAGAAATACAGGCCTCGTTTTCTTTTTATATATGAAAGCCTTTTTTTTTTTTTTTAAAGAAAAAAATCTTTAAATTTGTTCTTCAAGAAGAAATAAACCTTTATTAGACCCTATGTATTGCTGTAAATTTGATTGACCAGATGTTTGTCAGATTTAATATACGCTGTTTAAAAAGTTGTTTTCTACATCTCGGCCGAGGCCCATTCTGGTGAGGAAGGAGCCGGTTTATAGGAAACAATGAAATCATTTTTTACACCTTACAGATGCTCTAATCCTATTACAGACTGAGGTGTTTAAAATTCTTGGTGTTTTTTCACTTGACTTTTATGGGGGGAGTGATTGTGGAAGGAGAGGACCAAGGCAAGAAAATATTTCAATGAAGCATTCGCTCGAGGTGAGTGGAGGGAGGGACGGGCACCTGGAGTGGTCAGGGCTGTTGAACAGTCTGAGGGTTGTGCTTTCAGGGACTCTTTGTGGTTGGTTTTGCTTTCTGGCCCTGGCTACTGACTAACACTGAAAGACCACTGCCGGAACTTTGATCGATGATGCCAAGCTCTTGAATCCTGGGAAGCTGCTCTGCTGGGGAATTTGGGACTCATTTCTCTCCAACAGCTCTAAATGGAATATGGCTGCCAGTACCCCCTGTGGCTCTCTCCTGAAAACAGGCTATTAGTATGGCTCTCAAAAAAGATGGCAGACCCAAATGCCTATCAGGGCCAGGTGACTAGCACCCCAGATCTCACCAAAGGGACCACAGGGCCCTCAGTTCTGCACCTTGTTGCCCTGTGGGGATGTGAGTCCAGCAAAGAAATGTCTCCTAAGGCTCAGCACACAGAATTCCCATGCAGGGTCTATTCTTCCTGCGGACCCCGTGTTTTCAGATCTTGTTGTAGTATCCATCCCATGAGAATTCGTTGTCTCCAAATAGGAATTACTGGCCCTAGTAAAAATGGTTTTAAACTTTGGAAGCTCTCATTGTTACATGAGGGTATTCAATAGGTGAGATTATTATGTATTATCCCCATTTTCTTTTATGAAAGAAAGGACATTTAGATATTCCCCCATTTGTTCCCAGTCACAGTTCCTCCTCCGAAGAAGAGTAGGAGAAAAGGAAAAAGGTCATTTCATATGTAAGAAACCTCTTTAGAATAACTTTATTTCTGCAGAATTTCATCCAGTTACCCTGTTTTCTTTAATTTCCTAGTGAACACTCCATCGCAGGCCAGTGGTGATCTACAAGCCTTGAGTAGATTGATTCTACCGATTGACCCTGGCATAGATTGCTTTTTCAAAAATTTGTTTCAGTTTAACATACCAGGCTTTATTAATTTCCACATTTGCCATTTTTTTTTAATGAAAACATTTTATTTTTATATGGTGCCGAGGATCCAACCCAGTGCCTCATGCATGCCAGGTGAGCGCGCTACCACTTGAGCCACATCCCCAGCCCCAGATTGCTTTCTTAACAGCACCAAAATGATGATGGTGATTGCTGAGAGCCACAGCGAGTTGAAATGGCCCCTGGCATTTTACCAGAAGTATGGTTGAGAGGTGAGCCATTAAGATGATGTTGGATTGAAACAGGTTGTGTATTCAATTGTGTATTAGACCTTTACTGTCCGGTAATAGGATGGCTCTTGCTGCCTCAGGCGCCTGCTACTTAGGAGTTCCCTTTGAGTTCTGGTGGGGTTCCGAGAGTGAGTCGCTGCCACGCAGCCCCGGGGAGGGAGTTCTGGTTAGGGCCGCGTGGGTGGCATTCATGTGAGTTGGGAAATAGTTTGTTCCTGCTTGAGTGGCTCGTGATTTGTGCCCAGCCAGACTGAGGCAGGTGATCTTGGGTTTCACCTTGTCCCTCACCAGTCTGCAGCCTGTGGCTTCTGACATACAAAAGGGTTCATGAGATTTGAAAGAACCTTGAAGATTGTTGGATTCAACAGTTTATCCTACATTTGAAGCCGTTGTTTGCTGGGTCATATAAGCTCACTGGCTCAATAGCCTGTTCCATAACTATTTAAGTAACATGAGAGAAATGGGATTTTTTAAATTACAAAAATAATACAAGCAAAAAGGAGAAAAATAAGTATAGCATGGTTCTACTTCTGTGTGAAAAGCTCTATAAACCTTTAGATGCATTCCATCTTATCTTTTTTTCTAATTGTGTGTTTATTTGGGATGTTCTTGCCTGTGCTGTTTTTACTTCAGTTCATGGTGAACATTTTTCTTTACTCAGTAATCCTCAATGACACTTTTTAATAGCTCAGTAGCATTACATTTTATGACATAATTTAATGTTTATGGTTACATATTCATATTATGTCTCATTTTTAATTTTCTGAGCAACAGTAGAATCAATATCTTAGTAGCTGGAGAACCCACCTTCTGAATATTTTATTTTGCTTATTCTTTCTTTTTAAAAATAGTTCCCTAGATCGCTATGAAATTTCTTATACCTAAATGCAAGTTCAATTCATCTGTATTCTCAGGCTAAACTATGTATAGATTCTTTAGGGAATCAACAGTGGAAGATAATTCTGTGGCCAATGGGTATGTTTCTCAGAGTAGGTGTTATTAGACAACTTGTGAACAGCAGCCCTGAGTCACTTTGGTAAAAACGATGGCAAATCCTGGTCACACTGATAAAAGAGAAAGCATTTACACCCCATCATCAGGTCTTAGCATGTAGCTCTGGGACCATCACTAGTCAAGAAGCCATGTGTTTGAGTATCGATGGGTGAGTTCCATCCTAAAACAGTTGAAAATGTACGAATAGAGTTAGAATTGACTCTGATTTAACTATTTGGCTTGGGAAGAGATGGGAAATGCTTTGCTCTAAGTATCTGGCTGCATCTTCCTATATTATTTAAATAGATTGAAAAAAATTATAAAATGTACCTTTTCCAGAGAGATTTAGAATCTCTTTGTGTCAGATCCAGTTTGTACAGAAATGTGGTAAATCTTCCTTGTGAGCCCTTCTTATCCAGATTATTGGAGGCAATTTCATTAAATGTGTCATGGTTTATATCCCCATTCAGAATCTTCTCGCCATATACCTCACCTTTACAATTTAGTTCTTTCTTAGGGAAAAAAATGCACTTTTCTGGAGATTTGGGCATATCTAATTTTCATGCTATTGTATTTTTAGAGTACTCTGCCTACTGTATTTTGAACTATCTTCTCTGAATGGGAGATGAGCAAAAAGAACTTCTGCATTTGAAAGAGGTTTAATTTTGCTGCCTAAGAATCACAGCCAAGTGTGAGAGGATTTCTTGGTTCATAAAGTCAAGGTTAATTTTAGAAAAATAGTGTTGGTGTCCCAGTTAGCTTGAAATTGAATTCTGACAGTTGGAATTTGTTAAATTCATTCTGCATTTTTCACAAATCCACATGAGCAGTGCTCCAAGGTGCTATCAACTGACTGAATATCACCTCACCCTCCTTGTTTTTTGAAACATTATCTCTGACCAGTTTGTGCATACTTATTATTGCCTATTGCTACATTGGTATATAAGTGTCATGAGGGCAGGAAATAGACCTATTGGCTAGCTGAGCCCTAGCATACAGGAAGTGCTCAATAGATATTGAATGAGTGAATGAATGAATGAATTCCCAAAACTGAATACATAACTAGTGGTATTATTCATGTTGCTAAAAATGTTTCTGAGTCATGAATATTGTCAAGAGTTAGTTGAGATATTGTTCTACATTCTGAGCTGAGTTAAATCAATGACTACCTCCTTGTATGTATCTTTAGAACCAATACTTTACTCAATAAGGATGGGGCAATGGGAACACCTTTGTCCAGGTGTGGCTTGAAAGGGAGCCATGTTGCAGAACACACAATCTGCTTGTTACTATTTCCGCACCGAGGAGTCCTGTTTTGCAGGTGCCAATGTACCAGATATACTTACTGAGGCAGCCTTGATTTCAGATTAACCTATTTGTCTTTATGATTTCTGTATTTTCTGTATCTTATTGTAGTAAAATTGCTCTTTGGTCCCATATCTCCATTCCTTCGTGTGGTTAACAGCTAGAAAAACAAGGAGGAAATAAAAAGAAAAGTGATGTATCCGTGTGTTAGCATTATTGGACAAAAGGGACCACGTATCCTGTGTTCATCCCTAACGTCAATCCAATCCCCCATCATTCTTCTTAGTTAATGTTGCTCCAGATTTATTTAAAATTATGATTAACTAATGTAGTAAATAAAATTGAAGCCAGGCTCAGTGGCGCACGCTTCTAATCCCAGTGGCTTGGGAGGTGGAAGCAGGAGGATGGCGAATTCAAAGCCAGCCTTCGTAACTTAGTGAGGCCCTAAGCAACTCAGGGAGACCCTGTTTCAAAATAAAAGTATAAAAAAAAAGGCTGGGGATGTGGCTCAGTGGTCGAGTGCCCTCAGTTCAATCCCTGGTACCAAAAAAAAAAAAAAAAAATTGAATAGTAATTTGTTAAGCCATCTTTTAACAGGGATGTCCTTGTGGGCAGAGGTGAGGGGGATTTAAAATAGAGGACCCTTGGTGGCAAATGCAGGTGTGGTGCAGAGCAAAGCACTGAGCTCTGTGGCATGGTAGACACTGGCTTAGGGAATGGCATATACTGTTGGCCCTCCCTGTCTTCAGGCTCTGCATACATGGATTCAACCAATCACAGATGGAAATATGTTTTTAAAAAATTGCATCAGTACTAAACATGTACTAACTTCTTTTCTTCTCATTATTCCCTAAGCAATAGAATATAACAACTATACATAGCATTTGCATGGTATTAGGTATTATAGGTAATCTAGAGACAATGTAAAGTATATAAAAGGATGTGTGTAGGTCATATGCAAATATTATGCCATTCTACAGGAGAGACTTGAATTTCTTTGGATTTGGGTATATTGGGGGGGGGGGGTCCTGGAACCAGTCCTCCATGGATACCAAGGGACAGCTGCACTAGGTCCTCAGTCGTTTGTTGACTTAAATTATTTAATCCTTATGTGATTGTTCAGCCATCTATACAGTGGAATTCATAACTTTTTAGGATTGTTAGGGGATTAAAGATGCTTGTAAATACTTAGCATGTGTTCTGGCATATTCTAGGCATGTAATAAATAGCAACAACCACAAGATGTGTTTCCCATGCTGCTGGTGAAGTATGAGAGAGGCTTTCTAAAATTTCTATAAGTCTCTGATTTCAAAAAAGCCACCAGAGGAAGCATTATCCAGGTGAGGAGTAGATATTTCAAAGGTAGGTGTAGCGATAAGCAAGAAGAGTCTTGAGACCTTTGCATTTCAGGTAGGATTTCTGTTTATCACAGATTTAGATGCACACTCACTAACATAGATAAATAGCCGGCAAATCCAAGGATTGGGAGATCAAGTTGATGCAGGGACCAGGCAGGACTGTGTAAGAAAAATGAAGGAGTGAGGACCATGGAGAACTGGGAAAAGTAGATCCTTCCCAGGAGCATTCAAGTTCAAATTTAAAAAGTATCATGTGGCGCAATACCCTATGTCTGTGGACCACATGTGATCCCTTGTCTGTCACTGCTGCCGAAGAATGAATCCAATACTATGTATTCCCGATGAGAAAGTGGAGGATATAAACTTGAGAAGACAATAGATAAATTATCTGATCTTCTCTGATTAAAATAAAAACAAATCTTGTACCTTAAATTTCCTTTAAAAATTTTTTCATGTTTTTTTTTTCAATATTACAAGTTCTCAATAAATGCTTGTGGACAGAAATAGCTTATGAAGAAACTTTTGGGGAAAAAAAAACAAGCAAGCATGAGAGAAGACAAAATTAACTTATAGTACTATCACCCAGAGGTGACCCCTTTATATAATCACATTCTCCTAGAGTTTTCTCAGTGCCCGTGTAGTCATATAGACATCACAGAATTGCACAATATTGAGACCAGGCCATAAAATTTGTTTCATTTAGCCTAACATCATAGTGTATTTTCTTGTGTCATTAAATGCTACTTGAAGAGCATGATTTAAAATAGCTACATGACATTTTATCAGGTGAGTGGGCCAAATTTTATGTCATCATTTCACAGTTAACTATGTAAATGGACATTTAGAGTCTCTATAATTTTTCTCTCTTTTAAATAATATCGTGATATAAACTCTGTACCTGTACAGCTCTATGTAATTCTCTGATGTTTAGGATCAACTCATGGTCAAGGGGGATGAATATTTTCAAGAGTGTTGATAGATGTTGTCTGGTTGTCATGCAGAAAGGCTGTCACAACTTATACCCACACAGCCCACATCTACAACTCTTCTGCACCCAGGGCTGGCAGTAAAAAGTGAAACGAGTGAAACTTGGCCACTGTGATAGAAGATGTTATCTTTTTGTATTATTTTCCCTTTCATTGATTATTAGTATTTATCAGTCCATTATATTTCTTTGCGAACCTTATTTTAATACCACCATTCAGCATTCTCTGGGACAGAAATCCTAGCTGAAATGTGAAGGTCTCACGAGTCTTCTTTCTTATTGTTCATCAGTTTTTATTACATAGCTACGATGTCCCAGGAACTGTCCTATAGCATTGGGAAGATAGCAGTGAGAGAAGGAAACATCTGCTCTTGTCACATTTAAATGTAATATGTAAGTTTTTTAAAATACAATAATGTCTGGCTCATGTAAGATTTCAGTAAGTTACTTTCCATCATTCTTGGTGTAGATCTGAGTGTGTCCTCATCGTGTCAAATGCTGTTTTGTGAGCAGGGATGTTTCTGGAAGTTTCCCTTATGGAGTTGGCTAACAATACCTAGATTTTCCTAGGTATTATATGGACCTCATATAAATTTATTTCTTTAACGACCAACAATGTAACCAGATCCCAAAATACCTGTGACGACTCAAGCACCCCCTGACCTGAGGGGAAGTAAAACCGAGCCAACACAAAAAGAGACGTCATCCTCACCTGATGGCTCAACCTATCTTCCATTTGCAGATTTTGCAAAAACATGAAGGCTTGACTGTGCTGCTTTCTCTCCGGGCCTTACAGTGGATCTTCCCCTGGGTGAGGCAGATAACCAGAGCTTGGATAGCATCACCCACACCCTACCTAGGTGGGATCATTGAAAAACAGTTAAAAAATTAAAGTTCAAAATGGCCAAGATTCTTATTTCTCCTTGATTTCAGACCCGGTGCACAGTGTCGGGTTGGAGTTGGCATCACGTGTAACAAAGAATAACGGAACCTTAATCAGAATTACAGGTTCCATGGGACTAATCCAGTTCCTGCCCCTCATCACAGTGTGTTTTCAGAATGGTCTGATACAGGACAGCTAGCTTTTTGTTTTTCAACACGATGAGGTTCATGCTCTGGCCACAAAAGATTAGTGGCTAAGTAGAATCCAGGTCTATTTTAGCAGGATCTCAACTTGCTTATTTGCAAAGGGTCCAAAAGGAACAAGGAAGGAGGTAGATAGAGATGAGCATCGTTTCAAGTGCAGCTTTTTGTAGTTGGACAACAAAGAGGTTGTTGGGGGGCATAGCAAGGAGAGCATGCTAGGTATTGAATTTATATTGGAATAAATGTTCTTTCAAGAAAGCACCGCTTGGAAGCTTTTATCAAATCCTTGCCTTTTCCCAAGAACAAATGGCTCCTTTACATCTGCATTTTGATGAGCTGCTTACGACTGAGCCTTAGGCTGGTGGGCTATATGCAGAGGGCCCTGCAATTGTGCAGTCCTCTTGGTCAGCCCCTGGAACAATATCTCATAAAGATCTTCAGCAGCTCTCCCTTCTCTTGTCTAATGAACTCAGGAACTGGGAATGAGATCCAGAGCTGATTCCTGGATTAAATCTTCTGAGCCTCAAACAAGGCTGGAATTGGGGGTAAAGAGGAGACTGGAACCAAGAGAGGAGGATGATAGGCTCCCTTCTGCAGGAGCCTAGCAACCTGCTTGGAGAACCCACAAATGACCAGTGGAGATGGGACATGAATAACATAAAGCCTGTTTGAGGTCCGTAATGCACTTCCTGTGGTTTTTCCCTCTGTTTTTTTTTTTTTTCCCCCATGGAATTTTTGAAGCAAGGAATATGTATTCACGTGGCAATCAGTCACTAAATGGCTGTGTCCTCTGGTGACCAATGAGGGGTGGACTGGGGCAGGGAGCCACAGGAAACTTCTGGCACAAAGAAATGAAGTCAGATGGGAATTGGTGGTCTCCAAAAGGTGGGTGGTCCGTGAAGAAGCGAGTTTCAAGACAGAATCCATGGGGGCGGGGAGGTTGCACACAGAAATAAACAAACAAACGTAAACATGTATCCTCTTTCCCTTTATTGAGCACCAAAGACATGTCTGGGGGTGCTTTGCCCCCGTGGAGGAATGAACGAGCTGCATCCCAGGCAGGAATAACTGCATTCAAAATATTTCAAATAGGCCCCAACCAGCTTTCTCTCTCTTTCATCTGGTTTTCTTTCTGAGCTTCTGCAAATGTCCTTTTCCTCTTATTTTTCTGCTGCTCCGTGGTGCTTGCACTCGTTTCCAAGGAACATTCTTTCATATGGCAAGGTGAAAATAATTTTATTTTCATCACTTCCCTCACCTCCCCCTACCCCAACCCTGTGATGGATTTACTTGAAAAAAAATAATGACGGGGCTTCACAAACTGGCCTGACAGTTGTGATGCGGCGAGCGAGCCAGCTGAGTAGGGACGGTGAGGCATCTCTGTACCTATTATGGCAAAAATCGATAATGCTTTCTGTAAATTGCTCCTCCCAAAGGAGTCGAACAAATGCAGGAGACAGGGGAAACCATCATTCCGTGTGAAGGCTCTGCACACTTGGACCAGTGCAATTATGAACAGGCGGGCGGTTAGGTTCAAGTGTGTGTGTGTGTGTGTGTGTGTGTGTGTGTGTGTGTTCATAGTAAGAATTGTGTGGGGGGGGGTATCATAAAATTTTAATTGTCTGCCTCTTCTCTCAGAAAGGCACGTTATTCTATCTGTCCTTTGGAGGTGGGAGGGCCTGGGTCTAAATTCCTTAGGAAGTTGCAAAGGGTGGATTAAGGCCAATAGCCAGTCTATTTAATTGCTGATTTCCTATCTGGGGACTTAATTGTTCTGATGCTTTTCTGAAAACTCTCTTGTAAGGGCTGTGGGAATTCCATACTGTGTCTGTAAATAATCTTGTATGTTGGGCTCTGTTGAAATCTTCTTAAAGTTCCAAATCTCTCATCTGAATGATCTTTGAAAAGATAATATATCTCAAGTTCCTTTAGGGACCGTTTCCTCCCCAGCCCACCCATCCCAGGCTCAACTTGCAGAAGGGAGTTGGAGTCATTTTCATCACGATGATTCTTGGGGGCCATTGCTCTATTTGCTCTTTTTCCTAGCAGGAGATGCTTCAAAATTAATTACTGATCAACAAATGGATGGGAATAGACAAATAATGTCTACTAAAATAATTTTCAACTCATGCTTTAGATTAGGGAATGCAAAGGTTTTGTGGAGGTTGTTGTGTAGGTAATTAAGAAACAGTGGAAATACGCTCTGTTGGAAAGATCACTCAAAGTGGAGAGTAGAAGACGGAGGTTTAAGAATCGGCATTGCTCTTTCCGAGTTCCATGACCCATAAGTTTCAGCATCAATGATATTATCTATAAAATGGGGGTGACCCATCTATAAGCTCCCTCATGGTGGGCAAGAAGGCTGTGTGAAAATCCATTGCCAACATTAAGGCACTCTGTGGATGTAAATTACTTTGAGCATTAATGAAGATAAGCAAGTTAGACCTGGGGGAGTATCTGAATGGAAAGACCAAGTGGGACTGTCTGTGGCCACACTATGGACTTGGGAGGTTGGTTTCCTATGATACACAAGACTTACAAGAAACCTACATGTCAACCCATGTTGAAGTTAAGCAGATACATTGGTAGGGGATGTAAAGTCGGGGTATAAGCAATTGGAAATTTAGCTGAGAACCATCATCCGACAGAATCACATTTCCATGGGCTTCAACTTGAGTCCAGTAGGTGGATTAGGGGTGGACACTGTATCCTCAAATGAGAAGTAGCTATGACTTTAGAGGAGCTGGGGCAGGGGCAGAGAAACAGAAAACACTTTTACAAGGCAATGTAAGCTTCTCAGAGAGACAGAGAGAGAGTTAAATTATATCTGGAGAGATGAGACTCTGTCTTGATTTCCAATTATTTTGTTAAACTGTTGAATTAGTGGAAGGAAGAATAATGCATTGCATGCAAGGAATTGCTATGAATCCTCAAGTAAGAAAGTTAAAAGCAGCAAAAGACAGATGATGAGACAAGGGAGAGAAAAGGAGACCATAAGACTTGAGTATTAGAAAGAAGGAGGACTACACACTTTGGGGAATTGAAAATAATCGCCATCCTCAGGACCCCAGGTAATCACACAGTAATGTTGGAAACAGGTTCCAGTTGGTTAGGAAATTGGGAATAGATGCTAGCGTCCACGTTGAGGGAGTTAGACAGATATCTCCATGCATTAAAGAATTTGACTACATAGAAGGTGAGCCAGAATGTGGGGTGATTGGGAGGGCACTTGGATGGATGGATACTTAGGATGCAATTTTAGAAACAGGAGTCACAAATCTCTTAGGGAGGAGCGAATAAATGGAATCCTACCAGGCTACTAAGAATCCAAGATCAAGCCATTCTCTACAGGAAATGAGCCTGGAGTTGAGGCGAATGGAGTCACCTAATCTAAGAACAGGCCAGAAGTAAAGGTGCATCTTAAAAAAGAAAAAGAAAAAGAAACATTGCCTGATGTCTGCCCCCTGCTGGATGCAGCTGCCTTGATTCCTAAAGATGGGAAAGAGGGAGCAATGGCAGGGAAAAAAATTGACCTATTAAAGTCAATAATCCCAGGATCCTAATGTATCCAAATGCATCTGAATAGCATATTAAAATTACCAAAATTGTCTTTTAAAACCTACTGATGTGGGTCACCCAAGCAGCAGGCTCCCAGTTGTTAATAATTAATACTGAGCGTCCTGGGGAGGAATCACTGTGGATAATTGTAGCCAGTAAGTACAAGTCTGGCAGCCCAGTGTGCTGCGGGTCAGAAAAGGGCAGCGAGGAAGGTATCATACATCACACGGGTGCCAGCCGCTGGGTATTGGTGATCTGCTTCCTCTGGCTGTTCTTATTCTTCTGATGTGAGAGCCTTCTAAACAAGGCTGTGAATTGGTTTTCATGCTCGCATTGACAGATTGGGAAAGCAGTTTGTTCTACCAAATTTAACAATGATATATCATTATCACAACTTTGGGGGAAATCTATAAAATCAATAAGTTTGTAGCCTGAACAGGATTTGTATCGCTCGCTCGCTGTGCTGGTGTCAAAGCGTGAGCATATGGATTGAGTCACAGCCTGAGATCAATGGAATTTGTGGACAGTAAGCTCAATAACAAGCCCTTCTGAAAAGAAATAGATGTAAAAAGCAAATTTACTAGAGTATAAAAAAAAAAAAAAAAGCTAATATCTTTTCCGCGCCTGGCTGTAAAGTGCTGTTTGGTTGCTGTTGGCTGCGGGTACTTTGAAAGCTGTCTAGGGTATGTGCTTGCAATTCTGAATGCTACTGCGCCAGCTTCATGCTTTGCATGTACCGTTGGGTGCTTCTGTTTGCAGGGTTTGTACTAGGAAACTGGCCAAGAAAGGAGGAGGGGGAAAAATAGCCCTTTATATTGTAAACTGAATAAAGAATAAAACCAGTCAGTGTGTCTGCCGGGGAAAGACCACGGTGGCTTTATTTACTTTGTGCTGGTAGGACTTGCTAATGGAGAAAAATAAAAAGGCATAATTAAATAGTTTAATGAATTCGCAGCTCTTTTGTTTGAGTGGGACGGGAATGCATGTTCCAGAGAGGCCTCACAAAGAGCTTGGCTGGCAGTGAGTTAAAAGTAGGAAATCAGTTCTTTGAAGGCATTTTTATACTTCATTATCCCAGCATGTAAAATGACTTGTACTAAACGATCGAGGATTTTATTTTTCACTCTCTCTCTTTCTCTCCCTTTTCTAAACAAAAGAGAGCATGGGGCGGCTGGTGTCTAATTCCCCTCTGGGTCCTGAGCCGGGGGATCAGCCTGTCACCAGGCTGGTGGGCCAGTCCCTGCACTCGGGCAGCGTCCAGGGCTCTGAACAACAGCGGAGCCCATGTTAGCAGGCAGCGCCTTCCGCTGCGCGCGCCCAGGGTGAGCTCCACAGGCCCCTAGTCGCCTCCTGCTAGGCTGTGAATTGGTGTCCTTTATGGTGTGTTTCTGCAAAGCCAACATGACTCACTCTTCCCTCTCGGGATAAAAACCAAAGGGGAGAAGGAAAACCTAAGGGAGATTCAGCTAAGTTTGGAGAGCGTCATCCCTGTGTCCCCCCTGACTTGGTTTCCTTCTGGGCCCTAAGGAGAAGTGTTTGGAAGAACAGCTCCTGCAGGGAGGGGGAGCCAGCTGCTCACCAGCGCCCAGCTCTCCTCCCCTCTAGCCACTTGATCCCATGCTCCAAGAGGCCACCAGAACACCGGTGTGACATAGCCCCGTTATCAGAAACCAAGGGCCAAATGCAGCGTGCGCTCTCTAGGGAGACAGAGTTGAGCCCAGAGGTCACTGCACCCGGCCACCTGGGCAGAGGGCTAGGGGAGGGCCAGAGACCTCCCGGGACTGAGTTTGAGTTCAGATGCATTCTGCTGACTGGCTGGAGAGAAGACCCAAAGGAAGGTGGCCATCACCGAAGCAGTGTGGCCTGGACCTTGAGCCCTGAGGCTGACTACGGCGGCCGAGCAGTTGTCTGTGCTACCTCAGCCAGGTAGACTGTATTTTTAAAACTGTGACTGGCTAATTGAGCTCAGACTCAGTGTCACAAACTTGGTGGTAACAAAGCTTAGGGAAAGAGAGAGCAGAAGGGTTATTTTTCAGTGACTTGTTTTAAGGGCTTGACAGGCTCCTATCCTCTCTCCCTTCCCAAGCTGTGGGAGCTCCGGGCTTCCCAGAGGGTGTGGCCCGGGGTTGGGGGGGGGCTGGACCTGGGACTTCTCAGCAGCTTGAAAGCTCCTCTATACATTGGCTGTTATTTCTTCCTTCCAGCCAAAGTGAGGGCTGTCTCCTGAGCCTTCTGTGGGGGCGCTTGGAAGGCGACAGAAAAACAACCCAGCTGAGGTGGTTCTAGGTGACACACCTAATCCATCTTTGCAGGAGAATGGCCCTCTTGGGTCTGAAAATAATTATTGCTTCTTTCCATCAGACTTATTTTTCCTGTCTCTCGCCCTCTGCTGTATTGCACTTGGGTCTTGCCTCCCAATGCAGGGCACAGTGTGGGTTCCAGAGCTGTCTCCACCTGCCCCCTCAGTAGTGTGCCCTGAGGATCCCTCTGTAGCATGTCTGTACCCTGTCTTGGGGAGGCTGGTTCTTGGTGACCTTTTTGCTTTGCCCCCATGAATATGCAGAGTCAGCTGCCAGTAGCAGGGAATTTCCATTGAGTTTTTTTGTTGTTGTTGTTATTGTTTTTTTTTTTTTTTTTTTTTTTGCCAGGTTAGAAGATTTGCATTCACAAAGCCCCTCTCTATTCCTTATTTGCTTATAAACAATGCTCACTATTTGGTTCTTGTTAAATTTTACCTCATAAACAAATATTACTCTGGGAGCCCCAGCCAATAGTTGTTTAATCCTGACTTCTTCTTTTTTTTTTTATATCCCTATAATGCATTGACTATAAACCCACAATTTTAACTTTATTGGAGGATGGTTTTTCTCCTCCCTTCTCTGGAAAGCTGAAGGTTCATCTCCGTGTAGGAACTTGAAATACTTGGACCGATGGAGAAGAACAGCAGATAGAGTGTCTTTGGGGGAAGGATGGTTACAGTTAAATCCTCTGGTTAAATAAACCCCAAATGGACAAGCTCTGCATTCTGTTCCCTCTCTTTCTTTGATGCTGGTTCTGAAAAGCGTGAAAGAAAATGCTTTTCACAATTAGCCCTAACTTTTGAATTACAGCATTTCTTTCAGTACAATGACCAGGCGATGCGGTAATTTACAGCCAGTCCCTGGCCTTGCTGAGTAGCAGGGAAGTGCCCTGGAAGTGACTGTTAATATTGATCAGTGAGGGCTAGAGAGAGTTGGAGACCCTCAGCACGGCCACTTAAAGTGGGCAGGAAACCCAAATTGACCAGTAATAAAGTGTTTGAGGTTGTACAAGACGGCTCCTGGGAAACTACTGTTCCAAGAGGGGAGGCTGGGGGGAGCAGCTGTCAATTATTCTTGTTTGATACCCAGTTACTAAACAGGACAGAGCGGCCTGGGAGCCCTTGGCAGGAGGCAGCGGGAGGCAGGCACAGGCCTGGATCGCTTGGAAAACCACCTTTGTCTGCCTAGGAAGAGCACACGGTGGTGGGAGGTCTCTTTCTGCATCCCTCACAGCTCACCATTAGGGTGGGCCTGCATTCCTTGATTTTAGAGGAGGGGTAAAACCTGAGCTGTTGGCTACCTTCCCTCCCCACTTCTGTGCTGGATATCAGTGGATAACTGGACTTTGGCTTTGGCAATTCTTGGAGTTGTGGGTGACAAAGAATAGACATACCCTTAAAAGATTAAAAAAAAAAAAAAAAGGTAGAATTAGGAATGAAAATGAGCTTCTGTTATGGGCTTTGGGCAGAGTTGACAAGCCATCAGGAAAAGGACACGACTTTTCCCTAAGACCAGCAAGCTTTTAGAGGGATCCCGCTGTCATCCCCATTTTACAGATAGTCACTACTAAGGATGACGGCGTGGATCATGGGTGCCGATGTAAATGCTAATGGTCTAAGGAAGAAAATGTTGTATCTTTTGCTCACCCATCCCAAGGCTCCTGGCTGCCCCCTCAAAAGACAGGCCAACAGGGAAAAAAAAAAAAAAAAAAAAAGCCCAGCAAATTTATTTATCAAAGTTTCATGTGAAATGACAGTGTTTAGAAATGAAGACCCAAAGGGACAAAGTGACTTTTTATGCTAAGTGGGATGAAAGAAGTAGGTAGTGTGAAGAAACATGATTGGACCAAAAAAGGGGCCATGACCATGGGAATGAGCTGGGGGACTGGTGGATCCCATTTGTCCCTGTTCTTTTTGACCTCACTGTGGTACTTCTTCCTGAGTATGGGGCAGGATCCCTCTGGAATAGGGGTCTTATGACTCATTTTGAGGCCGGGTGGGTCAAAGAATTCCTTCATGAGCCTGCTTCACCCGGAAAGGCCTGGAAGGTCGGTGAAAGGTTCTTGCTCTGATCCCTTCCCCTTTCCCTTCAGATCGGAGCACCCCGGAGGGTCATTTTTCTGAGCCCAGATAATGCATTAACTCATTTTAACCCTAAAAACAACCTGGCAGGGGTTTGGGGCTTGGAGCTATTATTGTTTCCCTAAGGGAATGAAGTAATTACTGAGGAGAGGAATCCCAGCATTCTTGGGAGAAGACTAAGCAACAGATGGGGAGTTTGTGGGAACTCCTTCCTTCTTGCCCCAGGCCCTTGGCAGTAGAGTACCAGGCATCCCTTCGCCCGCCTGGGCTACCCTGGTCTTTTGGGCTTTGTGTTATTAGTCTTCCAATTCCCTGGACTTTTGTTGATTTAAACCAGCTGCATATTCTTAATTGAGAGGTGAGTGATTTAGTTAAAATGAGTATTGAGCAATCAACCCAAAATAGATGATTATGATCAATTTAGTTGAATTAAAAGATTAAAAAGTATTGACAAAAACCGAGGCTTCCGTTATTCCTGTGGAGATTCTACTTTTTCACACCTGACCCCAGGCCGCTCAAGCATCCCTTGGTAAGTGACCGATCTCATGTACGACTCTTTGGGAATTCCTCCAATGCCAGTGAATATATATTTCTTCAAATGAGGAATTATTTCAAGTGTGCAAATAAAAGCACGGAGATAAAATATCTGTCTCAACCACCTAGTTTTCTCAAATCTGAGCATTTCGTGACGTTTGCTTCTGTTTCCATTTTTCTAAAATGTAAAAGCTCCAAGTCCACTCGAAGCCTTCTATGGGTACTTCTCCTTGATCTTATTTCTCTTCCCCCCCCCCACCCCAAAAGAATGAATCACTCCTGAATGTGGCATTTATCAAGGTTTGCATGGTTCTCTTTTTTGACCCATGTATGACACCATAAATGGAATGTAGTTTTTGTTTTGCCTCTTTGTGAACTTCGTATAAAAATTATCATAATAAACGCATTCATCGGCAGCTTTCTTTATTTCACTCCTTATAATATTTTGAAAATATCTCCACATTCATATATGTAGGACTTTAGTTTCTGTAGAATATTCCAAAGGCCTGTTTTCTAAATAACCCCACTATCATCCTCTCCAGACTCTGGGGAAACCTGTTTTAACTGGCTGTCAACACAGGGGTTGCTATGGGTGCAGTGATTTTAGCCTGAATCCCACGGGGAAAGCAAACACTGAGGAAGTTGGGCAGAAAGTGCTTTTAAAACTCAGGTGACAACTCAAATAAGTTGAATTAGATTTTTAATTTTTTTATTAATTTAATCCATGGCATCCTAATAGAATATGTCCACTTTTTAGTTAGGTTTTTTGACTCCCAACCAGCTGATTTGGTTTGAAATGGACAAAGCATTAATTTAACAAATATTAAACTCCTACTATGTGTAATATGCTAATAAATAGTCTAGGGGAGAAAAAAAAAATGAGTCAAGTAAGAATGGGCAGAAGCCAAGTAATTAAAACATGGAAAGCAGCAAGCCTGCATGACCAGAGGCTCTGGGTGTGGAAGCTGGGAGAATTCTGGATTGGGTAGGGAAGGTGCATGGACACCTGGGCAACTAGCTTCTGAAGGAGGGAGGACTTTCTCTTAAAGAAAATCTCTCACACAAAAGCACAGCAGTTCACTGAGTGTGGGTTTAGAACTTGGAAGCATTGAGATGGAGCATGTCTAACAAAGAATTCAGTTTCACCGAAGACAGTGCAGCACCACAGCAAACCAGAAAGAAGCACCCCAAGGCCCTGGAGGAAATACGGCCTCTCTGTGATCTTTCTAGTAGATTCTGTCAGAGCCAGCCCGGGTCCTATCACGCTGACCTACATGTTCAGTCTATCCTGGCCTAATGTCCAACTGCTTGTCTGCTGTGTCTGGCCTCTTAGGTTCACTTTCTGCACACTAGACTGGAAGTACTCCATTAAATCCCTGTTGGGAGCATCCTTCAACCAGTGACTGAGGGGACTTTGGGCAATGGTGGCTCGGAGCTGGCTCACACAGGCTTTCAAGATCTGATTGCTAAATTTGCAGGAATTTTGCATGTCGGTTGTTAAACACAGTCGTTATTAAAAATTAAATTACACACGCTTACAATTAAATAAATTATATTAAGAGGAAAGGTAATCGACCATCACTTACCAATTATTTTACTGCTCTCGTCTTGAGATGATATCTTTTGCGACTGTAAATTGGCAGAAGTATTTAATGGTGGCTACTAGGCTTCTCTTCCTACCTCCCCATTCAACGAAGTTACACTGGTAGTCTGAAGTCGGCCATGGTGGAGGTGTTTACACCATGGGCATTGGACAGTGTCACAAATCAGGGTTCCCTCATCCTCCCTCCCTCCCTTCTGAGAATTAAAAGTGTACCAGCACACAGTGGAATTGGTAAATGAAGACTTGAGTTCCTTCACCTCTGGGGTGGGGCAGCTAGGATGCAGTTCTGCACTGGGTCCCAGACTTCTCTAGCAGGGAGAAGGTTAGGTTTCTAACAGTGGTAACTTCCTCGATAACACATCATTTGGGGCTCTCTCTCACTCAGTCTCTCTCCCTCTCCTTGTCTTAATGACACACTCCCTCACCAGCAATTCTTGGCTCATGCTAAAATAAACCACTTACAATTAAATCCTTGTTTCAAGGACAAGGCTCCTAGAACAACCCCAACTAAGACAAATAACAAGAGTTGCTCCTCTTTCTGGTGAGGGTAAATGACAAGGCAAGGACAGCAGACATATACACCCCCGTGGGTGGCAGGATCTTGACAGGTTACATGGGTGACATGCTAGGGATTAGTCAGCAGGTTTCTTCTCTCTCTGAAGCATAGTTATATAACTCTAAAATGATGTGCTCCCAACCTCATTTTATTTTTTAATCTTACTTCCCCCCCCCCTTCTATGTTTGAGAGTGCTCTGTGAATGTGACTTCTTGTTCATTCCTTGAAGAATAGTAGGATGGCGAACAAGTGGTGGTTTAACTGTTCAGAAATGGTGATTTCCAGTCCACCCAAATTTACCACTGCAGAGAAAAAGTCACTTCATAACTGCAAGTGCTTTTTTATTCATTCATTTTTAATATTGAGATTCCTGTAGTATAAGTGACCAAAGAGTATTTATTTCTCAGCCTGCAATTGTATAATCTGAAACTGTATAATTTGCATGGCTTTGTGTCTGCTACTGGGAGACAACATTTGTGCTCAGTCACATCTATAGATCCTTCTGGCTTGGTAGTATGATCTCAATTCCACACAGTAATTTTAAGTACGGATGGGCGTGCCACAGTTAGCCATATAGATAGAATTGGCTTGGTTGATAGGGTCACTGGATGCTCCCTTTCACCTGGCTTTTTATTTTCCTGCTCTTAACTCACTCTCCTTGCCTTGTTATAACTGATCCCTTGAAAACATACCACAGTGAAGCAGAAAAATTTTTAGTGCATCTTAAACCAACCGATTGCCTATCTGTGCTTTCTGTCCATCTACCTGTGTGTCCACCTTAATGTACTTTTGTTTAGTTATTGGAAAGTCCAGTCCAGTGTCTGCCACGAACCTCCCGAGACACTTAAATCTTTCTTACTCATGAAATGACTCAGGTAGGCGCAGTCTACCAATCTCTGCACACTTCTTTATTACTAGTTCGTTACAGATACCATTTCATGGCTCTCTCTGCTGGTGCTGTAGGAAATTATAGACCTTCTTCCTATAAACCTGCCCTTTCCCCTCCCCACATCAATTTTTTTTTCTGCTTTCTCTTGCATTCTGGGTTTCAATTCCTATACGAACCCAGAAAACCTGTTTTTAATATTATTGGCTAATTAATATATATCTTTGAGAAGAATGACTTTTTTTTTCTTTCCTTAGGTGGGTTATTATTTTTAATGATTGCTTTAATGGTAGTCTGGGATGTCCCTGCCTAGAGAGGACCTTTCATTCTGTCCATAATGAGACATACCTCATTTGCACTGTCTGGAGATTTATGGAAGGATGGGGGTGGGAGGGGAATGCACCCTTCCAATTTATTACATCTTAAATGAACTGCTCCCAAAGCAAGAACAAATGAAACAAAACAGGTTGTGGAGCAGCGTCTGCCTACTGCTTATTGAGCTGGAGAGGGGTTTGCTGACTAGTCTAAGATCGGGAGTCAAGAGTTATAATTTCATCTGAATCACTCTTTTGTCTTCTGTGTGCCTTGGCTCTTTCTCCTGCCCCTTCACCACCATGGCTACCCAGGTTGGGCAGTCTTGGCGTTGTTGCACATAATTGCACCAGTGTCTTTAGTTCTAATGGTTGATTGCACCACAACTTGAATTTGGGGGTGGAAACGAGGTGAAAGAGCAATCTCTTTACTTCATAGAATTCAGCACAGCAGGGTCAGCTCTTAGATATATGATCTCAGGAACATTGATAATTTAAAATAAAATGTCTGTCCCTCTTTTTTTATGAAAAGTGGTTAAAAATTCAGTTCAGTTTCCACCAAAATGCTACTTCTAACACCCAGTCAATGAATTTTGGTATTCTGGACTGTCCTAAACTTTTTTTTTTTTTTTTTTTTTGATTTTTATTTTTAAGACAAGGTCTCATTAAATTGCTTAGGAGCTGCTCCATGTGCTGAGCCTGGGGCTGTCTCATCATTTTAGGGTACAGAGTAACAGAGAATCTCCCCCCCAGCGTGACTATCTTGGTACTTGTGCCAATGCAGCTCCTGGTGAAGGGGTTCATACCTGCACTGGTAAGAATGATGTGAGTCCGGGGCAACACCCTCAGGCAATTTACATTCCTGTTCACTGGGTTTCAAGAACAGGCCAATGTATAGTTATATATTCCTTATTCTCTATTTGCCTGACTGTGAATCCTGGAAAGAGAGAGAGAGAACCCCATCATTCATCCCAGTTTTTCTCCATTGCTGGGGAAACCAAAAGTGCCTTTGGTCTGTGCCCCATCCAGGCTGTGCCATTACGGCTAACAAAATGTCCCCAGCCAGAGGAAGCCCTTCATCTTTGCAGATCCTGACATTTCAGCTCAGGAGATTCCCCTTGGCCACTTCGGTGTGGTCTGCTCCTACGATTTTGCAGCCCTTTGCCACCCTAATCCTCTCTTCACCCATGTGAACAGAGGGGTGCGGTTTTTATTACCCCTGCACTAAAGTAGACTCTGAATTTGAAGAAATTGCTGCTCACGGCAACTGCTCTCCCTGCTTCCTTGATTTTGGAAATGAGGCGTTTCATTTCTAACCATGGTTTGAAGACTATATAAATGCATTTCACACAATACAAAACACCAGCTGCACGTATACAGATTCTAATATTTTTTCATTAAAAACCCTTTTGCTTCTTTGCCTGCTTCTCTTGAAAGGTGCGGTGATAGAAAGCTCCCACATACCTGAGATTTCTTCTTATTTTTTTTTCAGACTGAAACTTCAGAATATTTTCAATATCTGCAACATTATCTTTTGAATAATAATTACCTCTTATATTAAATTATAAGACAGCAGGATTCAGGATTAGATCTCTCCATATTATTCTAGTGAAGGAAATTATGACAGGGGTCATTTTTTAGAATTATGTAGCAGGGTAAAAGGTCCCAGGCAGCATTAGGAGGCAAAGGCGTTTATAATTAAATTGTAATTTAGGCCAGTGATTTATCGTTTTCTCAATGAAAAATTCGGTGCTGCCGAGAGATCCTAAGAGGAACTTTAGTGAGATACAACTTAATGAAATAATAAAAAGAAAAATTATTCTGGAATAGATTGTATTACAGTGGAGAACAATTGCAGCCTGCCTTCTGCTGGCTTTTCCATTATCCTGTGTTTCAGGGGTTTTCTAATTTAACTCTCATTTTCTTTTGTGGATAAGACGTGGCATAGGAATTTTGAGTTTGATGTGTCAAAAACGTTTCTGAAGACTTTAAAAATATAATTAAAATCTTTTGCTTTTGTTTTTAACGTGCACCAATACATTTGGAAACATTTGCCAATGTGCTTCCAAGCGACTCAAATTGGAGAAATTCTACCTTGATAACAATCACAACAACAAAACAAATGATACCTGATTGATTTATTTTGAAATAATAGGTGATTTTCCTTTTGTTGTTTTTTGTTATTGAGGCTCTTGTCCATGAAGGTGGCCCTGTGTTTTTGTTTAATAATTTCCTTTGTATCTAAACTTCTGTACCTCCCTGGGGTGAGTTTGGGGTCTGATATGTATACGAATACACAGTCATGGATATGTGAATACATAAACCAGAAGGGAAAATGCAGAATATGAATTGTTCCTCTTTCATGAAATAGAAAAATGCTGGCAAGATGGAAAGTTTAAGAATGGAGTCCTTTGCTTTCAAAAAAACAAAACAAAACAAAACAAAAGACCTTTCACAAGCTTTCAGTATGAAGTCAGCGATTTCACAAAACTAATTTTGACCAAAGATTTGTATCACGATAAGGCCAATTCAGTTGGTGTTTTGAGCAGAGAGATTAAACAGTTGAGTTATTGAAAAAAAAAAATGAGAGTACATCTTGCACTTGTGATGTGATTGTTACATTTATTGTAATTCAAATTGTTCACTTATTGTTATATTTTAATTGAATCCCTAGAACCTTGATTGCTTTAATGATCTTGGTGGTGGTTCTTTAAAAATAATCAAGTTAATAAACTTTTAATGGCATGTGTTTTAAATAATTGATTGAAAATGGTGTAAATATCTGTTTATCCAATCATCTGTAATAGCTTCTTCCCTAAACACCCAATCTGTTGGGGTAAATAATGTGTGTTTCAAAAAATGCACTGTGTATTTACATAATAGGCTGGAGGTGTATTAAGAAAACAACCTGTATTCTCCACTTTTTGTGTTTTCTTCAGTAGCAGAAATCGGCACCATTCCCTGAGTAAATAACAACCCATATGTGAGGAATTATCTAACTACAAGGTGACATAAAATGTCCTGGAAGGACCTATTAAGAATCATAATCACCTAGGCAATTTCGTCTTTATTTCTTAGAACACATCTGGGGGGTCTGGGATCTAACTTTTGGGGAGACATACCCTCAGTGGCCTCGGCTTTTAGGAGAGGAGTGCTCTTTAATATTTAATACGTGTTATTTGACGATGGCCTTCTGGATATCATTTCAATATGAACCTGATATTTCTTATCCTCTATTCATTCTCCATTTTCTGAACTTGAGTTGGACGGGTGCTCTGTGGTGGCCCCAACACTGTTCTTCAGGTAGGGTTAGTGATGGTTACCAGCACATGCTAGCTGCACAGCCTTGACAAGTAGTGGAACTATTCCTTACATCTCTGAAAACTGCCTCCAGGATTGTTGAGCCCATGCACAGAGTTAACACGTGGGAAGTACTTACGTCAGTGTTTGGTATACAGTAAGCACTTAAGAAATACTAACTCCTCTGTTTACTTGTAATTACAGTGCAGGACTGTCTTCACAGGACAGATATTGACAGAAATTGTTTTATTGAAGGGCTTTAATAACAATAAAAAAAACTTGCCAATCTAAATTTTGTCCTAGATGAAAAGCTTTTGAAAGAAGAGCCAGTGGAGAAATACACCCCATGAGAGGATAAGACTAATCAGAAGATGATCCACCAAATGTGGCCTTTTCATGTGTGAGAAAATGTTATTCTGTCATTTCATATTCAATTCTCTCTTTTTTTTTACTTTGCAAATAATTTTGGGCTTAGAGAATAATTGCAATGTAGTAGAGAGGTTTCTCAAACACTCCCCACGAGTTGCTCATAATGCTCACGTTTAGTCTAACACAGGGCAGGACAGAAAAACTTAGAAACTAACACTGATACAATACCATCAAACAGATATAAAACTTCATTTAGATTTCACGGAGTTTCCCACTAACATCCTTTTCCTGTTCCAGGATCCACCTGGAGCCCACATTGTGTTCAGTTGTCACGTCTCTCTAGTCTCCTCCAGTGATAGTTCCTCCATCTTTCTTCGATTTCTATGGGCTTGATGGTTTCAGAGAATACTATTCGGTTAGTTTATACAGTGCCCTTCAGTTCAAGAGTTTGCTGATTTTTTTTTCATGGTTAGATTGAACATTGGCCAGAAGTGATGTGACTTGTCAGTCTACCCTATCACAGGGATGTGACATCAGATATGACTTATTAGTGGTGGTGTTGATTACTTGTTTAAGATGGTAACCGCAGAATTTCTGTTTTTCCTTTGGTGATATCAAGATAAAGATTTTGAAGGAGATTCCTTGAGAAGATGCAAATTTCCTGTTTGTTCTGTTTTTTTTTTTTTTTTTTGCCCAACAGTTTTAGCATCATACCTGACCTGCAGTGATATGGTGGTAACTGGCTGTTTCCTTTGTTTCTTCCATGTTGAATAGTTTTAGTCTTCTGAAAGCGAGAGCTTTGTCATCTCAGCGTGCCTCCAGCTTTTTGTGAGAACTTCCTTATTCTCTGGCACCCTGAGACCTTCTAGACTCATCTTGGATTTAAGGAGCTCTGTTTCCTTTCATTAACATTTACAAACAAGGATGTAGACTTCAGGTATATTCACTAACTTCAGGTATATTCACTAACACATGTCTTTGTTCCTAGGCTACCTGGGAAAGCAGAGCTTGGAAATTCAGCTGTGCATGGCACCCATGCATGTGCCATGTCTGCATGTACTTCGGTCGCCATTTAGAGTTGTCTCTAGTTTTCTTTATGACTGCAGATACAATGTGGTGTAAGCATTTAAAGAAGACAATTAGTGGGTAGAAAAATAAAGCAGAGACATTCCAAAACTGAAATTTAGCCCATATCCAGATTAGGACTGTGAACATAGAATAAAAATTCAATCAGTCTTGATTCTTTAGTATATGAAACAAAAACAAGAACTTTCTCACTCTTCTTGTCTGTCTGTGTCTTGGGGACCCAGTGATGACTCACCTTGAATTCTATTGTGTAGTATCTGGCAACCTGGGAACATTGCCTCACCAGTGATCTATCAAATAAAAATGTAACAAGTCATTGAGAGAATACATTGATGCAGTCATCCCTGCATATCCTTGGGGAATTAATTCCAGGACACTCCCCTGGCAAACATGCCAAAATCCATCCATGCTCAAGGCCCTTATATAAAATGGGGTACTATTTGCACATAATCTACACACATCCTCTCATGTATTTGAAGTCACCGCCAGATCACTTATAATACCTAACATAATGTAAATGCTGCCACACTTAGTGCAATGGAAATCATTGTTAAGCTGTGTTGTTTTAAGAATAAAAACAAGCAAGGGAGTTTCAATGGAGATTTTGCTTTGTTTTCTGAATATTTTTAGTCCACATGTTATGGTTTGAATGTGAGTTATCGCCACTCCCTGCCCCCCCCCAAACTCATGAGACAAATAAAGAAGGTTTAGAGAAGAAATGATTAAGTTGTGCGAGCCTTAACCCAATCAGTGAATTAATTAATGGGATTAATTGATAATTGAAAGCAGATGGGGTTAGGCGGGAGGGGGTGGGGCATTAAGGGTGTAGCTTTAGGGGGTATATTTTGTATCTGGCAGTAGAGTCTCTCTCTCTCTGCTTTCTGATCATCATGTGATCAGAATTTCCGCTATGATGTTCTGCCTCACCTCGAGCCCCAAGAAATGGAGCTGGCCTCCTGTGGACTGAGACCTCTGACACTGTGAGCCCTCAAATAAACTTTTCTTCCCTAAAATTGTTATGGTCAGATGTTTTAGTCATAGCAGCAAAAAAGCTGTCTAAAACACCACACTTGGTTGAATCTGTGGATATTGAGCCCTTGGATACAGAGGGCCGTCTGCAAATATTTGTGCTGAACAAAATCGTTTGCAAATGTCATTTGTGACTCTGTTTTATTTCTCTTCAAAATACATGAATTTGTGACAAAAATCAATGACTTCCTAAACTTTATTCACTCCATAAATACTTCAAACTCATTTTGAATGCCTCATGACATTCACATGATCTTTATTTCCTGATTATTTCTTGGTGTTAAAAAAATAATAATTCAGAAATAGAGATTTTCCCCCCCATAAACCCACAGAATGATTCAGTCTTTAAGTAAGTTGGAAATGAGTGATAGCGTAGAGAGTTAAATTCATTTCCAAGAGTTAATTGGAGACCATACTACCAAAAGTACTATAGGGATTTAATGCAATTCTGATCAAAATCCCAATGACATTCCTCATAGAAATAGAAAAAGCAGTCATGAAATTCATCTGGAAAAAAAAGAGACCCAGAAGAGCTAAAGCAATCCTTAGCAGGAAGAGTGAAGTAGGTGACATCACTATACCAGACCTTAAACTATACTACAGAGCAATAGTAACAAAACCAGCATGGTTTTGGCACCAAAACAGGCTGGTAGACCAATGGTTCAAGAATAGGAGACAAGAGACTAACCCACAAATTTGCAATTATCTTACATTAGACAAAGGTGCCGAAAACATGCATTGGAGAAAAGATAACCTCTTCAAGAAATGGTGCTGGGAAAACTGGAAATCCATATGCAACAAAATGAAATTAAACCCCTATCTCTCACCATGCACAAAACTCAACTCAAAATGGATCAAGGACCTAGTAATAAAACCAGAGACCCTGCGTCTAATAGAAGAAAAAGTAGACCCTAATCTCCATCATATGGGATTAGGCCCCAACTTCCTTAATAAGACTCATTTGGTGCAAGAATTAAAATCAAGAATCAATAAATGAGATGGATTCAAACTAAAAAGTTTCTTCTCAGCAAAAGAAACAAACTGTGAGTGAATAGAGAGCCTACATCTTGGGAGCAAACCTTTACTCCTCACTCTAAACTCTAGGGTATATAAAGAACTCAAAAGCACCAAAAAACCAAATAACACAGTCAATAAATGGGCCAAGGTCCTGAACAAACACTTCCCAGAAGATGATACGCAATCAATCAGCAAACATATGAAACAATGTTCATCATCGCTCGCAATTAGAGAAATGCAAACAAAAACCACTCTGAGCTTTCCTCTCACTCCAGTCAGAATGGCAGCTATTATGCATACAAACAACAATAAGTGTTGTTGAGGATGTGGGGGGAAAAGGTACACTCATACAATGCTGGTGGGACTGCAAATTGGTGTAGCCAATATGGAAAGCAGTATGGAGATTTCATGGAAAATCGGGAATGGAACCACCATTTGACCCAGCTATCCCTCTCCTTGGTCTATACCCAAAGGACTTAAAAACGACATAATACAGGGACACAGCTGCATCAATGTTTATAGCAGCACAATTCACAATAGCTAAACTGTGGAACCAACCTAGATGCCCTTCAGTAGATGAATGGATTAAAAAAAAGATGTGACATATATACACAATGGAATATTACGCAGCAATAAAAGAGAGTAAAATCATGGCATTTGCAGATAAATAGATGGAGGTGGAAAAGATAATGTTAAGTGAAGTTAGCCAATCCCCCAAACACCAAATGCTGAATGTTTTCTCTGATATAAGGAGGCTGATTCATAGTGGGATAGGGAGGGGGAGCCTAGGAGGAATAGACGAACTCTAAATAGGGCAGAGGAGTGGGAGGGAAGGAAGGGGACAGGGGGTTAGAAATGATGGTGGAATATGATGGACATCATTATTCAGAATACATGTATGAAGAAACGAATTGGTGTGAATATACTTTGTATACAACCAGAGATATGAAAAATCGTGCTCTATATGTGTAATATCAATGATAATGTATTCTGCTGTCATATAAATAAAAAATTAATAAAAAGTTAATTGGAGAAAGATAAAATGAAAAAAACTATCTTAATTTGACCCCCCACAATTTTTTTCAATAAGTTCCCCCTCTTTGCTTCCTTTCTTCCTCCTCCTCTATGATTTCCTATTTTCCTTTATTCCCTGACACTAACTATTGTGTCCCTTTTTGATGATGTGTAAGCAAATGGGTGTTATTAGGATTAATTGCTACATGCTGGATGTAACAGTCACTATTGATTATTATGTAGCTGAAGCTCAGAGTTCACCAATGCTTCATTCCTAACTAAAACCAACATTTGAATAGTCTCCCCATTTTCCAGAGGTGTCTGGAAATATAGAAGTTATAAAAGTCACTACAAAATAGATGGGAATTAAGGAAGGACTGTTGTCCAGGTTTGCTGCAGGAGAAGGAAAGTGACTAACGAGGAAATGAGAATGCCCCTTACCCTGCTCACAAATCTGATGGTGTTGATTGGATTGACATCACACCCAAATCTACACAGTGGAAGGCAATGAATTCAGTCATGGGCAATGTGTTACTTTCAGCTCCTATTGGTGTATTTTTTTTTTCAGTACTGGGGATTGAACCCATGGGGGCTCTGCCACTGAGCCTCATCCCTAGCCCTTTTTTATTTTATTATTTTTTACTTTGAGACAGTCTCCCTAAGTTTCCCAGGTTGTCCCTTAACTTGCCATCCTTCTGTCTCAGCTTTTCAAGTTGGTGGGATTATAGGCATGTGCCACTGAGCCCAGCCCATCCTAAGAACCAAATTGAGGAGTTATGTAGGTTGAATGGGCAATAGGAGTTAGAGAGAGCTTGTATATCTTTTAGGGATGCCTCTTTGGTTCAGAATTCTTGACCCAACAGACTATTTCCTTAGCTAATGTTGATTCCAACAGCCTCTAAAAGTGGCAAGTATCACAGTGTCAGCTTCAGGAAGGATCTCAAGGTGCTGATTCTTACAGCAACCTTTTTGTAAGTCAAAAGCCCTGTTAGTCACTGTGGCAGATTGTGCTGGTAACCCACCCACATCTTATGGGCACTCACCTGTCCACATGGAAGGCTGATTATCAAGAAGAGCTGTGACTCTCAAGTTTTGCTTTCTTTCTTTTTTTCCTGGCTATATGCTCAGCTTGGCAGCATGTGGGTGCAAACCAGAATTGCCAGAGCCTGAATGCCATCAGAAACAGTCCTTATCTGAAGACCAATGAAGGTCTGTCTTCAATAGATGCACCTGTTTCTTTGCATGGCTGCGGTAACTCTGAGGCATGCAACACACTGTCCCAGTGGCTTTGACCTCCAATGTTCCACTTTCTCCGTAATGCAGCCCATATTCATTGACCTCCTTTTCTTGCTTGTCTCACTCCATAACATCCTATTGGTTTTCCCCAAGTAAACCATTTGTATTCTAGTCTTCATCTTGGGATATGCTTTGGGGGGAATCCAAACTATAGCCAGGCCAAGCTGAAGTTGACTCTTGTAAAAATTTCCAACCCCCCTACGTTCTCTCCTGGTGGCTCCTGTATGTACGTCTACTTTTTCTTCTTGTTTTTCATTCAGTTGATTCCTTTCTAGAGATCTTGGGTATGAGCAGGTGAGCAGGAAAGAGGCAGGGAAATTAGATGGTAAAGTCAGGAGAGGGAGGAGGAATCATGCACTTATTTTCCTGAGCACCTGCTATGAGCCAGGCACTGGACTTCATATTAAGTGCTGTATAGAGGTTATCTTTTCTCATTGTTTTGACAGCCCTGGGAGGAGAGGTGATGGGCCTTATTTTTATTTTGAAGATGAATGAAGGTGATATGCAGAGAGCCCAAGAGATGTACACAAGGTTACAAAACTGATCATCAGTGGAACTGGGTTTGGAGCCTAAGCTGATGTTCTTTCTTTCCTACTGTTTTGCCCTTTTACAAGAAGACCTGGGTCAAGAGCCAGAAAACATGGCTTTGAATCCCAAATTTCCTATAGACTAGTTCTATGACCTTGGGCCACTAGTTTTATTTCTTAGAATTTGTTTTTTCATCTCTAAAATGGAAATAACAAAGGGCGATTGTTATCATAAAGAGTCTTATTCAGTCTCAGCCCATTGGGTACACCAAGCAGGTCATTGTCAAGCAACGAAAAAAAAGACTAATATAGATAAATTTGGGTAAAAGAGTTCCTGAAAATTATTTTCTGATAAGCCAATCCATGGTGGCAGGGCCGTGGCTAACCCTTAAACATATGGTGCGTTGGCACTACCCTGTACATATAACTCTGCAGTAATAAAGCAGAACTGTGCAGCCTGGCAGGCTACCCCCAACTCCACAGTGGCCACCCCATGGCCCTCACCTGCCTCAGCTTAGGGGAGTATTTGACTTGTTGAGTTCTCAGGTCAATCATGGCCATTTTTTCCCATTGGTCAGTAAGTGGCTCTCTCATTATGTGGCCTTTTGCTTCATATTAGTCACTGTCAGGTTGGCTCTGTATTTTGGAAACCTTCCAGCATTCATTACCATAATGAAAAAAGAAATAAGAAGAGAGAGAGCAGAGGGGAGTAGGCCAGTTTCCATCCACAGAAGTTTGTATTATTCACACAAAGACTCAGGAAGATGCTGGAAGGTGTCATCCTCCTCCCTGTTCTTAGTCTGTCGATGAAAAGACGTCTGCAAACCCGTGTTAAAAATACATATATTTTTTAAAAGAACAAAACAAAACAATCTCATGATGATTTGAGTGTTCAGAAATGAAGATGGTGTTGTCCAGAATAGGACCATGAAATCCACAGGCTTAATTGCAGATCTATTTTGGGACTAGTTGATTGATAACGTTACATTTCTTTTTAGGTTGAGAGCCAATGGCAACTGTTTCATAACCCATAAGGAGACGGCAAACTATAGGTTGCTTCCTTTACTAATAGACAAAGGATTTCTAAGAAAATTTTACAAGTGGAAGATGGGCATTTTGTTTTGTGGATTGCAGAAATTTCCTTTATGGGACCCTAAGAACCCAAGTTTGGGCATATTAGTTAAGAGCTCATGGTGAATTCTTTCTTCTCTTTCCTCTGCCCTACAGGAAGAGAAAAGAACTTGACTTTCACCTTAACCTCTATAGTGCAGGGGATCTGGTGGTCTGTGTTCTCACTTGTCATTTCTTTGCTAGCTATGGTACTGAGAGCCATTCAGCAATACTTCTTGATGTAGCTCAGGCCCCAAAAGTCTTGAGAAGCCCTAATCCAAAGTGAATCTTCTATAAATAATAAACAGCAAATAGGCTCCATTTAGTTATATTAACCCCCAAATAGGTCAGGCACATTGTTTAAAAATGCAAACATCACAATAAAACAGATTCCCTAGATGCAGAGTTTGATGTGTATGTGCAGATTTTCTAGACATGGTACAGGAAAAAAATAGCGTACACCTATACTTTGCTACTTAAAATATTTATATATTATCTCTGAAAAGTGCTACTTTTGAAATGCTATTTATTATAAGCTGATAGAGCTCAAGGGCTCTTCGTCCTCCGAGATGTCCTTCTTGTTTTCCCTGATTGCAGAGTAGTTCCTGCTAACTTTACTTTCTGAGACCTGTGGAGTCCTTGAGAGGGTTGTAACTGCTGCCAAATTTTTTTCGTGATTTCTTGCTGAACAACTTGGCACTCATCTGCAATCCTCTTTCATTTCTTCAATGGGTCTAATTTCACACATTAAGAATCTTATTGTTTGCCAGCCAAAATAAAATGGCATAGTTCAAAACTATTTATACAATTCAAAACATTTTCCCCCCCATTCGGAGCGCAGTCAGTTTGCCTTTCTCCTTCCATCGTGTGTTAACTTGGTTTCTTTCATGCCAGGAATAATTAGACAATTAAGTGCTGATGCGCTAGAAATGAAATGGCATATTTTCCTTGAAATTCTCACTACAAGAATACCTGCTCTTATTCACGTTCCTCCCTAACGTCAGATGGGTAAAGTGTTCCATTGTGAGTATGAATGTGTACATCCCAAAGTATTTGCTCTTGGCCAACGATACCACTGTAATTCCATTGAGAAGTGGTAGTAATTACATTTTCCTAGTAATTACTTGCAATTAAAAATATACAGAAGTGACCTTCGTGACTGTGTTGAAATCTCCTGACCCTTTAAAACTAGTTACTTCCTTTAAATGTTGCTTGAATTCTCTCTCTTATCCTCAGTACTCCCTGAAAATGCTGTAATTAAGAAATAAAACAGAAATCCAGTGTAGTCAGGATCTGGCTCTATATCTGGCTTGATTCATTCCTTATGAAGAGTATCTCAAACAATTCCCAGCAGGATTGAGGGGGTCCCCTCTGTAGCTTCCCGACTGATCTCTGTTAAAAGACCCCAAATGCTTCAAAGTTCAGGAGAGAATTCTCCCTCCCATCCTCCACCTTTTCCTTCCTTACACATCCATTCATTAGAAATGGATCTCTCAATCCAGGACACACTCCAGGGGAGGTAAAATTATGTTCATTTTCTCGAAAGGAGGAGTAAAAAGTAATTTGTGGACATATATTAAAGTGACCAGAATCCTGGAGAATTTCGGGCAAAGTGATGATTCAGTCTTCAACAGAAAAAGGTTGACATGAAAATAGGGTGCAGGCCACACTGACACAGGGAGAGGCTGAGCTATGTCATTATAATCTCCTTTACCCATTAAATCTGAAACCCTATTAAGCCAAGGACCACATCACCTTGGCTTCTCGGCTCTTCAAATCACTTGCATATAGCAGGTGCTGCTTAAGTATTTTTAGAATCACTAAATCAATGAATCAGTAGCTCCGTAAGTCAAAAATAATGAAGAACAAGTGATTGTGTTACATAACTTGAGAGAGAGGCATTCCAAAATATGGAGAAGATGCTTTACAGGAATGATACTGCTTGGGTCAAATCAGACTCCACCATGTACCAGGTATATTTTCTTGAGAAGTTTCTTAATCTCCTTGAACCTCATAAAAATGGGAGTATTAATGGAATCTATGCTATAGAGGTATTATAGAATCCATGATACTGATTTTAGGCAAATACTTAATGCATGATAAATACTTAATACAGGTTACCTATTATTATAACCATTTTCACTAATTCTTTAGCTCTTCACTGGTACTGGTAGGATTTGTACTCATACTTGCCTTGTTCTAAATCTCATGGTCTTAACTTCTGCACTTTCAAGACCAGAGGTCATGAATGATACTCTTTCATGGACAGTAATAGTTAACTTGGAGTTCCTTTGTCAATATTTGGATACAAGCACTGTAATACTTATTTTTTAACCAAGTCTTGGACTTTTTTATTCAGTTGTAGAGGGAGCCCACAGGGCTGCTCAAGGTCTACTGATGGAGCAGACGTTTTTAGGCTAGTTCATAGATAATAACCAGTAATCATACCATCGGGACCATTTCTAGAACCCACTTGTTTCGACTGATGAACTCACAACAGGAGCTGTAGCAGCAGGAAGAGCTCATTCCAACTCAGTTTTGATAACTGAGAGAAGTTGGTGAGCAAGTGAGAAACCTTTAATAGCTGATGGAGAACAGTTTCTTTTGGCCTTTTACTTTTATACTGTCTGGTCTTACAGGTGGGAGCAATGGATCTATATATCATTTCTCTATTTATGAGTAAAGCCACCAAACCCCATAGGTTGAAGACAACCGCCATTTAATCTGTTCCTAATCTTTAAGCTAGAGATTTGGGCTGGGATGTTGGGGCTTTGGTCTCATTTAGTACTGGATGGCTGTAGTAGGGGGGTACATGGTCCAAGATAACATCCCTCATTTGTCCAATTCTGGGCTGGTGGTGGGGTCCATGTCTTTAGTGTCTAGTGGGGCTAATTTACATCATGACTTGAGGATTTTAATGTCAAAAAGAAAAGGCCCCAGTACACAAGTTCCTCGGCTTGTGTCATGTTGACTAACATCCTGTGACCCAAGTAAGTCAGGCCATGCCCAGATTCAAGGCGCAGACACCACCCTGAGATTGGGGGAGCCAAGGGGCATGTTGCAGAGGGTGTGTGAAAGCACAGGAGAAATCATAATAACCATGTTTGTAAACAATGACCACAGTGTGAAAAATAGGTTTCAAGCTCATGTTTGCAAGGTGTGAAGCAAGTTCTTCCACAGTTTTTGAAGGGTTTGCAACTCAGAATTACACTGGCCCCAAATTAGTTTGTAATGCGTTTATTATGGAACTGCTTTATGCAGGTTCCTAGGGGATCACACAGCTTTAGTGGGGATCACAGAAACCTTAATACACATGCCCTGCTCACATGCTAAGATGAGACCAGATCTCTATGTCTGCAAACTGAGCTTAGGCCTGTTGAGGTGGATGCAAACCCTGGTTTTTGCTTCTTAAGTATTGCATGTCTCCAGAGCTGGCTAAGCTTTGCTAGCGAAACTTGATAGTCATTTCTTTTTTCCATGGTTTCTTATGAAAATTAAAAACCCCAGGAACTCTCAGCAATTTCACTTATTCCATCTGACTTATAACATAAAACTCCTTATAAGGCTTTCTCAGGGAGCTGCCATGTTCTGCTTGGCCCATATCCCTGTGACTCCTATCCCCTTAATATTTCTTTGTTTTTTTTTGTCTTGTTTTTGTACCAGGGATTGAACCCAAAGGCACTTAACCACTGAGCCACGTCCCCAGCCCTTTTTAATATTTTATTTAGAGGCAGGGTCTTTCTGAATTGCCTAGGGGCCTCCCTGAGTTGCTTAAGCTGGCTTTGAACTTGCAATCCTCCTGCCTCAGCCTCCTGGGTCACTGAGATTACAGTCATGCATCACCACACAGGGCTCTCCTTAATTGTTCACCTAAGTCAAGCAGCTGTCTAGCTGCGGAACAGGTGAAGGAGGGGTTTAATTTCTCCGAGAGTCAAGGAAGCTTCTGAATGGAGTCTGGCCTTCTCCCTGACTGATTAGAAAATGTGCCAGCAGTGCCCCCTCGTGCCATGCAGCTCTGACAGGCTGGGAAATCAGTGACCGCAGGAAGACAACCTGTAGGACCACATGGCTGCTTCTCGGGGATGTCTTGAGTCCATTCATAACTTCTGGGCCTTCCTAGAATCTTCCTTTCCCCACAGCGTCATATGAAATCACAGCAGTAAATGACATAGAACCTTAGGAGTTTCAAGTAAAGAGACCTTATAATGATATTTTGAAGGGAAAGAAATACATCACCTAGTTTTCTCTTAAGTTCACACCTCTAAGTTTAATTGATTATGTCTTGGAGCAATAAGCATCAGTCCTTTGGGAAGTACTCCTTAGATCATTTTAAATGAGTTGCTCTGCACTAAACTCACTGACCTTTGGCCATTGTCTTAGTCCATTCATGCTGCTAAAACAAAATACTTCAAGTAACTTATAAACAATATGCATTGATTTCCTACACATCTAGAGGCTATGAAGTGTATGATCAAGGTACCAGCAGATTCAGTGTCTGGTGAGGGCCTGCTTTCTGGCTCATGAATGACACATTCCCACTGTGTCCTCACCAGGTGAAAGGCAGCTGCTCTCTATCTAGGGCCTCTTATATATAGGCATCAGTCTTATTCATGAGCATGATAACTTTATGGTTTAATCACCTGCAAATGGCTCCATTTCTTAACTCTGTCACCTTGGTCATGAGGCTTTAAAGTATAAATTTTGGAGAAACACAAATGTTCAGACCATAGCAGCCATAATATCATGTATACACTGAACTGTTATGTCCTCTTGTGAATTTTGGGTTTTAACTTGGCAGCAGGGTGGCATTGTCTTAGAGACAAAATAGCACATGTGGAAATTTGGAGGTTGAACAGAAGAGTAATGCCCAGTATTGGTATTATTAAGTCTAAAGATGCTAATGAAGTTTCTCTTTCTGAGGTGCACACTAAAAGAAATGCTCTGTGGGGCCTCTTTGTAGCTTAGCCTTTGTCTCTTGACCTTTAACAGCATCACACAAATTTATCTAGTAACAAAAGACCCAGAAGTTTGGATATTTAAAAAAATAAAAACCATAATTGAAAGAAAAATATCTCTCTTCTAACCATTTTACCCCTAAATGGCGATGCTAACAATTAAGCTCCTACTTCCCAAATATGTACAAAGCGGGTTCTGTTCTGGTACAGGAGGTCAACCCTCCCCAAACAATTCTGCTATGTCCTACTTCTTTTTCACTATATAGCATGAAGATGTAGATTTTAGAATTGAGGTTTTAGAACTCTCCTCCAGATTAGATTTGGAATCCAGAAATATATGCCACAGATGTTATAAGTATCCCATGGCTCTCCCATGAGCCCAGACATGTCTGTCTTAGTATAGTGAATCTGACTGCTTATGAGTGGCCTGAGGCCCATCACAAACAGAGCAAAGAGAGCCTGAAGAGCATGGGAGAGGCCAAGATCTTTTTGCATTGATCATACTGGGCAGCTCTTGTGACCAGTCAGTCACCTTCTTCAGGCATGAATTTCCTTCTCATTCCAGAGAACGTGCCAGATTTCCTGTCAGTTGGTTGAGTTTGTCCATCACTGAATATCTTTGTAGTCCAAAACCTATTATGTAGGGCACAAACCCGTGTTACTCCAGGAAAAAAGAGAAGGATTCATAGTTAGAAAGGTCTGGAAATATTTTGGAGGTCCATGTCAGCACACTAAAGATTCAGAGAAGTTCAGCATAAAGAGAACTATTTAATTTTGCTTAAGTCATATTTGTTACTGATAATGTGAGCACATTTCTTTCTCTCCCAACACACAATAATATCCCACAATTCAGAGGATGCTGCTGCAGGCCAGCTGTTTAATCTGCATATTAGACCAGACTCTTGGCCAACAACACACCTAGATCCACAGTGTTGGCTCCTTGTGGAAGAGCATTTATTCTCGGACTTGTTCTTATGCCCATTGGCTGGCTTAAGGGTTGTTCTGGGAATGAGGTACAGGGGTGCTTGCCATTATAGTCATTGTAAATGTCAGATTGGGTACATGATCCATATTATCACCTAATAACCCGCTGTTTTACTTAGCCTTTGTATCCTTGTGACCAAAATACTGCCCAAGAACCACTTAGAACAGAAGAAGTTTATTGGGCACTCATGGTTTCAAAGATCTCAGTCCATAGATGGCCAACTCCATTGCTCTGGGCCCAGGGTAGAACATCATGAGGAGGAAGGGTCCAGCAGAGGGAAGCTGTTCCCCTCACCGCAGTCAGGAAGCAGAGCAGGGGAAGGGCAGCCAGAAAGATGAACCTTTCCAGGGCACACACCCCCCCGCCCCCGCCCCGCCGCAGCCCTCCTCCTCCAGCCACACTACTCCTCAGCAAGTCCATTCTAACTGGGATGGCCTGATTGCTACAGCTCTCAAGACTGAATTGTTTCACCTCTGAATATTCCTGCATTAACAGAAGCTTTTGGTAGACACCTCATATCCAAACCGTAATTCACCCTTTTAATGATGTACCATGAAATGTCTGCCTTATATTTTCCTATGACTGATTTATCACAAACATGTTGGCTTAACACAACTGAAATTTATCATCTTATAGTTTAGGATATCAGAAATCTCAGATGAGACTCAGATGGGCTAAAATCAAGGTGTTGTCGGGGTTGTGATTCTTACTGAAGGCTATAAGGGAGAATAATTCTTCCTCTTCCTCTTCCTCTTCCCCTCCCCCTCCTCCTCCCCCTCCTGCTCCTCCCCCTCCTCTTCCCCCCCTCCTACCCCCTCCTTCTCCCCCATCCTCCTCCTCCCTCCTTCTCCCCCATCCTCCTCCTCCCCATCCTCCTCCCCATCCTCCTCCTCCTCCTTCTTCTCCTTCTTCGTCTTCTCCTTCTTCTGGCTATTGGCATTTCTTGGCTCTTCGCTTATGGCTCCCTCCATCTTCAAAGTCAGGAGAAGTCAGTCTGTGTCAAGATTCCAATTCTGGTTTTAGCTGTGCTTTTTTCCTTTTCCACATTAAACAAACAAAAAATGTGACTGCAGGGGCCCGCTCAGATATTCTGGAACAATCTGTTTTAAGGTCCTCTAATTCCATGCTTAATTCCCCCTTGCCGTGGGACCTATCATACTCTGGTGACTAGGCCATGGACATCTTTGGGAAGCTATTATTCTGCCTACCATAATCCATCATTGAAATCGCTCTCTTTACTTTGACTCCACGGATACTCAGAGCCATCTAGTAATGTACCATACTTCATCTTATTTTCATAATCTTATTTTCCTATATCTTAATTCTCTCCTAAAATTCACATCATTGCATGTGCCCAAAATCTGTACATAATACTTTAATATAAATAATCACTATTACTAATGAACCTCTAGAACAGATATTTGGAACTACCACTCGGGGCAAAATCTGGCTCCCTTCTTGTTCTAGTAAATAGTTTTATTAAAACATAGCTGCTACTTTCTTGCTGTGAAGGTAGAGTTGAATAGTCATGGCACCAAGACTATGAGGCTCACAAAGAAGATGTATTTTCTATATATGTGGCCCTTGGTACAGACCCTCTGAGACTTAATGGGGTGCTCTTTCTCTGTATTTTGTTGTGGCAGGTTCCTTGAAGTCTTCGAAACTTGTGCATAGTTAGCTTTTGGGGGTTACTTTTAGATTTGGGATTTAGTAGAGATTGTATAATTGCCCAGGGAATTTGGGACAGTGTGGACCTAATAAAAATTACATAAGATAGTAAAATTATGTTTGCTTTATCGAATCAGATTGTATCAACATATTTAGGTTATGCAGTGGCTGAAGAGTAATTAAATTTTGTTCATCAGTGATCACCACCCCATGTTTCCCACTGCTCCATCTCTGGAAGGCTAAGAGGGAAGTGAGTGGGCTTTGAGCTAATTAATATTTCACAAATATAATGATAATTTGTGTGCTCCCTCATAATTCACATTATTAATGGTTTCAAAATAGAATGACATTTAATAAATACCATTTGTTTACTAGACAAAAACATAATGAGAGACACCTCTAAGAGTGAAAGTGGTGGAGATCTCTAGGGTATAGTCTGGCTCTAAAAATCTCACAGCTGTTATTTATCTTTCTTTTATATCAGTATGTAACAGGTGGCTTATCAACTGTGCAAATGATGACATTCCTTATGGCCATTCCAAGGGAAGTGGATTTGAATTTTCTTCTAGAGGGTTACTTACTGCCTTCTGTGTAATCTTTCTTCAAAGCAACATTACTGGAGTCTTGTGCATAAAAACTCGATTTTGAGTGTGACTTATACATAGAGCAAAGCACTGGGTATTAAATCTAGAGAACAGGATCAGGTACTTACCTTGGGGCACCTGCTACCTGAGGAGCCTATATTTGATCATACTAACCAGGCTTAGCTCAGAGCCAGGGGTTTTCAACTTTTCAGTGACTTAGGAACACTAACCAGAAGCCCAGGGCTCAACTTGCTGCAGACTCTAGATTGTTTTGAATTAAATTTCATTCTCTACCTCTTGGTCAGTCAGTCTCTCTCTCTCTCTCTCTCTCTCTCTCTCTCTCTCTCTCTCTTTCTCTCTCATCATCCCCCTCCTTTCTAAACTCAATCTCCTTGTATTTTTTGTAACTATAATTTTAATGAAACAAGTCTTTTGAAGTTCATGGTTTACTTTTATAATTCACTTTTGCATGCTTCATTAATTTGGCAAGACATTTTTGCCCTGACTTTGGACAATGATTCTTGGGGAATAACTAACAATTGGATCAGTAGCTGTTTATCACTCTTCTAAAGAAATGGTTATCTTCTATAAAAATGCCCTTTTGTTCCATGCTCCCTTAATTTTCATACCCATTATAAACCAGGAATGATGACAAGATGCTTTCTGACCATGTTCCACCATGTTGGGACATCTCATCTTTCATTTTTGTAGTGAAAAATAAATAATGAGTAGTAGTTTACTCTTCCCCATCCACTGAGACATCCAGAGAGGGGAAGTCTAATTCTTATATTCTGTAGCATAAGTAAAAATTATTTTTTGAATCAGTTTGTGTTTGTACTAGTTCAAATTTCTGGAATTGGAATTTCTTCCTTGGCACTCACTCTACATGCATCATCTTTGACCTATGCTCATCCTACAAGCCGATGATGCAGTATGGGTGATGACCGTTTCTACACAGTAAGTGTGAAGTTTATCTGTGACACAGACAAGTCTGTGCTAACTCTACATCTTTTTCCAAAAGGATAGAGATTAAGATTTGCCATGTTTATATGATGTTGTCTGTCTGTTTTAGGATGAGACAAATTCCACACATACACACACAAACACACACACACACGCACACACACACACACACACACACACACACACAACATGCCTCTGAGTTTCAACCTTAATTTAAAACTCCTTTCTATTTTTGGAGAAGTTTCCCTTTAATTTCTTTGTACTTTTTCTACATGGAGACCAATGAGAAAATCACAAAGTCATTAAACACTAGGAAAAGTGTTTAATGATAGCTTAAAATGTGACCATCATTAGCAATTGTTTAATAGAAATGATGTTTTTGTTGTTGTTGTTGTTGTTTTATTTTACCATTTTCTATTCTTTCTCGGTGTTGGGGAGATGCAGGCTTTCTTTGCAGTTGGAAATATTTTGAAATGTGGTGAAGCCTTCAGTGTTTGTTATAGCTATAATCTCTATGACTTTGAGATTTTAAATCAACTTCCATTTGGAATATGCTCATTTTTAGCTAACGCTGCATATTACGACTGTCAGCTCCCACCCCTCCCCCAATAATTTTGATTGCTGTTTCTAGATCTTTTCCTTAAACCAATTTTTTTTTTCATATTTATAGGCTTCTGGATTTTTTGAACTCTTCTGAGACCAAAAGAAGAATAAATCAAAGAAGAACTCTGACCTTGGTATGTAGACACATCCCAGGTGGGATGTCCTAGAAATTATCTAGGGAATCTCCTTCAGAGAGCTTTGTTTTATTCAAAGTAGTTGAAGGTTGATTTCAGCAAGGAGGACATTCTCCTGTCTGATTTCTTTGACAATGATTTGGAAGATGTGTGACATAAAAATGAGCAACTTAAACTTTAATGGTTTTACTTTCGAAATACCTATATATCTTTCTAATATTCTGGCATGAGTTTGACTTTGGCCATCGCAGCTCTGACGGCATCTGCCTGCTAAGATGATGTACTTCTAACTGATTAATATCTGGTCCTGAAAAAAATGAATCCAGTTGCTAGAGATTCTGTTTGCATATAAGAAGAAGCAGTCAGCAGTTTCTAGGGAATGTGCTGTCATCACAAGACGTGAATTTTCAAAATTTTGACGTTTATCATGGCTGGTTTGGGCAGGTGCCCTGTGGATGGTTCATAGTTTTGTTCCTTGTTGAGACTGAAAATGACTCTGGGTCTCCATTGTCCTAGAAATGAATGGAACACAATGATGAAGAGATTCATAGAGGAGTGGTGTTGGGGTTTGTTTCTGTGGCTAGAGTTGAGGAGGTGGCACATTCGTTCACCAGCAAGTTGTGGTCCGAATTTTCCCACATAAGGGGAGAGGAAGAGAAGGGGGTATGGAGTGTCAAGGGTTCATGGAGGCAGAACGAAGTTGACATTGGCTGTTCCTGCAACCTCTTGGCTACCGTAGAGAAAGAAATTGTTCAGAAAACACCCTTGGCCCAGGGAGCATTTCATCCTCCAGCAAAACATCTTTCTCACTGGCCTGAAATATACAAGGCAAAGTGCTGTGTTGCCTTGGGAAATCCTTTTCCAAGCTCAGATGTGAAGAGGGTGATGCTGTTAATCACAAGCAGGGGCCCAATGGTGGATATAAAGAGCATTCGTTTGTTGAACTATGGAATAGACTAGATGCTTGGTATTAAATGCCTTGATCAAGTATTTTAGAAATCAGAGCTGGTTTCTTTAAAAAAAAAAAAAAATTCTCTCTGGAGAGATTGGCTTATACAGTTGGCCATTTTGTTTTCATTTATTTCAAGTAGCTTTAAAAATTAAGTGTTATCTATGAGCCCAAGCCATGCTTGGACTATGGATTTGAAGAAGTCAGTGTGCCTGACCCCAGATAGGTAGTCCCAACCTGTGGTCAGTTGATGCTTTTCGTCCTGGTTAGCAGAGTGACATCTGTTTAGACAGAGCAACCATGTTTAAGCATATCGAAGCCCAAAGCACTTGAATTTCCTAACAATGAGGACATTGGGTGTTTCTCTTTGTGTGTGCTAATGGTATGGACTGATTTTGCAGAATCACTGCAGCAAGCTGTAAATGATGTATGAAATGAAAAATTCCTGTCCAGTGCACAGAGCGAATATATACAGTTCTATGCAATCACTGCAGTACTGGGCTATTTGTTTTAATATTTCCTTCAGACATATAGTATTTTTTTTTTTTTTGGTGACTCATTTCCAGATGCTTGCCATTGGCACATAGCTCAGGTTTCCTTTATACATGTTTCAAGTGCATTTCAGTGTTGTTTAAGTATCCTTAAATTAATAAATACTGCATTCTAGAGGATTTGACCTTTAAAAATATTCTGAGGAAGATCAAAATCAATATTTTTATTTTGAAATATTTGGGAAATGATAAGGAGCCCAAGAGGTAAAATTAGAAATCATTTAATTCCGTTATGGAGAAATAATTAACATTTAGTATATATTTTTGGAGATTTTTTCCCTCATAATAAGATGATATTCTTTTTATAAAATTTCATCCCATCAATTTATTTGTGAATTTTTATTGTCAGTCGCCAACAGGACTTGAACTCTTCTTTCCATGGTGTTCTAGTGTAACTTTCAATCCCTGTATGTTCCTCAGTTGTCCTGATAAGTTTTGCTCATCCTAGTATTGAATGGTGTATATTTCCTTTTTTTTCTAATTTTGCTCATGTAGATAATTCCCTGTGTTACACAGTATTGTTCATGTGATTTGACTAATTGTGATGTATGTTTGGTTATGCCAAACTGGCCTCTGTTCTTTTCTTTCCAAATTTTCCTGACTGACATTTGTGTTTCACATTGAATTTGGACAGTGACTGAATTGTATTTGGATTTTGTCATATGGATTCAGCCTTACACAGCAGAAATACGTCACCTTAAGTCATGAGGATGTTTTAGTCAAGCCTCTGCCTATCAGAGTTCTCTCTGTACAGTTCCCTTTTTGTACCACTGTTGCTGTATTTTGGACAAAGAGTAATTGTGGCTTCATAATATTAATTAGCAAAATTCCTCCATCCTCCCCAGGCTCCGGAGCACTTTAAATAGCATGGAGTGACCTCCCTCCTTTAGATCTGATAGAATTAGCTACTGTATCTGGCTCATTTTGGGCAAAAAAAGTTCTTTGAAGACTCTAATTAGCTTTCAGAATTATTGACCTGTTCGGGATGCCTTCAATCTCTTACTGAATCAACTTCAGTCATTTATGTTTTTCTGTTGAATCATCATTTCACCTGGAGGTTAAATTTGTTAACATAGGTGCAAACAAAATCTTGTCGTGATTTACAAAATAATTTTATAAATCCATTGTTAATCCATTGTTACTTCTTGATAGGAATTAACATTATCTTCATTGGCCATGCCACAGGTAGTTTTAAGGAACCAGCTCTTAAATTGTCTTACTATTTACATAGCTTTTTTCTTTAAAAAAAATTTTTCTTTGTAGTTGTAGATGACAGAATGCCTTTATTTATTTTTATGTGGTGCTAAGTATTGAACCCAGTGCCTCACACATGCTAGGCAAACGCTCTGCCACTGAGCTACAACCTTAGTCCTACGTAGCTTTTTTCTTGTTAGTTTCTTAAGTAATATGCTTAGTTCATGTATCTTGCTTTGTTGTTGTTTACTAATAAATAGATTTGGGGGGAAAATATTCCAGCTCTTCATAAAACAGCTCTTACCTGGTCTGTAGACAGCCGTCAGTCTTCTGATTTCCTCAGCCCGGCCTACTGTGAAGCCCAGGGAGTCTCACTTATTGGTGACGAGGGTGGCAGGGGTGAGCCATCTGACAGTAGGAGAAATATAAGGTCTTTTCCTATTTTCTTTGTGTACTTGCTCTTATGACTTTTTGCCACCATTTTTATTAGTAATATACATTCAGAATGAAATATGTGATATGTATGTAAATTACAAAGGAGAATAATGAAATGAATACCCATAAATGCATGACCCAGTTTAAGGACAGGGACATTAATGGGACCGCGGCTTCTCCCACATGCACTTCTTCCCTAGTCCTGCTCCTTACGTCCTCTTCCCTGGAAAGGGATATCCACAATTGTGGATACTGTGCTCAGCACTCTCTTGCCTTGCAAAAAAAAAAAAAAAATAGGTTTTTAAAAAATACCTATGTTGAATTGAACAACATGTTGAGATGTTTGAAATTGTTGAGTATCATAAGAATTTCATCACTTTGAATGTAGGTTGAATACAGGTGATGAATTTTCCCTCAATATTATATATCCAAGATCCATTCAGATTCTTATATTTCACTTACTTCATTCACTTTACTACTGGACAGTAGCCTTTATGGGAATGCTTCATGGTTTTTCAATCTGTTAATTAAACTAAAAACATTTTAATCTTATAAGATAATGTTGCTTTTTAATACTCTGGTATGTTTCTCCTGGTATTAACATATAAGAATTTCTTTTGGATATATAGATACCTCATATTCCTAAAAGAATATAATTATAAATACACAAAGTATAAAAGATTAATATGGTCTTATAATCCTTTTAATGCCTGCAGAACCTTAGTATTGATCTATTTGCCTTCTCTCTTACGATTCTATCTCATCATGAGTTTATCAATTTTATTGCCCTTTGGAAAAATAACAACGTTGGGTTCTGGTGATCATTTCACGTGATATTCATTTCTTATTTTTTCTCACCTCTGCTTTTATTTCTCATTTGATATTGGTTTGGAGGTTGGAAGGGTAGATACAGTTTGGCCAACTAAAGAGCATAGAATGGTAAAATATTGGCCGGACATGCAATGTTCTTGATGACATTCACTGGAATCTACGAAAGGCTCTTTCAATATGCATTTTAAAGTAGATAGGTATTGGGTGTCCAAAATTCAGAAATGTCAACAGAGAGCTCTTCAAAACATAGGCTCTCTTGATTACGGGTTAATACTGGGGATATTTTAGGACTTTTATTTATCTCCCCAACTTATCACACTCCCCTTGTTCCCAGAATGTCTTTGCTCCTTTCTCTTTCCCTGGCTCTTGATGAAATCACATTTCAAGATGGAAATATGCCTCCTAGGGGTGCCAGAGCAGAGATTATATCATAGATAGTATTTCTGTAATTGATTTGATCTGCTATCCCAATCAGTCTTAAATGCACTACTCTGTCCTTAAACTATCATTGATTTTTATTTGCTTTGGTTACCTGTGTTTCCTGTTATGTAATTTTATTTCCTCAATTCTGTCCCTTATTCTTGGGTAGTATCCATTTTCTTTACCTGGTGTGTGTGTCTTTGAAAAAATCCACAAGGATGCTGTTAAAGGGCCATATAACTGAGTGGCAGACATTCTTTCTCTGTACATATGGAATAGAGAGAGATGTATATGGGTTAATGTATGCACTTATAGAGAGGAATATTACAGCTCTTTCATGATATTTAAAACTAAATGCCACCGTTGTATTTTTTTTTCCTAAGTCAGTCTAAACTTCCCTTAAAGGAAAGCTGAGAAAAGTAGTAATTTGGAACTAGTTGGCTTAACTTAAAAAGCTCCCCTGTGACATCAGAGTGTTTCATGCTATTGCTTTCTTAGACTTCCTCATTAAAATATTGACTACTCTTTTTCTTCAGTAAATGCTAATCCCAGCTCCCACGTACCTGTATTTACATTTCACTGCAGGCTGCCTGCCAGGTTAGAAATAAAACCAATTTGTTAATATCACCATTTCCTTTTCAGCAAAGAAAATATGCATTAAATTAAAGGTTTTCTAAAAATAATAAGAAACAGCTCCTGTTGATACCAACCATTTAGTTGTCTCTCTGGCTTAGGCTGTGAGTGCCGGTGTTATGAATGGCCTCCGATGCTCCGCTCATCTCTGCTCCCACCATCACTGTGCAAAGCTCCCGATCCTAAAGCCCCCTGTCACAGGCCCTGGTGTTGGCTTTCCTCCCCTTCCTCCTCCTCACTCCTGTTTTTGTGCTTTCGCTGGTCCCTGCCAACACCCATCTGAGGATGCAAAACACTATTTCTTTTTTTTTTTTTTTTTTTTTTAATATGAGTGAATGTGGTTAATCCTCGCTGAGAACATGCTGCTGTGTTGGAGAGTTCTCCCCAGAAGTCTTGGAAATTTCCAACTGCAAGAGGGTTCCCATTTGATTTATGATTCATAAGTGGATCAGTGTTATTAAAATCCACGGGAGTCCTTTGTTCATGCAGTCATTCCGAGGGCCACCCATCACGCCCTTCCATACACTGTTTCCAACAAAGCATCCTCCTGGAGCCCATTGCTGTTTCTTAAATAACCCTTCTGGAGAAAGCAACTAATTATACAGCCGAACACCAAGTCGTATTAGTAACGGTGGAACGTGTGTGTGCGCGCACGGCGTTGGGTTATCTGAACTTGCAAAGTCAAGTGAATTTGCAATCCACCCTAACCGTTATTAACCTTATTAATTAGCATGCTTTGCCTGGCTGGATGCTACTCTTTACTGTGCTAAATATTTTATTTATAAAATAGATGGAGGGATATTTCCGGTTAGTCCTGTAATCCTTAAGGAAAAGGGAGTCATTGGCAAAGGTCACTACATCCTTTGGTGCAAAGAGGACTTAAACTTGGCCCCTAAGAATGGGCACATTCTTTTTTTTTTTTTTTTCTTTTGATTTCTCTTGCTTTGTCTCCTTGTTTCATTATATTTTTCCCTGTCATTTTTCTTTGCTAAAACAAAGAATGGCCTTTGCTTTAGTGAGGGTAGAAGAACATGGTCTTATTGATAATCTTCATGTTCTGCTTCAACTTTGGGGAAAATGTTAAAAAAAAAAAAAAAGATTTCACCTAAGTGAAACTGGCAAGCTTTCTTCCAGTTGAGCTGACTGGCTGTAAGATACGGGGTCTTCAGTTCTTATTATGGAGTTCATCGTGGGCCTCGACCCTAGGAACCCTCTTCCCCTCCTGGCCCTTGTATTTTTTGGTCATTTTATTCCATATGATTCTCCTTCCATTTGGATAGGGTTGTCAGCCTCTCTTGCATCATTGTGTTCGTATTTTAGATGGGTGCACTGTCATGTCCAATGGCTAAATTCCATTTAAACTTGAACTAGATGCAAGCCCACAGCCTGATGGCCTTGCTGCTGTAGCTTTGGTCCTGAAAGTGGCCAGCACCGAGGCGCTGCTCGGGAAGACATATTTAGCAACACAGCATTGTGTCATGAGGGAAGCCACCTCATCCAGCTGGTAAGCAATTTATGCCCTGAAGCATGAAGATTTCATAGCCCTTGTAATTTTATCCTTCCTGGTGTCGCTGCAGGTGCTATTTTTATTCATATAAATATTTAATCTTCTATAAAACTTATTAAGCTGTTGGCCTCCATCATATTTTTTGGCAGCAAGTTCCCCAGGTTAAAGGGACACAGTCAAGTACAACAGCTTAGCTCAAGATCACAGTTTTAAAGAAAGGTATAAAAGGTGACTTTCTGAGATTTAAAAATATGCCCCCCAAAAAAGCCATTTGGGGTACAGCTAGGACGTTTCTCAGTAATGCTGTTGTGGACTGAGGGGAGCTGAGCTGGCATCTGAGAGATCAGGAAGAAAGCCCAGTTGAAGGTGAAGTGAGTGTGGCTAGTGTATATGTTTGGTGGAAGAGGAAAAGCAGATAGAACATGAAGAGTCTTCCCTTTCTTAGCTTTCAGTCCTTCATGTTAAGAGTTTTGTATAACCATCACATGGTATGGAAATAACAGAGAGATATTTCTCCTTCGTCTTCCCTTAGTCTCTTTCAGTAGCCAGCTTCTTTTAGCATATCCCCCTTTTCCTCTTAAAAATCACACCTGCTTCCCTGAGTCTTGGTCACATGGGGGACCAATGAGCCACATTGGGTGATGTCTTCTCCTTCTCTTTAGACAGTGGCCTAGTCATCAAGTGGAAGTTTCTCCTGTTGATTTCAGCTAATGCAGATTCACATTAGAGAATTTAAAGATAAGCCGCTTCCTTGAAGCGCATTTACTATCTAGAGGAATGTGGATTAATTCTGGAGTCATATATTTCTTGGTCTTCCTGGATATTGGTAGCATCACTTGACCTTGGACATGATGGACGCTTGTACCACAATATAGTATGACACACTTCGAGCCACACTGGCTTAGAGGATGGCTCAGAGTCCATCTCTTGTGACAGACCTAACTGAGAAAGTTTGTGATTCTCAAGAAGTGAAAGTGGCTCTTTGTGTTGTAAGTGAAATGCAAGCCATGGTATACACAATGAGATTTTAAACTAGGAAGAAATGGAAGGAGGACAGTAAGAATTTAGAGAAGGAATCGGTTATTGTTGGCCACTTCAGGAGAAGGTGATGCTTAAATTAAATGTCTTAATGATTAAATTAATTAAACCTGATATTTGGATAAGGGGAATGAGAATGAGGGCATGGGGAAGCAGAGAGCTGAAAGCCAAGTCAAGGGTGCCAGTCAGAATTGGCAGCAGGTTCTGTGGCTCCTAAGGTGGATTCTACCTGCGGAATCATGATTTTGTGTTTTGGCTCAGTCCATATTATGTGGAACTGAATTTAGAGTCATCCTTTTTCTATTGATTATTATCTCTCCATCTGATATAATTCTTCTAAACATTCTTGTAGCTCTCAGCATTAGGACCTAGTATTTTCTTGAACTTCCTCTTAAGCAGTCATTTTTTTCTCATTAGTAAACTTCTTATGTTAAATAAATAGCCAAACTATCAATATGTGAGCAAAATGCAAGATGGTATAGCTACTTTGGAAAATGGTTTGAAAGTTCTGTTTGTTTTTTAAATAAAGTTAAGCATGCATATACTCTCTATCCAGAAAAGCTACTTTTACAGGTTTTCCCAAGAGAAACCGAAACTTATGTGCACACAAAAAAACTTTATATGAACATTTTTAGTGGCCTTACTCATAATTGACCAAACTTGGAAACAGTCCAAATGTCCCTGAGCTGATGAATGGATACATTGTGGTATATCCACATGGTAGAATACTACATGGCAATCAAAAGGAGTGAACCACTGACAGATGCAACAACATAGATGAATGTCAGATATGTTCTACCAAGTAAAATAAGCCAGACTCCAAAATCTCCGTGCTGTTGATTCCATTTACATTGCATTCTGGAAAAGGCAAAACTATAGGTTTACAGAACAGAACAGTGGTTGCCAAGGCCTGGGACAGGGAAGAGCGCTTGACTAAAGATACAGAGAGATTTGGGGGGAGTGATGGAATTTTTCAGGATCTGGGTGATGGTAGTGTTTACATGACTGTGTATCTAACAAAATTCATGCAGCTGTGCAATGAAAAGGGTGAATTTTTATTTCATGTAAATGGTGCTTCAATAAGCCTAACTTTAAGAAGTGGCCAACAGTCTGATGTTTGCAGTTCTGACATAATGACCTTACATTTGTGCCCTGTGGTAGAGTCTTCAGTGCCTCCCAAACCAGCAACTCTGCTGTCTTAGGAGGTTTTGGTTATTAACTTCCATCATCCTTAAAAGGAATCTTTAAAACTCCTTTAGTTTTTTTTTTTTTTTTTTTTTGTGGACATGCCCAAAGACCTTATATTTGATGGTAAGAGCTGCCTTTGAAACACAAGTATTATTTATGTAAATTAAAAGATTCAGCTTCAGAAAGACCGTTTAATATGTGAATACATGACTCTTTTGAGAGATGACCTGATAGAATCCCACATACCTTCTCTGCTATGTGAGTGATAGATCCACTGGCCTTACAGCAAGTGGACATTGCAACCCTTTAAACCAATCCACACATCCATTTCTCCAGATCCGGGCAAACTCTCCAGTCCCATTTCCAAACTTCTACTTGAGTGGCTCAAAGGTTATTGAAAGAAAAAAAATCATAATACTGGCCATATGGTATGATAAAACATCGATTGGTCTTCAGTGATGCCAAGGCTTCGCCTATAGTATTTGAAGTCATTTATATCTCATCTGCTTCTGAAATAGATTGTCTTTGGGAAGCAGATACTTTGAAGTACCCTCACTATTTTTCTATGCTACAATCCCACTTCCACATCCTCCCCTTGGCTGTAGTGGTCTCTGTTTCACCTTGCTCTTTCTGCGTCTCTATTTTTCTTCTCAATAGCACCATGATGATGAAAGAGATCATTTCTCCAGGGGTCCCCGGTCACCATCATGTGTCCCTTCATTGCATTTGTCACACTAGATTTAAATGCTCGTTCATCTCCTCGGTTAGACTCTATGCTCTGTGAGAGTAGGGACGATGGTTCCCCCACTGTGTGTGGATTGTCCCACACGGAGGGGCCCTAGCACCATACTTACTGAATGAAATAATAAATCTATCTGTTCAGAGAAAAATTTAAAGTCACTATGCCACGTCTCAAAATGAGCTCTGTTCCCAAAGTCCCACTCACCTGAGAAGTTTTCTGACTTTTTGGAGTGCAGGTTGTGTATGCACCTGAGGCTGCGGTGGAGGCAGGTGGGGAGTACAAACGGGTCTTTGCCCCTGTGAGGAAGAGCAGCCTACCCTACTGTAAGCCAGTCCAGTTCCACCTGAGAGAGTTAGCTTTTCAGCACCATGCACTATTGATTTTGTGTAGCATCTGCTATTAGAGTTTTAGTCTGACACTCGTGGTTTGCATTTCCTCAATTTCTTCATTAACAGATATTTGCTCAGTATCTCCTCCATTCCAGACATGAGCAGGGCTTGGGGGATGCGATGATGTACAAAAGGAGCCAACTGCTTTCAAGCCCTGTTACTTCCTGTTATTCTCACCACCACGGGAAACTAGAGCAACTTTTATTCATTCTTCCCACTAGGAAATGAGATGGAGTTTGTGGCTTTCTGCTGAGAGCACACACGAAGTTAGTGGTGAGGTTGGGACTGAAAAACAGAGCTTTGTGCTCCCAGCAAACCACGGGGACCATGACACCAGGCAAGACACTGGGGTGGGGTGTGGCGGTGGTCAAGGTACCCTTGGGTCGGTGGCTGTTGAATTTGTCTTTGCATTGTGACCTTCCAAAGGACCTCCTAGCAGCTTATTCTTGAGAAAAGATGTGCCATTTTCAAACAGCATCAAGGAGAGCCAATTAGACCCAAAGATGGGAGGCAAGGTATTGAATTTTTAAATTTTCTTTTTGTGTATTTGGGGTAAAAAAAAAAAAAAAAAAACCCACAACTATCATTCAGGGAGAAGGTGTAAAACGAAAACAGTTTTCTCAAACTCTTATGTCTGTCGAGACGCTACTGATCAGAGTGGCTTTCTCTCCCCCTCCCCACCCCTTTTGGTTTTTATTTTTTATTTTTTTGGATGGGGAGGGATGGCCCTGCTGAGTTTTGGAGTATGCCTATAGCAGCTTTTAGCAAATCATGATCCCAGCAGTAGGTTCAGCTTTGAAGAAAGATTTACAAATCTCTCACTGCTTTATAAATATCTGCATTTATATCTTAAAGAAGAAGAAGAAAAAGCCCCTCACGGTTGTGCTCAGCCTCCTCACCCTCTCTCCCCCGCCCACTTTCCCTTTTCTTGCTTTCCTCTTTCAGAAATTAAAGATTGTGATGTGTGCAGGAAATGAGGGTCTATAAAATTGTGATAAAATGTTCCTGCAAAATTGCCTTTGAATTTTCGCCTTGAATTGCAGGCGAAATGAAATTGTTCGCTTTCAGCATTGCTTTGTTTTTGACCCCTTTTTGTGAATTCTCAAAGGAAAGAAACATATTCCCATCTTTTATAGTAATCAAATTTATCTGGCATCTCTCAGCCTCTTGAATTACTTATGCTAGAGTTGGCCGGCCTCAGGAAGACTGTGGCTGGTTTATTTATTTATTGTTCTAAAGTGAGGGTTTTTGACATGAGGTTCTCACATCATCCTGCGGGGGAGGTGGTATGGGAGAAAAATTGAAAGTGCTTTCTGACATCCCATATATGTACGTATATATGTGCACATGTCTGATGAAGGTAAAAGATATCCATCTGATGAGAAATAATAGGAGGAACCTCACGATCATGGGTCATGGATGTTTGATTTAATATTTTCACATGAGAAAAAGAGGGGAAAAAAATCTCATGTCACCAATGTAAAATCATACATTAAAGGGAAAAAGAATCTCAGGGAAAGGCTTTGCATTCACACACGGGTACTATTAATCGGCTATAAACCTGTTTAGGAACCAGCTGATTTCTGTGACAGGTGTGAGTGCATCACCTTGGAATATTGGGACTTCAATATGACTCTTTCACATGATAATGCAGGCTCACAGACTGCACACCTGTGTCACCTGTAGCAGCCTTCTGTGAAGCTTGGTCTTGCCCTGTAACCCCAAGTTTGCATGAAACACGATTCATTCTTTGCTTTTTAATTCTGGTCTTTTATTTCTATCCTGGGGGTGTTGGGGGGAGACCTAGATTACAGGTGCAAACCTACAAAAATCAAACTTGAAATTCTAGATAAAATCTTTCTTATATTGAGAAAATAAAATAATATGCATCCATGGGGAGAGAATTTGTAAATCACACTATTTTTGTTTGTGGCCTTAACTTCCACCTGGCTCAATTTAAAACTTTGGTAAAAAGAATTTTTTTTTTTTTTTTTTTTTTTAAACTCACGACTAAGGCTTCCATCCTTTGTTTAAATCTCTACTTAGGAAACTGTATGGTGCATCCGACTGCTGTGCTCCTTTTACTTAAGAGATTTCTAAATTACACTGAGTTCACTCTGACGAGCTTGAAGGAGTTAATTCGTATTTTTAGTGTTACTTACAACATAGGCAAAATACATTTATTCCCTAATTTGCTCTCCATACTAATTTTTTCAAAAGGCTCTCATTGTACATTTCATTTTATTGCTTATGCATTTCTTAGGAACTCATAAAAATCAGGACCCCTTCTTTAGAATTGTCCTCATTTAGGTCAGTAAGTGGTCCATGGAAGTTGAAGAAAATATAAAATGAAGATCCTCAGGGAAAGACACAGTTGGAACATCTCTCATCGACTCCTCACTTCTGTGGCACTGCGAGGATTTGAGAGACTTCTGTGCAAGTCCTCCTCTAACAGATCAGCCTCCATTGATGTAGCAGGGTTTTAGTAGAACAAATCTTAGGGTTAAGCCAGCAGGTTTGATGTAAGTGGGAAGGTTTGTATTAAGTTAATTAATAACATTAGATTTGCATTAGAGGTACTTGTTTTAACCATAATTATCTGGGTCTTGATTTCTAATTAATCTTTGTAATCAAAAGAATCAACCATGCCATCTGTCACTTTTTGGTTTTATTGAAAAAGAAAATGGCTTTTCAAGGGGATAGACATGCAAAAGAGGCGTTACAGCATTTTGCGTGGAGCTACAGATTTCAAGAGGATGTGGCCTTTTCCTGACCCATAAACAATAGATCAGCAACTTGAATTTCAGTTTCTCCTCTTTTTTTTTTCAATCAAAACTTTACCATTTATATAAATTCATCAATCCACCAGAAAAATGAATTAATATGATTTTTAATTGTAACAGAAAAGATCAATTATTTATTTGAAAGAATTTAAAAAGCAGTTTCTTCTGCCCCCTCCCAGAAGGCAGCATAAATACTCCCCTGATTCATCCACAGTAATTTAAATGTGTCCAGTTTCGCAGTTGTGCCTACGAATCAATTTAGCGTGGGTTTGTTCACATCTAAAAGAAAGTTAAATGCTGACTTTGAAAGTAGAGAAACGTTCCATAGATATCTCTTGCCTTCAAAAAGCACACGTTTGACTGTGATCCTTAAAAGCTTTTATTGAACTATTTTCTTTTTCTGTTTGCAAAATTCACAAAGAGCTGTTCTGTAAGCCCTCTTTCCTCTTTTCCCCAGTTCGTCCTAAATTTTCCCCCAAGGGAATAAACAGCAACAGTATTCAATTTCCCATTCTGAATGTATATGCCAACACAGAGGGCTTTTATTACAAGGAAAGAAATCAAATCATTGTCACCTAAAGTGCTAATTATGCCTGATAAATGTATGGCATACACTTAATGCAAAGAGAGCTTAGGAAATGATACACCTTCCGTAATTACAGTGACCAGCCTCGCTCCATCAATCTAAATTTTTTTTCCATCCACGTTCATTTGGGTGGCTCTATTTTTACTAAACGGCTTTCTTAAGCTTCACCAAGACCCACTTGCTGCTAATAAGAAAACTTGCATTAAGTATTTTGGAACTGTGTGCAGCAAGAAGGAGTGTTTCCTGATACACACCCAGATGAGTGTGCACAGATAAAGGGGACCCCAAGGGAGTACAGTTACATTCTTCTCCCTTTGGGGCACAGAACTGCAGAGGAGGGTACAATTTGCCATTCTTTACTTGCCTAATGAATTTGGGTGTCCAGTTAACTGAGAAATTAACTATTTCTACTTCCGGAGAGGCTGAAATCCTCTGACAGCAGACCCCTAAGCCCCCTTCCCAGGGACATCAAAAGCTTGTGAGTAGGCCTGGGAACCTCCCATGGTAACATTTAGAGCTCATTCTTCTCCACATGCTTCTCTTCATGAAAGCCACCATATCATCCTTCCCAGAGCCAAACTATCTGTGACCTCTAATCAAACCTGACACCCTTAAACAAACAATAAAGGTAGGTTTTAATTAAACTGAAAGATGCATGTTTTCTTTGAGCTTCTTTAAGTCCTTACTGCTCTTGAGTCCTCTAGCAAGAGGAGGAGGTTACTCTGCACCTCCCTATAGATGTGGCTGCAGGATTGTTGCTTCACTCTCTGTGATGTCATGTCTGTCATTAGAGCCCAGGGCCCCAGGGAATGCTGAGTTGTTTTGTAGCATCATCCGTCTGAGGTTCCATCCCTTACTTGTATACCTGTGCTTGCTGCACCTTTGGGTACCACAGGTATTGGGGCAGACTTCCTCACCATTAACCTCCCCCAGTGGTTTTGCCTTTTTTCCCCATCTCTGGACCACCTTCTACCTCAATTCTTCTTGGCTTCTCTTGTATATTCCTGTCTCTTCTTTGTTACTGTTGCTTTCTTTTTCTCTTTGAATGTTCAAGAGGAAGCTGCTAGTTCTAAAATCTGTGTTTTCGAAGACAGAAGCTGAGAATTCATCCATTTATTTTTGGTTACCCATTTTAGAATTTTAGAATGTGGATTTTGGGAGTAGGGGGAGTTAGAATTACCTTATCATAGTAAATACCCAATTATCCATTTATTTCTATTTTTAAAATCACAATGGTAATGCTGGGAATCAGTGTTTAGATTGGTAGATAGTTATGCAGAGAGAGAAATCTAGAACAAAGGTGTAATTTTATGGAATGGTTTTTTTTTTTTTAAGTCTCGGTTAATAGTTTGGTATTCAGTTTTCAAACTTATTTAAATCTTTTAGGGTTGCATTACATTTGGTATCATTAAAATGGCAACATAATTGGACTTATTTACTTGAGCTCTGATTAATAGATCATAAAAAGTCTTAAACAAAGTAAATTGTTGGCCTGGAACATTTTAAGAAACTTTCCATAAATTTAAAAGACTAGTATTTTCCTGAAATCCATACGTTCTAGTTTGAACAAATTTAATCATAGCAGTCAGAAAAATAAACATAATGTTAATCATAATATTATATCCTCATAGTAAAAGTTATTTATACTTTTCAGTGATGTGATCATCAGCTCTAGAAAAATAAGTTTATTTCACAAAATCTACTCCATACAGACTATGAAGAAGTGATTTGTTTTCGAAGTAATAGCTTGTTAAAGTCAGGCATAAATCAAATATTAAAATGTAAGAACTAATTCCATTTATTGATATACGTAAGAGAAATACCAACATATCCCCATTGACATACACAAATTTTCATAGTGGCATTATTCATAAGAGCTGAAATTTAAAAACAACCAGATGCATGTCAGCAGATGAACACATAAAGAAAATGTGATGTGATGTGATGAGTGTGTGTGTGTGTGTGTGTGTGTGTGTGTGTGTGTCTATTAAAATACTATTCAACCATAGAAAGGAGTGGAGTACTGATATATGCTACAATATGATGGACCTTGAAAATGTGCTAAGGGTAAGAAGACAGACACAAAATAACACATATCATTTGATTTATGTTGAATGTTCAGTGTAGGCAAATCTAGAAAGAAAGCAGATTAGCTGTTGCCTGGGGCATTAGGATAAGGGGGTGCTTTGGGATGATGGCTTAAGGTACCCAGTTTCTTTAAGGGATGATAAAATGTTCTAAAATTGATCGTGGTGATGGTTGTATAATTCTGAATCTACTAAAATCCACTGAATTCTGAATTGTACATTTTATGTGCATTATATGGTATACAATTTATACCTCAATAGAGCTATCATGGAAAATATTAAATCATATATTGATGCACTAAATGCTAACAAGCAAAGAAAGCCATCTGATTGCTTTTGAAACAGAAAATTATCATTTGCTTAAAGGTATTTCTTTTCTGGGCCTAGAGTGAAATTCTAGGTAAAAACTTGAGCTAACGTTATGCTTATTGCAATTCTACCTGAGGAATTGCATTTCTATTAGAAAAGAAATAATTTCTTTGAGAGTGAAATTCTGAAAATGTGTTTCTTTTTTTTTCATTGACTGTCTTAAACATTTTGATATAAATCATTTTTGAAATTTAGGAAGAATGAGAAAAGAGTAATTAGAATTCAATTGTTTAAAAATGTTTATGGTTTTAAGCCTTTTTCAATTACATTTGAAAGTAGTTAGAACACTGTACATTAAATTTCACTTTGAAATTATAAAATGTCAGCAGTATCCCTTGGGTTTTTTTTAATGTAAAATTTAGCATATTCAGAAATCCATCTTTCTCTTCCATTGCTCTGGGTCCAAGGTGAGACAGAACATTTTCAGTACCATATCAATTTTCTCTGTAGTTGGACAATTCAAGGTTTACACAATTTTATTAATTTTCTTTTCTTATCTTTAAATTATTTAGTATTTGGGGGGTGTTTAGACATCTAAGATAGAGATAGTTTTTCATAACATTTTTTATCTTCCTAGCAATTGTAGCATCCAGGCACGTTCTAGCTCATTCTTCACATAACTCTGCTACATTTACCTTTTCTTCATGTACATTGCTAAATGCTTTGCAATTTTGAACATTCTGTGTGCATTTTTTTAGAAGTTTTTGAGGTTTATTTTATGGATTAGCATATGAACTTTTGTATATGTACTAGGGGAGTGTGGAAAAAAACATAGTGTGGTTCTGGAGACCATCATTCCATGTAGATTATTAGGTCAAGTTTGTAAATCATGCTATTTAAATCCTCTGTATTCTTATTGTCTTTTTCTATCCATCTAGTAATTAGCTAGACAAGTATGAATTACATCTTTATCACTATGAAGTAACATTATCGATGCTTTTTTAAAATATGTATTTTTTCTAATATACTATTCTTCTTTCAGTTCATATACCATGTTCTACATTTTTCTGTCTCCCCAGCATCAGCCGTTTACCTCTTTATTTTTTTAATGTCTCTTATAAATGGCACATAAATTTAGCTTTTGTTCAGTCCGATCCAACATTTGTTTTTTAATGAGCACTGTCAGTTCATTTACATTTAATGTAATCAGTGTTAGATTTGTACTTATATTAGCCAACATTTTATGTTTTCTGTTTGTCATCCCAATTATATGCTTATTTTCTCTTTTCCTGACATCTTTTGGATTAATTATTTTCATCATTACCTTTATTTCTTGCATCAGTTTGGAACTAATGCACTCTGTTTTCATTGCCTTATTGTTTGTCTCAGAAATTGCAACACATATAAAAATCTGAAGTTAATCAATATCTTTATTCTTTTTATTTTCTAGTTTTGTGCTTTTTATTTCTTATGCATTTAACAGAACATTTAATACTCTGAGAAAAACATTTTAAAAGTCACAGAACCATCCAAATTTTCCTCCCAGTGTAGGGAGCCACACGTTGGGGCCAATTCAGGTTCTTCTGCCTCCACCATGTCATTCTGGAACTCCAGCTTTATTACACTAGCAAGCTTCCACAACATTTGGATCCATTTTTTTTTTGGAGGGGGACACACTTACTATGCCACCAGCACCATGCAATGGCATTGTTCCCAAGTTTACAATGGTGAGAAGTTCTACAGCATCTGGAGGCCTCTTGTAACCAATACAAAGCAGTCTCTTATCTGCAAGGCCTGGAAGGTCTGTGCAGGGCTGCCTGGCTGGGCCAGCTGTACTTGTCATTCCTGTCACTCATGCTGAGCTTGCCAGGTGATGTCCTGGAAGTCGGTCATGTAGCATGTCCACATGCTTACTTTGCACCCAGGAGAACCAGGCCTTTACTCAAAGGCTCTGAAACCCTTCCAATTTTTTGACTTCCGTGCACATGTCTCTGGGTGTTTTTCCCTTGATTCCTGTTGGGGGGAAAACAACATGGAAGATGAGATTCAAAAACTATGTTCAGATTCCTGAAAGTTACCTTGCCAAGACATGGGCTGAGGGTTCTCAAAATCTCTGGGTTCCTTTTTTCTGTGAACATCACATGCAGAGACCCAGCCAACAGGAACATCCACAGGAAGGTGATCCTGGATGAAGGCTGGCTTGCCACTGTCCTGCATTCCTTGTGTCCATGAGGTCAGGCTGCTAGGAAACCCTAGGCCTGGCCCTCCTGAGCTGCACAACAAGTAAAGACACTGTCCCCCAGGATAAGATTTGTTGGTCATCAGGTCTGGTTGGGGGTGGCTGGACTGCCCATTGGTCAGGACTAGTGAACAGATCTCTAAAGAGAAGGACTAGGAGGAAGAGTAGGGGCAAAGGTGTAGGAGTCACAAGAAAGGGAACTAGACTCACCTGGCCGTGAGTGGCAGGAACAAAGGAAGAGTTCGATGAGGAGAACCTCAAGGGATGGTAGTGGGAAGGGACATTATTAGTCAGAGATGGGAAATGGGTGGGACACAGAGAGGAGAGGGTCACATTGAGCTGGAGAGGAGACCGAGGGCTGGAAGAGTGGGGAGACAGGGGAGGAAGCCGGGTGGGGTGAGGAGAGCGGGAAGGAACAGGAGGAGGACGAGGCTGGGGCTTGGGGGTGGGAATTAGAGGCAGCTTCCTCATCATTTTCAGGAGATGTTGCTGGCTTGCTGCTCAGCTTGCCATAATAGGTCAAAGTGAGTAACTGAGCTTGTGCCAACCCTGCTCCAGCAATTTATCTCCCACATCATTGTTACCTCACCCCAGGACTCAGTGCCCATTGTGATGTGTGCATACCTGCCCTGCTGTCCAGGGAAGAGGTCCATTAGCCCAGAGAACTGGTTCCAGTGTTTAGGTTCAAGAATGATCATGAGCCTGGCTTGGTGACAGACAACTGTCATCCCAGGGGCTTGGGAGGCTGAGGCAGGAGGATTGAGAGTTTAAAGCCAGCCTCAGCAACTTAGTGAGGATCTAAGCCACTCAGCAAGACCCTGTCTCAACATAAAATATAAAAAAGGGGGGGATGTGGTTCAGTAGATAAGTGCCCCTGGGTTCCATACCAGGGGCGGGGGACAAATGATTGTGGAACATAGGGCCATATCTGATGGGACTGCCCATTCCTGAGTGCCTGGTGACTAGATTTAGATACTCTTGCCCATTGTCTGAGAGGCCAGACTCATGTAGGCCATTTAGGAGACTACTGCACTCGCCCCCCTATTTCCTTTTATTTGATATTTAGCCCTTTTATACATAGCTTTTCCCCCCTTATGTCTCAGAACTTCTTCCTGAATTGTTTCGTTAACTGAGGATATTCTGTGGTAAGCCTTCACAGTTGTTGAATTAAAAAAAAAAACAAAAATATTTCTCCCATCTCAGTTTGTAGTAAGAATTCTGCCTCTATTTTTCAATGTTTGATGGTCAATAGCTTTTTGAGACTCACTCTCTCCCTCTTCCCCACTGGTCCACATTTGGGCACTGATGAGAAAGCCCAGGTGCTCCTTCCTGACATGTGGGAGTGCCCATTCAGGGCCCAGATCCTTGCCACAATTAAAGCCCCCTCCCCCCGCCCCGCCACCCCGCCAGCCATCTTCTCTCCTTGATATTATCTGAAGCCACTTTTGAATCAGGTTGGGAGGACTGCCCTGTTCTCCACCCCCCCACCCCCCCCACCCCCCCACCCCCTCAAGCCTCAATTATGTAAATAATAAACCTTTTCACACCCTCTTGGTGAGAATGTGGCATCATCAATCTCAACACTAAAACCAAGTTTTTGGTGAGGGGCCTATCCTGCCTCTCCACAGAGCCTCTAAAACACTGTTAAAAGATCCTTTTTCTGGGTGTGAAATTATTTTATAAGTATTTCCTTTCGTCATAGCGAAAGTCTCTTGTCTACTCTTTGGGCTTTTAGTTCTGCTGAGATCACAAGTCATCTGGTGGTTGACCTTAGAATACAATTTGTCTTTTTTATGAATGTGTAACTGCTTACAAGAATAGTACAGTCTTTGGTTCTCTATAGTTTCACTGTGTGTTGCTTTTTTCTCCTTTTGTACTGATGTTTGAGATCTGAACCTTTGCATGGTTGCCTTTGATCACTTCAAGGGAACTCTCTATCATTATCTTTTGATTTTTCTTCTTGCCATTCCTTTCTACTTTCTTTCTTGAACTCCCATCAAACATATTAGGCCTTCTCACTATATCATCCTATAACTCTTTGATATTTTTCTTTTTCCTCTGTGCTATACTTTGGATAATTTCACTTAAACTATATTCCTCTTTACTTATTTTCTCTTCACCTGTTTCTAATCTGATGATTTACTCATTTGTTGTGTTTTTAATTTATTTCCTATTCTAGAAGTTCTATTTTTTAACTTTATCAAATGTGTTAGAACATATTTTTATAGTGCCCTACATGTATTTTCTTTTCTTTTTTCTTTTTTTTTTTTTTGTGTGTGTGTGTGTGTGTTTGTGGGGAGCGGGTATCAGTGATTGAACTCAGGGACAACTGACCACTGAGCCACATCCCCAGCCCTATTTTGTATTTTATTTAGAGACGGGGTCTCACTGAGTTGCTTAGCACCCTGCTTTGGCTGAGGCTGGCTTTGAACTAGCAAACCTCCTGCCTCAGCCTCCTGAGCCACTAGGATTACAGATGTGTGCCATGGCGCCCAGCTCCTACATGTATTTTCAAGCTTAGTTTGTAGTTTCTAACCTTGATAAGCATTGGTGTTTTATAAGCTATGTCTGGTAATTCCAATGCAGTTCTTTTATGTCATTTGTCCTTTTCCATTTTTCTTGTGGATTTTTCCATTTCCCTTGAATAGTGATGATCTTAAATTCTGGGCTATTTACTGTTCTTGGAAGTAATTAATTTGAGTATTTGGATAAAGATGGTTCCCTCCATAGAAGATTTGAGTTTGCTTCAACCAAGCAACTTAATAATGTCTTTCAAGACCATCCTAAACCAAATTTTGACATTAGATTTAAGTTTTCCTTTTGGCGTTATTTGGGGGTTACTCACTTGTGAATGTAGTCTGCAAATCAATGAGCTTGTCTTTTACTTTTTTCCATTGGTATTTCCCACCCCCTGCCCTCTTTAGTGCCCAGACAAGTTTAATTCAGTCCCCTGACTGTAGAGGAGGGCTTGGTGAGCTGCTTCTGACTTACTCTTAGTTGCCGAATGATCCTTTGGGAGGACAGTTTAATTTGGAGAGTTGCCTTGTCCCCTCTCTCCTTGGGGTTCTGCTTTCTTTGATATTTTGAATTGAGTTCTTTAGCTCCCTTATCAAATCTTCAATAAAATGTCTAACATCATTTGTGATTTATTTCACCAGGAGAATTGATCCACATAACCCACTCTGCTATATGCTCAGAAAGTGAAGAGCCACGCATGATTTTTTTTTTTTCTTTTTCTTTTTCCCCTGGGGCTGTACTTAGAACCCAGGGCCTTGTGCATCCTAGGCCGGTGCTCTACCATAGAGCTATATCTCCAGTGCATCAAGCTTGACTTTTCAAAAGAGGTTTTTTGTCTGAATCACCATTCAGGTTGTGAAGAAAATACCTTGATCTTCAACAGGGTTTTTCTGGAGAAAATCCAGACCAAGGACAGAGACTACATGGCTAATATTTTCAGATCTCAACCCCACCTTTGTGGGAGTCCTAGTCCTCATAGGTATGGTCATGATGGTTTTCCTCATTTTAAAGATGAGCGTACTGAGGCCCAGGCACGTTGTTGAGCATTGCATAACTTGTTCTGTCTGATCCCTAGCCTGTCTTGCAACCACCCCTGTGCTTCCTCTTGCTGGGTTCCAAATTATTCTAACTGTCCTTTTGATTTTGCCTCACGAATCATGAACTGTTGCTATAAAGAGTCTCACTAGGCATGAGCTGATGTTTTGGGGGGGCTTTCCCAGTTCTCTTATTTTGGCCTCAGAAATGTGAGTACTAGCCATTCAGAAAGTTTATTTCTGTTACAAAGATACGGTGAAGAAGAAAACTGTCTCACAAGTACAATGAATGCATCAGATTTGCTGACTCAGACTTTCTGTGAGTAAACATTAAAGTCCATGGGTAGAATGAGCACAAAGTTTATTAAAAATTTTTAAATACATATTCATGACGGAAAATCAGAATACATAAATGAGCAAAACCGAGAAAATAGAGAACAGCTTTTATCATACCCAAAGACAATAACTTGGAAATTCTTCCAAACTCACATGTGCAGACACACACTCTACATTTATATTCTAATGGAGAATCATGCCACACATACTGTTTTGTAGCTAGGTTTTGGCTGCATTGTGTCATGTGACTTAATGATGATTATATGTTGAGTAGGAAACAGTATAGATTGAAACCAAAGCCAGAAACCAACAGGAAGCCAGACCAGAAACCTTTTCTAAAATACTGCAAGCTTCACTTAAAAAAAAAAAGAGAGCATAAGATATCTTATTTTCTTAAGTATTTTCTAATATTATGCAGTAATCGTTGCTTACCTATGGAACATTGATATAAAAACACTTGTTCCTTATGAAGCAGAGATAGTTATGATGGTTAACATAGAAAGTATTGTCCCATGTGGCTAAGGCTATTGTGACATTTTGTTCCTGTTGATTTTTTCCTTCTGAGTACAGTAGTTATTTCAAAGCATATAACATTGAAAATGATAACCATAATATCCAAATGCAAAGATATTTGCATCTAGGGAGCTTTTTAACATAGCACCTAAAAGCCCAGGGAAAATTAGTCTTTATTTCCATTAGACATTTGACAATCAGAAAATGTTGAAGGGCAAAGTTTCTCCTCCTAAGGGTGGAAATGATTCTGGAGGCCAAGAACTAACTGGTGCAGAGTTAGTACAATTGTTCCTTGATACCCACAAGGAATTACGATCAGGATGCCCCTGTGGATACCAAAATCTGCTGATGCTAGAGTCCCTTATAGGAAATGATGTGGTATTTGCATATGACCTCTTATATGCTTGAAGTTATCTCTTAATGGCTGGTATAATACAATGTCAATGTCACATACGTATTTGTCACATATTGTTTAGGGGTTAATGGTTTTTAAAAAGTATACATATTGAGTACAGATATAAATTTTTCATGCATGGTTGGTTGAATCCATAGATACAAAAACCATAGATACAGAGAGCAGACTATCTATTTCTAATTAAGGGATTGTGAACAACCAATGGAAATCTTAAAATTCTATAATGTTGGGCAAATCAAACTAATATTCTCACTTTTAGTAATAAACCATTACATGTTTTTTTTCTGTGGGTTTTTTTTTTGTTGTTGTTGTTACCAGGGATTGAATTCAGGGGCACTCAATCACTGAGCCACATCCCCAGCCCTATTTTGTATTTTATTTAGAGACAGGATCTTTATGAGTTGCCTAGCATCTCACTGTTGCTGAGGCTGGCTTTGAACTCGTGATCCTCTTGCCTCAACCTCCCAAGCCACTGGGATTATAGGTGTGCACCACCATGCCTGGCATTGCATGGTTTTTGAAGCCCTTGCTTATGCCTAGCTTTTATAAGTCCTATAAGCCAAATATAGAAGGCTATGAACTTGAACAAATCATTTAATTTCTCTGAGACTGTTTTATTACCTGAAAAGGTTTGTGGTTTAAGTTGTTTCCAGTTTTATTATTAAACAGCGTGGCATTGAGGACTGTCACCCATATCTCTGTGCATTTGGTCAAGTGTTTCTGTAGTAGATTCCTAGCTGGGAAAACATTATATCAAGGGGTATGCATATTTAAAATTTGGAAAAACAGTTGTCAGATTATCCTCTACAGGGTAGGACCAATTTATATTCTTATCCAGAGATCACAAAAAAACACACTTTTTGATATTTACTATTTCTGTTAACATTTGTTTTTTAAAATCAGATGGGCAAAAATACCACGTTATTATTCATTTCTGTCATGACTAGTGGGTTTGAGCAGACTTTTCATATGTTTAGGGTTTGTTCATATTTATTTCACACACACTGATTTTGCATCTTTTTGACCATTTTCATTGGTTGGTTTGTTTCTTACTGATTCATAAATAACACACATACATATATATATTTTTAATTTAGAATCATGTGTCAGTACACATAGATTTTCTTCTTTTCTTTCCTTTTTTCTTTTCTGCTCTTCTTGACCATGAACTTGAAACCTCTTTTTCTAAACTAGGATACCATTTCCATAACTTCAGAATGATATCTCCTTTGAGAGTTGATACAACCATCGTAGCCATTTCTCCTGAATTAAACAGTTCCTGTTTCCTCATATTTTCCCATCCTAATTATTAATAGCACTGACTTTCACTCTCCAAAGTGTCCCAGTTTGTGCAATAAATTTTAGGGTCCCCTGTGGGATGAGTTTATTTGCAGAGCTAGCCATGCCAGAGGTATTTGGGTGTGTGGGTCTTTCACAATTTTTTCTTTTCTTTACGTGGTCATTGTCCATTAAGATCTTTGTATAATTGATTTCTCAATAAACTTGGAAATTTAAATATTTTCTTAGAAAATCATTTCGCTTAGGTTTTTAAATCTATCCATATACACTTGGACAAGCATCTGTTTTTCAAGGACATTGTAAGTGTCGTTTCAATTCCTATGTTTGCATGGATAAGTCCCATTTCTATTTCCTAAAATTATCTTTTTCTTTTTTGGGGCAGACATTTCTCTACCTTACAGATTTTTTTCATTTCATTTATAAAATGTAACGTATTTTTGTTTAGTCATTCATCCAACTCTGCTTTCTTTGTCATCTGTTCTAGCTTTTTATTTTGAATGTTCCATTAATTAGTCATTCTATTTACTTTCTCCAAAGTTCAACGTAAACCATAAAGTTTGACCTGTGGACTGCTTTTGCCAGGTCTCTCACATTATGAAGTGGGTACCTTCCTTATCTCATTTGTAAATGGTTAACACTTCATGGCTGTCTTTTCACTTCAGTAAACATCATTGCATTCCACTGTGAGGACCTGCCCCTATTTCTTTCATCCATCCCCACATTTGGGAAGTTGAGATTGTTGTGGGTTTTTCTCTGTAGTTAAAAAAAAAAAAAAGTTTATTTGTTCACTTTTCATTTATTTCAATAGCAGAAAATTCAGTCTATGTTCACAGTCAAGAGTTTAGACTTTTGGTGATCTGCATTTCAAAATTTCTCAATAGAAAGATTATATTGACCTTCAAACTGGTATCTGCATACCATAGAATGCTTGCTTATTTCCTTATATCCAGAACACTGAAAAAGACTGGTTTTAGTCTGAAGTATGGCCATCCTGATGGGGTTGCTGTTAATGTCACAGTTGATAGGGCTATGAGAGGGTGAGATAAAATCATAAAATGTTGAACCTTCAAAGGACCTGAAAACACATTTAGCTGCCTTATTTTTATCAATCAGGAAGTTAAACCAAATGGCTTTTTATGCTCTTTAGTATTTTTACCCTAAAAATTATTAAATAAATATTCTCAATCATTTTTAATTGATGCTTATTATACTAAGCATGTTATTTACTTTTATGAAGACAAAACATGACATTGTATATATCTACTGATCATGGACACATATTTATAGGTAAATTTTATGGTTAGAGATGGTCATTCAAATGCTACATTTGAAATCCTTAAGAAGTTTTTTTTTTTAAATTATTAATAGAGAAACAACCAAGGATTTCTATCACGAGAACCTCTGTGTTCACCTACTTTCCTACTCATCGTGGTTGCTTGACTAAAACCAACCCTCTTAGACCCAAGAGATGCTGTACCAAAATTTACAGTTGACCCTGTTGCCTTCTCCTGCTTCCCCCAAACTGTTGGTTGATTTAAGGGATTCAGCACAATTTAGTCACCAGCTAGTCATTCTTCCTAGAAGGTCCTGATGGTCTCTGTGCTGTGACTTCTTTGAAGAACACACTCTATATTATCTTTGTGGGGCAAGTCACACGCATGTGATCACTACTTCCAGTGACATGTGCCACACACAGGTCTGTGTGAGATGCTAGGAACACAGGCACAGGCATGTCTGCCCACATGGAAGGGACAAGGGTAGTTTGGAAGATGGTCACAAGCAGAAATGCATGCCGTCATGGGGATGTGGGGGCATGTGTGTTAGGGAGGAACTGTGCCCCTTTCAATCTGTTGGTGACTGGACAGTGGAGGAGCTGTGTAGACTGGGAGTATCGTATCTTTAGTCTATAGTACCTGTAAGACAACTAAATGGAGCTGTACTCCTAGAAATATGCTCAGGAGCTTCAGAGCAAGGAAAAGACTTGGGAGTCATTGATCTGTGCTTGTACCCAATAGAGGATATGGATAGACAGAAGAGGGAAGGGGATTAGGCCAGAATCCCAGGGTAGCCCCCTACCTCCCTGCACCAAGGATCAACTAGAACAAGAAAAATAGGGATGTGGTTTGTAGGTAAGTTTTACAAAAGAACGTAATGCTCCAATCCATAGATAGATCAGTTAACCTCAGGTCTAAAAATTGAATTAGACAACTTGGAGATTGTTTTTTTTTTCCATGTGGCGGTAAAGAGGGAAGCCACATAACAAAACAATTTTGAGCAGAAGACTTGGTGGGAGAAGATGTGGATTACCCTTTCAGACAGTTCTCAGGTGAAGAGAGTTGGAGGGCAGATGAGTTGCGACTAAGAGCAAGACAGAACCAGAGAAGGACTTTTGTTGTGGGGCCATCTTACGCTTGTTTCTGGACAAAGGGCTACAGCGAAAAGAGGTGGTGAAGGGACCCAGCAGAGAGAGAGAGAGAGAGGACTTTGAGACTCTGAGTGTTCTGTTAACAAATTTGTGAAACATTCCCTCAATTTTAACCTGGATCCCATGTTAATGGAAACATTGGAATTGGTGGACAAGAACACTAGAAGAGATTGAGTTTTGAAGCATCTGTCAGTAGGGGAAAAACAAAACTTCGCTTTAAGAAAACATCGATTTAAGCATAGTTCAATGTGCTTCTGGCTAAAAACGAATAGTATTTTTTTTAAGTATTATACTTTGCCCGGTATCTAGCCAATGTAGTAGGTAAAATAATTTTAAGCATCAGATTTGGCTTATTGATTAATTTGGTGGTCACCTTTGGTACTGGTCATAAAATCTCCTAACACAAATTTTGTTAAAATTGAACAGAAGAAAATCATTACTCTTAAACTTATTTCCAGAAAAGGGTTCATTTGTATTTGTAATCTAGAAAGGCTGATTTAACTAACAGCCATTTTCCAAAACTTCTTGGAAGAACTAAGTCTCTTGATGACTTCTTTGCTGCACTACAGCATAAATGCCTTAAAACTATTTTGCCTAAAATATTATTTTTAGTTCTTTTGCAAAAGGTGCTGGCAGAGCCACCAGGTAGCAGAACCTCTGGGCTTCCTGCTTTTATGTGACCCTAAGAGTTAAACCACTCCTCGGGGGGATTTTTCTTTAAAATTAATTTAACTGAAAATCTCTTCAAATCGTATTGTTGGCTTCAGTGCGGGGCACGAAATAATTTTCCATCGTACCCCACCATTCCTCGAAGGTCAGACTTTGAATTGGACTGTTACTGTCTTGCTGCAGAGTTTCCAAGCTACGTTAATTTTGGGTCTGCCATTGATGGATGGAGCAGTTTGAAATCTGACATGTAGCAGGCTGACTTGAATGACCTGCACAGGCAGATGTCAGCCTGTTATTTCATGCCCGTTTGTCAGGAAGGAAAAACAGCGTCTGTTCAGGCTGTTCTATTCTGGGGTGCCTGCGTGGAAGTGTGCAGATGTGCCCTACACTCAATCTAGCTTCTGGGGGCAGGAGGAATAGGGTATTTATGTGATACGTTGACACATACAGGAATACCCAAATAGTGTGTGGATTATATTTTTATATGCCATTTTACATTTTGGTATATCTGAATATTTTGCATGGATGTTAACAGAGCTGTTTATCTTCAAACACATCTACGACAAAATTGTTCTAAATGAACAGAGGGGTATATCCATTGATTGTGCCCTCATGCATCCTCCTGTGGATAGATCCCTTTCCTGTTGAAATCACTGAGCACACCAATACGGCAGAGGTACAAAGAGAGAGAGAGAGTGCAGATCCTTGAAGCTGGGAGATGAGGAGGTAGGAACCAGAAAAGCTACAGAGAGGCACTGTCGCCTCTCAAAGACTTTGCACAGAGCTGCAGGCAAAGGATCATGCCTAGGGTAGGAAGTCTGATGAACTGCCTGATAAAGTCAGAGAGGATGGAGTTTCATTGGGAGTCAGAGCTGCTTTCATGAGAGACTTGAAATAACTCTGAGTTCATGAATCACTGTGACCCGAGGCCACCCAGGCCCAAGGAGCACCTTCCCTACTTAAGCAGCCGCCTTGAAGAGGAGGAACAAATGAGGTGGGAGGGTTCCCCGACACTGCCCGAATCCCGTACTCTCTGCAAAAAGGCATTGGGGGAGCATGTGGACCTGCCCTTTCTCTACCCAAGCTTGGAACCAGCCCTACCTCCTTCATCTACATCTGGAGATTTTGTAGAGAGACCAATTTGCAGACACTGATTTTCGCTTACTGATTTTTATTTTTGTAAAGGAATATGTGCACATAGTTTTGAAAAATCAAATCACACTAAAAGTCCTATGGATGCATGCCAATAACACCTCCCTAAGCCACTTCCCATCGTACCCCTGAAAGGAGGCTATTTCTCATTTGTCTAGTTTGTTGTTTCTGTATTTCCAAGTAATGCCACTCTTCCTCGATCTCTGAGCTTAGGTTTTAGTCAGCGTCCATGACTGTAACCAAAATAAATGACAAGAACAACGTAGAGGAGGAAAAGTTTATTTGGGGCTGATGGTTTCAGAGGTGCAGTTCATGGTCAGCTGACCCCATTGCTCTGGGCCCAAGTTGAGGCAGAACATCATGGCAGAGAGGAGGAAAGCCACCAGCTCATGGCAGCTAGGAAGCAGAGGGGGAGCAAGTGCCAGGAATGAAATATAAACCCAAAAGCACACCCTCAGTGACTCCCTTCTTCCAGCTATGGCCTACCTGCCTACAACTGTCACCCGGTTAGTCCATTCAAATTAATCCACCAAATGGATTAATCCACAGATTACGTTACAGGTGGTGGATCTGTGTCTGTTCTGCATTTCCACTGCGGCACGGGCAGTTACTTTCTACGTCTCCTTCACAATTGTGTCCCTCTGATCTCAATCTGTTTCCATCATCTTGAAGACATCATATCCTCTTGGCTATTTTTGGTTGTTTCTTGTGGAATTTTGGGTGACCTTCCCTGGATTTTAAACTCTCTTCTTTCTCAGCTTATTTTCTCATTTTCTCGGAGTACTTTGCTGGTAGCTTCCTCAGAAAAATGATGTTTTGAGGGCTGGGATTGTAGCTCAGTGGTAAAGCCCTTGTCTGGCCTTTGCGAGGCCCTGGGTTGGATCCTCAGCATCACAATCAAGTACTGGAAAGTAAATGTTTTGAGTACATTAAATATCTGAAATGATCTTTATTCTACCCTAAAGCATGATACTTAAGACATAGAATTTTAGTTGGAAAATAATTTTATCTCAGATTGTTTAAGGTACATACCTGTTGCCTAGCTGAGAGCACGTTTGCCATTCTGGTTCCACTTGCTTTTTATGACAATTCCCATTCTAGAAACATATAGAATGTTCTCTGCATTTCCAATATTTTGTAATTTTATAGCAATGTGCCTAAATGTGGGTCTGTTCACATTCACTGAGCTGGACACCCGTTGGGATCTTTTAATCTGAAGTTTTATATCTTTTGGGTTAGAGAAGCTTTCCTGATATAGTTCTCTGATAATCACCTCTGTGTTCTTTTTTCTTCTAGCATAGACTTTTGTTAGGAAATGTTGGACATACCTGGATGTAGTTTCTTATTTTCTTACCTCACTTCTCTGTTGCCTTTTTAATTCTGCTTTCAGGGAAATTAATTTTATCTTCTTACCATTCAACTGGGTTTTAAGTCCAATAACACAGCCCTCTAGTTGTTTTGTTGTTTGTGTCCATAGACATCTGTTCTTGTTGCCCAGATGCAATGACTTCTCTCATCTTTCTGAAGGTTTCACTCCTTTTTAAAGATTTCCTTACCTTCGTTGCATTGGTTGTTCCCTCTGAGTGTATTTGTTTGTTTATTTCAGTTCCAACCCTTGTCATTTGGCTTCCTCCAAATGTCCTTTGTTCTTTGACTTCCTGTGCTCAAGAGTGAAGCACTAAAATGCGATTGGCTGTGTTCCTCTGATGCAGGGTGGAGCCAGGAATGAATGTTTCCACAGAAGGGCTCCCAAGTGGTAATTCTCTATGAGTGCTGTTCATTTTCCCTAGGGAAACCCCTTTAATTTCCTTTCTGTACAGCTTACAGACTTTTACTTAATACTCCTTTTTTCTTCCAGGGTCCCTCAGTCTTGAGCCATGTGGTCTGTGCAAGTTCCTAATGTAAACTTGTCATTTGAAGAAATGAATTAGGAATTATCTCCTGGCTTGGAGGATGGGGTGGGTTGGCAGGGGGTGGTTGGGGAGGGGTCATGGGACCCTTGACTCTTCCTTCTACAGACTTTCAGCAGTCCTATTTCCAACCTTTCTGGGATTCTACATGGAGAACCCATGTTCTTCTCGTCCCTCTGCAGAGTTGGCTCAGCCCCACCTGCTCTGCTGAGGCAGTAATTACTCCTACCTTACCTTTCTTTTTCCCAAACAACCATTGACATTTCTCATTCAGTGCAATCGTCTCTCCTGTTTCCCTTTTCCTTATGGGTTTATACGGTTTTTGTTATTTTATTATTATTATTCCTTTTTTATTATTCTTTTTTATTCTCATTACTTCAGTGGGATTGGGAGAGGAAGCAGAAATAAACACATGTTCAATCTACCATGTTTAAGTGGAAGTCGATGAGGCTTTGCTTTTAGACCTGCTTTTAATGCCTTCGGATTTGTACAGGGAAACTCCTGCCTTAAGAGAAGAGAAAAAGCCTCATTTCTCATTCTGCCCTTGCCACTGACTCTAAACACAGCCACTGTGATGGCAGGTTTCTGTTTTAATATTAACTCTCATGAAAGGATAAGATTAAAACCATTCTGTTCTCGAGAGCATGCCAATAAAGAATCTCCAGCAACTGGGGAGCCTCCTGGGGCGACCGTAAACCCTAGTTTAGTGATTCTTGGTTTGGAATTTTCTATTTGTGGACAAATGGGTTTAACTTCTCCAAAACATATTAGTGGATTTTCTTGCATAAACAACAACGAAAGAAATCAAGAAGATAAAAAATACTCCAGCACAATGTATCCGAGCAAGGGAGCTGGTATTCGCAGGTTCAGTCAGGACCATGGCTACAGATGCTAACTCTGCTAACAGTAGCCTTGATTAGGCTCTTGACAGAGGTACTGTTATGTTCTTCCTAGACATGAAAGGAGTGGAGTAGACATAGAGTTTCCTCTCCACCTGCCTGCAAAGGACCATTGTACGGGATTTATTTCTTTGTTGTTTGTTTTGCTGCATGTCTTCTATGATATGGAGCACAAGCTCACCTACTTGCATACCTAGAAATCTAACAGATTGCTGATTAATAACTCTTCTTTATTTTCCCCTGTTCAGAAGCCTCAGTAACTTTTATCAGAGGTAAAGCCCATACACTGTGATCTACTTTCAAATGCCTTTATTTTAAGACAACATTTTGGAACTCAGCATAGTCTATCTTAGGAGAAAGAAATTAGACTCCTGTTTTATTCATTCAGCAAACCTTTGTTGAGTTCTGTGTATGTGCCTGGCGCAGTGCTTGGTGATGGGGGTGTAGAGATGGAGAGTAACTGACCTCTTCTTTTGAAGAGCAATGTTCTAGTGAGAAGCACAGGACACACACATGCACACACTCATGCACACACACTTATGCATACATGCACACACACATACACACATAGTCTTTATGAGCCATAAAATGATCACACTCCAAGTACTTTATTGGTATGGCTAATTATGAATGTGAAGTAAAGATAGAAGTAAAAGGGTGCTTACTGACAGTTTGATTTTAATTTTTCTCAAACTAGAGATCAGTGGAGGATTGAGGACTCCACAAAAGACATATCTGTGTGCCACATTCTCACTGTAGGATCTATATGTACAAAATGGGATAAAGAGCCTGCTGATGCTATGAACACAGTATCCATGCAAACTCTGTATCTGTAAAATATCTGAGAAAACATACTGGCAATTAGTGTTAATGGAGTTGTTATGACTTTCGTAATTAAGTTTAAGTGGTTGAGCTGCCTTCTCCATGACTATATTTTTCCCCAATAAAAAAAAAATGACCCTAACTTAAAAAAAAAAAAACAACAACATAATATAAAAGGTGCTATCATAGAGGTTTATTAATTTATTTAACAAATATTTATTAAAGGACAATTTTGTTTAAGGTCTACTAGATGCTAACATGCAAAATAGGACCCTTCAGGGGACTCGTGGCATTTGAATTCATTTAAAGGCCTAGGACAAAATAAAAGTGAAAGACCTCATAGACTCTAAATATTGAAAAGTCATAGGAAAAACATCCTATTAGATAAAGTACCTGCAATGCCTAACTGGCAATTCCATTCTTGCTCCTTGGTGTTCCAATTTATACAAAGCAGTCAGACCTTCTAAAAATTAGACCTAAGTTTAAATCATTTACCTGCCATCCATCAAATAAGTCCTCTGTTGATCTTCAGTTAGGGAAAAATTAAAATCAAACTGTCATTGAACATCCTTTACATATATCTTTATTTCACATTTGTGTTTTGCCAGAGAATAAAGTGAACAGATTGTGAACATTGTGTGATTCTTGAAGGATGTATGCATGTACATGCGCGCGCGCGTGTGTGTGTGTGTGAGAGAGAGAGAGAGAGAGAGAGAGAGAGAGAGAGTGTGTGTGTGTGTGTGTGTGTGTGTGTGTGTGTGTGTGTGTCAAAGGGCCTCTGGGAACTTGGGTGGCATGTGATCCCCTATGCCCATGGCAGAAAGTTGGGACGTTACATCTGTCTCAACAACCAACTCATCCAACATCATCTCCTCCTGACTTCAGGAAATAAGAAATATCAGGGAATTACACAGTCCTTTGCTAGCACAAGACATGTGCCTATTTTCACCAGTAAGAGGCAGTCCCTTACCTTTATAATTAAACTATAAAGAGACCTTTACCTGAATTTCTTTTTGGACAAGATCACAATGGAATAAAACACCATGGTTTTCAGGTTTGAGTTTTTTGCTCTACATCTTCCACCCCTCCCCATCATCTCAAATTATTTCTTTTACAGTTAAACTGATCATCTATGAGAAATTACTCAACAAATTATAAAGGACATAATTGTGGGAAAGCAGAAACCACATAGCTTATTTCATTGCTAAGGTTTTCTTTGACCTGCACTTTGATTAGTTTTTCGTACAAGTGCTACCATCAGTGATGTGGAAGGGCTTGCTTCATCTAGGAAGTTCATCCATTAATACCCAAGGAGCATTGGGGTGTTCACGTTCCTGAACTCAAAGGACATATCTGTATGCCATTCTTTCTTGTGGTATCTGTACATACAAAAGGATTAAATATCCTGCTGATACTATGAACACAAAATCTATACTTTGCAAAACCTGTATCTGTTAAAAAAAAAAAAAACCTGTGAAAATAGGCTGGCACTTAGTGTTAATGGAGTTATTAAGGCTTTCATAATTAAATATTAGTGTTTGAGGTACCTGCAGCATGACTGCATCTTTCTCCAGTTTAAAAAAAAAACTTCCCTTAGTCTCATTTCCTAAAATTGGGCCGATTCTTCACATAAGTCACTTTCAAGGGAAAACTTCTTTGAAAGAAAGGAGTAGAACTGATCCCTTTTTAGGAGAAGAAAATAACAATATCAAGATATGAGTTCCCAAGTGATCCATAAGGGTCTTCAAATTTCACATTACATATATGTTTCCACACTGTTGACCTCTTACAGTGTTTCTATGTCTGTGTGGACATATGTATATATTGATAGATTTTTGTACTTTATTTTGATCACATAATATCATGTTTTGATCATTTTTGTATATAAAAATGTCAAGAATATTATCTTAATCACTTGATGACACTCCTTCTTGAAGTCTTACTATAATTTACTATTCTTTTGTTGTGCATTTAAGGTATTTAAATATTTTAGGGTATTTTAAATATTTTACTATTAGGAATAATACTTTGTTCAACACTGCTGCCCTTCAATTTTGTTTTTTTCCCCAGCTTTTTCCCCCAGTGGTAGACATGGGCAGAGCCATCTATAAGGCCCTTCACATGCACTGCCAGGACTTTGAGGAAGGCCCTGCCATCCGTGCCACCACCACAGCCACCAGCATGGAGAAATACTAGGTTTCTATTTTTTTTTCTTTCTTCTTTTAAAAAATGAACTCCTTTTGTTATAGAAAAATTATACAGAAGAATGTAGTCAAAACTGTGCACCCACCTCAGCAAAAGAAATAAAACATTTCAAATGCCCGTAAAGGCCTGATCCTCCCCACTTCCTTTCCTACAGCAGTAGCCTCTTTCCAAAGGAGAATGTGTGCATCTCTCCAGCGTCTCTCTACTTCTAATGGACTGCCATTTCTTAGGCATTTCCTGTTTGCACAGGTGATGAAACAGGATTGAATTTTGGCTTTAAGTAGCATTTCTGTAGTTACTTATTAAGGGGTTTGAATAAAATTTCCTGATTTTTTTTCAACTCACAGTGCCTAAATAGTCCTTTGATTTTTTTTTCTTGTCAATTTCTATAACCTTTCTACATGAAGGAAATCAACTCTGCCCTATTTGTGGGGGAAAAAAATTGTTTTTGTCTTTTAATTTTAAGACGCTTTTTTTGAAGGACAGAAATTAAAGTACAACAAAGCTCCCAGTCTTTTCATATTAACTTTGTCCATTACCTTTAAGCTCCTAGAATCCTGTGTTGTGTCCACATAATCAAATTATTTTCCTCCTAGCTTCCTATGCATACTTTTATAAAGACAGGCACCTACCTGGGTGGGCTGAATTGTTGGGTGCTGATGAGAATACATTGTCCTTTAAAATAAGACAGTGATCAAAGAGCTTTTATGTGTCCACTTATGATCTCTACCAATTGCATGTGAACGCTTTCAGAACAAGAACCATTTCTTATTCTGTTCTGTCATCCCTGCCCAGTCCTAGCCCTTTAAGAACATGGAAATCATTCGACACATTTGATAAATAAGGAAGTGACCATCTATTTCTATTTTTCTTGCAGCCACTTCAGTGAAAACATTTTACGACCCTTTTAAAATCTGTCCTGGGGCCATTTTCTTCTCATCTTCTCTTATCCTATCATCCTTTGTTAGATTGATCATTTTACGGAAAATTGTTTCTCTGCTTTATTTAAAGTAAACCACATTCCTAATTAAAGATGCAAAACATTTCATTACAGAAAAATACAAAATATAAACACAGGGAAACAAAGTACCTGTGTGCTTTTTCCACCCAAGACAACTTCCTGTTGTCATCTAACCCCGGTTCTGTGCATAGATCTGTAATGTGTATATAACTAGAGAGAAATGATCTCTAGCTAGGTGACACATAGCTGATACAGATAAGCTAGATAGAGATCAAGTGTTTTAAATTGCAAACGCTACTGGTTTGAAGCTGAAATTCCCTCACTTTTAAAAGCACCTATTTTTTTTTTTCAAAATTCTGAAGCTCTGAATGCTGCATCCCAAGTTGTTAAAACACAATTTAAAAAAAAAAAGATATTCAAGAGAAGGAATTACAATCCACAGATAACCGTTGGTATTTGTGGGTCATATTAGTTTCAAAGCTTTTGCACGCAGGTCCTCAGGGAGGGGGTGCAATCCATGCCTAAAATTCCTACCTGACCCAGGACCCTTCTCTACCTTTCTCTTCCGCCTTCCCAATGACTCTGAGTGATGAGGGCCTGAGTCTCATGTCTCGCCCTTGTGACTTCCAACTTCAATACTCTAACATATGAACATGGTCTCAGCTAAGTCTCTGAGACCAGAGGACACAAGCTCAGTATTTTAAGTCGCTGAGGCCTCCTGCTGCAGGTAAAACCAACAAGGAAAAATAGAAGTCAAATCCCACATCCCCTCTTTTTTCTCCTGGGATTGCTTCTTTATTGCATGGCTATCTCGCAAACTTCTCCCAAAGAAATGACATTTAAAAAAAAAAATTAAATAGCGACATGATTGTGATTCCTCCTGACAACAACCAGGAAATTAAAAAGTTGAGCTGGGTGCTTTGACGTTAACTTAGACTGTTCCCACTTATTCCTCTGCAAGTCTTTGAGTGAACAGTGAGATACAGTGGAAGTATTTCCTGATGGTTTGCTTATGCCACAAGTTGTCGTAAATGTGCCTTTAAAAACACCATGGATGAGCTGGTATAAAGGGGTGAAGGGTCCACTTCTCAGATTTGGCCTTCTCATGTGACATCTGTCTCCTTTACAACAGTGCAGTGTTTGGTGACACCCAGAACCCTAAAACCTACAGAGCAACACCTGAAATCACTTGGTAATATGAAATTGTTTTTAAAGACTTCATGGCAAGGTGAAGCTGACATTTGAAGATGATGTATTTAATTTTGTTCACTATGGATCTAGAAAAAGAAAACAGGTCAAATGGAATCTCAAGATCAAACCTGTTACTTCTGCCAACAGAGACACCCCCCCCCCCCCCAAATCATCAAATTAATTTCCAACTTTGCTTTTGACCCTATTAAGGGCTTTTTTGGAGGAGGAATTAAATTTGTAAACTTTCATTTGTCTTGATTTTCTTGTTAAATGTAAACTGTTTCAAAGAAGGTTGAAATTAGACTAACATTTTCCAACGTGTCTACCTTTCAGTCTCACTGAAGAAAACCTCCGGAATTTTTTTTTCAGTGTGCTAAAATATCATGACACCTGTCTAGACCAATTAGGGAGAGAGAGCGGCCGAGTCTCTGCAATAGAAATGATGGATGGGCCGGGGATGGATTTAGTGACTCATTAACCAAATGCTATAAAGATATAAAAGTTGTTGTGGTTTTTATTTTCATTTACATCAAGAGGCTGCTTAGAGCTGCACCTCTTTCCCCATTACCTCTTTCTTGTGCAGTTGAAAGAAACTGTCTGTTCAAGCCACCTCCAATTTCATATGCATCCTGTCTCCTTCCTGCCCCCTTTTCAGATATCCCAATCATATTTTTAACTAGTAGGATTTCCAGGTTGGTGCAGGAAAGTGGCAGGAGTTTAGGTGTTCCTTAAATCTCTCTCTTTTTGTCCATTTCTCAAGCACAAGTGATAGACAGGCCATGAGGAATCCCCCCCCTTTTCTTTTTTACTCCATATCTATTTATGGTATTTGGTTTGCTTCTGTCTTCTCTTACCCTCCCCCACCTGCCCTCTTCTTCTCCTTCCTCCCTCTGATTAGCCCTGGGGCAGGTGCATCTTTCTCTGCTACCTTTGGGAAACACTGGGCCTTTATTCATATTAAGTTCATAATTATCATAAAGGACATTTTGATTTGGATGTAGAGGTGGCCCTGCCTGTAATATGGGTCCTAAACACTAACAGTGCAATTTTAAGAAGATGATTTTTTTTTCCCCTAAGAAGGAAGGAAAATAAAATCTCTGAATCTGCTGGATTCAGACTCCCCAGCTTACTTACTCTGAACAAAAGGCAGTCTCAGTCCTTGTGAATATGAAATTCTGGGTGACATACAGGGCAGGGTTGGAAACTGCGGCGGGAGATGGATGACACCTCCCTCAGTATTTACGTATGGGCAGCCGTGTTTGTGCACACATATGCGGCACACAGGGGGTGGGAGAAATGGCTGGCTATTGGTACAGATTTATGGTTCCCATCGCTGCTTTCTGTCCTTTGGGATCAACTTTGTCACGGGAACACCGGCGGGGGTTTATTACAGCATGTGACAGCAGGTATGGGGCTGTATGTGCATTGTAGATTCATTGTCCGCCTGTATCAGGATTTATACGGCCACACACTCCCTTCTTTTCAAGGGCTTGGCATAGGGTCATTCATATCTCCCCAGGACTGGGGCCTGCACAATGCCCCTTAGGTCCGAACGAGGATTCCACACACCCCAGTAAGGACCAGGAGCACATTTTAAAAGGTTTGTTTCTCAATGATTCATGCTTTTAGTTTCAATATTTTTAGATTACTTAATGGGTGTAAATGCAATGGAAAGCAATAGGGGAGACACACCACACAACAAGAAATGCAGAGGTTTACCTACAAATTCAGAACAATTAAACACATGTGCTCTGAAGCTAAAAGATAATCAGATCGAGTGCTAATTTATCATCTACTAAGGGCAAAGTAGGTATATGGCATGGTGCTAAAGGGTGGTTCAGAATTGGGAAAATTCGATGCCTTGGGATGTAAATGGTTCAACTTTCTTCCCTCCCTTTGGACCCTGATTTCTGGTGAAGAACTATTATTTAGAATCAAACATAAGCTCTTTGGGGCTGGAGCCCCCTGCTAGCAGACTGTTCTCCTAAGCTTGAAAAATAAAGATGCTTTCCATAGGAGAAGTTGTTTTCTATAAATAATTCAATACATTTGAACTTCAAATCACCTAACTTTTAAAAGCTGTTTGGAAAGAAGAACTTAAAAGAAATGAATGGGAAAATTGGAATAACAGTAATTTTTAAAAGATTCTAACATAGAACAATGATTCATTTGATCATGAGAAAGTTTGTAAACTGCTTTCCTTATCCCAGACAGGTGACAAAAGATATGAATGGATGGGAGGTGGACATTTGGAGTAGTTATTAAGTAGAAGAACTGGGCACTGTGCCAGAAAGTAGATATCAAGATCAACAAGACAAATCTTTAACCTTAAGAAAAGATACTCATAATTCTGGGGATAGTTCGCACTAGCTGATTAGCATAACCTGCCTCTTCTGTTACATCTCTTGAGACTCCTTCTCATTAGCAGCTTCTTTCTAAAAGCATATCAAATGTTTCCCAGGTGTGACAATTAATATGAATAAATATTGTAGAAAGATGCCCACTGCAGGTTTACTCAAGATTCTTGATTCAGAAAAGCTTAAGTCATAAAAACCAAAAGTCAGGTTTCTCTTGACAAGTTCATGGGTCAGTTTTTTAGTTGTTTCTATCTCTGGGCCTCCAACTTTCCAGCTCATGAAGGATCAGAGGAGCTTGTGATATCTCTTCTACTGTCTCAACAGATTGATCTGGATATATCTGGCCTGGTTGGAATCTTTTCTGTAGTTTAGTAAATAAGGCCCTTCATAACACCCTTGTCTACCTCTTGCCTCTGCCTGTCCCAGATTCTAACAGTGGTAGCCAGCTTCGAGAATATCAGTTCTCTTTGATCTTGCCTCCCTCTGTGCCTTCACATTCATCTTGACCCCTACCCTTTTGTGAAACTTCCTGGGCTTAAGTATCCTTCCTACTTGAAGAAACCATCCTGAATATTATCTATACTTCTACTCTTTTAATCACAATGGTGTATTTTTGTTTTCATGTCAATCCTTTCTACAATAATAAAGTGGATTTTTTTTTAAAGTAGGGAACCCAGATATTCATTACTACATCAGATGTAAAACTCCCTTTCTCTTAATCTCCTACACCAAGCATGGAGACTGGCACAAAATAGGTGCTAATAAAATATTCATTGGGATGAACATTGGAGGAGATTATACAAGTTAGATGAAAGAAATGAAAGCAAAACCAAGCAAGAGTATCATGTAAAGTGTGGAGTCCTAGGAATGAATTTTATCATGTTTTAGAAGGAGAAGGGGCCCATGAATCTTCAAGGAAACTGGAGAGCCTGAGTTGGACGTTAATGGTAGAAAGAATGTTTGGCACATGGAAAGAAGGGATGAATTCCAGAGAAAAACGGTTCAGGAAGCAACGGGTAGTGAACCTCCCCATTGGTAATCACATTGGCTAGATCTCCTAGATGGTCCCCACTTCTTAATTCTTTTTGATGAAGGTCAAAGATCATAAGAATGTCTAAATATAATTTACTTTTCATAACTTTTTAGTATTTTCATGTAAATAGATTTATGAAACAGAGTTTATATATATCCCAATTTTAGGTTGGAAAATGGGGTTACAAATTTCCTATGAAGATTCATGTGTAGAGGTGAAAATCTGTTGGAGGCCACAAATAGATTCAAGGAAACTAAGGCCTTGGTGTTTTCTCTCATGGCTTTTCTTTGATTATTGTTTCTTCTTTAACTGCTTCTGTTCTGGATAGAGAAGCTATGTAGCTATCCCTGGCTAACACAAAGAGAAAAAAAACCTCATCCTATAGCCCGATCATATACTTCATTTAGCCTTATGCTAATGTCCTTCAAGAATTTTCTTCTGTGTCAATCAGGGAATTTTGACAGCTTTCCCGCTCAGTGGTTTCAGGACCACTAGTGTGAGCATCACTTGGAGCTTATTAGAAATGCAGAATTCTAGGCCCTATCCTCTGCTTTTGAACAAACTACCAAGAGCTATAAATGCCACCAGTCCTCAGACTGACCTTTACGTAATCAGATTGCAGCCCTTTTAACCAGGGCTTCTTACTTGAACCACAAAGACAAGGGAAATGACTTGAAAGGCTATTTTCTCCATTTTCCAAGATTAGTACTTGAGTAGTACATTCTAGATGCAGAGGTAAGAAGTTAATTCATAAAGTGTACATAGATGCCTTGGAGGATTCGGGCTTAATTTTCTCATAGATTCCTATCACAGAATCCTGAACTTGAAGGAAAATTCAAGTTGCATCTATTACATTTAAACTTCATTAAGTGGGAACACAGTGAGTGAGGCAGGTGTGAGCTGTGACCCTACTGTGAGATGTGTGCTTTCCCTTTGGTGAAGTGGCTTTTTAAATATTATCCTGAATTATCAGAAAACATAACCAGCTTTGCACAAACAGCAGCATTCCAAAAATTTAACAGACTTTGTATGCTTGATTTACAAATCCAAATGGTGCAGACCTAACTGTGGCTGAGTTAAGCAAATAAAAATATGGCACACGTTTTTCATAGCTCCACGTCTATGTTGTATTTAGATGATTTCAGAGTCCAGACATTTTTCTCAGGCACCTAAAATAATTTTTTTTTCTTTTACCCCAGAGAATGTGGAACAGCCACTGGAAATGCGGTAATAGGAAAGATGAGATATTTCCATGGCCGGGGCCCATGAAAATGGGGCCATAATCGACGCTCTTTGGCAACTTTTCTCCATTAGCATTCATTACCACAGTCACATCTGTCCTGTGCGCGGAAGTGCGTGTGGGATTGGATGCTGGCGAAAGAGAAATGTCTTTGAACATGAGGCAGCGTGTGGCCTCACTACCTGGAGTAAGAAATCAGGGAAAGCTGAGGCACATTAGCAGTCAGGGATTTCCGTGGGTGACCTCCTTCAAAATTGGACCAGGCTTTCCGTGCCTGTTGTATTACGCTCACACATTTGATGAAATGTGCTTATGAAGTCGGCCTATTTTGCTGGTTTCTTTCTTTTCTTTTCTTCTTTTTTTTTTTTTCCTGGGGAATGGATTCCTTATTATCTGCTGAATTCATTTCACTGTCAATATTCTATAGAAAAATGATGGACATTCTATAATTTTGACTTTGATATTAACTCATAATTTTGATGGTTCCTCCTTAGGGCTTCATACTGCTTCTCTCTCTCCCTCTCTCACACACACACATGCGCGTGCACCCTCTCCCCCCCCCACACACACACAGCTTTCCTCCTTCTCCTCCATTCTGCTCCTGACTCTGGGTCTCAGGTTGTTGCACCCAAGCAGCTGAGCCCATGACAGCTGCATCTCTCCTTATTGCCTGAGCATACTGCTCATCTTTTCTCATATTAAACCCATGGTAATGGCAATGAAATTCAGATTTATAGCTGGGAATCAGTCTATTTGTAATATAAACATAAACATTGGAGCATTGGAAACAGCTCAAGGAATTTTTTTTTTTCCTGCTTTGTGTTTCTCCTTTCTTGGATCTCCATGACTTACTGGAGTCTCAAACAAGTGCTATTTTAAAATTTTTTTGGCACCATGTAATGTAATTGATAATAGTGTTTAAGCAGCATCTAATATCATCCAGCATAGTGCAAAGTGAGCCATCCCAGGATATGAGCTTAAAAAATTGCATTAACACTTAGACAAAATGAAATTTTTATACTTGATTTGCTCATGGTTGGACGAATGCAACTAAACACAATTTGAGCTGTCACTTTGCAAAGGGGAAAAAAATATGCAACTTTGGAATGTTTCAAATGAGCCCAATATTAGATTCTATAACTCAGAGTGACACGGGAAATACTATTTGCAACATGATTGGTTCATTAATATTTGGTAATTGTAGTACATCATTTTAAGGGGGAAATAAAATGCAAACAAATGTTCCTTGCTTCTAGTCAGTCATTGCTTCTCAGCTGCCACCACCAGGAAAGGTTTGGAAGCTAAAGGATACAATGGATTGGGGACATTATATTTCCCCCTCCCCATTTTCATTTTGGAAGAATAATTTTCATCATAAACCAACATGTCAGACAAAGCATCTACGTTTAAAAAAATATATTATTTCACGATTTTCCACATGCACATTTGATGTAAACCCTGGAGGTGTATTCCCTGAGTACCTATTACCTCCATTTTAGGGAAATTACATTAAATTATTAGTGACAAATTTACTTGTCTGCCAATGTATTTTTCTGGAATTTTACTACAACATCAATACTTGGCTGTTTTATATGGGCCCTCATTTACCTGTCTTTGAAGGCAGCCACCCCTTGGGGAGCTCTGCTGTCACTAACAGAAGCTAGAAACAGACTTTAAGTTTAACATTTGCAGTTTTGAATTAGATGGGGAAAAATATGTTGCACTTTAAAAATATAACATGCCCTTCTGAATTCGACAATTAGGCAACTTGTTTTGTAATCTGTCGTCTTGCTTTTGGGGCAGAGACGAAACAGCACAGATCACCCCCAGGTTCAAGAGAAGGAACAGGGATGTTATGTTCAAAGGTAGAACATGTCTGCCAGGTGCTGACAGTGAGCTGGGCAGGTAGACATTCATGTTCCTTAGGTTCCTTTTAAGCAAGTTGGTGCCAAGCGGGTTGCTTGTGTCACGCAAGAGTCTCAGACTTCTGGGTCCCTTGCTGACATGGTGTCCTCAGAGATTCTAGAAGGTGTGGAGTGTTCCAGGTGGGGTGGCTAGGGTATCCCCAGGAAACTCAAACTTCAGAAGAAAGGAACCTGAATGCCCAAGGCCCCACCTCTATGCCATTATTCATTTTCTGATTTTTGGCAAATGTTAATGTTGGGACCTGATACTGTATTCCTCTCTTACACACCACTCTCCACATTCTGTCAGATTTGAACCCCACAACACCTGAATCTCCTGCGCATTTTATCCAGCCGAATTTTCTTTGCATCCTGATTTTATAACCAGAAATCTGGTTAGGAGGGGAAGTACCTGTGAGGTGTAGAAGGAAAAGTTCCATCTTAAACTCCTTGAGTGATGAGATGGGCAAGCACAATGCACAAGGAAAGCTGGAACAAACAAGAAGGCAAGGCCCATCTCTCCAGTGTCCTGTTGATGTGGGATTCTTTTCCATTAGGATTTACTGAAGCAGTACCTGGCTCCAGGGACATTTGCAGCCCTCCTCTCTGTCTCACTGCCTGCTTGGTGTATCTGCTTTATGACTTTGTTGGTGGAAGATTTCAGCTCATTTTAAATTGAAGATGTGGGGTCCTCAATCTGATCAGTCTCTTTCTTGGGATTATAAAGGGTAGACATTTAGCCTGGAGTTGGGACTTATGCAGACATTTTCCTCATGAATTCCCTGGAATCATGTTCCTGAGGCTGCTACCTCTTCTTCTCTATTCAGTACTAGCCAGGAGCCTCCATTTTTAAGGTCTTTCCCTTCCCTCCCCAAATAAACACAACCATTTAGATCAAATTAACTAGAATACCTGTTCCAACTGACCTAAATTCATCCTCTGCTATGGCTTGGGAGATTTGACCTTAATTAAACCTCTATTTTGCCAGAGAATGAGACCGCTGGAGGGGAAGACCGTATGAATTTCTACTTTCATTTCAGGTGGAACATCTGTAGCACCTGGGGACAGATTGTTAATGAAATATTTGTTTTATCCAGCCGTGCTTTGTTGAGACCTGGAAATTTGGCAGTTTGGCAAGTCTAAATGGGGAAGAATCGTAGGTAAGGCTGCAGAAGGGAGACAATAAGAAGTCAGTAGTCCTGGTGGAGAAATAAGGGATAATGACTCAGGACAGAGCGGAAGAAACCTACGTATGGAGCATGTGCAAGTAGTTATCCTTTCCGGCTTCCTCCCCAATTTCCCTTCCCCACTTAATAAGGGTCCTTGGTGCTGGATGACTGATACTCAGCATTGTATTTAGCAATCCCAGCTACCTGTAAGATGGATAACATGATTCCTATTTTCCCTTTAAAATGATCAAGGTGCAGAGAAGTGTTAACAATTTGCTTGGAGTCATTTTAAGGCCTGGCTTGGATTCCCACCAAGATGCACCTTGCTCAAAGGTCTGGTTCCTTTCTTCTCTGCTCAAGTACCCCCCTCCCCTTGCCCTCAGTGGCTGAGTGTTGAGCTCATTCAAAATTCTAGCCCTTAATTTTTAACCAATTTTACTTTTTCCTGAATGATGATGTGATGATACCTCGTAGCCTTTGAGGGTACCGTCAATGGTTGAATAAAGAGCAATTAACAAATGAAGGTGCAGCTCAACCAAATTTGGTCCCTACAGCATTGTCCTCACTAAGGGGAAAGGGTCAAGGATGAGCTTGGGAAGGAAAAGGCATCTCTTCCGAAAGTGAGCTAACATGTACCCACCATCTCAACAAAGCACTGTGGATTCTCATCCATTCAAACCAGAATCTGTCCAAGCTGCAGAGACAACTTGCTCAAACCTACCCTGCCTCCACCCCAACAGCTTCAGAAGCCTGCTGATTACTTTAAAGCAAACAAAAATTAGGGGAAGAAGTTTGGAGTTGGTGAGTGACAGCCAACTAGTAGAACTGTCATCAAAGTCTTTTGGGGTTTATTTTTATTTATTGCCCTAAGAGCAATATTTATGTTTCTTTGACCTTTGAAATGAATGCTTTCATTTATAAATCCCAATCCAAGAAACAGATGTGTGCTCTTGTACCTGTGCCTTTTTGTCTTTGAGGTTCAAACTAAACAGAGCCTTCTTCGTCTGCTCCCTCCAGTGTCCAGGGTGCCCCCAACCATCCAATGCTGCTGTAGGTCTTTAAAGCTGGCTTCTGGGTTACCTTCATCAATCAGATAATGGCTGAGTGCTTGTTACAGACTACTGGGGGCTAGGGATTTGGGCAGTGCAGGAGAAATATAAGCTATGCCCCTCAATCTAGTCCAAGAAACAACTCATAGGCTTACGGAACATCACAGGATGGAAATTTGAGGAGTGGGATAGAAACTACTGTGGACACTCAGACCACCTGCCTGGGGGCAGTGAGGTGGGGTTAAGGTTTGGTAGACAGGAAGTGGCCAGAAGTGGGATGTCACATGGTCTACATTCAGGAGTATAAGGAAGAAGCAGAAGTAAATTCAGAGAGGGAAGCCAAGGGTGGGAAGCTCTGCAGGGCATCCATTGGGAGACATTGAAAGATCATGACTCTCTGAGTTCAAAAAAAGGCAAAACTGTTGACAAAAATGGTGATAGCTTTATAGACCTTTGTTTTCATTTTCCCTGTGGTGCTCATTTTTATTAATTTTTTTCATAGTTTGGGGTAGAATGTTCAAGGTGTCCTTGTCTTGAATCTTCTCTTAAAACCTCTTTTATATTTAATTTTCCTTATCTTCCCATCTTAAACACCACTGATATGGGAGCTGGTCCGTGTTTTAATAGACTGGGACATTTTTGGAATTAAAATATACATTTTTCCCCCATAAGCATCAGCTAAATTATCCATGGTCGTCAGCCGTGACAAGTTATGGCCCATCACATCTCATGCCCCTTGTCACATATGAGGCCAGTATTCTGGTTCAGAAAATGAATAGATGCCTGGGATTGGCTTCATTGGAAGCAAGTATGTTTTGGGTCCACCTGGATCTTAGGGGCCATCGTGAGTTTGGTGCCTCTGCTTCATCTTCAGAGTTCTGGCAGAACCTGTGTTTCCTTTTTAGAAATTCAGAACTATCCCCATCAACAGCAGTCTGGCATAAAACAGAAAAGTGAGAGCTGTGGACATCTGAGGAGTGAAATCATGTGAGTCTTGAAAAAATTGCTTCTAATCAGTAAGAGACCTGATTTATAATATGAACTCTGTCATTATGAGCAGTAGAAACTTGTATAGTTACTGAGATTTTTCTGAGCCACTGTTCCCTCATCTGTCAATGGGGATTGATAGTATTCCTCATTGGCTTGTGATAAGAAATGACATTAAAAAAAATGTGAAGTTTCTAGCTGAATATTTTGCTCAGAGTAAAAGATCCTCCGTGTCTTACGAATCCTTGCACAACTTAAGTTGTTCTAATCCCAGGATGCATTAGAAGCCATCAGGCATTTACCCATGGAATGTGATGCCCATCTTACCTCTGATAGCCTGAGATTCTGGGATAACTCAAATATGAGGAACTGCCCCAAATATAGAATATGCTAATGATGATCACTATTGACTGATCTATAGATGGCGGGCAGCACTATTAATGTCCAGTTGTAACAAATTAATTCTTAGGCAAAATCATGGATTTTCCATTATGAGTGATGGGACAGAACCTGATGGTTCAGTACACAGGAGTGGCTCTATCACCCTGTGGGCCAATGACAACTGGAAGACATTCATGGGTAGTAGGCCTTAGGCATCAAAGAGAGACCACAGTGACCTTATTTAGGACCCCAGGTGGATTGGAAGGGGAGGCATCTGGGAAGCTGAAGGAGGGTGTTATCATTCTCCCATTCAGAAAATGCATCAATTATAATGATTTAAATGATTTTTTAAAAGCAGATTAACATTTTGGAATCCTCCTTATGGAACACTCCTAAGACATAATTTCCCACCAGTGAGTTTCTCCCGCAAAAACAGTCCTTACCAAGACAATGCATTTGGCTAATAACAGCTCAGGGGACTGTATCTATTTGTCTAGAAATTTATATTTTTCAGGCATGTACTTATCATCTATAAATCTCTGTTCAATAAACTGTAGAAATTAATCTTCCTGGTAAAATGTATTGAGGTAGATGGTTAGTTTTCTTGATATTGTTTTTCACATTTTTATTCATTGTATCCTATAACTCTTAAATTATGAAGGACTGTTTGGAATACAAATAATTATATGGCATGTACACATGTACCTGCACAGTCCCCCGTGTGTATAGTAGCAGCTTCCCCAAGAAGAGTGCCCGTCCTGTATTTGTCCTCAATATTCAGTCCCTTTTATTTGCCCAATGCTGTTTTCCTCTCTTCACCGTCAGGACTGGATCAGGACTCAGCTGCCCGCATGATCTGGTCAGCAGCAAGAGCCCACGTTACCAGAAGCCCCCACTATAAATTACAGCCGATGTCTCAGTTCCATTCTTCCTGTTGCAAGGGTCACTTGCATTTCAAAATGGTGGAGAAGCAAAAACAACTGGTTTTGAGCAAAAACAACTTCTCTGTGTATTTGCTGTTTACAAACTCGTCTGCACCTAATCTCTCATCTCAGCTCAAGATGGAGGGTTTATGATTAATGCAGTCGACGCAGAAAATGGCCGAGTGCTTGGCTTCTTTTAAATATATCATGCTCAGTGCACACAGACTCCAAGCATCAGTTAGAGAGAAGTGACAGCGAACTTGACCTTTCTCTCTGAATCGCATGTGGAAAAAGGGAATTAGTCTGCTACAATAGCACTTGAACTTGCTTTAACTTATCACTTTCCTCTTTAGAAGGAGGAACGTACATTAGAAATGGGAAATCACCTTCAAGCCTCACATTGTTTAAAATGAAACTGAACTTCGTTATAATATTAAATCGGATGTGTCTTTCAAAAAAAATTTACTAAGGTGATTATAAACAGCATCCAAGATTTCTTTTATCTTTTTGTTTAAACAAACTAATATTTGCATTAAGGATTGATATGCATTTTGTATGTGTATGTAGATATATTGAATTTTGCAATGGCTATTGAGCTCCTCCAGGTTAACATGGGAACAATAGGTCCACTGGTGAGGTGTGAGTTGTAAAAGCTTTTAAATTGACTTCCATGTAACTGGAAATACAATAAAGGACTATGGAAAATGCAAAAGGAGACCTAGAAGGGTTTTTTTTGTTTTGTTTTTTGATTTATCTCATAGTTGTCAATTACTGCTATTAGAAGATCTGGTTTGTTCTGCTTAGACCTGAAACAGCAGTGATTGACACAGACCTCAGCCAATCATAATGTTTCCTTGTCAGCTGTCATTAACCTGGGATCAGTTACCATGATTTTAGACTAATCTGAATGGAAAAGTAAAAGCACATTGTTACCCAAAAGCTCATCAGGTAAATATGCCACATAAAGAAATAGATCTTCTCTGACCTCTCTGACATTTTCAAACTGTTTAAAAGCTGAAGTTAATTCTTTCTGATGGCCTTTCATCTTTAGTTGACAACAGAGAGCCCCCGAGTGGTGACAGCTCTTGTCAAGTGGGACCATCTTATCAAAAACAATACCCTCCAGATCTTTCAATCCAAATATTCTAATCTAAAATAATTGCATTTAAAATTTCATGTCGCTTTTATGTCTCCCCAAACCATTCTGGTCTGAAACCACACGAATCTCTCCCTTGAACCCGCTTGAAGCTGCAGATTTGCAAAATTGGGAGTTTAAAAATGCATCATAGAGGTAACATGTGAGCACTGAAATTCTACAACTGTAGCTGGAGTGAACAGCTACAATTTGTTCTGCTATGTCTTTTATTTGTATCTACATGCTTGAAAGGTGTTTCTGCAAGTGTCAGTCCCTGTTCTGTCTCTGTACTGCTGTACTTCTTGTGCTCAACCCGAGCAGCATAAAATTATGTCTCTGCAAATACAGCAAAGATCCGGAATTTGGCTCCGAGATGATGTGAATCATCCATTGAATATTTAGAATTTTAACGCTGGTGTTTTAGTTATATCTTCCAAACTCTATTCAATTTGTTATTTGGAGGAACCCTATGATTGACATGTAATTGTGAGCAGATAGTGATTTTATTTCACATCTGCACCGGATTCCAAGTCATTTACAGAAGGACTTTGCTATTTTGTGGATTAGAAGGTAGCTGCCCATCATCTGTTCCCAGTCCCTTTGAGAAAGGGACTGATGTTGCAAAGAACTGGTTTATACTTTAATTTCAAAAACACTTTTTATTTTAAAATGGAATTCTGCCATGGACCTATGATTTTCCTCTCCTCATGAGATATAGAATTCCTTCTCTTGGTTCTTGACTAGGTCCTATCATATTCACCCTTCCCAGCTATTCCCATCCTGGTCCCTCCCAGCCTTTATTTTTGGGGACATGCCCATTCCATTTACCTTCCCTCCCTCTAGGCCTATCTTCTGCACTGGGCCTCTGGTGTGTCAAACTTTTTTTTTCTTTAATAGTTTTACCCCTTTGAACAAGTGTTTTAGCTGAACTTGCTCAAAGGGAGGATCCCATTTCAGATTAGAAGAAAGAAGTTCTACTCCGGCCAGTTTTCATTGTTAAAATTGCACAGATGTGCTTCCCATTCATAAGGAGAAATAGGCTGCCCAGCTCTCCCTGCAAGTCAGTCAAAGGTTCCAGATTCAAGTTAAAAAAGCCAAGAAATAAGATCCTTTAAGATCTTCCCTGATTTCATCCCAGAGAGGAAGCAATAAAAGCAGAGATGTGTATTCCTCTTTAGTGTTAGCTTTTCTCTTAGATATGCAGCTTCCGCAGAATCTTTTTATTTTTTATTTTAAGCTTTTACTAAAGAAAAGGAGAAAAAAAGGAGATGAAATGGTGTTTACATCTTTCAAAAACCAACATGAGAAAGAAATGAGATGTTCAAAATAAGAGGCTCGACTTCAGAGCCCGATGTCTATCCACTCCCGGGAAAACTGCGTTCAGAGCCCGAGTTCTGTCCGAGTTCCATGCAAACCTGTGAGTTTTCATTTTCTTTGGCTGGGGGACCCGTCAGAGATGCTCCTGAGAGATCAAGGCTCCATTGCCAACTTCACTTTTATCCCATTCCTACCATAAAACGTCCCCGCTGCTGCTTTCCCTGGCCCACACCTGTTCTCTTCCTTTCTTCTGTCAGGAAGTACATTTCATCTTTTCTTTCCAGACGTACACATCACTAAGGACATGACATCAACCTTCAAACTCGGCTCTTCACTCCAAGTGACATAGATGGAGGTAGCGCAAAGCCCGGAATCATGGCATCACCTGAACTTTGGATTGCAAAGATAAATTCTAACAGAAAAAGAGTAGAGTGCCCGGGGATCAAAGTGGTTAAGGTTCAGATGCCAGAGGTCAGGGCTCAGATTTTCTGGTGTTCTTGTTTTTGTTTGTTTCTGGAGATCCAGATTGTCAGATCATGTGCAGGGCCTGGCATGTGCTAGGCAAGAACTCTGATACTTGCCATCAGTCCAGCTTCAAGAGTTTAGATTTGATAAGAATTTTAGAAAAGCTCTGACTGCATCCTCCACCACCACCGTGCCAGGAGCTCAGTCTTGTACTGTTTCAGCAAAACCAGTGGACCAGAGTTATTTCTGTGCCCTGCTCACAGGGCAGAGGAATGGAAAGGTTCTATGTGGTGAGCTCTATAGCAGCTTTTCAAAGTAACTGTGTCTCCACACCAGGATCCCGTGGGGACACAATATGGCCTGATGAAGTGATTTTTAGAAAGGACTGAGGCCTCTAACGCCTGGACCTGGGCAATTCCTACTAATTTGACTCATATGAATGAAAATTCACCTTCGTCCCCCAAAGAGAAAAATCACAAACATCCTGCTTTTGGAAACTTCTACTGGTTTTCTAATAAGTGTACTTTTCACTGTGAGTCTTAGAATTCTTCACCTCCAAAAAGAAAAAAAAAAAAAAAAAGCAAAAATTGAAAACATGTTTGATTTTTATTTGTATGAATGAAAATAGAGACAGCATTTCTTTATTAGGAGCTTGTCCAGATGTTTATCTGTCTTTTGAGCTGTAAGGAAAGACCCAGAATGGAAGTCCTGAGTGGATCAGAGCAGAGGGAAGACATGCCTGTGTCCTGAGGAGCCTCATCACCCCTGGGGAGATTTGCCAATATTCTCTTGTCCCACAGACAATGATGAACATCTGGATTTGGTTTCTGTGTAACAGAAGACCAATGTTAATTTTCTGAAATCTGGATTTTAATCTTCAAAAATACTAGTGAAAATGCTTTCTATGTCTTCTGTTTTCCAAATTTTCATAGAATTAAATCCTTCATTTTGATACTGTATTGTCTTCTATTTTAGAGCATTTCTACTCTCACAGTTTTCTTCCTCTCAGAATAAATGTTGTGGGTGTCACTGGAAATATTCCCTCTCTTTAACTCTCTTAAATCCTTACTTTCTTTTTTCTTTTCACTTAATTGAATCACATTTCCTTTTTTATCACTGTCTTTGCATTTTCTCTTTTGAAATGTGCCTTCTTTACCTCCCTCCTTCCAGATTCAGACACACTGTTCCTGTGTTTCTTTTAAGGGCTTTAGAAAATTATTCCAGAACGTATTCATTATTTTTTGGTAATATCAAAAGCAAATTGTTACCCCATGTTTAAAGTGTGTGTTTCTTTGCTCTGCGAATGCAGCTAATTTTATTTAACATTTTGCAAATGTTATAATTATTTTGTCCTTATGTACCAAGCAATGACAGGATGTTCCTCACACTGTCTCAGACTCCTTTTTGTTCCCAATAGAAATACATCATTTTGTTTTGTTTTAAAACTGTTTTATTGCAAAATAATTTACATACCATGCAATTTTCCCATTTTAAGTGTTTCGAGGAAACAGAAGCTTCCTTCTCATTTAACGGCATAGGTTTATTTATTATTTGAAACTGGAAAAGCTACAAAACATGATCAAATAGAAATCTTAAAACATTCTGGGAACCCCGTCTGTTTTAATGCATAATTTTCCTATTACAGCAGCGTATTTGCACCTCTGGAGTTAAGGTCATGGCAGCGTTTGCATTATAAACCCTTTTTTCCAGGGTTTATAAATGCAGCTGCTTTTGTTTGCTCAGGACTGAAGCTTGCCTCATGAGGTTTCTGTGCAATAGAGCAGCTTTTTGGGGTTGAGTTTTCTTTAACTAAATTAAAATTTTAAAACACCACATTGCCCTTTAAAAAAAAAAAAATCATTGCAAGTGTCAAAAAGCCTCAGCAGGAATTGCTCCCCAAATAACTTTTTTTATGTATATGCAATTTTTAATTGCTTTTCATTTCCAAAAATTCTCCACCATGCTTAAGTTTGTGATTAATGTTATTTGCCTCAAATATTTACAAACCTAAATCCAACTTGGTTTAAAAACTAAAAAAAAACATGTTATACACACTTTCTGTCTCTCGGTGTTAATGACAGAATTGTTTTACTGTCTAAAATATAGTCTCAAAATGGCTTGAAAAGACAGAGAGCCTGTCACAGCTCATGACATGGAGAGTTTAAAATATTTAGAAAGAAAACCATTTACATTTTTAGCATCAATTTTGCCCTTTTCAAAACAATAAAAGCAGGTGTTAGAGGAATCAGAAGCAACCATAAATTATTAAACTGGTTTTAGATGTTAAAGAATGGAAATATATGATTATTGAGTGAGATACAATATTATAATGTCAATTTAAATGTAGTATAATTGAGGATCCTCACTCTGTTTGTACACAGTTGCCAAAAACTTCTAATCAGACCATCACTGGATAATTTTAGGAAATGTTTTACTTTTCAATCACAGACTGGTATGTATCTGCCTAAATATCACTGTATATATCAGAAGTCAGGTTTCATCAATTAAGTTAAATTTAATTAATTAAAAACATTTAACTTTTTCATGCAAATTTATATTTTGTGTGGAGAAGGTAGATGAAATTAATGAATGAATAGTTAATAATGACAAACTGTTCTAACATGCATGTTCTTTCTTCCCCTAAAACACCTATAATGCTTGAGACAAAAGCATTTTCCATCCAGGTTCATCTCAGGAGAGACAACAAGCCCCCAGAAGTTTGTGACCCCCTTCCCCCATCTATGTCTTGTCCATCTCAGCCCAGTTCTGTGACTTGAGGAAAAAAGTTTCTTTAAATGAAGAAGTAAGTGCCCTGCCCACTTGAAAAGAACCAGGGGGAGTGTTTTTCTTGCCATCTGACTTCCAAAAAATAAAACAAAACCAGCAAACACACAGAAAGGTTTAATCTAGAGTTGTGAGAACTGGTACAGGTACAGTGTGACAGCTATAGTCAATGGTTCCCCTGCTTTGGCTCCAGGTGAGGTTCCAGTGGTGGCTGACAAAGGCTATGTCAAGTGCAAGAGAAGGGTTGTCTCAAAGTCATCTTGTCCTCAGATCCTGAGCTGCCGTCCAAAGCCCTGAGTGAGATTCATTGATTTGGCTATGCACCCTCTTTTTTTTTTTTTTGACAGTTCTTCAAATTCAGAATAATAATATAAGTATATCTAAATATGTATGTATATCTAAATATATATCTATATCTATAGATATACATATAGATATATATCTCCAAGTCAAAATTTCTCTAACCCCAAGAACAGAATCCTGAACCTAGTGTTAAGAGTATAAACATGTTTGTTTCCGAGTGAGACATTTAATAGTCCTTGTCTCTCCTAGTCTGATTAGTTTTACTGGGAGAATCTATTTATTATCCGGTTTCTTTAACAAAGAATTCTTGTTTAATCTGATTATTTCATAAATTGGGGAGTATGGGAAGAATGGGAAGAATCACTTGGTGAGTTCAGTGCTTAACAGGTTTATCCTTCAGTGTGGCATTTGGGGTAACAGGTGTTTCTCCTGTTGGCAAATAACACAATTCACCTCCAAGTGCTTTCACTCCAGCAAGGTGATACCTGTGAGCAAGAAATATATGAAGCAGAGCAGGGAATGCACTGTGTTTCTGTAGAGGGGATCTCCTGGGCCAATATTCCTTTCTGTATCCACGTCCACACTCGGGAGACCCCCAGACAGAAAAGAGTGGTGGAGGTGAGAAACCATTTCTTTTTGTAAGTCATTGCATTGGATTTTCTTCTAGAGTGAAAATAACTCCATCACGTCCTGTCCTCCTCCCTTTCCCCTGAGTCCCTGAATACCATAGCAGTTTTTTTCTTCTAGAGTCAGTGCCATTGAATGGGAGCTCCCTGGACCCTGAAAATTCCAGAGTGCTGGAAAGTAAAAAATAAAGAGCCGGCTTTTGTTTCTTCTCTGGTAGTGAAGCAGGATATTTTCAGGCCTGGCTGAGATGGTGAGGAATGAGAATGTGGCCGGCATGACACCAGTGTTTCATGCCTCAGGTTCACCAATAGCCAGGAGCCATATTGGCTGACTGACTTTTCTCCCATGCACAGTCTAACGCAGTATTGACACAATTTAAATGCACACTTACACACGTCAGATGGGCCAGTTGAAGTAACAACTCTAAGCAATTTAAATCAGTGTTTCTTCTTTCTTTTGCAATGGACTAGAATAACGTTAGGATGTGAACTGTTTGGGTTTGAATTTTTGGATGTAGCTGCTCTCATGTGGCATTTCTAGAACGTTTTCTTCAGTGGGAAAAAATGCCTTTGAATAATCCTCCTCCCTCTCTCCTTTTTTTCCTTCCCTCCCTTCAGTCCTCCTCCTCTTCCTTCTTTCCCTCTTTTTCTGTCAAGGTTCCCTGGGTCTCCCTTGTTAAATAGCCCCCCAGTGGCTAAGATTAAAATCCACAGTCTGAATCCTTTTAATTTGAAAATTAAAATGTGGTTAGGGGCTGAGGATGTAGCTCCATGCTAGAGTTTGCTTAGCATGCATGAGGCCCTGGGTTCAGTCCCCAGAACTGGGGGAATAAAAAAGTGGGCATTCCTGACGGTGCCCTTGATACCTTCTATGTCACTCAGAGCCCCTTCTCCTTTTAGCTGTTGATGGTACCTTTCAGTTTCCCTTCTACTTCTCTTAGGGACAAGTAATGAAGGGCTTAGATTTGGATCCTTTTATATTTTAAAGTGGAGGAAATGTCAACTATTTGAGTTTGTCTTGATGGTTCATTTTCTGCATGCCAGGAGGAAACATCCTATGAGTGACACAGGTGCATTCTGCAGGTGGCCCTGATGAGTGAACTGGCCGGGTGACGCAGACATCACAGAGCAGAGGGGTGGCGACGATGAGCACATCAAATGTCTTTGCAGAACTGCCCACTTGTGAAACACATCAGTCAGAGATTTGATGGGAGGGATTCCAAAGGTCTGCTTTTCTACCACAAAATTTCAGCTTGTGTACCCTGAGACTGAAAAATCAGAGATTCATGCCATTTAGAGGGAGCAGGATATCAGATTGCTATGGAGCTTACGGATAATTGAAAGTCAGTGGCCTACTTCTGCAATTTACAGAATCTGGGCATCTGCCGGCACTGAGGAGAAAAAAAAATAGAAGATAAAACCTAAGGAAAAAAGAGCAATCAAGACATGCTAATAATAAATCCAGTTATATGTATGTTCAATGGGCAGTTTTCAAAGCTCTGCATTTTGTTCACTTAAAGGAATTTTGAGGGTTTTTTGTTGTTGTTGTTTGTTGTTTTTGTTTTTCTGTAAAATACATTTGAATGCTTTTTAAATCTGGAAGCAGAAGCCATAAAGCAAGCACGGCTTATGGACCCAAGTTGAAACTCACTGTGTCTTATAGTCCTTTGAAGAGAGAGTATGAATCTATTGGAGGGTAATTGCCATGTATTTAGTTATATGTTAATATTGTGTCACTTTAAATGAGGAAAAGCCACACAAAAACATTTTGCCTGAAAAAATTTGTCATTGCCCTCCTTTGGAATATTAGCATTAACAGACATTGAGCTCTGGAGAAATTTTTTCATTTTCATAGAAATGAAAAACAATGTTGTTGCTGTTATTGTTGTTTCCAGCTTTTTAATAATCTCTGAAACTGAGCAAATAAGTAATCACCTGGTCTATATTTGTAACCTGTTTATTCAAAGCACAGAGAGTCAAACTCAACATGCATGTTGTTATTGCCTAATATATACAAGCATTACGAGCCCAAGTACACGTTAGGATTCCCAACAAGCACCACTCTGCTGCAGAGGGAGTTTTCTGCAATGATCTTTCAGATTCATTGTGGAAAAATGGGACCAGCTTCAAGACAGCAGGCAAGATAATAGAGAGGATGTGTGGGGCTCATGGACTAAAAGAAGTTCTCTGGGGTTTAAAGACAATTTCCATACTTTTTTTTTCTGTCTCTAATCTTCATGCTAGATGGAGAGTGCAGTATCTTTTCCTGGGTCACCTTTATGAAGTACATCCTTCCTATATTTTTATTTATTCATTTGTGTGTGTGTGTGTGTGTGTGTGTGTGTTGCTGGGGATTGAACCCAGGGCATTGTGCGGGTGAGGCGGGCACTCTACCAACTGAGCTATATTCCCAGCCCCCTATTTTTTTTTTAAATATGAAACTCTTTAGCATATACTTGATCCTTTTGTGGCCATTCCCATTGATATGGTTGTAAGTGGCAGATTTGCAGTAATAGTTTGTATATAGAAATCTGAAATTCCTTCCCATTTGTTTTTCCATTAGACTTTCAAAAATAATTGTGTTGGTAATTACTGAAAGTGTCTTCCCCATTTTATATATGAAGAACTGCTTGATATTAAAATTATATGGGATATAACTGTCCACTAACGAAGGTCCTAGAGTTTTTACATTTGAAATGGTTTTGTAAGTCCTCATATAGTAACTTTGATTTTACCGCTGACCCACAAAGCCCAATATGTTGACTATCTGGCCCTGTAAGAGAATGCTTACTGTTCTCTACACCATCCTCAGGACCACTCAATTATATCCAAAGTCCATCCACCCCAGACACCCCCATATCAGACCGTGGACCCTGCAGTGAAGACATCAGCTCTTTCCTCCACCACCAGTCCCTCAAACCAAGTAAGAACTCTGTGTAGGAATTCAGCTAATACTCTCTGACCGTTTAATTTATCCAGAAAAACCCAAATATGCCACTTCTGCTTGGAATCCTGACTTTAATTTGGGGCTAAGGCTAGGAACAGGGATGTGGTGGAAATTCAAAAGATGTAGCTGCTTTCATTTTAGTATCAGATTCCCAGCGTCAAATTAGTTTTGGTCAAACCTAGGGCCCCAGAAATAAAGCTTTCTTCTGCATACTTACAACAGAAAATAAACGAGAAGTGTTGCTGGTCTTGAATTTCCTTATCTCCATGGTGAGGTCATTCAGTGGACTTCTCAGCTCTACTGCTGCTGTAACCATTTTTAACTACAGACAGTAGAGGAAACGGTGGTGCCAGACATGGTTTCCATTTCCAAAGTGCCTTGAAAATATTCCAGTGACCATCTCAGCTGCCCTTGGATGTTTCTTTAAGATGAAGCTCTCAGGCCTAAATCATTTTTTTTGTTTTTTGAACTCATGCAACATTGTCAGATAATCAAAAGGCAGGGAACAGCAGTTCTATATTCCACCAGAGGGGTGGGTCCAGATAACCACTGGAAGTGAATAAGGAACACACAGGTGAAAAATGAATTTCTTTAATCTCCGTCTACCCTGAGAGAGGGTTTAAAAACTGTTCAGGTGGGGCTGGGATTGTGGCTCAGCGGTAGAGCACTCGCCTAGCACGGGCGGGACCCGGGTTCGAGCCTCAGCACCACAGAAAAATAAAGGCATTGGGTTGTTGTGTCCATCTACACCTAAAAATATAATAAATATTAAAAAAACTGTTCAGGTATGGTATCTCATAGGTGACACAACGCCTGGCCAACTTCCTGCAAGAGACGGAGAGTACCCAGGGACTCTAGATCATGTTAAAAGGCAGTGGGCTAAGCTAATGCCCATCAGAGCAGCCCACCTATGTTTCCAGTGAGTTCAACTTGTAATTGCCTGGGGAGTAATTTTGGCCAATAGCGACTTCTCTTTTTCTCTTTGTGGAAGTGTTCACTAGATGCTTTCTTTCCAGGATTACAACATAGACCTCAATACAGAAAATTTGGGAAAATGGAAAAAAAAGAAGAAAAATTTTTTAAAAATTCATAATCCTTCTACCCAGAGCCACCAGAGGCACTCTTCCAGTCTGTTCCAGTGCACTTAGGTTTAATTTTTATTTTCTGCAGGTACATATGTAGGCATACACTCACAGGCAATTTTAAATAATGTGGAGATTATGGATTCTACTACATTTGATTTCTAGCCTGCTGTTTGTTTTAATTAATGATATAGTATGAATTTTTTTACTCAGGTTTTAATGAGTATGTTGATGGCAAAATATTCCACATCATAATTATATAATAATTTATGTGTTCATTCTCCTAGTGGTGGCCATGTAACTCACTTTAGTTTTTTCATTCATTATAATAAATAATGGTGAAATAATGATGAAATTTTTAGGAGGAAATTCTGCAGGTGAGATTACAGGCTTCCAGGAGTAAATCCTTTTTAAGATCTTAAGAAATTTGAATCAATTTATATCTTTTATTAGCTCTCCATGAGACCACATGTCACCAGCTTTCAGAATCCTTGTATTTTCATCCTATTTATTTTCTTTTTTCTGATTATTTAAAAAGCATCTCAATAGCTTCGTTTTATTTTATTTTTATGGATTAATTAACCAGTTGCATTGCATTTAAGAGCTATCAATTGCTGTCCTTGGCCAATTCTGTATTGCAGTGTCTTTTTCTTATTGTCTTGCATACTATCTGATGGTCATCAGAGAGTAATATTTGTAAATTACTCTTCAAGGAGACTGAAGGGGGCCAAGTGAAAGTAATCAGAATTAGGAAGGTTCATAGAGATTTAAATGAATGTGAGTGCTTCTTTCAAAAAGCCTTTCTTTGGAGGATGTAAAGACTATAAGAAAAAGGCTTTGGCTCTCCTGCCGGTTCTCTGGGGCGAGGCTCTTTTCATAGTGGGGAGGCCTTGGCTGGCTTGGATCTGTCATCACATCTCATTTAAAACTAGTAGCTCCCTGGTTTTGTCCTATCTATATAGTCTGGGCATTTCAGAAAGTAGATTTCTCTTTATGACTAAACATTTTATGTCTTCCCAAATTAAATAATTAAAACATTGTTTTAGAATAAAACAGTTACATAATAAAACCCATCATCCAGATTTTAAATTTGTACTATTTTGTCAAAATTGCTTCAGACCAATTTTTTTCTGTATTAAGAAATAATAACTCATCGCCCCTCTTACCTCTTTCCCCTCCCTCTCTCCTGAAGCTGATGTGTTTTGTTCCTGATTATGCTGTGCTTTTACTACACTCAGATGTACAATCCAGTATTCTTTATTCTGTGTTTTAAAATGTTATATTAAGCATCTATTTTAGATAGCTTGGTGTTTTTTTTGTTGTTCATTTAACATTATTTTCAAGATAGCTTTGCTTTTTGAAATATTAGAGTGTACATTTAAAAATGCCCATATGTCAAGAAATCTCTGATGGGGAGAAGGTAGAAGGTGACAGAATGGAACAGGGTGATACTAGTGTGCTGCAGAATCAGACCTCAAAGGAAGTATCTATTAAAAGCTTGTTCTATTGGGTTCCGGTGGGGATGGAAACTCATAAACCCATTCTCTGCCCTCAATGAGTTTTATTCTAAATGAAGTAAAAGGGGAGTAAGAATAAATACATAGCATGTTAAAAAAGAGTGCCAAGTCATATTAAATAATAGTACAAAAAACTTTTTTAAATGTCACAGAAATATATTTGCTAATAAAACCCTGACTATTTTCTAGAAACAGGGCTATCACTTGTAGTGTTGAGCCCTTCTCTGGCAGTGCTTTGTGCCCAGTGTGAAGGTACATTGCAGGTCTGGAGTTAGAGCAAATGCCAGCCAGGGGTACGCCATGGTAAACCAGGTTGGACTACGTTCCTCCTGTTCTAGAACAGGTAGGGTGGGGGTCACAGGCTAAGCCTATCTTGGCAAAGACAAACGAAGTGCTATGGATTTCAGTGATTCACTGTGGTATTAAAAACAACAAAAACAACAACAACAAAACCCAAAACACCAAAGTCTATATCCCTAGCTGAAAGATGGCAGACCTGGAAAAATGGGACAAGGTCCAAGGAGACAGGGAAAAAAATGTTAAATGTCTTCATATTCCTAGGTAATGGTCCAGGTACCATTTCCTGGGAAGTTTCTCATGATTTCTTGCCAGGGATGATGCTGTTTCTTTTGATATATGCCATTTTAGATCCTTCTCAGTGGCCTTTGATTTAATCTAGTTATCATGACCTTGTCTGCATTTGGAGATTGGTCCACTTGGTGTGCAGGGGGGCAAGGTATCGAATGGTCTGACACAATAAAGATCTCAGAATTTTCTTACAAACATTGGCATGGTTTCACATAGATGTAAGATGCTCAGTATTGTTGAGAGCCACGACCAGGTCAAGATGGTGCCTGGCATTTTGCCAGAAGGGGTGGCTCCTGCTGCCTTGGGTGCCCTCTACTTTTGAGTTCTTGCGAAGTTCCTGGGGGAGTTCACGTGGGTGCATTCACATGGGTTCGGGAATAAAGTTCGTTCCTGCTTGAATCTACAAGTGGCTCGTGACCTCCCGGTTATTTGTGCCCAGCCAGACTGCCACACAGTATGATATTTATACCCCATTATCCAGCAACCCCAGCCCTCATGACCTTCCCCCAATACTGTGGGGTGGAGATAACTAAGAGCGAAGAGCCACCATGATCTGCAGTTAGCTATCAGGCGAAATCCACAGCAAAATTCAAGCCTCACATTTTCCAAAGAGGATAAGCCACATACCCAGTGACTTGGAGAGTAACTGAGTCAAGAATCCGCAAAATAAGGATTCAGTTTTCTAAACACAGTCCCCATCTTTCTCTGTCCTGAAAGTGAGCCTCCTTGTTCTAGAAGAAGCATATTCACCAGTGGGTTTTTAGGGTTTGTTTTTTTTTAATGACATTTTAATCTGAAATTCATTATTCATTGTGTAAACCATTTATGGAGTTCTCAATCAGCTGCCATCATTTTTGATGATCTGTCCTAATGAAGGAAAGCAGTCGTGGAGCAAATCCAAGGTAATTTACCCTCCAAATGCTGTTAGTGTTTGCTTGTGAAATGTAACCCCTGGTTTTCAACTGCTGATGGGACCAGCTTCCTGGACATACAACCTGTACAGTCACCCTGGGCCCTGCACTCAGGACTCCCTCCTGGCTTCACGCTTTGCTGTCATTGCCTTGAAGCAGGAATCCTTTCTGAACCAGCCCCCCTTTCATTTTGCACTGTACCCTGCAACTTATACAGCCAATCCTGGCTTCCGATGGACTTTTCTTGGACAGATTGCAACATGATTTTGCATCCACACTGACACAAAGGAAATACCGTCCAAAGGCAGGCCGAGCGGCTGACATCTAACCTGTGGCTCTCCTCTGCTGCCAATGGAAAGAGAACTGACATGCAGTCGGAGTCCACCCCGGCGGGCCCAGAGCAGGAAGGCAGGGTATTTATTGCTCATGTTGTCAGACTTGAAAGGTCACAGAGCCCAAACTCATCCTCCTCTTAGAAGAACTGAGAAAGTCTGAAGAAACCTATACTTTAAGGTAGTATTTTAAGAAGTATGTGACCCATGTCACCGTTTCTCATTTTCTGCCAATGACAGAAAAGAGATGTGAACTGAGATTTCTTGGAAAAGAGCTGGTGTGTCTTGACCTAGCTGGGCCAGCAGAATTGGTCGGGCAGGAGCTATCTGATGGAGTGGGCACAACAGAGAAAGTGAAGGTAGATATAAATTGCTGAGCTTCCTGAGGTGTGGGGACTTGCTTTTTAGGGAAATCATGCCTGTCTTTCAAGACCTATCTTTCCAAGACTGTCCTACCCCAACTTCTGAGCTGCATTAGAGGCCAAGTCTTCATGAGTAACCTCACAAGAGCCCTTGGAACCCTCCATTATATTGGATCAAATTTTGAATTTTCAACTTTCTTTGCCCCACCATGAAGAGATGGTTGAGAGCCATGATTTACTATGACAAAAACCTGCAGTCAGAGTGATAATGTCACTTACTTTATTTTACTACATTATTTTATGCAATATTTTTTTTGCAAAAAGTCCCTTACTAATAAAATGTCTTTGGTGCAAGATGGGGATATATGGAATATTCAGGAATTTGTCAATGAGGCATGTTTATGGGGAGAAATGTCATATGCACAGAATAACAGTGTAGGCCTCAGTGTTCATCTTCTTTTCCAGCAAAGGTTACTGAAGTTAGCACTCAAAGACTATCCTGATATAGGAGGGAGACAGAGGGAGTGTATTCGTTTCCTGGAGTTTCAGTAATAAGTTATCATGGACTAGGTGATTTAAAACAATAGAAACTTATTTTCTCACAGTTATAGAGAATAGGAGTTTGAGAGATGTAACCAGGGCCATTGCCTCCCTGCAAAGACTTTGGGGAGGACTCCTGGCTCCTGGATGTTGATGGCAGTCCTCATCTTGTAGGGAGAGCACTCCAATTTCTGCCTCCACCTTGACATGATCCCTGCCTCTGTCTTTATGTGGCCTTCTTATAAGGAGACCAATCATTGGACCTCAGGCCCACTTTTATACCATACATCCTCATCTTAACTAATTACATCTTTGCAGATGACCTATTTCCAAATAAGCTCATATTCTTAAGTTCTGTGTGGACATGAATTTTGGTGAAACATGATTCTATCCAATACACACAGATTTTTTTTTTAAAATGACTTCTGCTCCAAGGAGCTTAGATATGGAATGAGAAAAGACAAATACAAACAGATTGTTAGCAGCTACAAAGTGATAAGATGCACAAGGAATATACAGATCAAATGTTGTGGAAGGACAGGGGAAGGAGAGGTGGTTGCCAGAGGGCAAGATGAGGGAAGCTTCCATGGAAGAGGTGGCATGCTTGTTAGGTTTTGAACAATAAGTAAGACTGAGATGTGGGGAAATAATGCACTGCGAGAGTTTGAGAAAAAACATGAGCCAGCACAGAGAGGTGAGAATCAGTGAAGCACAGACACGTGAAATATGAGTTATTTAGGTTGGTTGAAGAGTATTCCAGAAGGTCGTGGGGACCATCGATGCCCAGCTACAAAAGCATTTGACTTTTGTTCAGTTACATGAGGAGTTTTTGTTTTTGTTTTTGTTTTGTTTTGTTTTAGGAAGGTGGTAGATTGCACTCTATGCTTTAAGTAGAATCAATATGGCAGAGGTATGGGGTATATCTTCATTCATTTCTTCATTTGTGTAACACATAGATATTATCTATTAAATACTGAGGACTCTAGTGGATCTAAAAATGGGGTGGTGCATTATATTGATGTCCTCTGTCCTCTACCCAGTCATGAATACAGAGAACTAGACAAAAGGAGTTGAATGTTATGATTGGATGTGCTGTAATGGGATCCATGAGAACATATAGAAGAAATGCTTATCCTAACCATGGGACACTCTTTAACAGGAGTGATGCAAGGCAGATGGTGAAGAGGGCACTAAGGTGCTCTGGGCAGTGTTTTGGGGGTAGGTCCAGCAGCAGAAGACAAAAGAAGTTTCCTGCATGGTAGGGTGCTGCTTGGGAGTGGTCATCACAGTGTGGGGGGAGAGAGGAAAGGAGGTTACAAGTTAAGCTAGACAGAGGGACAGGAGCATGTTTAAACGCTATCTTGGAGGCAATGAAATAGACCGAACTGCATAGTAGAAATACTTTCACCAACTTTCTTTTGGAGAAGAGATTAGAAAATGATGATAGGGAGCCATAAAATGGTAGCCTGGCCTAAAGCAGTGGAAATGGATCCAAGAAACCTGATTTGAGAACTTTTAGGAAATATAACCCACTGGGGCTGGAGGTTGATGGGGGCTAGAGGTGAGAAAGAGGGTGGTGCCCCAGGTGACCCTCAGGCACAGGAGCAACCAAATGCATAGTTGAATGAAGCAGAGGCCAGTAGGACAGGAATGGGCTTTGGGTTAGGGAAAGAAGGTAATTCAGTTAAGTGAATTAGAGGCTCTTAGGAGATATTTAGAAAGAAGCATCCAGTAAAGAGAGATCAATTTGTATATCAGTCAAGGTAGCTGGACTCAGGTAAGTGTCAAGGGCATTAGCATAGTAATGCTAATCACTACCAAGAGAGTAGATACTGTCACCCCGAGGATGTGAATGGGGTCAAAATAAAAAAGGACCTTGGCCAGAACCCCTTTGAGCAAGGGCAGTTAAGAAAGGGGAGCGAGAGATGAGTCTACTAAAGAAAACCAGGAATGAATGGAATCATGGAATCCAAAGGAAGATGATATTTCAATAAGGAAGTTGTTGATTCTTCTGCTGCATGTGAAAGGTCAAGTATGTTAAGGACTGAAAATTGTCCGTCGGATTTAGCAACTAAGCAGTCCTTGGTGCCCTCTGCTAGAGGATATTGGAGGCCATTATCCAGCCCAAGAGATGTGCTGACCCAGAAGAGGGGAGTGGAGGCAGAAATAAATAAGATGATTAATGGTCATGTAAGCAATCTCAGAGTGTGGGTAATAGGAATGATGGTGATGTGGACAGAGAGGGACCCGGAGGAAGAAGTCATTTACTTGTGGGAAAAGAGAAATAATGAGCTCCATTTCTTGCAATGAGAGTATCTTGAGTAATACCTCTTGCTGTACCAGCAACCCTGAGACACACATCCTGGAGCATGTTCTCTTGGAGACCTGTGCAAGAACTTCCCTGGGGTATGGGCAAGAAATGGAACTGCAAGGCATATACATAGGTTATGAGGACATCTGGTGCCAGTAAGGATTTCCATAGGGTTTGGTAGCATTCTCCCATTTAATGCACCTACCAACTGTGTGTGCATATCTTTACTAATGCTTGGTATTATTTCACTTGCTAACATTTATCCATCTGGTAAATGTAAAGGGTATCTCACTATTGGTTTAAAGTATATTTCACCTACTGCTAGTAAAATCATATCTTCAGATACCTAGGAACGTTTAGATGTTTCCCCTCCTTTTACTGCCTATTCATATCCTCTGTCCATTTTTTCCTGATTAGTTTGCTATCATTTTCATATTGTGTTATTTATTGTATATTTTTCATACTAACCGTTGATTTTAGACATGGTACCTAGATTTTGTTGACTAAAAACCCATGATATCAATGTCCTCAGTACCACCAATATTTTGTTTTATAAGTTCTTTCCTATACCCTTTTCTGACATCATAATTTTTTTCTCATTCTTTTGCAAAATTTTTAAATTGGTTCATGTAAAGTTGTTCATAGATTTTATTTTACACATCCATGTCATCTGTCATTTTCATTCTCAGTACTGATATTGCTATTTTTATCTCTTCCTTCTTTCCTTGAACTGTCCTACCAGTGGCTTGTTGATTTCGTTAATCATGGCAAAATTTAGATAATGAAAGTTTTCTTGAATCATTCCATTGCATAATTATTTTCAAGTTCCATTTTTTTTCTGCTCTCATTTTTCTTGGTTCCTCCATTCTACTTTTCTCTTTTTAAGAAAATGAATTTGTTAATGGGAAATTTGAAGCACATGCAGAAGCAGAGAGAGAATAAGATTAACTCTCAGGTACCATCATTTCCCTTCAGCAAGTACTAACATTCATTCAGTCTTGTTGCTTCTATATCTCCACCTGCTTTCCCCTGTGTTCAGGACACAATCCCAGCAACATGTTATTTGCTCCACAAAAATCTTAATATATTTCTAAATTATAGGGAAATGTGACCATTTTTTCACATTTTATCTAGGAAATTTTTCATCTATATATAAAAGTAAAGGCAATAGTATAATGAACTTTAATGTACCCATCGTCCAGTTTTAGCAACTATCAATTCATAATATCTTATTTCCTCTATGTCCATTAGATTATTTAAAGAAAAATTCATAGTTATATTTTTATTTGCAACCATATGAATTTATCTATAGAAGCTAAGGACTTCTTCATAAAATATAGTCAGTAACCTATTCATTTTCTTTAATTTGGAAAATATTTATGTACTTGGCTTATTGGTAACATGAACTTCTTTGTTCTACAAAGAAGTGAGTTTCCTTACAAAACAGTAAGGTTAAAAAATTGATTTATGGGGTTGGGGCTGGGGCTTGTCTGGCTTGTGTGAGGCACTGGGTTTGATCCTCAGCATCACATAAATATAAATAAATAAAGGCATTGTATCTATCTGCAACTAAAAATATATTTTTTAAAAAAATTGATTACATATTAAAAATCAGAAAACAGAAAGTCCTCTAATAAACATACACATGTAACTTTGTCATGGGTGCCATTTTTTCTGCCCAAATCTGGCAAAATAGGACATTGATATCTCTTAAAACAGCCCTTAAAATTATTCGATTTCCAATGTCAATTTTCTATCCTTTAATTATACATATTGTTTGATATCCTATTTTTTTGCTCATTTTAGATATACATGATGGTACAGTGCATTTTGACATTTTGTACATACATGGTGTGTAACTTCTTCTAATTAGGATCCCATTCTTGTAGTTGTACATGATGTGGAGTTTCACTGGTGGGATATTCATATATGAACATAGGAAAGTTAGGTCTGATTTAGTCCAGTAACATTTTCATGTATAAAAATTGCTGATGATTTTATTCTGTGGGTTTCTTACTCCCTTCGCTGGTGATCAGCACTCAGTTGGTAATGTTACTCCTCTGAAGATCAAGATAAACAATGTGCTTTAAGAAATTTTCTGTCTTTTCTTTACTATTCTGACAGATTTGTGGTCATTTTTTTTTTCTTTGTTATTCTGACAGATTTGCTGTCATTTTTCCCTGCTTGGGATTTATTAGGCTCATAAATATGATTTCTATTATTATTTCAACTATATTCTCTGCCGTGTTTATGTTCTCTTTCTCTCTTCTCTTTTCTTTCTTGTTTCTCTTCCTGTTTTACTCCTCTGACTCCAGTTAGATGTACATTAGGACTTCTCCCTCTAAATCTGACTTCTCTTAAGAAAGTTTTTGCATTTCTATGTTTCTCTCTTTCTGTACTATTCTCTCAAATGTTCTTTAGATATTTCTTCTGTTTCATTAATTCTATCTTCATCTCTTGTCAACCCCCTCTTGAGCCTCTTCCTGAGTTTTTAGATTTTGGTGTCTAAGTTAGTTTTTTTTTTTCCGATTTTGAAATATTTCTTCTAACTCGTTTTCCATTGCCCATGCAGTTTTCATTGTGAATTATCCTTTTCCTATACTTTATATTCTTCCTTCTGTGATTTTGATAATTTGGGAGCATTTTGTGTCACAGTCTGTGTCAGAATCGAATCAGAATCCAATTCTGGGAGAAGTTCTAGAGTGTCTTAATATCATGTTTGAGGAGATTTGCTGATTTTCCCTTGGGGTAGTTTTATTTTAAAGATGCATTTCATAAATTTTGTGTTTTCTTTTGTGGGATATTTGTGACCTGGATCCCGGCATGTCTGTCTAAAAGGATGTTGTAGTACATTAATTTCTGAGATTTGGTCTTCCTGCACAGGTACAACTTTTTCCTAATCAAATCCCAAGGATAGATAAATTATATTAACTCCCCATTGGGGGGATGGCAAAATTTCTAGCCTGGCTTTCACCAAGAATGATCTCTTTGAGGATCGCAAATTACATGTGGGTCATTTTGACTCCATAGCACACAGGGCATACAATCTTATTTTCTGTCTCTAGCTGGCACTAAAATCCTCTGGGGTTCTAAATTCGAAACATCCTTCTCCAGACTACACTATCCACATTGTTTAGCTCATGTGATCAACTCCCAGAGTTGATCAGCCTAACTCTTTCTTTCTGGTACTAAAGATTTCTGCGAGATTAGTTGAAGATTTTTTAATTGATATTTTGTCCAGATTTCCTGGGTTTGTTTCAATGGGAGGAATTTCAGTGAGAACAGGTATCACAGGTTCACTTTGTGAGGGGGAGAGGTGTGCAGATAACAGCTGTAGACAAAAGGGAAAGGTCTAATTAGCCCAGGTGAAGTAGTGCATGTTGGGATTTTCTAAAGTATTTTCCAAGGCCATGTCAGGGTTCTCTGGGGAAAGCTGTGATCTGTTGGCACGTCTCACAACCATGTAGCTGTAATTCCTCTACATCCCCAAACCAGGGTAATGTGCAATAGATGAACCACATAGACTTTTGTACTGAGATTAATCAAAAACTATACTTTATTTAAAATAGGTTAGTATAGCAGTGACCAGAGCTTCACAAAGTTATTGGGAACTAATTCCTAAACATGAGCATGTTTGTTTTATTTGACTACTTAAGCTCCCCTATGTGTGTCACCTGATATCACTCCAAGGCAAGAGTTGTGTCCAGATGGGAAACACCAATAACAAATAGTTATCCCTAAATTTCCAGTCTTCTTCATTGCTAAGATCTTCCTTTGTTTTAACAGTGAAAAAGATTGGAAATTTGAAGGAATGAGGGAACAAATATATCAGAACATTGAGTTTTGAAGATTAGTCACAAAATCATGGAGGATGAATCAAAACTAAGGTGAAGAATCCATTCATAAGGACTCCCAGTTCCGTATGGTCTGTTCTTTGTATTGACTGGGCCTGAAACTTCTTCAGAACTCCTTCAGAACACATATTCGGGCCTCTAGGGTTTTATGCTACATCTTTTCTTCCTCTGCTTTTTCTAATAAGCCAAGGCTACTTTGGCTTTCTTTACTTCAAGAGTTTTTAGTCATTGTCTAGATCTGTAGCTTGTCTCATAGTGTAGTTATGTTATCAATCTTTTGAAGAGCAGCATTTTCAGTTACTTTAGTAGGAACTTAAAAGGAAGAGGAAGTATACTATGTATCCACTGTTTTGAATGGAAAATTTGTTCTAATATTCATCATTGGTTAAATCATAAGTGAGAAGGATGGTAATATAAACACTATCCCTTTACAGTGCTTATAGTTTAAATATAATACTTTAAAAACATCACTGTTGTACTGAAAGATTTCCAATTTGATCCTTGGTACCTGATTGGAAATAACAAGGGTCCAGTCATGTAAAAAAAATATTTCTGCAAATAATTTGTCTGATTTCAGATGTGAACACAGTCATCCAGAATTTTGCTACTCATATAGCCAACACATCAATGTAGGAATAATGAAGTGTGATTTCCCAGTGTTGTGGTTGAACTGTTAATTCTTCTTAAAGTTCTAACTATATTATCAGGGCTGGGGTTGTGCCTCAGTGGTAGAGTGCTTGCCTAGCACCTGTGAGGCACTGGATTCGATCCTCAGCACCGCATTAAAAAAATAAATAAAATAAAGGTATTGTGTCCATTTATAACTAAAAATAATTTTACAAAAAGAGGAATTAACACATATAAAATGCAATCATACACATAGAAAAAGTTGTGGGCTAGTACCTAAATTATAAAATATGATTCCCTTCTCTTGAAAATATTTGAAGAAGACCAGGAGTTTGATCATTGTTTTGGAAAATTTGAGAAATTGAGAAAAAATGAGAATTTTTTTTTTCTTGAAAAGGCAATAGGCATGTTTCTTAGATCTGTCCATTGAACAAGTAATGGTAACCCAAAAGCCATGAGCACATTTGGTGTTCAGATTGTGATTTCTAAATACCATTCTTCACTTAAAGGAACTCAGGCTTCCTAAAGGATTGGCTGGTTCCATTCTGTGTCAGGAAATATACAGGTTAGAACCAAAATAGTTTATTGTACCAGAAAGAATAGAAACTGTCAAAAGGATATAAAATCTATGTGAATAGGCCTCCTTTGGCAATAAGTAGGACACTTCCAACATCAAAAAGAATAAGAAATGAAGTTCATTGAAACTTAAAGTCAAATGACATGAAAATAAATGAGAGAGAAAGCAATAGGGAGATAAATAAATCCAAATTAACTCTATAGCTACTAATGTGTTAGATTAACTTATTACTCTGAAAATTGGTAACTAAAAGAAAATAAATAAGTAAACATTTATCCTGTTTTTCTTCCATGAATTGTATTTCTGGGTAAACTAAATATTCAATTAATGAAGGAAAGTTCTTTTATATAGAGGAATTCCAGCTAACACATAGGGAAAAATTATAAAATTGAATAGTCACTATTTTAGGACCATTAATAATTATTAATGCTAAAGACAGGATGCTTTCATTTAATTTTTGTAACATGTAAGTTTTTAATACATTGTACCAGGGAATATTTCATACATAATGTATATTTTAAATAAATTATTACAGATAGTACATAAGAGGAAAAAGGGATAGGTAAATAAATATCTAGAGCATTACAGAATCTGAGTAATGGGAATATGGGAAATTGTCTACTTTCTCTTTTTTTGAATATGTTTGAAAACTTTCACAATAAAAAGTAGAAGAAATGATTTTGGTTTAGTTCAAAGGACTTGACTAGGAATTTAAAGCCCTGAATTCTAGTTTCTATTTTGTACAAGGGGAGGTATTTTAAATAAAATAATTCTCTTTGAATATATTTTCCTATCTGTAAAGTTTGCACTACTACATCACAGAGTTTCCAAACTTGTTAATTTTGATCTGAGGAAGGAAGCAAGGAGAAAGACTCTGTGTTGAATATATTGGATGAACCTATTATATTATATTCCCTTCTTTTAGAATCATAATTCATATTAGCATTTTAAAGCCTTTGAGAACTTCTGTAGCAAACAAGGAAGCAATCAAATAATTGAACCTCTTCAGCTCAGTGTTTCCCAAACATATTTAATGTATGTATCCTCCCCCTGATGCATTTCATTTAATCCCTTGAAGCTTGGAGGGAAAACCTGGACTATGTGATTTCTAAGAATGCTTTTTTTTTTTTGCTAAAATTCTATGAGTCTATGATTTTGTAAGTCTTTTAAATGTCTACAGAAATCAAAATAACCAGTTAATACAGTGGGGAAAAAAATCAATCAAATCAGTTGTCTGACAGAAGTGCCTATTTAATTCAGTCCAAATGTTTTATCAAGTAGCCCCAGGTAGACCAGCTTGAGTGTTGGAAAAAAAAAATAATCTTGGCAGCATCCTATGAATCCAGGCTTTGTTGCATTTGTGAAATGCTGAGCTTGAGCAAAGCCACAACATTCATTTGGTCTATCACAGTGATCAATGTCGATTGTTCAACAATCAGATTGGCCCCGGTGATTGATGTCAATCAGAAATCTCAGTCATGGAAAAGTTCATGTCTGCACCTCCTTCCAGGGAAATATCCCAGGATCCCCAATGGACACCTGAAACTGAAGATGAGAGCAAACACACACACACACACACACACACACACACACACACACACACACAGTTTTTTCCTCTACATATATACCCATGATAAAGTTTAAATTATAATTTAGGAACAGTTAAAGATGAACACAAATGACTAATGATAAAATAGAACAATGATAACAATAGACTGTACTAAAATTGCCAAGATTGCAACGCATTTATTAAGTAAAATAAGGGGTACTTGAACACAAACACTGTGATATTTCAGACAACTGATCTGATACTCCAGATGGTTACCAAGTGACTGACAGGTAGCACATATATTGTGGACAAAGGGCTGATTTGCTTTCCAGGTGGGATGGAGTGGGACAGTGTGAGATTTCATCACATTATCCAGAGCAACATGCAATTCAAAACTTATGAGTTGCTTATTTTTGGAATTTTCCATGGAATATTTCTGGACTGTGTGTGTGTGGGGTGGGGGGGCGGACGTTCACAAGTATTTGAATTCAAAGAAAGTGAAACCACAGATAAAGGGTGACTTTAGTATTGCCAAGAGTCACTTAAGTTCTTTCTACCATAGCCTAATTAGACCTGGAATATATTTGTAAACACTATATTTTATCCAAGTAGATAATGTTGCTAATCTTCATGCAGTTGTTCAAATTCATAGGGAGATAACTATAAAAATGTGGAGCCCATCAGGAAGGCTGGGTGGCCATCATTTAAATAATTTATTCTAAAAGAAATTTAGATTTTTATTTAGATCTTCCTCCTTGAAGAAAAAAATGCAGAACTATGAAACTGAAATAAACCTCCTACTCTTGACACCCAGTTTGAAGGAAAGAATAAGCCGTTGAAGTTTTCTCATGCTTGCTCTTCTTAGCATTGTTTGAGAGGCTGGGATATGAGTTGGGGGCAGGCACAGGAGTGAAAATGATTAAGTATGTCCAATTCTGTGCCTGTTCTAACTATATATAATGAGTTTTTAAATTTTTTCGTTTTGAGATAACTGTGGTCATAAGAAATACAGAGAGATCCCATCTACTCCTTGGTCACTATTCCCCATTAATATTAACTTGCAAAACTATCTAGTGTAATATCACAGCAAGAATGACTGCGCATCATTTTTTTAGGGCTTTATGAATGTCAAAAGTAGGGAAAGAAGAAGTAAGGGGTCAAAATATAATTTCTATACAAACCTACTTTCAGATTGCCTACTTAAGTGTTTTAAGAAAAAAAATCCAAATTATTATATTTGATCAGGAACAAGACATCCTGATGCTTTCTCTTTCTGCATTGTGTTTTTTTGTTAAGTATCAATATTTCAGCAACCGGAAAAAGAAATAAGCATATATAGTGTGATTTTCTGCACTTCCCTCCTTCCAAAATACATTGTTTCTCAAAATGTTTCCAAGGACAAACCAAAACAAATTCATTAGAAATCTACATGTATCCAAAAGATCCTGTGGATTGACAGACTTATAAAACTTTGAACCCATCATTTATTCTGAGTCTGGCAGGAAGGACTCTATAGAGTACCTCTCTGCTTCAGACATTTGGAATGTTCAAAGCATCAGCAAGATATTGGCTGGTCCCTGTCCGTTTTCCTTTAACAGACGTTTCCTTCCATGTGGGTCTGGAAGAAGCCTTTCTCTCCTTGCCTCCTTACATAGTAATTATTTATCCAAATACTTGAGCCAGATGAAACCTGCTGCAGCCATAGATGCATTATCTATTCTTGACCATCACCCAGGTCCTGTGGTGATGCAAACGTGTGTGTGCCAAGGGTAAATATTTGACCACTGTTCCAGCCACCATTGCACAGCCCTTGAGTGACCCTGCATTAATTAGCTGCGAATTTCAGGGCTTTGAATCTGATTGAATCAAAATATTGTTTTTACAAGTTGATGAAGGCTCTTGATTGATGTGGGCCCTGCTGATTCTTTAAAGGATTAAATTGTATGTACAGATTACAGAGGCTGGCTGTCACTGCTTCAATGGGAATTGTTTTTTAACAAAAGTAAAACAAGATAGTGCTATGGAGTGTTTTCTTTCCAATGGGTGCTGCGATTACTTTAGCGGGCATATACTTGGGTCAGTATAAAAGAATTAGAAAAATGAAGGGAAGTGGTCTCAAGAAAAATATCAGGTAGAAATAGAATCAGAAGAGAAAGACAAAAAGAAATGGATTGGGGAGGCTAGAAAGGACTTAGCTTCCATTGATATTGAAAACACGCTTTGTGTGCACATCTCCCTTGGTACAGCTTGCCATATTTTACCCTGGGTACAGGAGAGGAACGCAATCATCGAAGTCTGAACTGGTCAAGGCTTAGAGGAATTGAGTGGCGTGTGCAGCATCTCTAGTGAGATACACTCACTTGGCCCCCGGGTCACACAGCTCTCTGCCCACTGAACCCGAGAGCCCCACTGCATGAGTGAGATGTGACAAGACCCAGAGTCCAGCCCTCGTCCAGAGAAAGGGCAAGACAAGAAAAGCCCAAGGGGGAAACGGGCACGAATAGAGATGGAAGAGGGAGGAGCACGGATTTCCCCCCCTGAAAACCCCTCTGTGTGAATGGGCAGTAACCGTGTGCCCACGGCAGGCAAGTCTCAATCTGCTGCCCTCTGTATTTCTCTTACTCACACCCTCTTCGATTGGTCCCAAGTGGATGTTTTTTTCCACCTGCAAATTTACAAAACTTTAATCTAATTTCATTGTGCACCTGTTAACTTGAAAAATGACTCGTTCTCATGGACTCTATGTCGTGTAATGAATCAAAAGCAATCAGCATACAGAAGAAACAATAAAATGGACGACAAATCATCGTGTTCCCGGAGCAGGGAGATTGCTGAAGGTCTTAGCCAGCAGCCCCTTGTGTGGCTTCTGAGAATGAACCCCTGGTTTTTAAGTACTTCTGGGAAAATGTCACTTCTCCTAGGTTTCTTTGGGGACAAATTAGTTGGAATCCTGGATGCCTTTTGAAGTTCTATTCTCTTTTCACATGAACCAGGAAAGGGATCCTGAAAATTAGTTAACCCTTAAGGTGTGGTGGGGTGGGTAGAACACCACAATAGGTAAGAGTGGTTCAGGAACACGGGAAATGGGAATCTGTAAGAAGTAAAAATTATATAAGCCCATGGCTTGGTTTTTAAAAATAATGATACACACAAAGTGGCATGTGGACCATTTGATACAGCACGTCAATATGTGCAAAACGGCAGCTTTAAAATTAAACATGTAAAAGTGGAAAAGGAGTGGACAAAGGAAAGGGCTGAGTAGGATCCGGGAGTCTGGGGGCCTTCAGAGGCTCCTTGGGAGATGGTTGAGTGGGAATGCAATGAGAGAAGGGGGAACCTACTGAGTGACAAATGAGAAGTCCTAATAATTGGGGCACTTGGTGATTGTTTGGCTTAGTGGAGACATGAGGATGGTATGGGGTAAAGGAGCTGAAAGATGGTTTAGGGAGGTGGGCTCTTGATGGAGGACCTTGAATCTTATACTGAGATGCACAAAGCAGAGGTGACAGAACCCTCTCCTGAGATCCCACCAGAGGGATGGCAGGAGGAAAAGCCCTATGTGAGGACTCCCCTTGCCAAGCCCCAAAGGCCTAGCCAGAAGCCACACAATTAAACCTCAATCGAGCAGATCTTTAACTGGTGATATCAGATCACATTTACACATTTCTGATCTCTAATCCCAAAGAATTTGATCTTGAAGGTCTGAAGGAGGTCCCAGAAATAGGTCATTGAAAATCCTCTCACCTAAGGGCTTCTGAACTTCCAATTGCATTCAGATGGCCCGAGATCTTGTGGGCAAGATCGGAACATTCCAATTCTTAGGTTCTGATTCATTAGGCTCCCAGATGTCAGGCCCCCTTCCTGGGAGAAGCTCAACCCCTGAGAACAGGGAGACAGACTTTCCTGTCTGAATGGCACTTTATAGGATCGCTTTGAGCAACAGAAAATAGAGATGATTTTTTTTTAAAGAAGAGGAACAAAACATGTCCATAAAACAGTAAGACTTGGGGCTAGAGTTGTGGCTCAGTGGCAGAGTGCTTGCCTAGCACTTGTGAGGCACTGGGTTTGCTCCTCAACACCATGTAAAAATGAGTAAATAAAATTAAGTTATCTTAAAAAAAAAAAAAAAAAGTAAGACTCTTTCTTGCTTTTTTTTTTTTTTTTTTTTTTTTTGCATCTATCTAAGAAACCAGTCTCACTGTACTTTAGCATCGCATTTAGTGGAAAGAGATAAGAAAATAGAAGCCTTAAGTTTCTCTGGAATGTATGAATAATGGATTATTCATCTAGTTTATTCTTCCTGTTTTCAAAACCAAGCTGACATTGTTTCAAAAGAAAGGGAAGCAAGAAGAGAGAAAAGATGGGAGAAAGAGGAAGGGAGAGAAGGAGGGAGAGAAGCAGACCGGCTAGCAGGCTGGAGAGTCACTGAAGATATTGATGAACTAGACCAGGAAGAATATAACTGGTGAGAGAGAAAAGAGACGGAGCTACATGGAAAATTTTACACACAGTACACACATGCGTAGACACACCCACATACATATGCACATTTATATATTAATCACACTATATGTAATTTCATATTTATATATGTGAGTAGATTTTTTTTATATATATATGAGGGATAGAGGAACAAGAAACAACCAAGCAGGTGAAAAGCAAGCCTTTTAATTCTAACATAATTCTTAAAAATATTATAGTTACCTATAATATTTATATAAATATAATCTAATGCTAGATCATAATCATCATCACAAAATTAGCCTTTCGGTACCTGTCGGTGGCAGGCAGCATTCTGAGAATGACACCTCTAATGGTACTTGACTGAAACAAACATCTTACATCACACGTAGCTACAGCTAAGACTGCTGACCACCCCCATTCCCATCTTATAGCCTGCGCATACAAAAGTCCCGTTTTCCTTTTGCAGGCAAAAAATCCTGCTCTCTTTCTGTGAAGGGCCAGGGGTCCTCTGTGCCGTGGCTTCTCTTTGTGCAGGGCCTCCGTCCCCTTACCCAAAGCAGGCAGGGAGAAATGAGGTCTGAGCAACCCCAAGAGGTCCAGGGTCCTCCTCGGGTTCCCTTCCTTCCCTTCCAAGTGGGGAGGGTCGTGAGGGTCTCGGGTGTTAGGTTGCAAGTTAGAGCGTGGCATGGACTTCTGGGGGAGCCTGCCTCAGGTTAAATATCCTTGCAGAATAGCAGTGTATAAAATGCAATAAAATGCCCCCCTCCCCTCCTTCTCTATAACTCTCTTATTATCTTGGGCTCAGGTGTGTTGTATGAATATACAATAATGGGGCTAACAAGATGGTTTGGGGTCACGGAGGGATAAACCATGGCATAATCCAGCTCCGAAAGCTGTTCTGGTAATGAAAATTGTCGAGCAGTCTTGTGGCTAGTTTTGTAATAAAGATATACAAAGATGAATATAGGTTTCCAGGAATTAATCTGAGAGCATTTGATCCAATTTATACTGGAGGGGCTGTACGGAAAGCAGCTCAGTAGACAGGATTCCAATTTAGGTTGATAGAGTGCTTTGGGATCCCAGGGAGGAAGGGTTCCCCTGTAATTGGGAGATGATTTTATTTTTGAAATGCCCATCTCTTGGCTTTGTCAAAGGCCACGCATCTGTCTGCCTCGCCTGTGAATACAGCCAGGCGCAAGGCATCGAACCCCGCGGTGCACGCTTCGGGTTCTGCATTCAGCATGACAGACAGGCTTCCAGTTTTATTCTTTCAGAGGGGACCCCAGGACACACTGCATTTTATTGTTGTGATTGTTTGGTGGACCAAGCCTCATTAGACCTACAGAGAGGGGTGGCTCCACACAGCTTTATGTATCCTTCTCCTTCCTCCCTTTCCCTTCTTGACCTGCTCCAAGTGACCAAGTTTAAGGCTCCTAAGAGTTTTCACTCTAAAGCCAGGAGCAGGAGTCTAAGGAGTCTGCAGAAACCGTTCTCACTCTGTCCTTTACATTCTCTGGCAGATGGCCAGGTTGGGGACAGAAGTAGAGACCGCTGAATTTGGCCTGGACTCTTTAAGAACTGGAATTCTTGGCACCCCCTTAATAAAACAGCTTCAAACCAACCAAAGAATGTTGACTGCCCACCTTATTGTAACCTTATCTGTTGGGTACCCTGAGCTGCCAATTCAGGAAGAAGTTTTTGTTTTGTTTTTTTAAAAGAATATTTAGATTCAAAACCTGTTTGATGCTCTCCACTGACTTTTTTTTTTTTTTAAGTGGCATTAGGGAATTATTTTTCTTGACTCATGCCTGGGTAGCCGTTAAGAGAGCTCATGCTTAAGACAAATAAAACCCGTGCTGTGCTTAAGATGAATCAGAACGCATTTGACTTCTTCCACTCCCTTACAACTTCTGGACTTCTTATTTGTCATCTTACTTTGTCCTTTTCTCTAATTTAATTTTTTATATGTAGCAGTTTATATGGTTGGTTACATATGAGTTTTTGTATTTATAATTCAACAGGAAGTAGTTTTCAGAACACCTTTTTACACCTAATTTCATATGCTCCTCTCATGACCACCAAAAAGGAATTTTCATTCCTGACATGAATTATCACTTAGGATTTTCATGTCAGCATTAGAAAAGTTGATTATATAGATATTTCTCAAAGTGTGGAAATGCAATATAATTACTACCGAAGGCCTTTTTATTTTACCCATTTTTAAGTCTATCCTAATACTTTCTTAAATAGTGTGAGGCACCCTGCATGCTCTATACACACAAGGTGGTATCATATGTGAACTGCCTTTAATAACAAATAAAAAAGCAGTTTGCATTCAGCTGCAAATAGCCCACAGCTAAAATGAAGAATACAGCTCTGTAACCAACAAACCCAGAGAGAGTTTAATCATTTAGCCTACAGATTACAACTTAAGGCATTTTTAGAGGATTTTATACGTATATGAACATATATATTATATATAATACAATATAATATATAATATAATAAATGTATAATACTCTGAAATTTGCTTATTACTTATATAAATCACCTTTTTGCTTAGCACAAAAGATTAGGCTTTTTAGTTCACTTTTACTTTTACACTATCTTACTTTCGATTTTCTCTGATGGGAGGTAGGCGTGGTATGTCTAGATGCAGCAAACGAGAAATAAATGCATTTCCCCATTGTCAGTAATATTTAATTTCTATCAACAATTTCTTAATTGTTCTTCTGAAAAGCAAAGCTTTCATGTGTCAGCCTAAATTACAATACAAAAGGAACGAGAAATTATGCTGTTAACATTTCCCATTTTTAGATATTACTGATTAGATTAGAGAAAATTATGCCTTATAATTTCACTATAGAAAAGCTATGCATCTAGTCATATCACTACATTGAAATGGAATTGGGAAATGATTTTTTTATATAGTATTTGCACTTTTTTTTTGAGAAGGAAATGTTGTAGCATCGAATTTACTCATAATTTGTTCTTATTAAAAACTCCGTCAGGGAATTAAACTTTTTAGGTCTGGGCATTGCCTTAAAAATAGAAAGCCTATCACATTGGCATCATCATAAAAATTAGACTCATTTTAATTTAAAGAGATTTGTGAGTGGATCTCTCAGGAATTTTTGTTGTTTTATTCAAAAGTTAGTAGACCAATAAAAACAGACCAGTGATGTTTAGCTTGCAAGTTAATGAAAAACAAATTCCCTACTGAAATAATCTAAGTATTTTTTCCTTTTAATATAAAGAGATCAAGTTCATGCCTCAGAAACTTTGAAACTTGAGAAAAACTCTACTAAATGTCTTTCTCGAATTTTTAAGATCAAATACCTTCTTTATCATGAAACCTCCATTTATTTAGGGACCTTAGAATTCACTCATGGAACTTTTGTCAGTGTGATATAAAGATCTAAAACAGAAAAAAAAATGAAAGGAATCAGAAGATTATTTTAATCTTAATCTTAATATAACTCCTTTCAAATATACATGAGAAAAACCATACCCATGTTGTGGAGGAATGCTAAATCAATGTGTGTTTAACTTGGGATGGAAGTTCCCGGTAGAAACAAGCATCTATTAGGGAAACATTAGATGGGGTTGCATTTGTGATGGGAATCCTAAGGATTTTTCTGAATATGTTAACTTTTTTTGGATAACTCAGTGTTGAAAGCTTATGGCAGAGCAAGTGTATTTCTGAACACAAATTCGTGAGGATGGCTTTGATATCTTTATCTTTAATGTTTCAAAGCAGCTTTGTTAAAGTCCAGTTCCTGTAAAAATGTATACGTGAAGTGTCAGATCACAGGAAAAGGAGGCTTTTAATATTCAAGGAATAATTGTTTTTTAAGGAAAGCTTGGAAAACTGCCTGCCCAGTCTATTTTTAGGGCACGAGATACTTGTGCACTCTGCCTTCTGACAGAGGAGGCAATTCAAGGAAAATTCACGATTGCTGTTTACAGCAAGTGATGGATTTGTTCCTTTTCTTCCAAATATGCAGACTGAGATAAGAAGAGAGGGTAGGTTCCTTGTGGAAGGAATGGTTCTTCTCAAGCCCCACCCTGACACCACCAGCATTTGGATCCTCCTCCAAGACCTGCCTAGAAGTGTGCATGTTTGTATACACAGTTTCCCTGGCAGACCTAATTTTAGAATACATAATGCATGATTTTGAAACCAATTTGTTATTGTAATAAAATATTTTTTTTAGGAATGCATGGAAGTACTGGAGAGGAGAATGTTAAATTATACATGCATTGTGGCCGAGTGGATTCATTTAGCTCCGTCTGCAGGTGAATCTCCCTGTGACCTTGGCACTTGCTGGCTAGTATAGAATAACAATCAAAGCTCAGATTGGAAATCCGACCATTTCCAAATATTAACAACTTCTTTCAAAGGAAATGCTGATTTCAGCATTTATGTTAATGGCAACATCAGTATCTCTTTCAGAGTTTTTAGCAGGAGAGGGAGAAGAAAAAAAAAAGCAGCCATGATCTTAATAGGATTAAAAGCCAGGCTTTTTATTTTTCAAAATGCTAATTTGTTTTCTGCATTCTGTTTTCATATCGGAGCTTGTTATTCACTATCCCAGGATCCACAGCCCACTGAAGACTCACAGTATTGCAATGATAACAATAGGAAAGTGACACAGAAGCTTTCTCTCAGAGAGAAATCTTCCCCAGAGCACCACCTCCTGTCTTATGTCAGCCTGGGAAACAGCCTTCAGAGATGGAGGTTGGGGAGGCACAAGAAGCCTCAGGACCCTGGCCTTACCCCCTTCGTTTACCCCTCCCCATTAGGAAACCCACTTGAATTATTAGAGGGACATTAATTGAAGCAGCCTGTGACCCATGTGAATCAGATGAACTTCCCTGAGCAGGAGAAGTTGGGCTGTGAAGCCGAGTTGCCCAGGGCACCTGACATTCTGTAATCTGCTTATCTTGAAGGCTTTCCACCAGCTCACCCATGGCTGCCTGTGGGAGCCCAATGGTGGGGCGCAGCAAGGAGACAATAATTTACCATGTAATTTGTTTTTGAGATTCCTTTGATAGATTTTTACCACCAGTGACATTTGCAAGCCAACGAATGGGGACAACCCAGAAGCCAGCTCATCTTTTGGCTAGAATGGGCTACACCATGCATCAACCTGGTGCAGATGAGCTGGGAATGGCAGTGACATGAATTTGCCTGGGTTGCCAGAGGTTTGTTCCCTCCCTTCTCTCTTTGCTCTCTCTCTTTCTGTCCAGATGGGGGAGGAAGAGAAGAGGGAGAAAACCAAGTTCCATGCAGGTTGATGAAAACCGGGTGTAGCAATCCAAAAACGCAGGTAATTTTGAGCTCAGGTCTGTTCAGCAAATGAGGTGTCCCATTTGGAGAAATGCAGGTTCCTGTTTGGGCCCAGCAGGTGTGCTAATGCAAGGCATGTTCTAACTGCCTCATGGAGGGAATGTTACCTTACCAATGCAAAGATTATTTAAAAGCCCACAAAGACATTAACAAAATATTCCAAGTCTCAAACTTCTGAAATCAAGAGGAAAGCATATCAAAGGAAAAAGAACCATGCATTGGGGTTTGCTCACGTGTGTTTTTAATAGTTGTTTAATGACCTATAAACTCAGTTTTCTAAGAAAAGAAAGGAGTTTGGAAACTTAAAAAAAAAAAAATGGGACGGGTCGGGGAGGGGGGCTGTTGAGACATTTTCTTCAGCTGCTGAGAAAAACCAAACTGGTGACTTTCTAGGGTGCTTTGAATGGTCTTTGTGGTTTTGATCTTTTTTCCTTCCTCCTGGACTTTGTTGGGGAACATCAGTATGGAGGCCGTTTTCTTTTCCTTCCATAGCAGTTGGTTTGTCCAGGGGATGGGGGTTGGTTTGTTTTCTGTTTGAAGGAACAGCAGGTAAAAAGAGACAACATCTGCATTTTGCTTAGTACATTGGTTTATATTCAATGTCCTTTTTTGGGGAAAAAAAATCCTTCGATTAGCATTTCTCACTGAAACAAAGAGTTTGTTCTGTTCTAGGTTAGCTTGTTGCCACAAAATTCTTAAGGCATATAATGTTGTGTCCTGTTGCCATGAAAATGATGTGTGAGTCATATCTTAATTAAAAGGGCTCTTAGGCCAGAAGATGTACAAGCAAATACTGACTTGGAATGGGAACCAAACAAATGGATGGAGCCTGCTAACTTTAAAAGAGATTCTGTTTTCACATGGCATTGAAGAAGTAGCGTGGGATCTGAGGAAAGAGAAGATAGTGGATCTTGAGTCCATTTATTGACCTTGGCAACTGATAAAGTTCTGTCTAGAGAAAATGCAGGTGGTGGTAACTGGCTGGAGGACATGCCCATGCAGTGTCCCAAAGAATGTGAGGGACTCTTCCAGGGATGACGGTGACAGTTGTTCTATATCTTCTTCCAGTGCAGGGCAAGGAACTTGAGCTTCTGCTTCACATGGAGAATGAGCTCAAAGGAAGCCTTGGTTCCAAGACTGCTTAGAATGCTGGGATTGAGTAGTACCCCACATGCATTCATGTCCACCCAGAGCCTCAGAATCTGACCTCATTTGGAGATAAGCATAATTAGTTTACAGATGTAATTCGTTAAGGATCTCGAGGTGAAATCGTCCTGGATTTAGGGTGAGCTGGCAACCCAATGGCTAGTGTCCTCGTGAGGAAGAAGAGGGGGAGCTTGGAGGCACTCAGACACACAGGAGAAAGCTGTGTGAAGACAGAAGTGGAGATTGGAGTGAAGACAAGCCAAGGGTGACATTGGTCACCAGAGCCACCAAAAGCTAGAAGTGGCCTGAAATGGATTCTCCCTCAGAGCCACCAGAAGGAACCAACCCTGCTGAGACCTTGATTTAAGACTTCTGCTCTCCCAGTACTGCAGGACAATACTGTTGTTTTAAGCCCCAGGTTTGCAGTAATTTGTTACGGCAACTCGAGGAAACCAATGCTCTCAGAAATACAGTCCTTCCTAACAGGGAATAATCCTAACAGGACATAAACAGGACTATCATTTGCCATCTGCAGAGGCACAAGGCTACTGGGGCCTTAGCAGGAGGCCGTGCATGCGGAACAGTTTGTCTCTCAGGAAGGATTAGAAAGACATTCCCAGGAGGGGGCGCCCTGGAGCCCCAGCCCAGCCTGCATTGAACAGGAATCTTAGACCAAGGATCTTATACCCAAGTGGATACAAATCCAAGACTCTCAAGAACAGGTCTTTTTTCCTAGGGAGAAAGGAAGGAAGGGAAAAAGACAGGTTTTTAAGTGAGTTACTTTCTTGCTCTAGAATTTGGCTGAGGGTTTCTGTGAACACAGTGCTATCATTCTGTGATGTAGAAATGTGGGTTAAGGACACAATATAATGCATTGTTGCGCTCAGGACTTCTTAGTTTGCCGGGTAGGAAAGCCCAAATGAGATTTTTTTTTTAACATAAACAGAACTAAACTAACTTGAATAATAAAGAAAAGAAAACCAAAAACTAAACCTAAACTTTGAACAGAGACCTGAATCTGGCTGAGTGATCTTGGATAAGTCATTTAACCTGTGGGAACCTTATTCTCCTTATTTCTAACAAAACAAAACAGGACTGGCTTGTTCTTCCCCCAGTTCTGAGAAGCGAACGAGGTTATGTGTACTAAAATGATCTGTAAACTCTAAAATGCCCTGAACACCTGAAGTGTTGGAGCTAACCTGTGGGGAGAAGGACCCAGAGTGAATTTTTTACTCCTTAGCACCATCTTGTGTCCAACTTACTACCTGAATTTTAGAGTTCTAATTACAAAATGGACCAGAGGCCACTAAAGAATTCATTGGAGTTTTCTCCTAATGCCGTCAATGAACAGATAAAAGAGTAAAATTAAATGAACTTTTGTCCTCTCTATTCCCTGAGAATGAGCATGAGATACAAATATTTGACCATAGATATTTCTAACTGCTCAGAAAGAAGGACATTCCAAACCTATCAATTCCAGTTTTTTTCCCCCCAAGAGAATAGACATCTCAAAGTTACATTGCTTAGTTACCAGTATTTAAGACACGATGTGGAGATGACAGAGTTTGGGGAAGACTGCTGTCCAACTCTGATAACCGGAGCAGCCTGGACTACTAGGCAGAGGGGGACCTTTGCAGTATAATGCGGAAGTTGCGAGGAGGGTTCACCTAGAAAAGCGAGCCAGGGGAAGCTCTAATGTTGGGCTAGCAATGGGCCCCGATTGGAGGCCAGTGGTACAGTGGGACTGTCATTGTGCTTTGTGTGGAGTCTGAACTGGTTGGGGTGGGGATGGAGGCAGATGGGAAGGAAGGAAGGCAGTAGGGGAACCAAGTCTTAGGATTGTGGCAGTAACTGTAATCTGGGTTGGTGATGTTTGCATTCACATCTTGGTAGAATACTCAACTGGATTTGAGGGCAGAGGAAGGGAGTTCCAACCTTTAAGGGATGGAATGAAGGGTTAGTGGTGATGAATATGAGGCAGGAGCTATCATCTTGGAAGGGAACTCAGGTGTAGACCAGGGTGTTGGGTAGAAGCATGACTTTCAACCACTGGAATGGGGTAGAGTGACCTATGTGTATTAAGCCCTTGGCCCAGGGGAGCTGGGGCCATTGAGGGTGGGGATCATGGTACATGGTCAGGTTCACTTCCCAGAAGCTTAGAATAGAAAGAGGTTGAATCAAACTCAGAGGCCAAAGGTCTTCTAGACGTCCAAATGGAGCCTTGCGACAGAGCAGGACCGGACCTGCTGAGTTACAACATGCTCTGACTTGAAAACAGGGTCTGTTAGACTGCTTTTGGCCTATCTCTAGGATGTGTCCTGCCTTTGAGCTATAAATGAAGCCATTTTTTAAAATCACCCTACCCACTTTTTCATTATAAAGAAATTCCAAAGAAATGCTAAAAGCCATTTGAGGGTTTGTAGTCTTCATCTACATAGTGTGTTATCACCTCCCTTATAGATGTTCAGTCTTCCCACCTAAATGATAAACTCTTTGAAGATGGTGTCTATACCTTAATTTTTTTTTCCTCTTGCAAAAAGAATCCTAGGACTCAAAAACAAAACATCGTAGGAACCCAAGCTTGGGGCCATAACCTATTCCAGGTGGCAATCAATTGTCCTCTGCATTTTGATGGGTAGCAAGCACCAAGGCGGGAGATAGAAGGATGGTGTATGATGCAGGGGTGGGGGCTGATATTATACCTAGATTATTGCTGTTTCACTCAACATGGAGTTGGGCAGGAACCAATCATAACCCCCAATCCTGGAGATTATCATGTGTGATATTAATGCATGAGAAAATTGAAGCTTTAAAGACTGCACGTTCAGGGGCTAATCACCCTCTTTAATGTCTTTGCATCGACCAAGTCTTGGTCTTTGTCTTCCTTTATAAAGACCTGGGTACTGCTGGTTAACTGAAATTTTCCTGAGCAGCATTTTGAATCACTGACATTAGAACAGCAACCGAGTGGTTTACAGTATTTCGAGCAAAGGTCTCCTTTATTGGAGGCAAGGATTTTCCGCTTATCTTCCTGTAATGGTACAGTAGCTTTGCTAGGGGGTGAATTCTGAAGTATCACTTAACAGCAATCCATTTCCTTAAGATTCTTGATAACATGGTTTGTATTTCACCACTAATAAATAGGACCAGTTTCATGACAAAGCTTTTAAAAACATAGTAGCATTTGATTTGCCTGTTCTCATGTCCTCCCTCTCTCTCTCTCTTTCTCTCTCTGTCTCTGTCTCTTTCTGTCAACAGTTTTGTTTGTTGACCGTCTCGTTGTCACTTTAAAGACACTTTGAACAGAGACACCTCTCTGTCTTGACTGGTGCAGCAATTGAACCAGGATGCTCTCCCCAGCCTCCTCCTGGATGCACCCCTTGGTGACACTTTACAATTCAGAACTGCAGGGCATGGCCTCCACCCTAGAATATTTTAGTGACTACTCTGACGGAGAAATTCCTAAGAAAGGTGCTATCTCCACAGATTCCAGGAAACATTCAGATCCAAAATATATTCCCCAAACCCCAATATTCTCTCGGCAGGTCAACTTACCGAATTGTCTTTGAACGAGGATGTCAATGGCCATATCCAATTTGGAAGCCTAAAAATGTGTCCACTAGTATCAAACATTTTGCTGTATAGATTTTAACCTTGCTCTTTTTAAAAGCATGTAATTATTTATGTCCTTTCTTTCAAATTCTCGAACTAGGGGACATATAGGTGTTTTATTGTTCAGAGTTGAAGTGCAGACTTGCTCAGGGTATAGAGAACGTCCTCATAGCATAGCTCTGATGCCCAGAGACAGACCAGATACACCACAGGGACTCGGAACAATTAAAATCGACTTTTGATTAGTATCAGTGACATAGATCTTGGTAGTTTTGTTTCCTTCTCAGGAATAGGCCTATAGGCAATGAGATTTTGTTGTAATCTAAAGAGAAAAGAGAAAGAAATCGAGTAGGGGACGATTAGTTGTCTTGAGTAAAATAGAAAAATAATAAACCCCAATTATTTTGAATTTTGCTAATTCCACTTTCTAATAATTTTACCTGGTTAGGAGAAGTTTTAGGCTTCTGTTATCATTACCCTAATTTTCTAACTGTAGACCTTGGCAAAATTTGATAGAGAATTTATAAACTAAAGTAAACTGCTTTTAAGGGTTTGAGCTAATTAATTCTGATATGCAAGTATTTAACACTTGTTATCTGCCTATCTTTCCTAAGACCTTCTATTTAGGAACAGTTCTTTTATTTTGGGACTGTTAGGTAATTACATACACAGTAAATGTGGTAAAAACTGAACTTTTGTTACAAAAGCAAATTCACGTTTCACAAAGACTGGCCTTAACACATAGTTCCCATCTGCATGTGTATGAAAACTGAAACATGTTACTTGACTCAGGTCTTCTGTTTATAGAAAATTCTAGAACTCCAGGCTTCTATCTCTGAAAATCAAATTAGATCGAATCTTCATTGGGTTGTCAGGTTTAGCATAGAAAACGCCTAGTCGAGTTTGAATTTCAGATGATCAACAAATACTTTTTTTAGTGTAAGCTTGTCCCAAATATGGAACATAGGTATGCAAAATAATATAATATCTGTGTATAATAATAATCCTGTAAATTATCTGACAGCACTAATTAGGGAGTGATTTCGATTAGGTTTGATCCTTTTCCCTAATGATTTCATACTATTTCGCCTGTTTGGTTAATTAAAACTTCCAAGGTCTCTGTCTTTTGAATAAGGGAAAGAGCCACCCAGTCTCGGAAAGTAGGAAGGACTTACACAAGTGAAACTTCTGAATTCACATTGCAGAACACAAGCGTGTCACACTCCTGTCTCCTGGCTATGGAGGAGTGTGACACGTGTTACACATGGTACTCGTGTGTCATGTACTGTTGACCCCAAGTAGAGTTCAGAAACCACTGAGTTTCTCAACTCTACCCCAAGCAGAGCCACTCCCAAAGCACCTTGGAAATCCCCGTGGATTCTGTCCTTCTGACTTGGACCCTCTCCAAACCTGCCTAGCAATGAAGAGATGGCAAGGGCACTTCAGGTTTTGTGAAGTACTGACTTGACGTAAGCACAGAGCCACAGGGCCATAAATGGAAAAACAAGCATGAACTCACTGGAAATCTTTGCAGCAAATTAGAATTTTTAAAAATCAGCCCTCTCCATGTCTACAGGGACTTCATCAGCAGTTCTGACACGGATGGATCTCACAATGGGTTGTTTCGTTTCTGCTGCCACCTGTGTGTCAGGAGGGAAAGGGACAGGGGCCTTGACTTTGAGGTATTTGCTTAGAGATCATAAACTGAAACTCTTTTGCATATCTGTAGTCCATGAAATGGGCCTGGAAAAGATGCCTGTGGTTGGTAGATCCTCAGCACCTACCTGACATTTGGTGCAAGGTGCAAAACCAGCTGATGGAAAACTATGAAAGCAAAATGGGGAAAAACTTGACGGACAAGCTCCTGATCAGAATAGGACTAGAGGCCTCCCTGCCCCTAGGTCTTTAGTGGATGAAATGTCAAGTGAAACAAGCCCTTTTAATTTTTCTATTAAATCCGGCTTTTAATAACAAGCATTCTGGAAAAAGAACAGGTGATATTTGTTTTAGGAAACATAACACCTGATTCCTTTCCTAAACACAAATCTGCTTTCAGGACTTTGTCCTGGGCTCAGGCCTAACAAGGTTACCAATGCTCCTGCTAGTTAATTAATCAGATGCACAAGCTACAGATTGACGATTCTCTCCCCATCCCTGAATCCCTTGGCCTGCAGGGGATGGTGGTGGACAGAGGGATGGGGGAGAGCTGGAGTCCTCCAAAGACCTTTTCGTTCTGAGAAGTTCTGCTGTGTTGTCTTTATCCTTCTGTTGGTTTCAAATATGGGAGCATCTGTATTGGCTGGCAAGGAGGTGTGGATGGGAGGAAGACACCCATTAGACACCCAGGCAGCTTAAATCAGAGGCAGCATCCTGACCCCAGAAGAGTGTGCATCTTCTGACAACTCATTAGGTGGCCCACTGTCTTCTAATCTGGACTTAGAAGGGACACATGAGCTTAAGAGAAGAGCCCAATGTCACATGGCTGTTTCCATCAGCTGAATTTAAAAATGTCCATCAGCAACCTGCAAACTGAACACTGGACTTATATTTAGAAATGTGGGGGTGGAGATGCAGGGGGAGAGAAGGGAGAGAGGAGAATATGAAGCTCTTTGTGTATTGGTGGGGTGGGGGCAAGGGAGGATGTTGGTGAACGGAAAGCTCATCCTTCACAATTTCGGTTTCTGCTCTTCACAGAGGTCCCCCTGGCCACCAGCCCACCCCACACCACTTTGGTACCTGTCACTAACATCACCGCAGCTCTCTGTGTTTAATCGACTTGCCCACCCCTTCCCCATCTGCTTTTTGCCATGAGAAAAAAAGAGGCCCCAGCAGTAAGTCCAGACATTGTGGTTAAAAAGAAAACAACTACAAAACCTCGACCTTTGGTACCACTTAACAAGGGAAAGAACGACCCCACCACCACATGGCGCTGGTGTGTGTGTGTGTGTGTGTGTTGGGGGGCGGTGCTTTCCTTTAGAAAGTTCCAGGTGCCTTTGCTCTCGGACTGTTTATGAGTCAATGTTGTCCTCATTTATAGGGGGTCTGTTTTCTTTCTTTCTCTCTTTAAAGAAACCTGTTATTCAGTGGGCTGTAAAATGGAAAATAAAGATCAGAGGGAGTGGAAATAATATAATGTACCTGGGTAGAAACACTAGAAATCTCCTATAAAACGTAAGACGTTTAGAAATTTGCACCCTATTATTTTGCCGTGGCCTGTCGGGAAGTCGTGATCCTACTGGTCCTATTGGCCGTGTTCTGGGACAGCTTTGTAAATTTTGGTTCTCCCTTCACTTTGCTGGGTTGCTTTCCAGAGGAGGGAGGGTCCATGAAGAACCACTGTAAAATCTGATTTTCTTAGTCATAATTGCTTTGATGTGCACTGAGATGTTGGGTCTCCACTGACAGACTCCCGAGTAGCTTTGGTCTCCACGTGGCCGTCCTGCATGGTATGATTTGGGGGTTTGGGTGCAGCTTGTAGACATTTTTGCCCAGCCCATTGAGTGATCTAACAGATGTATGGCACTAACAGAGAGTGTGTCCCTCTGGCCTTAGGGTCTTGCCTCATTGTGTCAGGCAGCCTTTCTCACGAGGACTCTGGACCTTCTGGGCAGAGAAGGTGCATTTGTGCTCCTGAGATTGACCTCCCACAATGGCTGACCTGGCACCAGGGTCTGCCACGCTCTGGGCCCTCATCTACCCTGTGCATCCTGGAATCGTCGGCTGTCTGTGTTCCCTGAGGCCTTCATAAGCCAGTTCTGTTCTGAAGCCACTTCTCCAGGGCAGGATGCTCAGGAAGCTGGGTCAGGAGGCGACAACCCAGTTTGAATTAAGTCACCTCTCACCACTCCTTCCTTTGGTCCCCACATATCAATCACCCTTCCTTCCTTTCTCTCTTTCCCCTTTCCTCACCACCCGGCCCCCATGGCCCCACCGCCCATAAAGCCCCAGATAGGTTTTTCTCCAGAGAACAATAAGCCTCCATCTTTGGTCCAGAGCTTGCAGGAAAGTCGAGGTCAACGTGGCAGGCTGTACAGCCTTCTTTTGAGGCAAACAGATGGTGAAGGTTAAATGACAGCTCTCTGACTGCCTCTTTTGAAGTAATTGGAGATAATTTGTATTTTGAATCAGAACTTGACCATTGTCAGAAGGGAAGAAGGTTAATATGGAAACGATTTTACATTAGCCCCTGTTTCTTGTGCTGCCCCCCCTCCCACTCCTTGCTGTCTCTCCTTCGGATCCTTGTCTCTTTAATCCTTGCTCGAGGCGATTGGTAAGATTGTCTCTGGGCTCAGTGTGCCTCGTTTTAGGCCATGGCCGTTATGAAAGCCAACGACAGCTTATTAAGGCCAGTGATAATCTCTTCCACGGATGCATTGCTGCTTTGCAGAGGCCCAATTAAGGCGGCCCATCGGAAACCAGATCTTGTAAACCTTCCGCTCCTCACCTAGACCGGTTTGCAAACAAATACGCAGGCTGCTCCTTCATTTCTGCTCCCCAACACAAACTGACGCCACATCACAGAGAACAGAGTGTTTGCATTTAAGAAAGGGTCGTGTTCGTCTCTTACTGCCCTCCACCCTCCCTCTCCACACACTTAAAAAAAAAATTTATTTTAATTTCAAAGCCTGGCTTTGGGGGCCCCTCAGATGTGAAGTGTGGTATTGTTCACCTCCTGACTGTATCCGTTCAAAGAAGTTGGCAGCACTCTCTGGAATTCCACTCAGGGAGGGAAGGGGAGAGGAAGAAAGCCCCTTAAAATAGGAAATGCCTTGCATGTTCCAGAAAAGTCTTACGAGAGTGGCATGTGGATTCCCCATCTTCCTACGGTTGTCATAGATTCTACCAGAGCCATCAAACTGAAAGGAAACTGGAAAAGAAGTTTGGTATTATTGTCCTTGTCCACCTAGGGGGAGCCTGGGAAAGAAAGATGCTACCTTGTGGAGGTGGTTATGGTATTAATCCAGCAACCTCATACCTGCACCATCAGGGTACTGCTATGGACCCTGAGCATTCCAGAAAAGGTCAGGCATATTTATCATTTCTTGGCCCACTGGACATTTGGTCTAATGTTGCACAGCTGGTAAGAACAGGGGAGCCTGCACCCCTGCAGATGACCACTATTCCTCCGAGGCTTGGACTCCAGGGGGAGCTATCTAGGCAAGCAGTCACCTTGGCATCCCTGCTCCTAAGTGTCATCAGCAGGAAGGAAATGCTACCACCCACTGGATGAAGAGGAAGCCCAGTCATTCCAATATGGAAGCCTATAAAGCAAGAAATTAGCTACACTTTACCATAAAGCATCTTAATACGATAACCAAGATAAGAAATTGAAGTTTTATTCTGTGCCTCCAGGAAAAGTTTCAATCCAGAGAATCCAGAGAGAAGGAGGAACGAGAAGACTGAGGTCTGTCTACAATGTGTTTAAGTGCGATTTGCAACAGAAGTGCCAAAGGCAATATTGTATTTTATTCATATACATCTGGTTTATGATGGGGTACTCCCCCGCCCCCACTAACTTAGAGAAAGAAAAGAAGAGATCATCGTGTTATTCCTGCCTTTTTCTTACCCATCCTAAGTAAAGAAATGGCTGCAAAACCTTTAGAAGCAATTCAAGTACCTCGGTGGCTTTCATCAGTAGTTCTCTGTACAAGGAAAAGAAAAAAAAATCGTTCTATCTTTTTATTTTTACTTTGCTTTAATCTTATTTGATGATGTCTCAACAGGCTGGGACATGCTTTCCTGGATGGCAATTTCACCGCACCATATGTGTCTCTCACAAGATAGCAGAGTGAGATGAATCTTGGCAGGAAGAGAACTAAACACATCGACAAAGAAAAGAAAAATTTATTTACTTAACTCCCTGTTGCCTGCATACATTTCCCCCCTTGCACTGCAACTCCTGGCATAGTGCTTCAGACTTGGTTTGTTATAAACAATTGTGTGCAACACAGCCCCCCATTTATCACTTTTTCTGATCATCTGCCCTAGTTTTGCTGGAAACCCACATTAAGCATTTCAGTGATCAGATGATGAAGCACAGTGAATGGAAAATCTGGTTATTCCCCCAGACCCTCTTTGTGGGAGGAGCCCTAAGCCTGTACCCAGCAGAAGCAGAAGCCCCTTCTACCCCATCTCTACTTACTTGGTATCAGAGCTGAAGTCTCCTGTGCATCTAATCTCACCAGGTTGGACCCTTAGTTCTGCCTGATACATAGTCACCTTCTCATCCTCAAGTTGGTTTGGACTTTGGGTTGTCGTTAAGTCATCATTGACACATTCACAGGACCATTCTATGAAGAATAGGTTGCAGTCTAATAACTGTCAATTAGGTGTAAAGAAGGTACTCCCAGTGACATTGGAGGTGAGCACTGGTTTGGGGCTCTATTGGAAAATGGCCATAACATACCGGTGTTCCATCATTTTCACCGCAGGGACTGCAGACTGTCTCAGAGCCCTGGTCTGGATCCCTCGGCCACCTTATATGGGGAAGGGTGATCGTATGTGAATATTTTAATATTGTTTCATGCCTTTGGACAATAACTTAATAACCTTGTTGTGACCTCCAGTGAACTAAATCTTAGAGAATGAAGTTCAGTGAGCCATTTCAAAATGTTTTGAGATTTAGATGGAATTTAAATTGGAATTAAAAATATAAGGAATGGCATTCATTTTAGCCACTATTTTGGGGGGAAAAAAAGCAGAAGGAAGAAAAGTAGCAGCTGCTCAAAGATTCTTCTCCAGGTAGCAATTTAAAGCATTTAGAAGCATTGTCTTTGGGGGGGGGGGTATAATGTCCATGCTTGATTTGTTCATACAGCTATTGAGCCAATGGGATACACAGCATTTGTCACCCCTTGGATCAGATTCACAGGAATGTGATTAAGATAGTTAGCAGAGAGTGTGACAAAGGTACCAGAAGGATGAAGTTCCCCTGCAATGCTCAGGCTGAGGATGGGAATTGGGAGTTTGAGGAGACCTGGATCACAGGAACAGAGTTAAATTCGGAATTAGCTGTCATCAGATCTGCATGTTGGCAGCTGCGTTCTTGTCCAAGAATCTCACAGAAAGATCAGTCTGGAACAGGAAAAAAAAAATTTTTTAATACATAAAAAGCAATATAAATGCGGCACGACAAACAGGTATCTAATGTTCTTTTGCTCCTGAACAAAATGCCTTTCTTCCCTCATTTATACTTGTGTCCTCAGAGAACAGAGTTCAGAGGAAATTCAGTCTTCTGGTTCTCAGAAAAAAATACCTAAGATTTTGTGATTGTGTGGAGCCCATCCCAACAGCTTGGTCATCTTCTCGGTTGGAATTCTGATTGTGGTGAGAAAATGAGAATGTCGTAAATGTGGAGTGGCATTTTCTAATTGTTTAAAAAAAGTCAAGCTCCTCTTGTTAACTTAGTGGATGCCATCCATGTCTCATGCTTCTCTAGAATCTGTCCCTATCCTGATACCTGGTATCAGGATAGGATGATCATTTCTGAATGAAATGGCAGAATGTCCGTCAGTGTATCTGATGGTAGGGCTAATTTTTCAATTACTAATGGTATCCTTATTAGGTGCTAGAAACATGTATAGGACATAATAGATATTTATTTCTCTTAATTGTGCACTTGCTTGGCTTTGCAAATTGAAAGGAGGAGGTGGGAAAAATTACCGAAAGCAGGGTGGAGAGAGGAGGTTACTGGCAATGATGTAATTTCCCTTTGGTATTTCGTCCCGCTAAAAACTCAAGATTGCCCTATTATGAATACCAGATCAATGCAATTTATTTCTTGAGTTAGACCTCTAGTTAGAAGTCTATTTGGATGAGATGAGTAAAAGATGCATGACCACGTGCTCTTTCTCTCCCCCACCTGTGTGTGTGTGTGCATGTGCCCGTGCTTGCATTCATGTGCCTGTGAATGCATCTCTCTCTCATACACGGGCCCCCTCCACCCACACAGCTATTCACTCCCTCACAGCTTAAAGGCACATCTGTACTAGGATGCTGGGGTTGTTTATATCCTCTCAAAGCAAAAGCATCAAGATGGAGTTAGCAAATATTGATGGTAGTTGTGTATACAGGTACGTTGTACACACAATATCCATTGTTCGTTGAAAGAAAACAAAAGCTGGGTGTGGTGGCACACCGAATAGGGTGAGAATTGTTTGAGCCCAAGAGTTCAAGGCCAACCTGAGCAAGCTAGTGAGATCCTAGCTCTTAAAAAAAAAAAAAAAAAAAAAAAGAAGAGTTAATATAATACCTTTTCCAAAAATATACTAAAAATGTAAGCCCCCTTAAATCATTTGAAATCTCTGAATCCCACAGAAGATCTTGCTTTTAAGCTTCAGGAACAGGGTATGATAAAGCAGGTGTGGGTGTGTGTTTTAATATATCCAATTTCTCTGGAATGAAACAGTACTTAAATTGATATGAAAATGAGAGGTAACCTACATGGTTTGATAAACTGACTCCTTTGAGAAGAAAGAATTCTGAATTTTAGCGAGCTTTAAAGGTTTCAAACTGCATTAGGAGACAAAGAACATGAACTCTGGAAAAGTCTCTCAGGTTCGGATAATGCAAAGTAGACAATGAGACCCTGACGTTAGCTCCGCCCCCTCACCCTTGGCTAAACATATCTCACAGCTGCTTCCTTATTTGTTAGAAGGGTAGTCAATAGTTCAGGAACCACATTATCTTTTTAATTAGATTTTTACTTTTAAGATAAAGCAGGTGCATAATTTGGTCAATTTTGTCAAATTAGTCCATTTGTGCTAACTTTTTTTTTTTTTTTTTTTTTTGCTAATTGTATACTTAATAACTGCAATTGTGCAAAGACTACAAGGTGGTTTCTGTTGGATTCACTTTTCGATGGTGGGGGCCACTTAAAAATCCCCCCTAATTTTCCCATCTAAAGCCATATCAGTTAATTCTCAAGAGGAATCCAGACAAGGTGTTAAAACTGGGATAAAAGCATTGTAATACCAGAAAATCTGCTCTGTCAAACCACAGGCCGTCTGGCTGGTGGGAAAGCAGAAAAAAGTAAACAGTAGCGATCTCTCGTGTAACAGAAGATTTAGGTATAATTTGTTTAAATAGAAGCAATAATGATTATTAATTCACCCTTTGAATGTTAACAAAGACCTGGTTTTTGTTAGTTTGTGCTTTAGATTCATTTTCAAGCTCAAGTTTGTTTTAGGCTAATGCTCCTATCAATGGGAAATGCAATTAGCTTGAGCTCCCACTCCCCCTTCCCCCCCAAATATATTTGATGTTTGGTAATACAAAATAAAATACTTCCTTTCCAGTACTGCCTGGGAAACGTTGTGTTCACAATGGAGTGCATTTTTGTAGACTTCTTCTCTACTTCCCTGGGAAACAATAAGGAATTCTTTTTGTTCTTTGCCCACAGAAGGTATAACAAATGGATTTCAAAATACCTGCACTATATAAACGGTGCCTAGAAGAAAGAGAAAAATCAAAGCAAGAAATAAAAATTACAAAATGGTAGAGTTGGACTACTTTAGCCACAATTTGTGTCTGCCTTCATTGTTGAAAAACTTTGGGAAGGATGTAGGTGGCTTGTTTTTCTCCTTTTGACACTGTAACCTTTAAACTAGTTTTAGTTCTACTTCATCCTGCTTGGTGTAAAAGGGACAGAATCCCTGGCCACAGGGATCCCTTGCAGTCTCCCAAAGGCAGCCCCATACCAGGGCTGCTGTCAACAGAGGCTGGCTCAAGAGCAGGTCCGGCTTGTCCCGTGAAGTTTATTGTCCACTCCATCAAAGGGTCTAATGGTCAGCAGAGGGGGCTAAATGTGTCCCCCGTGACCTGACATTAACGGAGTGGACTGGTTTAAGTGTTACTGAGGGTGTCTCAGAATGATTTGGACGCCAATACCCGTTTCCTCAATGAACCGTCATTTGGGTCATGACTCAATACAGCTTTGCACTGACACAGCCCAGCCCCGAAGTGGTCCTGGGGGACCTGGCCTCACCTCTGAGACCAGCAGACACAGGGCTGATCAATGCCCTCTGACAACAAGTGAGACAGTCACCTTTTCCCTCACCCCGCCACCCTGCGCCACGGCCACCCCCTCGCCCGTCTGACCAGCTTGAAAATGATAAAGATAAATTGTTTTATCTACACATAGAGTCTGACACAGGAAAAAAAAAAACAAAAAAACGAGGGAGTGAGGAGACCCACCCAGTGTGTCTTGAGTCTTAGATTCCAGCTTTTTTACTTCTCATGTAATTTTGATGGGGGGAAAAATCAGGCTGTAGATCAAATGTAGAACTCAACTGATCCAGAAAAAAAAGGAGGGGGGAGGAAAAAGCCTGGATTGTGGCGAATATTTTCTGCTCAGATGTAAGCTGGCCTATAAACATTAGCTTTGTAGGTGTTTAGGAGACACAGGGCATTTTCTGTGTTTGGATTGGGATTTTGACAAAACCATATGCCGAGGAAATAAATTTAAATTATAAGGTTCTTTAAGAAGCAGCGTATTTTTCAAAAGGAACCAACAACATAATACTGATGTGAGAGATCTTTAGAAAAGGCTTGAAATACTTTTAAAAAGAAGATTCCCTGCAGAGTTCTAAAATAACCATTTAAACCATTTTTACATTCCTATTTATTTGGTTTTGAAACAAAACTAAAGAAGATAAAAAAAAAATGTAAATATTCTCTTCCTATCCTCACCAGTGTTTCCTTTGTGACTTAATAAAATACAACCCTGTAATAATGCCCGAGTAAGAATTGCAAGGTGTATAAAAATACATATGAAAAATATTGTCCACATATTTGAAATCGTTGACAATAAGTAGATTAAAATGTTTAAGATTCATGTTTCATTTACTAATGATAATGCTGTTTTTATTGGTTTTGGTGTAAATATTTCTTCAGAAATAATTTAAAAAATCATTTTCTTTTAGGAAGAAAAGGAAAACTTAGAGACTTATAGCCATCTAAGAGCATACTTACTTCTGAATATTTAAATGGAAAAAGAATATCAAAAGAAAATTTAATTTCAAAACATCACCTTTGGATCAATTTTAAGCAGCCCTTTTATAATTTCTAAGATGAAACTAAAATTCCATATACATCTTTTAAAATCAAATACCTGTTTTCCATTTTTTATTTTTTGGCAGCTGAGAACTGTCTTCACTCTTTCATTTGCTGAAGTCAACTGAGAAAGTAAATCAATGGGAAAAGAGTCAGTTTTATTTTTGATCAAGAATTGTAATTTGCTGGCTTTTTAAAAAATATCATTGATGTCTAATTTATTTACATAACAATTCAAAAGCACATTTTATTTATGTAATTATTTATACAGGTTATCTTTCCTTCTTGGCGGTACTTTTCTCCCTGTTTTGTTTATACCTTCTTGTGGAGCAGGGTAAATACATGGCGTATACAATGTTTCTGTGTTATTTCAAAATAGGTTTATGCCCTTGGTCACTGAAAGATGAGGCTTAGAAAATGAAGCAAAAGATTGTAACAAAAGATTGAAGTCCATTTTATTCTTTATATGCTAGCATTAATAACAGATTAATGTCTTTCTTTCTGGAAGCACAAATATTTATTATATAATTGCACTTTAAAAAATTAAAAAGGGCTAAACACTCAAAGTGTCAAAAGTCAAGTTAACAAATTTAAAAGCAATGAAATGAAAACCCAGTTAAGCACAAAAGGGCCTTTTTGAATTTAGTGAAAAGCTATTGCAAGAACTAAAGAAGACGAGATCTGTGCCTGAGTATTCAGTTTATTAGGTCCAATGCTCGTCTTCAAAGGAATATCGCAGCCATGTGGCATTTAAGGATTTAGAGGAATTCTGAGAATTTGAGTGCTCTTTGCCAAAATGGATTCCTTGTGCACTTTAGCCATGAAAACTGATTTAGGATCTTTTACTCAATCTTTTCCCTCTGGCTACATTTGTACATTTAGATAACTAGGACATTATCAGTCTGTTAAAGGTAGAAAAATTAAGGAGGGATGGACCCAAACAAAAATTATATGTATGAGTAAAAGAAAAAACCTGGCTCTTCTGTTTGCAGCTGGGAGAATGCAGGTGGGTTGCAGAGCTGGCCGCCAAAATAGGAGCCTACAAGTTTTCACAGACTACAGCAGCATCTGGCTAAATCTTTATTTGCTTAAAGCATAGAAACCTGTTTGTCAATGGTTTTAAAGTAACGCTGGGCATGGTGCCTATGTTCGGAAGTTCTAAAATCATCAGGAAAACCAGAGTTTGACTGCACTTTTAAATAGAAGCTACAAGGTATAGCATGGAGCAGTCCTAAATGCCTGAGGGAAGCTCACAGCCCGGAGGGAGCCAGGACATGCCACCAGGGCAGACATTGCTTGTGACCATTAAGGACAAGTCTCTTTTCTTGATTCAGGTTTAAATAAGGCATTTTAGACCTAGTGTTTGGATAAAAAAGAGCACAGAGTCAACCTTGTATTATGAAATCAAATCCCATTCACTATCAAGATTGCCGGCAAAGGGTACCCCCCCTTTGTCACCCGTCCCCTGTCCCCTGGATGTGGATAAAACCTGGTCCTAAGGTTAGAAAGGAAAGTGACAAGGCTCTTAAGAGACCTAATTTGGGACGAGAGCTTCTTGTCCCTGGGACTAAAGAAATAGTCAAAGAAAGGGACTCTTTCTGGCAAAGACTGAGAGGAAGAAAGTGGGAACTTTGAACAAAAGGAATGAAGTAGGATTTAATTTAAACCAGGGTGTTACTTTCTTTTTATTAGCTCTGATTGTACAGTTTTCTTTCTTTCTTCCTTTCCTTCCTTCTCTCTCTGTTTAATTTACAGCCAATTTGGTAACATGGGGCTTGCTCTGTAAATACAAAAATAGAGCCCTACAATAGCTTGGTGCGTGGGAGGGGAGGGATGGGGCATGTACCCTAGCTCCGAAGATCACTGAATTTCTACACAAAGAACAAATCTCTCCATCTTACGTTGTCATTAGGACAGAAAGATTTCTTTTTCTGTTCTTTTCTTTTTTATCATTTCAATATAAAAAAAAGAGGCCCCCTCTCAAGATGAGGTTCCTGCTTTTGCAATGTTGGATATGTTATTATTATAAAATGTGGTTATATTCTCTGCCTCTTACATTAACAATGGGGACAGGGGTAGGGGGTGGGTCGGAGGGGCCTGAAATGACAGAATGAGGGACACACAATAGGATGGCCGTGACTCTGAACAAATAAATAAAACATGTGAATCACAGGCTCTGCTCCACCTCCTCCCTCCCTCACCCCCCAACTGGGATTAAATTTGCTGTGGTCATTTCCCAAATGTCTTCCTGATTAAAAAAGAAAGAAAGAAAGAAAAGAAAAGATAAAGAAAGAAAGAAAAAGGAAAAGAAGAAAAAAATAATAGAAGGAGAAGCCAAAGATGAAGCTTCAGCAGCAGCACCCAAAGCCTTTTCTCACACCGTAGCTTAAAGCGAAGACTCTTCCTGGGGCTGGCAATCTCCACTCCTGCCAATCAATCCTACCAGCACAGACACGCATGCCGCTTTCATTAGCGAAAATGCTCCACATCTGATTGCTGTCTTCCCCCTACCCCCCAAAAAGGAAGAAAAGGGAAGAAGAAGAAGAAGAGGAAGAAAAAAAAAAAAGCAACCTACAAACCCTATAACACCAACTCTGCCCCCTTAATAAACAGCTCCCCAAACTACCCCCAGCATCTCACTGAAACCTTAGCTGCCCGCCCGGGGCTCAGTAATGGGATTTCTCATACCCCTTCCTACAACCACCAACGCAGCTTAACGGCAACCTATTGGATGCACAGGGGGAGAAAAAGAATACATTTTAATAAATCGAGGGGAAAAAAAATGATTTGGGTTCTGTAGCCCTGTTCTTTAGTAATAGAAAAAGGTGAGGCTGTTGGGGGAGAAAAGGGAGGGAGAATTTAATATTGCAAGAGATAATAGCAACTATGTTAATATCCGGAATTTTCAATGTACCATAAGTACATTTTGTTTTTCCTTTTAGCACGATTTATAATTAAAGATTTTAATCTGGCTTCACATTGAGTTAATAAGCCCTTTGATTGATTAGGATTCATAAAATTGCCATTTCCCGCTGATGCTTTGTGTTTCTAAGGATGTTCTTTTGAAAAGCTGGGTTAAGGTGAATAGGAAGCAGCCATTGTTTAGTCTGAGCTGTGCCAATTCTGGGAACTCGGAACTGCTTTATTCAGAGTTTGTCCTCTGCAGTATCTTGTTGTTCAGCCAAATTAATGCAGATAGGATCTGCTGGGCTCCGGTTGAGCCATTTTTAGGGGAAAAACTTTTTTTTTTCCCCTTAATTTCAGCAGGTGTTCTGCACAATTTCTGCCTCTGCGTCCTGACCTGTTCTTCAGCTGAAAAAAAATAAATAAATAAAAAGCATGATGAAATAGCATCAAATTGATAAATAGAAGGTTACAAACTGTTTCAAAGATAAAGGAGAGAAAAGTACAAAGTAAATACACATGAATGCAGCAAACCCAGGAAAACTGGCCTCCGATTTTTCTTTTCAAAATTCAACTTCAGAGGCTGTGCAGCCAATAAATTATCCTTTTGCATTAATGGCCAATACTGCAATATGTGGGAAGTGTCCTCCTTCAGCTAAAGGGATGTCTTAGAAATGTAAATACAAATGAATAAATAGGAGAGGGAACGAGGCGGGGAGGCAGCCGGGCGGTGTGCTAATGCTGTTTATCAAGTTAAATAATATATCCTGCCACCCCCTCCCTCCAAAACCAAACCAAAATTAAGAGCCAAATCAAGAAACAGACGATAAATTCTGCAAGGAAAAAGACAGACAGAAAGAGCATGTGAGAAGGAGGCTGTGATTTGAACTGTCCTGTCAAAAGGTCCCCTTTATTCAGTTTATTGTCCCCTGGATGTCTATATGGGGGTGTACAAGGGAATTCTCCCCTCTGCCCCTACTTATTTTTATCAGGGGAAGAAAAGTGACTCTGTTCAGCTTCCGAAGGGCCTCACTGTGGAGAGTGAACCAGAGCAAATTCCCTTTGTGTTTCTTGCTCTGAAGGGACCTGCTATTGTCGAAAGCCGGGGCCTCTTGTAAGATCCAGCCGAGCGGGGCTGTGGGCAAAATCTCCACCGTAACGCTCAACTTGCTTTGGAATTGATACCGACTGTCCTCCCCCATCATCCACCCCGAAATACTTGGAACAACCAACATTTTTGTATTTGGACTAGCAATGTTATGTTTGGACAACATTAGGATGTTTTTGAAATGCAAACATTTTGAGGACTAATGAGAAAAGCCAGAAGCCATGTCCAGGGCTAGGGAGCCCCAAGGAATCATTCCTCCCAGGTGGGCTGGCAGGTGGCTCTGCTCTGGTTTCTCTCCCGCACCTGGATTTGGGGTTCTGCCTGCCATTCTTTTGTAACTTCAAAACCCATCTGGCCGCCCGTGTTGCCAAAGACCTCATCTTGCAAGCTCCTCCGGTCCTGTTGTCGCTCTATCCTGGTCACACAGCCTCCTCGCCCCCTGCACAGTGACCTGGCCCACTTTGCTAGTCCCTCTTTCCCCTGAGGTTTCCTTTTTTTTTTTTTGCCACAAAACAGCAAAAACCAGCACAATATAGATAGTGACCAAACTCGTGGAGTGAAAAAGAGTTTGGATTTCCAGACACATAGCAGGGCCCTAACCCTTCCCAGGGAGTCCACTGCTTGGCCATTGCTGACCTCATGAATTCCAGACGGGCAGGCCTGATTGGTGGACTTTTAAACGTGACTAATGAAGAAAATTTACCCCAAGTGTGTGTGTATGGGGTGGGGTGGGGGGGTGGACCTCCTAACAAGCAGAACTCACCCAGTGCATTCTGGTTTTTTTTTTTTTTTTTTTTTTTAAGGGATAAAGAAAAAGAAAACAAAACCAGACACATGCATTTGCAGCAATGCAGAATAAAATAAATTTCAAACAAACTTCCCCTTTTTAATTTAATTTTATTTTCCTAACCCAAGTCCTAGGCAATGACAGCAGAGAAGGGATAATTCCCACTGCAGCATCTTACATCAGTTAAAGGTACCTTTGAATGAATGTCAGCTCCTTTCTACCTTTAGTGCCAGGCGATCGATGCTTCATTAGGGCCGAATTGTCATTTGCCCATGCAACCTTGAAAATAGTCCCTTTAATTACCTGTGAGGAAGTCGGGGACCCTCCTCGTCTCTCTCTCTCTCATACCTCTCCCTCTTCTCTGTCTCCCTCTCCCCCACCCTGTTCTGCAGCAGAAGGCTCAGGGAAGTGGGGGCGGGTAGATGGGGGTCATTCACATTTATTCTCAGTCAGTCTGAGTACATCTCTACTTGATAGAGAAGCTGGGAGGAGAAGAGAAGGTGGGGGCAGGGGACTTGGGCAGAGGAAAAAAAAAGAAAGAAATATCGGACCCTGAGGTGAGAGGGCAGGGTTCAAGTCCAGACTACAGATCTATTGAAGAGGTTTCAGCCAGGCAGGTCTCCACTTGACTTTCTCATCAGCCAGCTTTATGGATTCTCAGCTGCTCCCTTTATATCACAGCTCCTTACATCTCCTCGCTGCTAATTATCAGGGGTTGCTAAATAAGCACAGAACCAGGCCCTGCTTGTGCCTCTGAAGAATTCTGGGACAGGCTTCATCCAGGGCACAAGGAAAAAGGGGGGACCTGTTGGCTACATATTTTAGAGAGATTCACAGCTCGATTTAATCCCTCCCATTGAAACTGAAGGCGTTCCAAATAATCGTAGGCCTGGCAAGTTGAGCACTGGAAGAAAGTGCATAAATAATCGTATTTGTTATGCACTATTAAAAATTCAGAAAGATTTTAAATTCAAGTGATAATCTGGTCATCCTGAGGGATAGGCTTGTATTTAATAGCCAGGTATTTTTACCTATTCAATTATGATGAGAAATATTGTAATGAAGTCATAAACCTCAGCTGAGGAATGTTAATCACCTGTGTGCACTCTGTTAGAGAGCCATGTTGAAAAACACACCTGCCCAAGCTGAGCATCCTCCTAAGGTGGTAATTCAGTATTGCACTTGGAATCCTTCTTCCCTCCCGTGTTCCCCTGGCACCTGGAAATATATGACTAAAAACTACAAAGCTCATCTGATCTTCTCTCCAGTGACCGTATTTCTATCCCAGCAAGAAGTCAGAGGTCAGAAATGCATTTTCCCCAAAATTTACACAACAGAGTGAAGTTACATTGCTCTACCCCCTTACACACACACACACACACACACACACACACACACACACACACACACTCTGAAGGCTTAAGGTTCCCAGATAAAATACAGGATACCAGTCCAATCTGAATTGCAAATAAACAACAAGCGATGTGTTTAGTATGAATACATCCCAAATATTGCATAGGATATATTTATACTAAAAATTAGTCAGCATTTATCTAAAATTCAGATTTAATTAGATGTCTTTTTTCACTTGTTAAGTCTGGCCACCCTTTGTAGAGTCTTCTTAGATCCAGACATTTCCTACAAATAAATGAAGGCAATGACATCAAGTCATTTCTAAAAAATATCATCAGGAACAGGATTTATTCAAGAATTTTCAGGTTTAGTTTGTGACGCTGAAAAATGAGATATTACACTGTGTACTAATACCTCTGCACTGTCATGTCCTCTAATTCAGTCTTGATAGGTACACTCCACTAGTTCATCTATAACCATGGGCAGGTACCTGTCCCTTTAGCTCAGTTGTATAAAAATGAAGATACCAGTTAAAAAAAAAATTAGTGCTTTCCCTCATTTACCCATGCTCAGGTCACGTTGTTATCACCACATCCCCATCCCAATGTATTACCCAATACTGTCCAGGCTGTAACCAAGAGGTGGGAGATGGCCTTATGTAGTCCCTACACCCAGGCCCAATTCCTCGGGTCCAGTCACAAGCAGGAGCCTTCCTGTGCCTAAGACCCTTCATGCATGGGATAGGCTGGGCATGGTGGTGGTAGTGCATGCCTATAATCCCAGTGGCTAGGGAGGCTAAGGCAGGAGGATCACAGGTTTGAAGACAGCCTCAGCAACTTAGCAAGGATGTAAACAACCTAGTAAGACCCTGTCTCAAAAAAATAAAAAGGCTGTGGATGTAGCTGAGTGATTAAGTGCCCTTGGGTTCAATCCCTGGTGCCAAAAAAAAAAAAACAAAAAAAAAAACCCTGCATGGGAGAAAATGCATCCTGCATCCACCTTCAGAGCTTGAGAGCCTGATCTCACTCAGGGAGCAATGACATTGACATATGATGCTAAAAGGCCTATGCAGGCTAGCACAGAACAGGGCTGACCAAGGAGGCACGGGAGCAGCGGGCAAGGCATTCCTCATTGTGCACGGGCAGCTAGACCTGGAGCTGTCTCTGTGTGCCCAGTGTCCCTTGAAGGAACAGGAAGAATGGCAGGGCCTGGGTGTCAGTCTTGGTGTGCAAGTTCCTCACGCTTGCTCTCTGTGTGACAGAGGGCATTTTTGGAAACTGATACATCTGCCAAATAAATAGAAGAATTGGATTTCTAGTTAGGTGTTTTTGACTATGTATTTCTAGTACCTCATGGGGTGGGACATGGGGAAGAAGCTTGATGAAATTGCACAACAATTTGCTGGGTTCAATATAAACACTCATAAAAATGAGAACGTATTCCAGGGTGCATATGGGTATAGGCCAGGGAGTGCAGCAAGACCATTGGGTCAGGATGACTTGATACTTTTGAGAAGTTGCTAGGTAGGAGAGCAGAGGAAGTATGGTCTTTGAGATGACTGCTATCATCTGTCCCAAAAGAGGTTGTCCTTTGCCTGGATCCCAAATCCCCTGCATTTACAAAGCATAGGCCACGCGGTGAGTGCCCTGTGTGCACAGACAGCCCGGCTCACACCAGTGTCTGCAGTGGCCTCACTGGTCTGCATGTTGGTGTCTTTGCTTGGGGCTTATTCTAGATAAATGTGAATGTGGAACTCCTAGTTCTGGTTGCTTTTGACAAGCATTCATCAACAAGCCCAGTATCTGGTCTAGCAACAGTGATGGTGATAAGAAATAAGATGAGGTTCTAATGGTAATTTTTTTTAACGGAGGTAGGAGGGAGCAAAAAATTGTTTTTATGTGTGACTTCTGGGGGGACAGACAACAAGATGTCTCCAAAGGAGAACATTATTTTCTCTTACTTTTACTAAAGGTAAGATGATTTAGCGTGTTTTTTTTTTTTGTTGTTGTTGTTGTTGTTTGTTTTTTTGCATAAAGACAAAGCCTATGTTTTTAGGAACTTTTGATGAGATTGGAAGTTAGACCTTGGGGTTGTTGGGGTTCTAAGGCAAAAAGGACTCATTTCCTTAGTGGATTTACTTATTGTAAGAGAAAGAATGTCCATCCAGAAAGTTGATTATAAAAGTGGTTTTCACTATTTGGGAAAAAAAAAAAAGGATTCTGTGTGTGTGTGTGTGTGTGTGTGTGTGTGTGTGTGTGTGTGTGTGTGTTTCACATGCAGAGCAGAAGTGTTCTATTTCATTTTTACCCATCTCGGGGGTCCACCAGCCCATATGGTCTTGGAAACATTTATTCCTAAGGGTGCTTGAAGGCACCTCCTCTTGGGCTCATATCACATGAAAACCAGCAGCCACGTCAGACCAAAGACAAATACATTTAGTTTTAGTACAACATGCCTACATGGAAAATCTATGACAATGAGCTCCAAAATTTTCACCCTAATACCAGTCACTGCAACACATAGCTTGCAGTATGTGTGGGGAGAGTTGATCAACAGCTGGGATTTTTGGAATATAGATCTCTGCATTCAGAGCCTAGATGTCCATAGCAGTGTGTGAATTCCTACTGATATTCAGATATACGTGAGTGTGGGGGAGAACTGTGTCTGCATATACTGGGCATCAAAAAGCAATTTCTTGCTGCAGTGAGTTTAATGTATTCAGTAACCTTCTGTTTATTTGGATATTATTTGCTGAAAAACACTTGGAAAGCTTGGCGTGAGAGTGTAGGAAAAGTGGGGCCGAGTGTGGATAGACAGCTTCCCCCTGCACACACCAACGGCCTGGACCACTCGGGCAGGCAGCGGAGGAGCTGTCTCTCTTTACTGCTCAGCATCAAATAAGGTCAGTAATGCTGCCGGTGCGCCTTCTTCTTTTATTGTCCATGTTATCGAGGAAACCTATAAAAGTTCCTGCTTTTGATATCTTGACCCACGGTGTTGCTTGCATGCTGCTTTGTGGTTTAGAGATTTAAAGAAACAGAGAGGGAAAAGGAGTGAGAGAGAAAGTTGGCCTTAGGTGATAAACAGCAGTGTAAGGCCAGAGGTCTTATGAAAAAAAAAGAAGAGGAGGAAGGGAAAAAAATATAAAAAGAAGAAAACGGCCCTAGCAGCAAGGGAGTTTGGAAACGTTTAGGGGCATGGAGACTTAGAGAAGAGGCAGATGGGCACACGTAAGTGAGGAGGTAAAGTCGGTTGCACCCGAGGACAATGTAGAATAGAATTCCACAAACTCATTTGCACTCTTGCTTGAATGCGGAGACAGGTGGATGATGCACCTGTTTTTAGGGCCAGGCGTCCACAAAAGAAACATGGGTACCCATGTTCAACTCCCCCAGTTTTCAAAGTCAAGTGTGTTTGACAATATGAATTGTTAGTTGGGGGTTTTGGTGAGAATTTAGGATTCTGTGCTAATTCCCACCTACACACCATCTTCCCTCTAAGGGTCAGACCCTCTCAGGGGACTTACACGTATGCACATCCCTTCTCTGTGGCAAGTGATCCTTCTTCCCCTAAGGATCTAGGTCAGTGACTTTGGGTTTGGTGCACACCATTGTTGTTGTTGTTGTTATTTTGGCACCCAGGATTGAACCCAGGCATACTCTACTTCTGAGCTAAAGCTCTTTTTATTTTTTATTGTTATTTATTTATTTATTTATTTATTTATTTATTTATTTATTTATACTTTGAGACAAAGTCTTGCTAAGTTGCTTAGGGTGTCCCTAAGTGTGGCTAAGGTTAGCTTTGAACTTGCAATCCTCCTGCCTCAGCTTCCTGAGCCACTGGGATTATAGGCATGAGCTACCACACCCGGCTGTATGATGCCATTATTGAGGTGACCATGACTGTGTGACTTGCATAACAACTCCGTGCAAGCCAAGGTGGTTATTGAAAAAGTGATAGGAAAAGGTGTTATTGGGAGTTTTCCTATTGACCAGGAAGGGCAGAGCTATCTGTTTATTTTTCCCCATTTGCTTCCATGTGGGGTGACAGACTCACCAAGGCTGTGATTCTAAACAGTTGTGATTCTGCTGTGTTTGCTAACAGATGTGTGCCAGGAGTGTGGAATTGGGGACTATGAGAAGAACAAGACCCCTTGCAGAGGAGATAGTGATGCTGCTGTGTTTCTTTCCTTCCCAGTTGTATTGTCCAAACATCTCTCATCCTTGCTTAGACAGGAGATAGGATTCCTTCCTTGGAATATGAAATCTATATGACTTTCCATGAAGCTATAAATGCATATGACTTTTTCAGAGAGAAGTGATGGCACCAGTACCCACTGAGGTTTTGTTTGTGGCATTCGGTATTATGTTTTTCTCACTAAGTATATCTTTGTGCTGGTCTTGGGCTCGGTGTTCACATGAAGGGTCACTTTTTCATTTTCCTGGACCATTAATTAGATTTTCTTCCAGTACTTCTTGATGAAATGTTTTCCAAACCCTGTGTGGCAAAGGAAACAGAAGACATCTTAGGGTGAAAAGCTGGAGAAGATGACATAAAGGCCTTTCTATGTTTGTTTTAGGCTGGTTTGTGAAAGGGGGGATAAAACAAGCCCACCATACTCATGGGTGCGATATGTGCCTATGCCTGATGGCATCGTACTGCTCATGTTCCCACTCAAAATGTTCTATATGGTTCCCTGGCTGTCCCACCTCTTTTTTTCTTATTGATTACTCAGGGAATAACAACACAAAAGAATGCAGAAATGATTAGTCAAAACTGTTGTCCTTTGGTGTTCTTAGGTGATGATTCCAGAAACTCCCATCAACACCAAAATCTGCAGAGACTCAAACCCTTTGATAAAGGTGACACAGTATTTGCATATAACCTATGTAATCCTCCAATATACTCTAGATTATGTATAATACCTGATATATTCTAATGCTGTGCAAATAGTTGTTACACTATATTGTTTAAGGAATAATGATAAGAAAAAAGTATGTACATGCTTAATAAGAATGCAATATTTTTTTTCTGAATATTTCCCATCTGCAGTTGGTTGAATCTGCAGATGCAGCCCATGGGTGTGGAAATGATGGCTATGGAGGTGGGGGCTGACTGTATAATGCCAGAAAACTTATAAAACAGTGAGCCCCATATGTGAAGAATGAAAACCAGGATTAAGTTATTTGAAGCAATAGCCATTTCAATACTATGTCAATAAGTCCTAAACTCCTTGTTGGTATAGATTTGAAACTACTGTGTTTTGTCTTAGAAGTCCATAGAATTTCAATAAATCCAAGGTCCTAAATGGTCAGCTTTGGGCTTTTTGCTCCGTATCAGTTACTTCTGGTAGGAGTTAAAAAGTAGGCTAACTGTGACTCCAGGGTCATTTCATGGGTTTCCTGAAAAGTGATCTGCTGTAGGTATAGAGGTGTGCTTGGGCTGGCTGGTCTCTGCGACCTCAGATGTAGCCCTCCTGTTAAGCACAGTGGTACTTAGGTACTTTCAGGTGCTGGGGGGCTACCTGCTTACATCATTAATAAGTGACTGGAGAATTGAAATCAAAACCCAAGAAAACACTGCTGCACTTTCTCCTCTTGGGGCTAAAAGTACTATTGGCGATGCTGAACTCTGACCATCAGGTGCTGAAGTTTTGAAGATAAACATCAGCCAGAAACACTGTGTCTACTTAGGGCTTGGCTATTCTGTGTTGAGAGGATAAATTCAATTGGTTGTAACCAAAAGGGGTCTCTTGTCTGCCCAGCATGTGATGAAATAAATAAGTTATTGCTAGTGTCTTTGGGATACTCAGGTCAGATCCACCCTAGGGCAAATTAGCATGAAGTTGAAAGGTAGAGTTGGCCACTGCTCATTGTGTTAGTTTCTGCTGCTTCTGCTGCTACTGCCACTGCTTTTACTAAAGAATGTCACTGAATTAAACTATGCAAATACATCTTCCCAAATAATAAAACACAGATCCCTTCATTACATGTATGCCTACCATGTATTACTCTCACTTTAATAATAGCAGATTAGTTCTTCCCGCCATAGAGCTTGAAAGTGACAAATGCAGACTCTTGCAGGCTATGAGGAGTGATTCAGGGACAACCTCCGGAGAGGTGGCTGGCTTTAAAGAAACAAGCCTGACCTCCATGATGTTCCCCCAGGTATGTTCCTAGTGCCACCTTAGGTGACACACCCAGCAGCATTGTTTAATACTCCGTGTATTCTAAATTATACGAAGATATAATTAACACATTAGGTCCATGAGGTTATAGATATTTTGGCTTAGGTTACAATTACATAAAATTACAATTTATGAAGATTGAATGAGTCGCATTTCTCTTCTGTGGTACGTTGACTGTGCTGAGAGACAGTTACGGCAAGAATCTCCAAAGTGGTACAAGATTATTGGAAGTTGGCCAACAGTGACCTTTTGGTTAGCACTACTCAGTGTAAACGGAGACTGCAGCTTCCAAAATTTTCATTGCCAAGAGCTTATTCTATTTTTTTTCCCGATGTAAATTTCATATTCTGAAAGATTTTTAAAATTATCTTTTCTGATGGAAACTTCATATTTCGAAAGATTCTTTCAGCTCACACAAATGTGCTCATTATGTAGTAATTCACTTTTCTATTTAAAGATATCTATACCTGCTGACAAGCATAAAGTAATCAGTGTGACTGAATTGGTGTAACTCAGGCCAACCCCAATCAAGTAAGCATAATGTATCCTTAGGACATTTGTTTTCAGGTATCTAAAACCACCTGGAGCTCTTGCCGTGATGAGGAATTTATTTTAAAGACAGAGGAACATATGGAACCCAAGTGCCAAGCATCTGGAACAGCTGGATCCAGGAACTGAAAGGTGACCAGCACCCCAGGCAGAGTTTTTTTCCTTTGTTTCTTCTTGGTGGTTCAATTTGTGGATCTCTGTTCCCTGTCAGCAGCCTTTTCCTACTCCCCTGTATCATGGAAATGGAAGCTGTCCACAGTTCCCAACTTCATATCCCAGCTATGTGAAGGACTGGCTCTCTCAAGGGCGACTCCATTTCTGTAAAGGAGACTCTGCATGACCCTCCTTGGGTCAGATGTCCACTCTGATCTCGTCAACAGTGTGCTGAGGTCCACTTATACCAACGAGTTCCTGAGAGATTGAATCGACAGGAATTTGGGCAAAACAATTGATTAAATATAACCAAAATTAAAAATTAAACATAATTAATAATGATTCAAAACAAGTCACTTCCTAAGGATTTCATATTTTACTATGATTTATGCTCTAGCAGTTGTTCCTATCCTATCTCTCTGGTGGAGTTACTACTGTATGTGCCACCGTACATCTCCAACTCCATATTCAGTGACGCCATGTTGGAAGCTTGAAACCAACCAGGGTGGGAGTATTTACACCATGGAAATTGGCAAACCCTACAAATTGGGGGCAGGGGTTGTTTTTATTTTTCCCTGGACAGATGTTTTGTCAAACATTTACCAGCATATTCCTTATTCTAATTTGTTCCAGGTGGCTATGAGACCTGGGTCTCTTTCCCAGGAAAAGGACCACTGAGAGTATCTCACTCTCCGGATGGGGGTGTGGGAGCAGAGTTATTAAGGGAATTGCCATGAGCTGGGCTAAAATCTAAAGTCCTTTCTTTTGAACTAAGTAAATATCCTGGAACTTATTCATTGGTTTATATACGTTATGCTACAAACCGTCACAAGAAAGACTCAGATATATTTATATATACATAATTTATTATATAATATTTACTGAGCACCTAATATGTGCCAGTTACTGTTGTACACATGTGAAACCTATTAGTGAGCAAAACAGAGGTCCCTGGGGCTGATGTTCTACCTGGTGCAGACAGACAAAAAATATACATAATAAGGATACACCTAATAGTATATAGTAGAAGGTGATACATGTGGTGGACTGAAACCAAGAGAAAGCAGGGATAGTCAGGATAGAAATCAATGAGAAGATATTTGAGCAAAGACTTGAAAGATATGAGGGAGTTGCCTTTGTGGATATTTCTCTCTGTTCTAGACAAAGAACGACTATGGAGAGAAAAGGCTGTGAGGCAGAAGCCTGCTTAGGGAGTCAGGAAGCACTGGGGAGACCTACTGGGCAAGAGGATAAGATGTAGGAAGTCATACAGGTAAAGGAGGCTGGGCTGTTGGATCAACATGCAGGTCCTTGTAAGAACTTCGGCTTTTACCCTGAATGAAATGTGGAGCCATTAGGGGATCTTGGGCAAAAGGTATCATGACATCACCCAGGTTTCAAAAGGGGCACTTTGGCTTCTAGATGGAGAATAGACTACAGGGGTGGGGGGTGGACAGGACAGAACAGAAAGTCTTCTGCTACAGTCCAGGTGAGAGATGATGTCACTCTGACCAGGGCAGTAGCCATCGCATTGGATAATGAAAAATGGTTGGGGGGTCAAATTCTTTGTACATTTCGAAGGAAGAGCTGCGATTTCTCGATGGATTAGATGAAGGCTATAAGAGGGGACAGGATTCAAGGATATTCTAGTTAGCTTTTGTGTCACCATGACCAACCGACCTGACAGTAACAAAATAGAGGAGGAAAGGTTTATTTTGGCCCATGGTGTCAGAGGTTCCGTCCATGGTCAGCTGAATCCATTGTCGTGGGCCCAAGGTGAGGCAAAACTCCAGGGCAGATGGTGGAGGCAGAGGGAAGCATCCCGAGAGAGCTTCACTAACCAGGGACAAAATATAACCTAAAGGGCAGGTCCCCAGGAACCTAGTTCCTCTAGCTGCACCCTACCTGCCTACAGTTACCACCCAGTCAATCCAAACCAGTGGACGATCTGATCATTTTACCTCTGCACATTCTTGCATTGTCTCAGGTTTTGGGGAAGGGCACCTCATATCTAAACCATAAGAAAGGATGGGTCTAGTGTTTTTGTCGTAAGCCATTGGAAGGTTGAAGCTGACCTCAACTGGAATGATTTAGGCTGGGAGATGGGCAGAGTTAGGGGAGCAAAACAGTTTAGTGTAGTTGGTTTTCAGATGTCTGTAAGAAAATCCAAATAATGTGGAATAGCCCATTGGATATTCAAGTTTGGATTTTGGAAGTGAAGTCTGGGCTAGGATACAAAGATAGATGTCCATGGGACAGAGATCGTATTTAAAGTCATGAAACACATGTATGTGGTCACCAAGAGAATGAGGCTACTGATCCAGGAGAGAGAGAGAGAGAGAGAGAAATGTTGGTGATGTAGGAGAGGAAGGGAGAAGAGCTGATAGAGACGGCAGGCCAGGCAGGATCTAGTACGAAGCAAAGGGATTAGCTTTAGATAAGAGCTTGAATAGTTTCTCCCTGGTAGCAAGAAGGCAGACTACGAAAATGCACTTGCTGTTTGGTGAGAGGCTGTGTGGTAGTCAGGAGTTTTTGGAAATTTGCTTCTGATTCCTTCATTTTCCTTGGTGAAGTAGGAATCCAGGTCCCAGCTGAGAGAAGAGGCATGGACACTTTGAAAGGAGAAAACATCATAGTCATCTTGGAGTGTGATATGAAATACACACACACACATACACACACACTATATAAATACAGCTATTGCCAGATAGCATAGAAGGTCCATTTGAAATCTATAGTCATGATGTGTGTGCAACTATTATTCCTATCACAACGAGGAAAGGTAGCCAAGAAGCAGTGAAGTTACTTGCCCAAGTCTACACAGCTAGTAGTACATGGAGAATGAGAATTCGAATCCAGGCAACCTGGCTCCAGACCCCATCCTCTTCAATGCCATAAAATAAGCTTTTATAGTTAACTAATGAACGACTGTGATCACAACTGCTACTTAGAATATTGTTATTTGAAAAGTCCTATCTATATGACATAGCAGATCCACAATTCTGAACCACTGAAAACAATACCCTTAATTAAAACACACAAAAAAAAACGAGCCCTACATAAAAATTCCCAGTTAAGAAAGGCAGAAGAATAAACTGTGGGTCAGTGTTTCTTGAAGGGGAAGTTATCATTGAAAGGTTTTTCAAAAGCATCTAAATAGTAGGTGATATTAGCCTGAAAGGCTGGAAGAGATCCATCCAGACATAAGAGGCTGCTGGGATATATTTAGCAGCACTGAAGGACAAAGAAAGGTGGCCAGGACTGTGTCAGGCCTGAGCCCAAAACAAATTAGACTTGGAACAAAGATTCCCATTTGGAAAGGCAAGATATTTTTAAATTAAAAAAAAAAAAACTATGCAACTCCTAAGTTCCCCGACATATAATTACAGTTTGGGGGGAAAAAAAAAAAACATGAGGCATATATGACCCAAAACAATTCATAACCCCATTTCATCTCTCGCTCTTAACCAGCAGCTTGAAAACAGTGTTCAGGATTTCAGCGGGTTGGCGTGTTTCTCCCAGCACAGAACTCTCCCAGCTGGCCCCTGGATGTCTAGCCATAGCCAAGCGACAGCGTTCAGTTCAGATCCACATCTGGTTGGGAAGCATTTTCTGTGCCAGAGACTGAAGATGAATAAAGTTCAGGCCTGACCTCATGAAGATGGTAATACAGAGATAATATAGATAAGTGAGCAGGCGATCATTGCACAGTGTGAAAACTGCACAGACAGCAGGATATAGGGACGACGGCATCTCTGGAGTCATAACGAGCTTATCTTAATCAATGAAAGCCTCCAGAAAACTGAGGAGTGAGGATGGAGTTAAAGTCACCCTGGAGAACCTTGTTCTTAAAAAGGGGCTCAGGCCAGTAGCAGGTGTATCCCTTTGGTGGCTCTGTATACACACTCATTTCAGAACTCTGACTTAGAAAACTTAAAAGCCTCGCCCAATATCTGGGATAAGAGAAGCCAGTTTCCATCCTTGGAAAGACATCTCTGGGAGTTCTGGTCACATCTGAGCGGCTTAGGGGGAATAATGAACCGGGGACACTGTTGATACCTTTCAACTGCCAATCATGATGGAGTTGTCCCACCCTCTCATCTACAAAAGTTTCCCTCCTAGAGATGAAGTTTAGATCCGAGGAGAATTCTATTTAAGAAGTTTCTACTGCCCAGTAGCCTCCCATCAGGCACAGCCTAAGATCACCTAATTAAGCCACTGAGAAGCAGGTGCATGGATTGGTATCTGTGAGCCACAATCACAAATGACAAAATTATTTCCAACACTTGAAATCAGGGTTTGAGAGTGTGAGAATCATTTTCCACTGAGTTATGATCTAGGCGAAGGCATCCGTTGCAGTGCCACTGACTTCCTCAGGGATTCTAGGCCTCTTTCTGGGGTTTTACTGCAGATTCTGGTGGTTGTTTCCTTATTTGTCACCTGAACCGTGAGCACTGGCCAGACAGCAGTTATGTCAAACCTGCCTGCTGACCTCGGGAGGCTCTGAGAAGGCTAGAGCCGTTCAGGTCCTGGCTATCTCTGAGTGGCACCTCTGCTGTAGAGCTGCCAGCTGCCCACCCTACCTGGGTGGGCTCCATGCTGTTTCTCACTGTGGGAGGCTGTTCAAACACGTCACGTGAGTGAAACCTGCTGAATTGGCTTCTCTAGAACAGCCAGGGTATTTTTTTTTTTTTTTATTAATCCTATTCCTTGGCACCAACCTCCTTGATTTCTTCTCCTTTTCTATATAAGCTTTTTTTTTTAAAAAATGAACTTACCTGAAATTAATAGCACATCCTTGAACCAGGGCAGGTTTCCCCTTCGCAGCCACTCTGTCCAGTGGTAAAAATCATCAGCCACATACAAGGGGTCTAACCAGCAGAATGAAATATAGGACTGACCAGTGTCTAGATAATTTAGACCCTGGATATATTTTACTCTGTTTTCAAAGTAGAAGAAAAGCTGCTTTACCCTCCTCATAATGAGCATTGTTTTCATATCATGCATTTATGCTGGGTGACCTCAACTCTCAACATACTCATATTTTATTCTTTGCTGTCCTCAAGGAAACCGTAGCTTATTAATTGTTAAACACATTACAGAACCAGGGATTCATTACATGCTGTTTTCAATTCAGAAGGTTGGATGGCCAGCTGCCTGTCCTGTATCCAGGAGGTTGATGCTCAGTAATGTATCATTATAATGTAGCTGGTGTAATGAAGCTGAGGTCCTGGGTGTGATTCCCATGGTGCCAGTTTCCTGGCTTTCTGCTGTAGACCATAACTCTGTTCTGATACTGTGCTTCAAATGTGTGGTATTGGTTGAAGCCAGACTGAACAAAACACGTCGTCACTACTTCAGGGACAAGAGCTCATGGCGCGTTCCTTAGGGTTAGTGGATATGTCAATCCTTCTTCAAGATACTCCAAAGCAAAGCAAAATTCTCCCTTATTTGACTTCCCACTATACTTTTCTTCTCTCAAGATACTGATCACTTTCTATTCTAGGTGCCAATAATTAGTGTCCACATATTATCTTCTCTACTGGGATTATAAATTCCTTGAAGACATAAACCATACTGAATACATTTTTATATCTCTTACAATGCTGTTGCATGCTCAATAAATATTTGTTGAAAGAGTAGATAGAAGGATGGATGGATGGTTAGAGAAATGGATGAATGAATATGTGCATAAGTTATCTTTGCAAATTTGTTGGCTAGTACTTCTATTGATATCTGTCAGGGACAGATGACTCAGAGGTGTAAAATATGGTGTAATAATCATGCATTATGATACTAAATCTTTCATAAAACTGATAAATCTGATAACGTAGTGTACATTGAATACCTATAATATGGCTGATAATGCATAGAAATTCCCTTCTCATTAACAGAAACAAATTCTTACACATATTTCCAATATTCCAAAACCTACTTCAACTTTCAGAAACATCGAGCAATTGAATTATTCTGCACATCATCACACAGTATCAGTGAATTTAGTGGGTTTATTAGTTATCTATTTATCCATAACAAATTAACCCAGTATTTACTGGTTATAAGAATAACTTTTCTCAGTTTTCCTGGGTTACAAATTTGGGTATAGTTTAACTAGATGCCTCTGATTCAAGCCTCTCATGAGGCTGCAATCAAGGGGTCTGCTGAGGCTGCTGCCACTCCAAGGCTTGAGTGGGTAGGATCTATTTGCAGACTTTCTCAGATAGCTGGTGTTAAATCATGGGTCCTCACTAGCTTGGCCATAGCTGAAGCCTTCAGTTTCTAGCCTTGTGGGCCTCTGCAGAGCACAGCTCACTCAAGGCAGCCTGCTTCCTCCCATTGCAAGAGCTTTAAGAGAGTGAAAGAGAGCAAGAAAGAGGCTGCAGTCTTTTTGTAACCTAACATCAGAAGGGACCTCCCATCATGTTTGTTGTATTCTCTTGGGTAGAAATGACTACTGTCCCACCCACACCACAGGAATGGATAACATAAAGACCAGTGCCCCAGGCATCAATTATGGGTTATCTCAGACTGTCAGCCATGGTGGGTCCCCAAGGCTCACAGAAGGACCATCTGTGAGCTGCTTTTTGCTTATCTGTATGTACTGTGTTAGATCAGAAGATGGTGCTAGATAAGAGATCATGGAAGCAAGGTGGATCACAAGGGAGGTTTCCTTTCTCCATATCAACAGAAAGTCAAGGTAAATGTGGCTTCTTATTGGGAAGCTCAACCAACAACCTTGTACCCCCTGAATGCCACCACCCAAACCTCCTGCCTGCACTAACTACCTCAGCTCTCTTTAATAGATAGTGATAGATTTCCAGAAAATTCAAGTGCATGGCCTTCCTTTGCAACCATTGTGAGCACCTTATGTTGGATGGTGGGATTGCTTTCCCGGAAGGATCAAGGACCAAAATACTGTGTGGGTGGAGGAATGGAACTCTTTCTTGGTGGAGTGAGTGAAACCCCATTCTGTATCCAGTTGTCTTTTGCCAGGGAAAATGAATGCTTCGTATTCCCTAAAATCCCCTAAGATTGTATTCCTTTGTGTCTTTTAAAGAAGGATGGCAGGATAGATAATAACCAAAGAGATACAATATATTGGACAAGGAGTGAAGGATATTTTCTAAGCCCCTTTTGCTTCGAATGGTCATTTGCCCTGAAAGTCCACTGTTAGTGCCAAATCTTCTTAACTCCTTAAGCAAGATAATGACATTTTATTAAAGAGCAATTGCTAGATTATTAGCCACTGGGCTTAAAACACTGAAGTGTCATCATTCTCCCACTTCCCTTGGCTCGGATCAACGTGGTTTAAGCTGCTTCTGAGATGTGAAGTTCATCGCAAGCAGCTCTCCTCATCCCGCTCAGAATTAACCAATAAATTAGAATAACTAAGTGAGAAAGGGTGAGACAAAGGCAGTGTTGAAAGTAGAGGCCAGGGCCTGGGTCATTTTGAATATGAAACGAAGCATGGTTTATGTTTTGTATTTTATAGGTTTTAAAACAAAGCTAAAGGATAACATTAAGGATCAAGGTCAGGGTGTTATCTTTTGTGGGGTGAACAGGGTGGGGGTGGTGAGGTCACAGCTCATGCCCAAGACTGGGCCCCTCCTTTCTCTGTAACATTTATTTTCCCGAGCTTCTGTCTAATTAATATAAGGCCTTGCTGGAGCACACTGGCCCTCATTGGGCCTGTCACTCGTTAATCAAGCGACCCTTCTAGCCTTGGGTAATGACCTTGAAAGAATATATCAGCCCATGATGGCGGAAGTGAGGAATTAAATTGTTTCTCTGAGTGCTTATGGTCATTGCTGACAATTTATATCTCACAGCTGCCCTGGGCTGGCCAGGCTAGCCATTGCACGACAATCATTTTCCTGGCTCGGAGTGGGTTGTGTGCCGGACAGGGACTGAGCTGGCCTCCTGTATGTCTCCATCTTTATGCTATTTCCCCCTCCCCCCCCGCCTTCTTTTAATCATGTCTTTGTTTGAGAGACAGGGATTGTACAAAGTTAAAAGCTTTGTCATTAAGGCCACCAAGAGCCAGAAGCTCAGGGTAAATCGCGTGTCTGGCGCTCCCCGGCTTTGTCTCCAAGCACACTGTTCTCGCCTCTGCTGATGTCAGGCTTAAAAGGGAAGTGTCTTGAGAATTATGTCAGCTCAAAACTCATAAGAGAAAAATTACTGGAAATATTAAAAGGCTGCAAAGGGTGCATTGTGTACAAGTGATTATGCCCAAACCCTTTCTGGGTCTCTCTAGGAGGTCAGGGAGATATTGGCTACTGGTCCTGAGGGGAATAGGCAAGGATGGGAAACTTTCTCGCTTTTTACCTTTTATGGTAGTATATTTAGGCCTAGTGGTGTCTTGGGGTTCACTAGTGTGCAGCTAAAATTGTCCCCTCATACAAAAACAAATGTTATCTGCACCTGAAATTAAGCACCTCTTAAGTTCACATACCCTCCTTCTCTTCTGTTTGCTTATCTTGAAACTAAGTAAGTGAATTTTAAGTGGTCTTTTCCCACAAGAGCGTCTTTTTCATTGTTTTACCATGTTACGATGGGTTTGTGAAAGAATTCAGAGGAAGATTCAACCCATTAGAGAACATCCAGCTAATAAATAGTGAACATTTGTACATCCCCTTACAGTCTACAGTGACTGGGTTTTGCATACCAAGTTTTATAAATATAATGGTATGGCTTTGATTTGTCCTGGGCTTTCTCTAGCATTTGGACATTCAGTAGTGATTACTCAAAGTGCATGCTAAAATTTCAAAGAGGAGCAGTCCCCAGTAGGACTCACCAGGATCAGGCAAGTTGGTAAAACTCAGGGGAGCTTATGATACCTTCATTTTACTGGCTGACTGCATGGCACACGCGCCTATTTATCCTACTGAATGATGCTTTCCATACACAGGGAAAATTCTTTTTCCAGGGGTCTGTATAGTATGAGTGCTTCTGTGAGTGCTTCAGTTTGCCCTTGAACTTGGGAACTGCCCTTCTTATGTGACCAAATTGTGCAGGATGGTTAGTAGAAGGGAATAGGCAATAAGAGCTTTTGTCTAATTGCCCAAGACCTTGCCCTCCAAGAAAAAGCATAAATACTGATTCTAACCTCAGTCCACCTGGGGAAAAATTTGTATACAAACTTGCAAAACTGATACCCCTGATAACACAAGTGCCGGTGGCGGTAGGTGACCCTAATTATAAGCTGACCACATACATGCTGATCCTACTGAGGTTCACATCAAGATGTTGCCTTGGAGGCCAAGCCCATGGAAGACCAGGGCTGCATCGTTTCGCCTTTAAATTCTTTACCACACCCAGGGGGACAGCCAGCATATTGCTCAGGGAAGAATGTGGAGGGCTTCCTTCCTTCACGCAGTGTCCAGTGATGGGCTCCATACATTCATTCAGCCATCAGAACATAACATTGAGCTGGTTCTTCTGCTGTTTGAGAACTGGGGTGAACGGAGGTACAGGAAGGTGACTCTGCCCTCTACCCTTGTTTTCATGCACATGTTGTCATGGAAAGTCCACAAAACTGGAAGTCCGAGGTCTCGCTTCCAGTCCTCACGCCACCCTCCCTCACGCATCCACTTTGCAACAGTCGCCATTCTCGGGGAACATCAGAGTCTATAAATTTAAAATGAAGGGGTTGGACTTGCTAATCTCCATGGTTCTTCCTGGCATGACATCTCTGTAATTCTAGAGGACTGCCTGTCACTTTCTGAGAGAGAAAGCCAAGTAATAGGAAAAGAATGTGTTTATGTATTTTAAAAAAAAAATGGTCAGGATTGCCTGGGCCTTGCTCATGGGAGGTGCCTATGAAGACGGCTTGAATTGGCTGATGGAAGGAATTAGCTGACAGATGAGAAATCCCTCTGTTCAAATCCCTTGGCCTCCTGACCTTCCCTCATACAGATATTCATGCCAACCACTTACCCTGGCTCCTGGCACAAGCAGACCTGCCAGGGTGTCATTTTTCTAATATATGGTTCCAGTGATAAGGCTACTATTTACCTGAAGAATTTGCAAACAGAAATGATGGATATTTTGAAAGTTTCTTCTGCTTTTTCCAGAAGTTCCCAGAATCAATCCATCATCCACTTTAGTATGGTCACCGAGCTGACTTAAGAATCCATTCCCACTTGTCTATTTTCAACGATGGAGGACTGAATAGACACATCTAAGTTCCTTTGTTTGTTTTAGTAAAGGATAGAGTTTCTTTAAGACAGAAATGAGTTCTTTACGAGATGCATGTGAGTTAGGGCAAAATCAAGGAAGGGAAACTTCTGGAAGAGGTGAAAGAAACTTCATTGATCTCCTTCTTATTTTATTTATCTGTTTGTTTATTTGTCTTCCCATCCTTCAGAATGTACACTTGAAAAAAATCAAACTTTCTTGCCCTGACCCCAGTACCTTGTAAGTTATAGTGAAATGGGCCAAGCATCAGGCTAACTCTGCCTTGTGGGCAAGTGAGGCAAACACTATGTGGTATGGAGCTCGTTCAGATGAATGTTGGTGAACTCTGCCCGTGGGATGGGCCATCGCCTCACAGAAAGCCTGCTCTAGCTGCTTCTAATGTGTCGTGTCGTGTGCAAAGGGTGCATGTCCTGTGAGGGCACATCTGGTCACTTGTTCAGAACCACATTGTCCCTGTGTTAGGCCCTGAGTCAGCACTGTGAGATCTCACTGTACTCACAGGCACTGTGTTCCAAGAGTTCTTCACTAAAGAGCTTGCATGTGCTTATTTGACTTAACCTTTAAAAATCCAATTTCTGCTAGGCATGGTAGTGCACACCTATAATCCCAGCAGTTCTAGAGGCTGAGGCAGGAGGATTGCAAGTTCAAAGCCAGCCTCGGCAACTTAGCAAGTCCCTAAGAAAATTAGTGAGACCCTGTCTCGAATTTTTTAAAAAAGGGTTGGGGATGTGCCCCAGTGGGTAAGTGCCTCAGTGTTCAATCTCTGGTACAAAAAAAAAAAAACAAAAAAACAGGAAAAAAATAAATAAAAAGCCTAATTACAAATCAGAAGTACCAAAATATTCCCTAAGAGGTCATGAAGTATATACTCATTGTCTGAAGAAGCAAAAATAAAGGACATAGAGTGGACCTAGGACACAATTATAGTGAGCAAAGGTGGGCTTTAACAACCCTTCCCCAAGTGGTATCCAGCATCTCCTTGGGGACCAACCTGGCCAGGCTGCTTGGTCCACTGCTCCCCTCTCCCAGTTAACCTCCCCGTCCTCTGCACCAAGTTGTTGGTTATAATCTTGAATCTTAACTCTGTGCTGGCCCCTGGGCTAGCCCCTGGGGAGTGGGATACACAGCATGTGTAGGAGCGCTTCCCATGCCCTCAGCAGACCTGATGTCAAGTGAGACAAGGAGAAACCTGGTGAGATCAGATCTACTCTGACTGCTGATGTCAGGCTCCAGGGGAACAAGCATTTGTTGACCAAGAAGCCTAGGACTTACTTAATTTTTGCAATGATGCTTTGAAGGAGCCTATATTATGCCTGTTTTATGGTGTATCAGCTTTTCTGGCTGCTTGTAATTTTCTAAAGATTTCTTAAATCCAATGAATTTCTAATTTATTAGTTCCCAGTTTTTCACAATATTTTTTAAAAAAATATTATTTGTTGTGCTAAAAAATGATAGACATCCTGCTCTGATGTCAAACTTCATTGATTGAATAATAATGAATTCTTCTTCCTGTAGCCATTAAGCAAGGGCATATTTAACTGTGACTCATTAGTTAACCAAGACTTCCTTGCAAACTTGCTTTTTTTTTTTTTTTTTTTTTTTGCCAAAGGGAAAGGAACTTGGTGCTTTGATCAAGGCTTGGGAAATCTTTCTCATTATAGGAAAATACTTCTTTGGAGACCTGGGATTCCAAGAATCTGGGGCTGGGAAACCACTACTTTCATAGGTGGAATTTTAGGCTTTTACAATAAGTAGAAGTGAAAAGCTTTGGTCAGTGTAAGCATCTGCCATGGTTTGAACAGGGTACCAGCTCTCAGGGAAAGCTATTCTTGGAATTTTCCTAGATTTCCACCTTTCGCTTCTTTTACCATATTTTCTCACAGTGGTTTCCATGAGAGCCATTAGGGGACAAGAGAGTGATGTTGGGATTTGGGGGCAGATGAAGTAGGGGATTCAGTGTGAGACAGAGATACCATAGCCCTACATCCCTGCCCACCTTTCCATCCATAGGATTGACATGCTTGGGTAAGGAATTATCAGCACTGTTCTGATGGATTCAGAGCTGGTCAACGATGACATAATAGAATAAATGATTCTTAACTGGGATTATTACTTATTAATGGCAGTTCACATTCCACAAGCTTCCCCGTGTGCTCCTCTCCATTCTAAACTCCTTAAAATCGCCCCTTAAGGTAGAGGTGAGAATTTGTATTCCATTGATGTAATTCCTCAACCAGGTAGTGGCAGGACCACTTCAGCATCTGTATTGTAATCTACTCTATAGTGGTAACCAACCAACCAACAACCAGACCCAGTTTAAGCTCAATGATGCAAGGGAGGAATTCTCCTTGAAAAGCAGGCTATTCAGAAGTTTTTATTTATTTGTTTTGCTTTTGTTTTGGGGTCTATGATTCCTGAAGTGTTATATCCACTGTTCTAGAGTTCTTATGAATCCAAAGAGTCATTTATATGTTGTATTTAAGATAGTTTCCTTCGTCCCTCTAACCTTGATTGAGAATTTTTTTTTTTTTAATCTCCTTCCTCTTCAGGGGTCTTTGTTTGTGCCAACAGATTATCATTATCATTCTGATATAGGCAGGTCTCTGCCCTTCTTTTCCCTGTATTATTTTATGGACTCTTCAAAGGCAGAATCTGTGTCTTCATAATCATCCTTTTTTTTTTTCAGTGTAAATAGTAGGTGCTAAATAAATATTTGTTAAATTAAATTGATTTTGTCTAAATTTGCATTTAATCCCATAGATGATTTGGTTTATTCATTCAATAAACATTTATTTCACATCTACTCCGTACACTTGCTAGACACCAGATGTTTGTAGAAATAATGAATGGCGACAGTAGACTCTTGCAGAGCAGAAGGGGCTGAGCAGTGAAGGAGCCAGGTGGAGATTTTGAAAGACAACTCACCTGTTTTTCTGAAACCACTGGAAGACGCAGATCACCATGCATGAGCTGAAATTTGCCAAGACAATAATTTTATAATTTTATAATTTTTCAAAAATCTCTTTCCCAGTTTAGTGAGAGCTGGTGCTTAATTCTTTACTAAATATATGCGTTAGAAAAACTTTAGGCAGGTTTCATAGGCTATGACTTTACAGTTTTAGTCTTCCTCCTAGATAACACACAGGATTATCTAATTCCAATTGAAATTTATAGAATTTGTTACAACTTAGGGGAAGTTTTGGAAAATGGAACTTTGGGAATTAGACATAGTCATAAAATATAATAATTGTAGAGAGACACAAGACACTGTCATTAAATCTTTAAAATGACATTTGATGTAGAAAGGCTCCAGAGAATACCATTAAATCTTTTTAAAAGTGAGATTTGAAGTAACACTTTTAAAATAGGTTTTCTTTTAGATAATAAACTCAACTTTTCCATCCCAAACTTGAGTTTGTTTAAAAAAAAAAAAAGTACTTGGCATGAAATCAAATCAAGTTTGCAATGAGTCCATATAAACCAACCCCAATGGCAGCAGTTTCTATATATTCTTTTATCTTTAATTATGTGACTTGCTTTGTACCTAAAATAGCATAGTTTAATTTCTAAAAGAAGTGTCAGATTGTTTTTCTATCCAATCACACTGCTAATAAACCTACTTCATTCCTTAGAAATTGTTGTTTCACAAACAAAACAGCCTAATTCCTAGTAAGTTGTGAAGCATTTAACCTAAGCATCCGAGTACAAATTGTTACTCAAATCATGTCTTAGTAGCAACTACCCCTAATAAAAGAAATAGACCAGGGTGTGATGGTAATTCCACTTTAGCCCATGCTGGTGGTAGCACTAGAAGCAGAGAAGTGTTGGGGCTGCCTTCTGGAACCTTCAACCATTGAAGTCCCTGGGAAGAGATGCTCTGGGGAAGTGGTAAGGGAAAGACCAGACAGATGGCATGTAACCAGGAAGAATGAGGAGCAGAGAATGGTGGTCTAATTCTGGAAGTAAAAAATGAAAAAGAAATTCCAACTGAGATCCAAGTTCAAAGGTACATGTTAAAAGTAGTACAATTCATGAATGAAAATAAACAATAGGTGCAAGGTAGATAGGAGTGAAAAAGAAAAAAAAGTTAAGGAGGAAGGAATTATAAAAATAAATAAATAAATAGATAAATAAATAGATAAAAGATTTTTTAAAAGGCGAGACAAATAATTAAAAATTTTTAGAGAAATGTGGATAAAAGGGCATAGAAAGCCTTAAGAAGAGAAATAAAATATTGACCACTTAATCTTATGTAAATGAAGAAGAAAAGAAATGGATTTATAGCCAATAATACAGAAAATAGATTATTTTTCCCCCAATGGAAATTTTCTGTCTTCTGATTTAATTAGAAGTAGCAGAAAAAGTTTCAGGCTTGAAGTCCAGAAGGATGGGTCAATTTGAATCCCCTGAAATTTAGCAGATCACCCCTCTTCCCCTGAGAAGTTGGTAGGACTGGAAATGTCAACCCCTGTCTGCTTACTTCAGTGAGACTCGGGAAATTCACATTTTTCCATTAGCAGACAGTGCCTATCACTTAGTGCCTTGGAGATGTTCCTGGACCTTGCAAACTGCCCTTGCCTTCTCCATTTGGCCTCTTACATGCCACGAATCTCCCAGCATCTTGTTCTGTGGCACAGTGGCCACTGTTCTGTTTAGCTGGGAAGGTATGTTAACCTTTTAATGCCACACTGGTCACCAAGGGCCCATCTGATGCTTTTCAAAGACCTCTTTGGTTTCTAAAATGAAGTCAGGCAACAGGATAGAATAAGGGGGGGAAAGAAAAATCTTACAGATAATTTAGGTTGCATAGATGAAAATTTGTTTTCTTTCAGGAAAATCTAAGAAAAACTCAAATTTGTTATTGGAGGATTCTGCTGCATATCCCTCTTTGGAGGTCTTTAAAGTTCTTCTTTCTTGTGGTTAAATAAGTCTATCTTTGGCTGGGTCACCCAGCTGCCAACCCAGGAGCTACTATCCCCTTCTACCTGCCAAGGTTCTACTGATATCTCCTGGTGGCTCTTGACTTACAAATGCACCTTCTGGAGGGTTAGGGGCTTGTGGATAAGGTAGCTTCTCAGAATCAATCATTTGGCAAAAGCTCATTAAACAAGGCAATAAAAAAGGAACTAGTGGGTAGAACGTAAAAGTAAATCCTAGCAGATGCTTCTTTATTCAGGGAAATAAGACCTAACCACACGAAAAAGTAAATAGCATTTCTAAATATTGAATGCTGAATCTTAGATCAGTAATATAAATAGTCCATTTAAGAAGAGATGATCTCAGTGACTAGACACGGTGACTTATTTAGATCTGTGTTATCCAAGATGGTAACCTCTAGCCATGTGTGGCTCACAAGTGCTGGAATTGTGGCTAGTCCTAATAGAGATGTGCTCTCTCTATAAAATGCATTCCAGATTTCAAAAACTAAGCACTCAGTACCAAAATAAGGTGAAATATCTCAAAGGTTGTTTATGCTCATTACATGTTGAAATGATACTATTTGGGGTAAAATATTAAAGCATATTAAAGCACAATAATAAATGAAAAAAAGTTATGTCGTTGATGTTAACTTCATGTCTTTCTTTTCACGTGTTGGAATGTAGCTACTAGAAAACTTGCAATGAAATGTGCAGGTCACATGGGGGGCTCATTGTCTCTTTCTATTGAACAGTGGACTTGAATTATTAGGACTTGAATTATTCAGGACCTACATCTCTGTATCTAAGGACTTCTTCTGGGGTTGAGGCAGATGAAAGTGATTGGGAATTCACATTCTCCCCTCCTCCCTATTGGCCCTCAATCCATAACTTCAGGAGTTGGTGTATAAATACCCCAGCTCCCTCCCCTCACAGTCAAGCTAGCTCTGATGTGTATATTTTATACCATTTCCAATATTTTACCTACAGTTCCTCTGTAGTCATTCCATTCTGTTGCGGCTCTCTGCTCTCCCCAGATGAGCCACACCCCCTCAGATTGCTTGCTTCAGGGACTGAGACCACTGAGGTAGAAGGGAAGAAGGCTGTAGGTTTAGACAGGGCGTTTGAGATGTGAGTGGGACATTGTGAAAGCAGAAAGGCCCCTGCCTACTGAGGGAGCATGGGATGGGAAATATTTCCAAGGCAAAAAAGAAGAGTAGGCGATAGAGCTAGAAATACAAGCCGATCCCCAAACATGGATGGTCTCAGTTACTCAGGGTCTTGTAGGCCACAGAAAGGTTCTCATCAAAGGGGCTGAGTGGTGGAAAGCATCATCTCTGCTGGGCTTTCTCAGGTGTTACTTGAATGGGAATTGGAAATGAGGTGAAGAGAGAATGAAAGAAAGCAGCTCATCTTGCTGGACCCGCAGTGGGACGATGAAGACGTCACCCAGGGTGTTGGTGACAAAGTTGAAATAATCACCCTAAATGCTTATGGTGCTGTACAGCTTGCCAAGCTTTTTCACATGTTTAATCTTTCCTCATCCCCCATCAATCCAGAGAGGTAAACAAATGCAAACAAAAACAAAAACAAACAAACAAACAAACACCTTTTGAAGAAAGAAATGGCAGGGATGGGTGTGTAACTGGAAAGTATCAGAGGTGAGTACCATAGCGGCAAGAGTGGCGACGTCAGTGTCTGTCCATCTATCATCCAGCCAAGTCATTCGGCACACGTGCACTGAGCGCCTACTGTGTGTCAGACACTACTCTAGGTGTGCGAATGCACTATGGGCACGTCAGACAAAATCCCCTGCCTGGTGAGTTTATGTTATGAAAGCCAATGGGGAATAAGGAAAGGGGAAATTGATTTGGGGAGAAAGTGAGGATTTTGGCTTTAGATGTATTGGCTCCAAGTTTCAAGTTTCAAATTAAAAGGCCTCAGAACTGTCATTCTAGAGCGAGGGCTGAGCAAGAGGTGTGTCTGAGCCTTACCTGCAGGGAGGTGGCGTGTGAAAATTTGTAATCACCTACCAATTGCAGCTGCATGACAGCCCCGTTCCACAACATGGAACCTTCAGTCCACTTTGCGTTCAGGGTAGAGATGATAAACATTGGTTCTTGAATCTATGTTTGCCTGTGTGTATGCATATCTCTTTTGTGGAGTTAATGTAGAAGTGCACACACAGGCACACACACTATAGTATTTTCTAACAGTCCTGGTACATGGGGAAATTTGAGGCTATTCTCTTTTATAGCAGTGAGCATACTCGGTGTTGGGATTTGGGGTGAGCTGTCAGAACTCCTCAAACTGAAGTGGTACTGGCCACAGCAAAACTGGTCAGTGTCCAGTGGTGATGCTGAAGAGTGTGAAATATGGAGAGGTGCTGATGCACCCTGTTTATGTCTTTTGAATACTTATTTATTTCCTGGGAATTATTTGTCCCATGTTATAGTCCATGAATGGAAAATGACCAGAGGAAGCAATATGTTTGCCTTTGCTCAGAGAATGTACTACTGTTATGACTGACTCGACGTCATCATCCAGATGGGCTTGTTTGACGGGTGTAGCCCATCAGTCCAGCCACACAGTCATTCTGTTTAAACAGCTGGTCAGATGATCAAAATACTTAGACACAGATATAGCTCAAAGAAACATCTCCCAAATAGAGTCCCAGATTCCTCTGTGACAGATTTGACATAGTCTCAGATTCCCCCTAGCCATAGGTCATTTCAAAGGAATATATTCCAGCCTATTCTTCATAATGTTCTTCCAAAGAAACAGAATTGGTAGATTCTTGTATTTGTCTTTACTCTCTCCTCTCCTCTCATCCTTCCTAGTTTAAACCCTGTCTTGTCTTCAGACCTCCACTCCATCTTTTTTTGCTCAGGAATCCTTTTACATATTTGACTTGGTTATCATTAGCTGGGATGTTCTGCTCCAGTTTAATGTGGTACGTCCTGCACGTCCCTGAGTGCACAGAACTGATAATTGGCAGCCTGGGAAGCTGAACAAAAAGATGACAAGACTCGTGAGCTTCGACTGTGCTGTCCTTCCACACGCACAAATCCAATTTAGGTCAATGAAAGTCATGTAGATAAAGGCGTGGAAAAGGGGCCTTCAGAAAGCATATTTTCTAGTCTCATTGAGATTTGGAGCACTCTGGGGAGGAGCATGGAAGGGTGTCTGAGAAGTATTTTGGACATACACCTTGTATTTATGAGTTAGAATGCACTTTACTTTCATTTATTTACTTCTGAACATGTGAGTCCCTTTGTTTTAAGGGGAAAAAAAAGACATTGAAATATCAAGATTGTAAAATGACTAAGGCCAACTCAACTGCAATCATATTTTGTCTCTCATCACATATGAGGGGAAAGAAAGAGGGAAGGAGGAGGGAAGGAAGGCTGGGACAGATTGGTGCCTTGACAGTTTCTTTTAGCTCGTTCAGTGGCCCATCCATCACCAGCCTTCCACCTCAGACTTCTGGGCAGGGACAAGGAGAGACACAGGGTGCCTTGGCAGGAGATAAACCTTAGTGACTGAAGCAGGTGGTCAGTTTCTTTGAGCTTCAGTCCTGGTTAATAGGGGTAATGATATCTTTCTCAGAGGGTAACTGATGGTTGCATAAAATGGTAGATGCAACAGTGGTTGTTTATACCAATATTGGAAGTATAGAGTAATGATAATAATAGTCCAGTATATTCTACCTTCTCATAAATAAAGTGGTAATTAATAATAGGTGTCTTAGTCAGCTTTTTTGCTGCTGTGGCCAAAAATTTCAGAGGAGGAAAAGTTTATCTGGTGGTTCATAGATTCAGAGGTCTCAGTCCATTGACAGCTGGCTTCATTCCTTGGGGCTTGAGGTAAGTCAGGACATCATGACCAAAGGGTGTGGTAGAGGAAAGTGGCTCAGGACATCCCTTCAGGAAGCAGAGAGGGAGAGAGCTCTGCTCAACCCAGGACAAAATACCCCAAAGGCACGCTCCCAGGGACCCACCTCTTTCAGCCACACCCTACCTATCTGCAATCAACCAACCGTTAATCCTATCAAGGATTATTGTGCTGATTAGATTAAAATCTGGACAGGGATGCCCTCTATCACCACTTCTATTCAATATAGTTCTCAAAACACTGGCCGGAGCAATTAGACGAAAGATATTAAAGGCATAAAAATAGGAAAAGAAGAACTTAAACTACCACTATTTGCAGACGACATGATTCTATACCTAGAAGACCCAAAAGGGTCTACAAAGAAACTACTAGAACTAATAAATGAATTCAGCAAAGTGGCAGGATATAAAATCAACACACATAAATCAAAGACATTTCTGTATATCAGCAACAAAACTTCTGAAACGGAAATGAGAAAAAACACCCCATTCACAATATTCTCAAAAAAAAATAAAATACTTGGGAATCAACCTAACAAAAGAGGTGAAAGATTTATACAATGAAAACTACAGAACCCTAAAGAGAGAAATAGAAGAAGATCTTAGAAGATGGAAAAATATACCCTGTTCATGAATAGGCAGAACTAACATCATCAAAATGGTGATATTACCAAAAGTTCTCTATAGGTTTAATGCAATGCCAATCAAAACCCCAATGGCATTTCTTGTAGAAATAGATAAAGCAATCATGAAATTCATATGGAAAAATAAAAGACCCAGAATAGCAAAAGCAACTCTAAGCAGGAAGTGTGAATCAGGCGGCATAGCAATACCAGATTTCAAACTATACTACAGAGCAATAGTAACAAAAACAGCATGGTACTGGTACCAAAACAGGTGGGTGGACCAATGGTACAGAATAGAGGACACAGAGACTAATCCACAAAGTTACAACTATCTTATATTTGATAAAGGGGCTAAAAGCATGCAATAGAGGAAGGATAGCATCTTCAACAAATGGTGCTGGGAAAACTGGAAATCCATATGCAACAAAATGAAACTGAATCCCTTTCTCTCGCCATGCACAAAAGTTAACTCAAAATGGATCAAGGAGCTTGATATCAAATCAGAGACTCTGCATCTGATAGAAGAAAAAGTTGGCTCCCATCTACATATTGTGGGGTCGGGCTCCAAATTCCTTAATAGGATACCCATAGCACAAGAGTTAATAACAAGAATCAACAAATGGGACTTACTTAAACTAAAAAGTTTTTCTCAGCAAAAGAAACAATAAGAGAGGTAAATAGGGAGCCTACATCATGGGAACAAATTTTTACTCCTCACACTTCAGAGAGAGTCCTAATATCCAGAGTATACAAAGAACCCAAAAAATTAAACAATAATTAAACAAGTAACCCAATCAACAAATGGGCCAAGGACCAGAACAGACACTTCTCAGAGGAGGACATACAATCAATCAACAAGTACATGAAAAAATGCTCACCATCTCTAGCAGTCAGAGAAATGCAAATCAAAACCACCCTAAGATACCATCTCACTCCAGTAAGATTGGCAGCCATTATGAAGTCAAACAACAACAAGTGCTGGCGAGGATGTGGGGAAAAAGGTACTCTTGTACATTGCTGGTGGGACTGCAAATTGGTGCGGCCAATTTGGAAAGCAGTATGGAGATTCCTGGGAAAGCTGGGAATGGAACCACCATTTGACCCAGCTATTGCCCTTCTCGGACTATTCCCTGAAGACCTTAAAAGAGCGTACTACAGGGATACTGCCACATTGATGTTCATAGCAGCACAATTCACAATAGCTAGACTGTGGAACCAACCCAGATGCCCTTCAATAGACGAATGGATAAAAAAAATGTGGCATTTATACACAATGGAGTATTACTCTGCACTAAAAAATGACAAAATCATGGAATTTGCAGGGAAATGGATGGCATTAGAGCAGATTATGCTAAGTGAAGCTAGCCAATCCCTAAAAAACAAATGCCAAATGTCTTCTTTGATATAATGAGAGCAACTAAGAACAGAGCAGGGAGGAAGAGCAGGAGGAAAAGATTAACATTAAACAGAGACATGAGGTGGGAGGGAAAGGGAGAGAAAAGGGAAATTGCATGGAAATGGAAGGAGACCCTCATTGTTATACAAAATTACATATAAGAGGTTGTGAGGGGAATGGGAAAAAAAAACAAGGAGAGAAATGAATTACGGTAGATGGGGTAGAGGGAGAAGATGGGAGGGGAGGGGAGGGGGGATAGTAGAGGATAGGAAAGGTAGCAGAATACAACAGTTACTAATATGGCATTATGTAAAAATGTGGATGTGTAACCAATGTGATTCTGCAATCTGTATTTAGGGTAAAAATGGGAGTTCATAACCCACTTGAATCTAATGTATGAAATATGATATGTCAAGAGCTTTGTAATGTTTTGAACAACCAATAAAAAAAAAGGAAAAAAAAAAGATTCTCATAGCCCAAACATTTACCCTCTAAACTTTGTTGCATTGTCTGACACATTGGGGGATACCTAATCCCTAAACCATAACAATTGAACCTAAACCATAGAGCAGTTATAAGACATAAATCTGAAAAACAGGTATAGAAACACTTAGCATAGTTTTTGGCACATCAATACATGGAAGTCCCTGTTAGTAGTAGTAATAGCAGCTGTATTCACCTGCCTCCCATTCTTTATGGCTATAGTATGGCTTCTGTGTGCCACCTGCCCTTCCATTGTCAACCCATCCTATCTCTGTGGCAGTATTTTAATCATTTGGCATAGTTGAGGAGCAGAATGGCCAACATCCACAGGCTCCATCATCCTGCTTTTCCAGTGCCTGTTCTGTGTCTCTTCCCTGGACCTCCTTGTCTCCAGTCTTCTAATCTTGCTCCTTCAAGGCTCCTGACCAACCAGGAATTTGTCTCTGCTCAGAGTCTTTGTATGTCCTTATCGCGGGCCATTTTGTCTTCATCTCAAATTGATGATCTTGTGTATCACTGAGAGTTCTTCATTATAGGATAATTACCCAACACCACAGCCCTGTGAGCCACCCTTGAGGGAAGCTGTTAGATAATTTATATTCACACCAACCTGTGCTAATACATCCATGAACCAGTCCCAGGTTCATGTTTCCTCCATCAGCTGGTCATAGGGAAATATCCATACCATGGGACAGAATAGATTGAGGGATGTGTTGGTGCAATAAAATTAATAGATTTGAGGATCTGGGTCAACTGTTGGTGTAACTCTGGACCTTCTCAGAACTGACCCTGAGTATCCCACATTTCTCTTTGTAGAATGTGATGTTGATCTGCCTATCTGACCTTATGACCCAATGGATCTGATACTCGCTTAGGGCATCTTCAGACACATAGTCGCTTAGAGTGCTTTGATCAGATTGAGATCACTGCTAAAACTCAGTTTCACACTGGTGACCTGCTTGGCAAAGAGCTGTCCATCTGTCTCACCCATCAGAAAGTGATTTTTAGCCATGTTCACAGATCTCTGGTTACCATGTCAGCCTTGCTACTCATCGTGTTAATTCTAACCATCCTGCCTGCAATGATTAAGTACCATTATCTGACCTCTATTTTTTAAGAATCCTATTACCTGCACTGAAACTAGGGAACCCTGTTTCATAGTGGCATTTCCTTTTGTCTACTCTGACCTACAGAGGACAGGCACTGGTGAGATTTTAGTGCTACCTCACTGCTGGGTTCCCTTAGGACTTTGTGAAACCGGAGTCCTCTGGACCCTCTCAGGCCACTCGGTCAGGTGATGGGTTCTACAGTCTTAGATACTACATCTATTCTAACATTTCCCATCTCCTGACCCTTCTGGCCCGTTCCTGAATATAAGGCCAAAGCAGCTCTCCTTCTCTACCCCATAACCCTCAGCACCCCTAAGCTTTTAGGAACCATTCTAGTCAAGTACTAAGACTGGCTTCAGATACCTCTGCCTGATCATCAATCCCAGACTCATAAGAGAGTCTTCTTATTTCACTATGTTCTTTGCCTGTCTGCTTTTCCAACAGTCCTCTTTGAACATCCTTTAGACCTTTTCTCATGAAAGGTTCACATTTTACCACAAGTTGGCCGTGTCCTTTGGTCCCTTCGGTGTGTAGGTTATATCTTCCTGAAGCAGATGTATTTTTCCTCCTCTTGAGTTTCCTGAGATCTAACCCTGGCTTCAGGCTGCAGTCAGTGAGGGGTCATGGGGATGAATCTGAGGACCACAGCATAACTCTACAGGAACCTGCTTCAGGGAAGGTGTTTTCAGGGAGACAAGGTGAGGGAGGGCTGTTCTTATCCAGCAAGGCACTGAAGCAGCTTCCATCCCTGTTTGAATTCTGGGGAGTCCAGAAGTTTAAGATTCATGGGATCATCAATCCAAATTATTCGATTTCACATTCCAAGGTTCCATTCTTTTTCTATCAGATTCCTGATTTGGGCACAGGAGTTCAGATGAGAACATGCATTTACTCTCCTTTCCAGATGAATCAACAAATATGAAAAGCATCAGATAATGATACAAGAGGAATTAAAATAGGGTGATATAATAGCAAGTGGCTAGATAGGGGCTGGAGACCTGTTGATCTACCCTCAGAATTCTGTCCTTTGCCTAATTTTAGTCGTGTCTTCCATGTAGGAGTTCAAGGTCTCCTCAGATGCTGCCACTGAGGCTTCCCAGTCTTTACAGCTGCTTTGGATGAATAATGATCTAATCCGAGTTTATCGTTTTTTGAAGGTTTCCAAAAACAGCTAGCAAAGGTCCTCAACTCCATAATATGTATAGTGACCATTTCCTGAGGCCGTGCAAATTTCACACATAAGTTTATATTTTGCTTTCTGCTTGTTCATGATGCCAGTTTACCACAGGTGAGAATCTTAGTGATCATGATGCTGTCAAGGTTCTCACCACACCTAGTACCAACTTCCTTGGCCCCAGAAAGAAGAGCAGAGAGATCGTTTGGAAAGTGATCTCGGGAGTGTAGGAGCGAAGGGACTCTGGGAAAGAGACAGGGAGCGAGGAAAAGCCAGTAAAAAGGTGGATATTTTTTAGTTGACCCCCTGTTTTCACCTCTTAGTGTTTAAACCCACCTGCAGCTTCTGGGGAAACTTTCCAAGCTCAGTCTCCGAGCTATTTACTTGAGTTATAAAAGACAGAGGCAACTTCCCATTAAATTCTGTTCCCAGTTGGCCAACTGCTACATGTCCATGCCTGAAGGTTGGCCAGGTTCCTATGGGTACCTCATTGGACAGCATCAAAGCTCAAAGCCAAAGTTAGGATGCATATCCCAAGTTACAGCTATATCTGACTACACCTGCAAAGACTATTGCTGGAACCTGTATAAAACCAGTCATCAAATCATTGCTGGAACACACACTAAGGTGGACAGAAGGGAAGTGGTGCAGGAGTGTTGATCCATACAAGATCCCCCCAAAATCTACTTGGGAAGAGCTTCATAAACCTTACGGTATAGATGGAGGGAAAAGTTGGCCAGGACAAGTACATGGAGCAATGAATTTCTTCCTAGAGGAGGGGCTAAAGGTACATATGAAGCCTTCCTGATTTGTCTCTCTGATAAAGAGACATCTGAGCTGTGCCATCTGTGTTGATTCAGGTTGGACACTGCATAACTCCATGGGCCACCATTCATAAACAACTCCATGGTGTTCTCTTTGGAATTTTCCAGTACATCATCTGCTCATCAGTATGTGGTGAGCCCAGGTGATGTTTCTAACTTGAAATCCATAGTCCAAAGTGAGCAACTCTATCTCCTCATTTTCAGACTTCATGGTTTGCTTGAGGCCTCAGATACACAATGAGAATGTGAAATGATTTGATGTTATACTTAGGGTCCACATGAATTGCTATGGGAAAACAGAATGAATAGCAAGTGATGAATTATGCTGGGGTTAGTATTGGGATGTTTAATTCAGCACAATTTTATTAAGCACTTGTTATCCAGGTGCTAGGGCTACATTGGCAAAAAAAAAAAAAAGAAAGAAAGGAAAGGTCCCTCCTGTTTGGGGAGCTTCTATTCCAGTGGGGGTAAAACAGATGAATCAACAAATATGAAAAGCATCAGATAATGATACAAGAGAAATTAAAATAGGGTGATATAATAGCAGGTGGCTAGATAGGGACTAGAGATCTGTTGATCGGGGACATCTGCTTAGAAAAGGTGACAGAAGCAACTCATGCAGAGGTGTGGAGGGAGCAGGCGGGCATGTTTGAGACAGGGAAGAAGGAAGAACTGTCCCAGGTGGGAATGGTAAGAAATGCCGTGTGAGGGATGTCCCAGGCACCTGTGCAGGACTGGTCAATGGGAATTCATTCCACACAGGCCAGGAAGCACTGAAGGCACGGGTTGGTGGATTAGTGCTGCTGGTCATGGCAGCTGGGGTTGGACCAGGGTGAGGAGAAAGCAAAGAAGAGATGAGAACCGGCTAGGTGGTAGCGTGGTCATGCCATCCCCAAACCAGAAAGATCCAGGCTTACTGGATCTGTAGAAGTTCTCCAGGCAGGGGAGGAAGAAGGATGTTTTAAAGACAAGGAGCAGGATTGACAAAGCCCAAATATAAAAATATCTGCTCCGTAGCTCCCATTGCAGCCAACTTGTTCCCACGAGGAGCGGGGCCAGTGGAGGGAAGACCTTGAAAATATCTAACCATTGTCAACCGTGTGCACACGCCTTTCTCCATGAAGCCACATTTGGGATGATTTGATCCATTGCCAGTGAGTTTCTCTGTCCATCACAGAGTCTAAAAGTTACCTGGAGCGTCAATCTTTAAGCCTTTGTAGGTTCGGTACAGGGAGATCTGTTCGAGATACGTCACAGACCCTCAGCCTAGTTCTAATTTTGGCAGAATTGTCAAAGACACACAAGGAGGGCAGACCCGCTGCTTCTAATTTATTTATTTTTTTTTGCCATTTATGGTCTGCATCTCACTGAGCCACGGTTTTCATTCATGTCTGCACAATACCGGCGCATCGAGGCTGTGTATTTCCAGTGTGTACGATTCTCTCTGGACTTGGTGTGCTGCTTTTGAAGACTTGTTGGATGATGAGAATAAACTGGGTCTGATTCAGTGTTGTCCAAAGTTCAGCCTGTGCTATGAAGGCGAATCATCTTGTCATGGCTGTGGGGAAATAATCTAGAGAATCATGTATGGCCCCAATCTGACTTCTTCCCCTAAAAGACAGACGTTCACTCCAAAGCATGCACTTACCCTAAACCTTCATGCTTCTGTATGGCCCATCTCATCCCTTTCATAGAGAAAGTGGAGGCCTCGGAAAAATAACTCCACGTGCTAGAGGTAGAGAAAGCCACTCGCCACTTTGGGAGCCTTGATTAGTGTTCCTGGAGTGCTGGGCCGATTGTAATGGGTTTGGTTTGCTAATAGGGTCGATGGGCATTTAGGGGAAGTCATTTTATGTCAATACCAAATTACCTACCTTAAGCATGTTCCAAAGGGCAGCCCCCTATTGTCCTCACCTCCTGCCTCAGGCCTAACTTTTGCTGAACATCTATTATGTCTGGGTACTAATCCAACTCAGTCTCACAAAAATTTTGTAAGCTCATTATGATTATTTCATTTTATTGATGGGGTGGCTGAGGAAAAGACAGGTTCAAATTTTCTCTCATCACCCAAGTGAAAAATGGTAAAGCTGAATTTCATGCCTTCTCAGACACAGAATCCAAAATCTTCCCTTCTGGTACTGGATTCTGGTACTGTCCAGTTCTGCTTGAAGCAGTTCTTCCAGAAGTCACTATGGAGTGAGAGGCGTCTTGTATTGAAGTTAAGGCATCTGGTGCTTAAACTCAGGATCTGTGTAAGCACAGTCCAATGTGGCTCATGCAAACCACCTTGATTTTTCTATTGAATTTGTCCTCCTTCTTTCCTGATACAGTTTCACTCTTCTCCCCCACCAAAAAATAAAACACCTGCCTGAGTCAGATTGTGCCCATCTAAAGAAATATAAAAAATAAGGGTAGGTGGGCAGTAGGACGAAAAGGCTCACTAAAATTGGAGCAGGTACTGAACACGTCCCCAAGAGTATCAGTACAAAACCAGAGAACCTAGAGACAAAGGGAGACTTCCTCCAAGGAAGTGGCCTGGTACTTGTAAGTCCGTGAAGGAGCCAGATGAGAAGGGTCGTGTTGGAGCCCTTTAGGTAATGCTGTCTATTACACGCTGCACAGTTTAGAATGGATTTCTAGACGCAAAATACACATTATCGCCTTGGTTCAGCCAGGAAGAGGGCTCTCTCAGGCCGTATGCATATTAAAGTGTGTAATCCTGCCGTTACTATGGGGAAATAATTTACAGGATCATACAACCTGCTGTCTCCTGTCATCTGCTGGGACCCTGTGGTTGCCGAGGTTGCACATGGGGACTTAGCTACTGAGTTAATGTCACCTACTGTGTAAAATTGCACCTAAGCAGAAGGAGAAGCCTGATTCGTCTCGGTCAGGGCTACATGTGGTGAAGGCTTAACTAAGAGAAAAGCCATCTGAACCCCTGTGGCTCCTGGCAAGGGGGCGTCTGAGCCAGGCCTGCCTCGGAGACTTGCTTTGGTCTCATAGCCTAGGATCGTTCCGGCTAAGACACATGGGCATTGTGTTAGCAGGTCTGTGCTAAACTTCAGAGCATTTCTTTGGGACTGTGTTAACCTAAGAATCTGAGGACCCATCGAGGGAAGGAAAACTGGACACCAAGACCTCTTTTCCCCATAATGTTCTGTTTATTTCGGGGAAAGAGAGTTAGGAAGGTAGAGGGTCGTGAGGTGGGAAAATGGGGAGGAGCTTAGGCATCTCTAGGTACCAGGTCCAGGCCAGGTGGCACCTTCAGGGTTTCGAACCAGTAGCATTTTATATTTACATAAACATAAACTTGTTTTTAAAAAATCTTGGCATCTGAGATCAGACTAGGCCCGAGGCTTCGGAGACTCTCTGCAAGATCTAGTCAACAACACATACAGCCCCAGAGCCTAAACAAATTCTTCTTCCACTCTGGGTTTCTATTTTCTTGGTTTATAAAATAGTGAGGTTTGAATGAATTTCAAAGCCCCTTCCTCCCTGATTCCCAGCCTGCTGTCGTGGGCATTCCTGAGTCTTTGTGTTGTTTCTGGAACCCCCACATATCATCTAGCAGGGTGCCTCTCACAGAGGGACCAAGTGCCAGTTCTCCTGCACCCAGAAGGAAAGGTTCTGCACCAGTGAGCCACTAGTGCCCAAGCTCCTGGTCCTGCTCTGTAGTGCCTCAACTTGGCTATCCTAGGAATAGTGCCATCTGTCTCAAAGCAGGCAGGAGAATCTCACAGTGTCTGCTGCTGAGAGAATTCTTATCCTGGCCTATCTGGCTTCTGCTTTTATTTCTATGCATTTTGTGCTTATTTTTTCCCACTTCACCATGCATCAGCTTTAATCCTGGCATAAGAGTGACTGGTGGGTAGTTCATGAACAGGTTTCCTTAGAATGAGGAAGACCCAAAAGCCCCTTGACTTTGCATTCGAGCTGGACAGGATAGTTCACAGCTGAAGGGGTAAGGGGAAGAAACCAGGTAGAGAGAAAGGGAGCAAGTGGTCAGCTCACTGCGGCACCTTCCTCCCCTGAGTGACGTCAGCCACCTCCCAGGGAGAGGCCAGGCCATTTTTTTTTTATTTGTTTATCTCCACTATCAGGTGGTACACAGCTGCCATTCTGCATTTAGACAGCAGAGCAGGGAGGATATACATATATATTTATATTTATTGTATTTCTTCAAGCACATTCATCTGAAAAGGCTTGGGTTGATTAATATTTTCCGCTGTCCGGTAACCATGGCAATAGGGTCAGCAGATATAATACTTAATTTAATCTTCCAGCTGCCTCAGTGTGCTTTACCAGTATTCCGAATAATAGAAAACCTCTTGCCTCTGTCTCTCTCTCTCTCTTTCTCTCTCTCTCCCTCCCTCTCTCTGTCTTTTCCTCTCTCACTCCCTCTCTCTCTTTCCCCTCCTATATTATTATCTTTGCCAGTGGCTCCCTCACATGACCTAAAAGGAATACACTGGTTTTTCCACCCCCTCGTTTCATTTTGTATATGCACTTAAAATAAATTCCGCTTCCCACCGAGCCAGTTCCCCCCTTCAACCACCCAACCACCCTCTTCCCCCTCCACCTCCGCTCCCCACCTCTCCCCCCCACCCAACACTCCAGCAGCCAATCTCCACGGAATGACAGGAAACGTGGGAAGATCCTGATAGCTTTCATAGCTGCACCGTAAGGTTTATGAAACACACTCCTCGGCCAAATGAACCCATGCCGACTCTCCTCCCCGCCGCAGACCCAGGCGATTGGCTGAGAGCGCCTTGCTGGTCCGATTCGCTCTCCAGGTGGGTTAAGTGCGTTGCTTTGTCTTCATTTGGCCCAGTTCCCTTGTGTCCTCTCTCTTTATTCTCCTTCTCTCTTTCCTTCCTCCTCCTTCCCTCTGATAATTATCTTGCTTTTTTTTTTTTTTTAAGCTACCATGTTTTTGCACACACTCAGTATTTGGTTGGTTCTAGGAAAAATGGAGAAACTGACTTGGAAGCCTAGGTAGACTTTGGTGCAGGAGCAAATCAACAGAGAAGCAGTTTGGAAAAGACTCAGGGGGTGAAATGGTATGACATTGGTTTTGCCCACTTCCAAAAAATCTGATAGGAATTCTTGGATTTGAGTTCACTTGTTGCTTTTCTCCTTTGCTTTATCATCTTGCCACAATTTCTTCTTACATTAATTGAAAACATTGAAGTTGAAATGATACTTTCTTCCCCAAGCAGGGCAAGTAGGGCGGGGTGGTGAGGAGAATATTTTAAAGACTGTGAGGAGGAAGAGGGAGGAGGAGAAATGGTTGCAACATGGGCTCCAAGAAAACCGTAGCAATTTCTTCATTTCTGTTTATTTATACATCAGACTTGTATTAATCCTGTCACTGACTCAAACAATAAGCAAATTTTCCTATTCGTAACCCCCACACCTTTTGTATTTTTTTATAGAATAAAAATCAATTTATAGAGTAGAACAGGATTTTTGAAAATGAGAAAATAAACAAACATCCCCCTCATTTCTACCTCGGAGGAGCCCAAACCCCAGTTTATTCTTTTGGGATTTCTTATTTTACTTGTGGAAGAAGTGTTGAAAAACGCTATAAGAAACTGCCAATTGTGTATCCATTGACTTTCACCCAAAATTGGGCCAATTCAGTTGATGACATTTTCCCCAAATGGAGGAAGCGTTCCCCGTTCCCCCATCTTTCTTTGACAATATGTTTTTGTATAGATATGCATTCGGCATCTTTGCTCTTCAAGGGCAATTCCTTGTTCCTTCTCCCCCCATCCCCCACTCAGGAAATGGTGCATCCAGTTAAATCATAACATTGTCTGTAACTGACACATTGGTAATCGAAAGCTGCAGGAGCCAGGTTAGGGACTGGAGAATGGATGTGCAGCTGTCAATCTTGTGCACTGTGAAGCCACCACCACCAAGAGCAGACGTGTGCAGTCAACTGCTTTTGCAGCTAGATCTCACATTAAGCCACGTGACATTCCTTAGGCAGACCCTGAGTGTATGAACAGTTAAAGTAAAAGGAAAGTCCATACTCATCATTGCGCCCAGCACCACAGACATTCTCTGAAACAGAGGTCCTGCAGATTTATCCCGGGCCACTGATGCTGTTTACCTAAGTGACCATGACCTATAAACCCTGGACTGTGATACACATAAACAGCTAAGTATGGACACAGGAAAAAATGCCTCCAGCTCATCACCATGGCTACAAATACCTCACAGATGAAATTGTGGACGTTCCCAGGCCGCAGGTGCCATAGCGTGAATGCCGACTCCCATTTTAGGAATGTGTCATCTACCTCTCATCAGAACATCTCTTGAGAGATCTGGAAAGGGACTAATTGTTCTGAGTAAACACAGAACAGTGGGTTTGATCATCCCATCCTGAGGCCACATGACGTACACAGTGGACACTCTGTGAGTAAGACTCATTGTCATGGTTGGAAGGATGATGCTCACCTACCGGGAAGGTGCTTTCAGGTTACAAGGAGCCAAGATGGCCTGAGTTCACCTCAGTTAGTGGAGTCTATTTTAACAATATCCGGGAAAATAAGAGGAGTCTCAAAAGCATACAGATGGGCTACAGAAAGAACTGGATCATCATTCGGGGACATTCAGTATCTGTAATGGATTATCAGACTGCCCTGATCTCACAGACTGACCTGGTCCATCTTCCTGGTCCTTCAGCAGCTAAAATGCATTGCTCCTACACCAGATAAAACCCTGAGTCTAACCCTGAGCACCTAAGAGACCCACTGATCTCTTTCTCTGTTCCCATTTCTTTCTGTTGGCACCAAATCTCTACTCTCCTTGACTCATGGTGTCAGCACCTGGTGGCCTCTCCTCCATCAGAGTTGGACCCTCTTCCTTTGTGGTGCTGGGTGTCTGCTTTGAGCCCTTGACAGGTCTGAGGTCCATATTCCCCAAAAGTAAAGATCTAAATGGTCAGTTACCATGAGATGTGGAGACTCCTCTTGAACCGGGCCACTTCCTGGGCCACTATCCCCACATCTATGATCGCCTTGGGCCCAGGGGCCCTTCTCTGATCCTTTGGTCAGTTAGGTCTATGAGGTACAAAGAAAGCATGAGGACCTCTTCAAAAAGGAATGCGGTGATGGTGGGCCTTCTGGGTTTCTCAGCCACTTCCTGTGATCATCAGATGTTCCCAGGTCTTCAACTTCATGCTGCCTGGTGTGTCTTATTGGCACAGGATCCAGGACCATCAAGGACAATCAAGGGGGATTGGAATGTGCACGTCTAAGCTGCTTTCCTTAATGGCCTTTTAGAAGTTCCCATTCATATTCAAAATGGACTGGCCACAGATTTCTTGACCTATGATCCTTTTTTGCCTCATCAGTGACTTTGAAAGCTGTATCTGCAACTAGTTTTTAGTGGGTTTGCCTCCTGGTAGAAAAAAAACAGGAAAAAAAAAACCAACCAGATAACCTGATGATCCTGGGAAGCACGGTGTATCAAAATAAACACAGGGCTCTTTGTTTTAAAGAAAATCCTACATAACAGCAACCAGACCTTTTCCTCGCAGAGTCCCTCCCAGAGGTGTCGGAGGGTTCTTGGTCCCTCTTTCAGGGAGAGGTGGTGGGTGTGTCCTCACCCGCCAGCGTGGCTTCCCGTTATGGGAACAGGCTGACCCTCGGAGCATCTGCCTTCTCCACCCCGAAGCTTTCCTTTCAGGGTTCTTCTAATTTTGCTAATTAATTTTGAGAGCTCTCTGAGACATTTTCCATTTGGTTCACAGTTTGAGTCCCGCTCTGACGTGTTCTCAATAAATGTCGTGGTGTCTTTAGAGGAATTCTTTCAGTGTAATGGATCCTTCGAAAGAGACTCATATTCCTGTTTAATTTAGATGCCTGATCCGATTGTCAGTTTCAATCCAGCAATGGCTTTCGTTATTGATGGTCACCCGTAAATCAAAAGCACTCACATTTCACAGGGGGTGGGGTAGGCGGCTGGTTAACTGATCTAGAATTAGGGAACTTCTAATATGAGACGATTTCTTCTGTGATGGTTAGGGTAGCTTTTCCTTTGAATTCGTTGGGTGTGGTTTTTTTTCATGCTGAAAATAGGTCTGTTCCAGAGGCTCAAGTTGTGTGTGTGTGTGTGTGTGTGTGTGTGTGTGTGTGTGTGTGTGTGTTTGTTTTACCAAACCATAAAACATTGTCAGTTTGATTGGGTGGAGATTTTTGTGACAGCTGTACATCTTCTCTGAGTTCTTCTTTTAATTGCTGAGATATCTAAAACATTGTCAGTTTGATTTGGTGGAGATTTTTGTGACAGTTGCACGTTTCCTCTGTTTGTGTATGTTCTTCTTTTAATTGCTGAGATATCCTCCTAGAACCTCTTCGGTCTCCATTCATAATGTTCCTCTCTGGGTCTTCGCAAGGGTGCTTTCGTCAGTCCCAGCACAAAGCTGTGCTTCTCTCATGTTTGTGCATCAGGTGGATATTTGTATCATAACATGAGGAACGAGAAGGCAGTTCAGCTGTTCTCCCAAATGTGTGACTCGGAAAGATCCAATATTCCGCAGTGTGAAAAACACAGATGTCCTCCTCCACTTCAGAGAATGCCTGTCAGTCAGTTGCCACCTGTTCAGAAAAGGAACCGCCAAATGCAAAGTGGCAGCTTGTCACCAACTTCCCAAACTCAAATGCACTAATGAATTTATGCCCCTCACACGTACTCATCTGCAGCCTGCCTACAGATGCCTCTCTTTCTGGCATGGTGGCACTCCCGGGAATGTCCCTTGGGTGGAGGAGTCTGCAGTGCCAGTTGTATTTCTTGGCTGTGACCCAACAAAAGAGGTTGTGTTATAAAGGATGGGACGGTTCCTCTCGGTGTCTCCCAGTCCTCAGGCCATCCAGTTCTCTTTAGCTACCCAGTATTTTATCCTAGATACTTGGAATGCCAAATGAGATACTTACTTCAATAAGCCAATTCTACAGTTTTGCCCATCACTCCAACCCCCAACTTCAGGTCTCATGAACACATAGCTCACACATTTTTGGAGGATTGGATAATATTGGGGGTGAAAGTTGTTCCTGCTCCTTATTTCTCACCTCCCACCTCCCCATAGTGGAATCTTCTAGCATCGTTGAGATCCATCCCCCACATCAGAACGGAGGCATTCATTACTCCAACTACTGGAAATGGTGGAAACTGGATGTTCTCAACAGGGTTCTCTACCTAGTGGTTTTCCCAGATTTAACCCCTTTCCCCAAGGACAGCCTACATCCCAACTCCAGAGCTCCCCCTTAGATGAGGCCTTGGTTTTAGATGAATCACAGGGAAGCATCTTCCTCTACCAAATCCTGCTTTGTGCACCCCATCTTGGTAGGTGTTGCTCTCTAGCATGCTCCTCAGTAATCTTGAGAATATCCTTGACAGTCTTTTATCTTTTATCAATCAATATCCATCAATGCATCCTTTTAAAAGATGCTATAGCCATCATTCTTCTATAAATGAGCCCCTCCCCTTTTTTTAACCTCTTCACGAGTCAACGTTCCAGTCCTTTTGGAAAATGATTATTTTTACTTTTCTCATTGACCTATACATACACAGTAAAGAGCAGAGTTCTTGAGTATAGAGCTTACAAGTTAAATTTTACATAAACACATTATGCATACTCATAAAACCAAAAGCATAACACAATGCCGAACATGTCCAGCATTCCAGAAGTTTCCCCCATCCCTCCAGTCAACATCTCCCTACCAAAGGCCCACACTATTTCAAACTCCCTCTGCACGGATTAACACGGAGGTGGTTATTTTGCACACTTTGAGTTTTTTACCTTTCATTTACAGCCTTCAAAATGGAGCAATCGCTGGTAGTACAGTCACCATTTCTGCTTTTAAAAAGCAATCAAAACATTTAGGAGGCACCATGCATGACAGAAAAAAGAATCACAATTCAATATTTATACAAAGCATTGAAAAATATAAGCCATGGCGTTCTTAATGTTGTGCAGATTCATAACCACACAGACATTCAGAGTTTACAGAGAAGCATTTGCAAAATGCTACACAACCAAGACGTCCGGTTGACCTTGACTCGGTTGGCAGGGTGATTGGGTTGGAGTTGGAAGAGTCCTCAGGCTGGGATTTTGAAGTTCAAGTAGGAGAAGCAATTTAAGCTCTGGGTCTCTTCCATTTTTTTTTTTTTTGTTTGTTTGTTTGTTTATTTGTTTTCTAAGGAGTTATTATAAGGTGAGGTCTATTTTACTAGACCTCACCTTATAATCCCTATAATTACCCCACTTTCCCAGCACTATTAAAGGTCCCACCTTTCCGAACTATGTCCTTTGGTGCACTTCCAAATCTTCAGTCCTGTCTTTCTGAAGCAGTTGCCGGGTTTCCCAGGGAGTAAGTAAGATTCTTGAGATCTATAACTGAGTCTTTCTCCAAGGGAAGAAAAAATAAAGGTACTGTGTAATAAATGTTGCAGGGACTTTGTCAGACCATCTTTGAATGGCCCAGGAGTAGATAAAGCTAGAAGCAGATTTGTGTTTCTCTCCCAGTCTGCACACTGGTCAGATCAGTTGGAGATGATGGTAAGCTTCCAGGCTCCCACCTGCTTTGTCAAATCTTGGCCAGGAAATGAGAACCCATGTGCTTCATGTGGGAAATTAACACAGGGGCTAGTTTCAGAGGCTTTGTAAGAGCATGAGGGGACTATTTGGAGATGAGAAATGATAGGAAGCTATTACCATCCCCAATGTGGACAAACAGGAGGAGGAGGAGATGGTGGTCCAGCGCTCAGAAGCCAGGCTACGTGGTGGAGCTAGACTCTCAGGAGAGCTGTCAAGCAGAAGCTGGAGTCATGGAGAAGCAGCTTTCAGGGTCACCCAAGCAGGAGGCACAGGAGAAAGCAATGGGGAGAAATGCCTGGCTTCTCCCTCATTCCCACCCTCTGGGTTCCTGCCAGTGCCTCCCATTTATCAGTCCCAATCAGAAGCCACTTGGCATGGGCACTGCCATTTGTAAAGGATGGCCCCTGGCATAGGAAGTGGAATAGAGGCCAAAAGAGATTGGATCTCGGAGCAAAAAGGGTAACAACCAACCAATCCCCTTTCCCAACCCTCATTAATAGAAGAGAGAATCTTCCTACTTTGGAGTGAAGCTTATTTAAAAAAAAAAAAAATGTTTCTAAGACAAAGAAAAAGCTGAGCTCCTGGTGTATCTTTGTTTTCTGGCCTGGGGACTTCCACGTGGAGTCTGTATGAGGGGGCTCTGTGTCTTGCTCTTGGGGGGTTTATGGATGCAGAGCCTTACTTTAGGATTTACAGGCTATCTTGGTTTCATAAATCAGCCATGTGCGCTGCGTGTGTGAGGGTCTGCAAATTCTAAACTAATATGTCGCTCTCTTTCTGTCTAGCATCATATTTATGTTAAGGCTCCATAAATCGTGTTCTCCATTTCCATAGCACAACCATGATGAAAAGTGATCTAACCAACCATGGGAAAGAATGCAAATTAAAATGCAAGGAAACAAAAATGAAATAAAAATTCATGCGACCCTGCAATTCAAAGCTGCTTATTTCAGAAATATGCCTTGAAGAGGGGAAGGAAATCGAGCATTTGGTCTGCTAAGCCCTCAGCCTGTCTTTGCCATATCAAATGTGCTTCTTGTCAGGGTCCTTGGGTTGATTTCCGGGAAGGGCGTTGGTTGTAACATCTAAGCCTTAACATATTTCCAGAGGGATCTCATGGACCAGTGCATTGAGGTGGGATTTTAAGTGCAAAACTCATCACTTCCAAAGGCCAAATCTCCTATCAGTGGTTGAAGACAGAAGTGAAACCCAAGAAAATGCTTTTCAGGTTTGAGCCAGGAATTCTGTGATTTCCAGGCTAGCTCAGCAGACCAGAGCAAGGTGGCTTTCAGCCATTCTATTTCAGCTTTGGCTGAAATAGATTTAGTGTATTTTATATGCACCAGTTTCTTCCCTTTGTATTCAGTTCCTAGAAGGCTTGACTGCCCCTGAGCCAAAGAACAAGCCTGCTAAATGGTTCACTTGGCTGGCAGAGGACAGCGATTTAAAAGGGAACCCACTTTGGATACAAAGCACCTTGCTTTTCTTGTGGGATATTTGCTTTTCAGGTTTGTTTATTACATTTGAAAACTGACTGAAATATCAGGTTATGCATTAGACCAAGGAAAATAAAAGGTAATATTTTAACATGCTAAAGGAATTCTGCCAGCCAGTCATAAGTAACAATCCATCACAATTATTAGAAACAATGTACTCTGTAGTAGTAAAGAGATATAGCCAATATGCAGACGCACACTAAATAAATTCCAACACAGTTTCCTCTCCTGCCTGGGCAAATGCAGAAACTGTTTACTCCAAGAAGAAATAGTGAGAGGGGGCATTCAGCACCCCTTTTTTTGTAGTTTCAGTCATTTCTACAAGTCTCCAACCACAGCTTGCCTCAGCACCTCAGGTTCCCTTGTATAAACAGTTTGGCCCTAGATTTGGGGGGTCTAAAAGACCCAGAGTAAGTTTATAAGATTGTGTGTGTAGGCATCCACCAAAAAAGGGGGGGGGGGCTGAGGAGTGGGAGAAAACAAATTGATTCTACCTAGAAGGTAGGCCTCACCTACCTATTCACAGAGAGGATGCCCATCTTTGTTTCTAGTCTCTTTTCTTTCTTTTCCAGTCATATCTTCATTAGCAAAGAAAATGCCAGAGGCTGCCCCTCTTTCCTGTAGCCATTTGCTTTACGTAAACCAGCCAGCAAACCGCTCCGTTCATATTGATGTAGACATTACCACAAATCGCCACTTAGGGACCTGAACGAATTGACTAACTGGTTTCAGATCCAATACACATAACTTGATCAGACACAAAGTTTAAGTACACTTGCTGGCCTGCCCACGACACCTACCAGGAAGTGACTTTTTGGCTGCTAGTTTAAAGAGGACCTAAGGGAGGCCGGGAGGAAGGTGTGCAGACTGAGTAGTGCGGCAGGTCTAGAGGTTTCCAGGAGACAAGTCCGAGATTAAGAAAAAAAAAAAGAAGAAGAAGAAGAAGAAAGAAAAAGAAAAGAAAGAAAGACATAAATAGGGGATTATGGGCAGGAAACAAGACAATTTCAGAAGCCAGGTAGATACCTGAATTGAGGGTGCACTTGATACAACGTTCATCAGCTGGGATTTTTATCCTCCCTTTTAGTCATTCTGAGGTTTAGGAACTGAGTTTCAGATAACATGGGAGATGATAAACTCAGATCAGAAAAACTCATACCTGGGCAAGGGTCAGCTGGACATGCATCTGCTCAAGAGGCCACCATGCATCCAGCAACAATGGTGTTTGAGTCCATTATCTTCTTAAATATCTAGGAATTTGTGGAAGAATGGAGGGAGGACCTTGGTTGACCCTCACAGATCAGGGCTGCTGTGCTATATGGCCAAGGCAGAGGATCCCATGAACCTGTTCATTCAAGGGACCCTGGGCCATCCCATCCTGATTAAATTGTCAACCCTCCCAGAGACAGCTGCTCATTCTGACCCAATCCAGCTACACCGAGTTTAGAACCTCTCACTCCTTTGGTTTATGAATTTTTTATTTCCTCTCATCATCTTGGAAGTGGGAATGCTATTTTTCTGTGACGTAAATCTTTCCCTCATTATATTGTGTAATAGAACCTAGAAGATTGTGTGTGCAAATGGAATGAGCGTATAGCCATGGAAGTTTCTGGAAAAAAAGTAATGAGAAAAATCTGTCACTCCACTGGCTGTGCCTGAGTCTGTCTGCATAGATGTGTGTGTTTGGGGGGTAGGGGCAACATCGATAACAGCAAACCTGATAGGATCCTGATAGAAAGAAATTTACAGTCTATTAGAAACTGGCTAGATGAACATCTGTAAAATAATAGGGAATTCAAGAAAGCCTGAAAGTTAGAGCAGAGGGGAGGGATTAGTTCCAGGCAGAGAAGTGAATATGGTTAAAAGAATGTATTAAGAGTAAGAAGTCCTTAAAAAAAAATGGAAAAATACTTCTGACTTTAAACATAGACATATTTCTGTTTCTTTTATATTTATTTATTATGTACATATTTAATTTTTGATTATATCATTTTCCTATTTAATGTGCATTTATTACTCACCTGGATTGTCTGGGCATAGTGGATGCCATGAGAAGCAATACTTCTGTGACTGGTAACCACATGGAATGCACAGTTTCCCTAGAGTTGTCTAGAAGCAGAATATAGAAGGTGTAAGGCATTGTTTTAGTTTGCTTTTTCACTGCTCTGACCAAAAGACCTGACAAGAACAATTTAATAGGAGGAAAGTTTACTTGGGGCTCACAGTTTCAGAGGTCTCAGTCCCCAGATGGCTGGACTCCATTCCTCAGGGCCCAAGGTAAGGCAGGACATTATGGTGAGAGAGTGAGATGGAGGAAAGCAGCTCAGGATATGGCCAGCAAGAAACAGAAATAGAGAGACTTCTCCCCTCAACACAGACAAAATGTATAAACCCCAAGCACATGCCCCTGTGACCCACCTCCTCCAGTCACACCCTACCTGCCTGCAGTCACCAACTGGCTAATCACTATCTGGGATTAACACACTGATTAGGTTAAGACTCCCCTAACTCTATCATTTCATCTCTCAGCTTTCTTGCATTGTTTCACACATAAGCTTTTGGGGGGGAAAAATGCCTAAACCATAACAGGCATTTAGCAATGAAAGCTTAATTCTTACACCCTGAAATAGTTTAAGTCAAAGGTCACTTTTAAAGTGATACAGTAAAAACAAATACTGGTGGAACATATTGAGCACCAGGAATTGTGCTGGGGAATCTCTCTATATAATATCATGTAATCCTCACAACCATTTCATAAGGAAGAGACTTTGAATCCCATTTTACATTTGTGGCTTTGAGAGGTTAAGGTACATGCCACGTGCTATGGAAGAAAACCTGGGTCTCAAATTTAGGTATTATCTGATTCCAGATGTTTTGCTTGACTTGCTGCACCACAGAGCTCTTCTGGGGCAATACAGAATCTGGTCCACAGTGGAAGAGGACTGATGTTGGGGTAGGCAACTAGAGGAATAACAGCACACATATTATTATTTTGTGTGAGCTATAGTTATAGCAGAACAGGGAGATGGAGAGAGTCTTTTTGAAACTCAAAATATCCAGAATTGAGTGGCATGTAGGGTTGGAGGTGGGATTCAGAGTAGGTCTTCATGTCCTTGAGTGACTGAATGGGAAGAAGTTCTGACATTAGACAAGGTGGGAAGAAGATTGGTGTCAGAAGCAGAAGATAGCAATGAAATTTCATTTTAATGGGGTTTTGTGTAAGCAGCTAGTTGGAACCCAGATAAATATAACTGATAGTTGGGTATTACATTACATTTGAAAGAGATTAAAGTTGGATATACAAATGTGGGAACCATCAACAAAGAAGCCAAATAAGTTGAAGTGCTGAAAACAATCTTTTGTCTCTAGCTGCCTTGTTCAAAAACCCCCAATGATAAAAGTGGGCAATTGGTATTTGCTGGACCATCTGGTATATAAGAGTTTCTCAGTTCCAACACCATGACAATTTGGGTTAGATAATTCATGATTGTGGGGGACTGTTTTATGCATTCTAGGATGTTTGCAGCATCCCTGACCTTAACCTATTAGATGCCCATAGCAAGCCCACTCCCCTCACCTCCAGCTGTGACAATCAAAAATGTCTCTAGACATCACCAAATGCAATTTTATTTCCAGTTGATAACCACTGAGTTAGATCAAACACATTTCCTTCTAGTCCATTCTACCATCTAGAAGCACACATTCCTTTTAATTAGATTCACTGCTACCCTTGTAACAATGCACACAATGAAAAGTGACTCTGATCTGAAGTGGTAAGGGTGCTGTGTGTTTCGGAATGCTTTGGCACCAGACACTTGCCTGTAGTTTGAAAACAAGCATATTCAGAAATCACTTAATTATTCATTTTTGTCTTAGTGTCTGCATTATATAGCTGGGACTCTCCATGTGTTCTCTTACATTTTTAAGATACCCTGCAGTTGAGTTAGAGCCTTGTAATTATTTCTAGTCAATAGACTGGTAAAGAGAAAATGACATGGATGATTTCCAGACTGAAACATATAAAATCCAGGTGCCTTTTCCATCTCTCTTCTCCTGATACAATAATTTCATTCCACATGACCTAGCTTCAAGGCCAGGGACAACTGGATATATTAGATATTGCAAAGACTTGACATGTCAAGATGTCAAGTCATCGAGACTAAGGGGTTTATTTGTTACCACAGCAGAGCTTAGTATTATTCTGACTGATAGAAATCCCATTAACAATTAAAAACAGGATAAACAAGAATATTTTAATGAGATGTTTTTGCCCAAAGTATATTCACTTTATAGGAACATGATAACCACATGTAAAAACTGCACTCAACAGAGTAACAAACTAAATATGTTGCAGTGAGAAATCTGACCTTATATATTCATTAAAAGAAATATCAGCTATCACCCAGAGGTGATTTTTTTAAAAAATTTGTCTCTTTTTAACAGAAGGTGATTTGTTAAGTGGAGCTTGTGTACATGAAATATGGAATTATGTAACATTCCAATTTAGTTCTAATTTCGGAAGCTAATTTCCACATTGCTTAAACGAAAATAAAATTTTCACTAGTGTGAACAATGAGAACATTATTTTCTATACTTAAAAAGTTTTACAGTAGGAATTGGGCAAAACTTCATAAATCTGTGGTGTAAAAAAATATATACATATAAAAAGCTTCCTGCTTTTAGAAAATATGTTAGTGGAAGTACCAGAATTAACATGACAATTCTTATACGGGATTCTCAGTAGAGGAAGGGACAGATGTTATTCCTCCATTGTGAGCTGCAGAGTATTCTTGATAAAATTGTGGGCATGCCTACTGATAGGATTTCCATTAAGGTAACTTTAAGGTGAGAAATGCAGAGGCTTTAAGGTACTTTCCATCAGTGTTTGAATAACTGCAGTGATATTTTGTGGGAACTGGTTCTACAACAGAAATTTATAACAATTATATTGATGGTGCATCTCATGTTTTTCCAGTTAATATGTTTTTCATCCTTAAATAGCGTGAATGGAGATACCGTTATCATTTTGTGATTTTATTGAAGTGCAGTTCAGACAAATTTTGACACTGTAGAACATAAGGTTTCAGTGACTGATTTCCCCGCTCTTCAAAGAATGCTAATACGGTTGTAATTACTGTGAGCTTTGTTTTATTCCATTGAAAAAAATTATCTGAAAAAAATTATTTTAAGCATTCTGAGTCAGAACTCTGATCCTTTTTATAAAATGATGTTAACAGCTTTTGTCCTCGTAATTCTATTCTTACAAAGATTCAAGGAAGACTATTTTGAAACTGGAAATCATGGTGAATGTTTTCCCTTACAACTGAATTTAAAAGAAAGATTTCCAAGATAATGCTGCTTGAAGTAAGAAAGTTGTGGAAGAAATTTTCTAGCAGTTATATTTGTTGCAGTTTGGATGGAGAACATCCGGTAACAAGGGTGTGTAATGTTAATTGCTGAATTATTCCAGACCTTTGAAAGGCAAATCTCAGTGCTTTTATAAATTATGCTGGATTCAGTTGGAAAAAAAAAGCCCTAAATGGGATATCTAGAGAAGATATGGAATCATTTCTACGTCGCTCATCTCACTTTGTCATAAAATGATCTTTTTAATGAACTTTCAGTTCTTAAATCATATCTTAATGAGAACTTGCTAGCCAGATGGGATGGAAATAAAGATCAGATATAGTCAAATGTGCATATAGATTTTCATCAGGAATACATTAGAATCCCAAACATCAGGAAAGTACAGAACTGTCTTTTCTTACTCACTGATTTAAATGCTGGGATCAAGAAGTCATTTCCCCTAATTAATATATTTTAGGTATCAGAGAAAGTATTGATATTCAAATGCCGAAACCTTTCTCGATAATACAAATGAGTTACTTGGAAACTTGAGGAAATGTGAAAGATTCAAAAACTATTTAAAATAAAAATGATGATGATGATGACTATTAAAATAAGAGTCTGATCTATGCTGGATACTACGCTAAATATTTTGTATGATTTTTATTTAATCGTCACAGCAGCCATATGAAAGGGGAGCTATTGCTATTTCCATTTTGTAGATGAGAAAACTGAGATTCAGTAAGTGGCCCAGGGCCATCAGCGCGTAGGTGGTTAAGCTGGCATTTGATTCTGGAACAGAAGCTCTTGGTCACTGCTCCGGCTTGGCATTCTCGCCGCTGAGCATACACTGGATGTCAAGTTCAGTAGCGACAAGGTGATGAAAATAAAAACAAAGATGATGTCTAGACCAACAGGCCACTTTTGCTAGGTTTTGTACCTTCTATCGTACAGGTATATTTTCTGGGCATCCTATGTATCTCTAAAATATAGTCAACCGCCTGAATTGTTCACTGATCAAGTTAGTCAGTGAACTTTCCTCTCAGTAGAGTTAAAATGTCACCCCAGTCCAGTGCCTCTTGCACTGACGGGATGGCAGGAGGCGGACAATGGCTTTACCTGAATCCATCTGTGTCAATATCTGTACCTTCTCTGTTATCTCCGTGGTCTCTCCAGCATGGTATCTCCAGCATGTTCTAGTCTTCTCTACAATGAATCACCCTGCAAGGTGCTCCAGCGCTGGTTGGAATAGGGGTAAGGAAGGCCAGAGGATTATTATTGCTAAGGAACGAACCACTCCCCACATTAGAAGTGTGAAACAAAAATGATGTATTTGCTTGGTATTATGGAGGTGGACATTGGGGCTGGGCTTAGCTGGGACGGTGCATTTCTGATGGGCTAACTTATATGTCTGCGGCTCCATGTGGGGCAGCTAGGGCAGCTAGACTTTGCTCCGTGTGGATTCTCATCTTCAAGGAGGCTGGCCTAGGCTTTGTTTACATGGTGGCACAGGGCCCCAGCAAGTAGCCAGAGCAGCTAAACTCCAGTGCATGAGGACTTCTCAAATTAGTGCATGCATCACATTGGCTAATGACTCATTAGCCACAGCAAGTCATATGGCCTGTCCAGAGTTAACTGGGAGAAAACTAAGCAATCATGTGGAAACAGAGAGGCATGACATTCATAAAAATCCTCCTGTGATTGATCCAAACGATATTTGAGTGACTGTGCCCCACAATGCCACACCCAAATTATCCACCATTAACTTAATTTTTCATTTGATAGTCAAGGATCTCGCCAATATGCTTCTTTCCAAACTTATTTTTTATAAACCTCAACTCGAGAATCCTCTACTCTATCTAGCCCATGTCCCTATTCAGTCTCTTCCCATTTCCTCAAGGTCAGACCCTTGCTATTTCTAAATAGCAAGCTATTTCAGCTCAAGGAATGCTATTCTTCTACCAAACACCAATCTCTAGTACCATTTCCCATCATTTCATTTCTGCTATTGATGTCATTTTATAAGCCTTATTTTTTTTTTCAAGCAGGTTTTGGGCCCTTAAATGTATGTACCTAAGATACAAATACTTGGTAGCCTGAATTGAATGGAGCTCACAGTGGAAGGAATTTGCCTCAGTGTCTGTGAATTTCTTGCAAGAGTCAAAGTGGTCTTGTTCTGAGTTGTGGTTTAGCAAAACCTGGGTCCTGGCAGATCAGCGTGTCAAAGGATGGATTCTTTGCAACCTTCGAAGATTAGAAACAAATTCCATCCCTGTGGGGTGGGGGGACAGGGAAGGGAGACTTTTAGATACAGTAGGAGGTAAGGAAGGTTCTGGACTAGAATGAAAATTGCATCACAAAATCCATAAAGTAGAATCTTATTAATTTGGCATTTGGAATATACATCCATCTACCTTTATATTGTGAAATCACCAGGATTATGGAATTGATAGGCTTTCCTGGCAAGCAGAGTTCTCCAATGCCAAGACAGTGTTATCAAGTTACACGGTAGACCATCAACTCAAGTTCTTATAGCCAGATGGCATTCATTCAAGGCATGCTCATGGCTCAGCAGCCATGTGCCAGGCACTGCGGTAGGAATGGGAGACCTGATGGTGAACAGAAGAGGGGCGGTTCCTGCGTTCATAGTGCTCCGGGTCTTGGAAAAGTGATCGGGCAGCCGAGAACTCTGTAAGAAGTTGTGGCACTGGGCACTTTGAGAGTGGGTAGGAGGGTCCTTCCCCACACATGGGGTCGGAGAAGGATGGAAGGCTGCTGGCAGGAAGTAGCATCTAAGCAGAAACCTGAGAGAGAATAAAGAGGAGCCAGACTGGAGAGGCTCATGCATCCACACAGGTGCTTGGGGCAGTGCAGGAGCATCCCATGAAGTGGTTTGTGTGAAAGAAAGAGAGAGGAGGGAAAGCTTGTTAGATTGCAGACATGAGAAGATGTTTCTTATAATTGGAGCTCTGAGGAGGGAAGAAAGAAATGGGACTGGGGAGGCGACCAGGAGCCTGGACCTGCAGAGCTCCTTGGCCACGTCCGGGAGCAGACCTAGGACAGACATCTAAGCACCGTCACAAAGCAGAAGGGCATTTCATCAATGAATTCATTAAAAAAAAAAAAAAAAAAAAAGTCTCTCTACCTACCATAGAATTTTTGTTGCTGTTGTTTTGTTTTTCTCCCCTGCATGAGTGTTTTTTTCTTCACATACTTGAAACCAGGATTGTCCCTAACGCTAGCATGTTCTTTAAAACTAGCAGGCAATGGTGGCTACTCCCCTTTACGGAAATGGGGTTTGGATGTTACAGAAGGACAAAGAAAGAGCATCTTGGTTGGCTCCTTCCCTCCTCGCTCCATCCTGAGAACCCAGGGTCCCATCTGCAGGGACTGTTGTTCAAGCAACTTGTCCTTCCCTCCCACCCATCTTTCAACCCTCCACTTGACTTTGCTATGACCTGATTTATTTTTATTCATCCTCATGTTTTTTTGTTAACTTTCCAAATGTATGCAACTAGCCATCCGTTCTTTCTGTACTCTTTGGAGGACAAAGTTGGTGGGATCCTTTTGTAGCTGTGTCTCTGAGGATACTTCAAACCTTATGAAAATCCCATTTTTTTGTTGTTCCTTATGGGAAATATTGTATGGTTTTAAAGGCATGTGTGCATATATATATATGGCTATATCTTTCCAGTTATCCAAGTGGAAGGTTCCTATTCCTTTTTCTGTTTTCACGTTGTACATTTTTTATGAAATATAAAGTCAAAATAAAATGTAAAGCAATGCATAAGATGTTTCCATATAACTGGAGGTACATAAATGAAAGACATTGAATTTCCAGAGAGGCCCTTTTTCATTGAAGGTATTCCTCTGACAGAATGAACAGATGCTAAAACAAGGGAAATTGGAAGTTGATTGTTTTAAAGGAGAGACTGCTTTTGAAGCTATAGGCCCCTTATTCCTCCTGTGTGTACACATTGTAGTTTTTGAAACACCATTATATGTCACCCCCTGTGACACTGTGGCCTTCATCTGGGGTACACTTGGCCCTGAGCTGACCATTTCCCTTCACTCACCCGTGCCACACAAAGGGCTAAGCTCATCCCAGTGTCATCTGATATCCAGTGGCCCATCTGGTCACCAGGCACCTAGTTCCCTGGGACATGGAATTAGGCCATCTCAAGAGAATGCCGAGGGCGAAAGTCTCCAAACCTTTTCTGCTTGAGTTTGGGACTTAATGCATCATGACTGGAGGTTTTCAAGCTGGTGTCTGAATTGTGAAGAGATGACAGTCACCCAGAACTTTAGACTGTGCTAGAGACAAAAGACAAAGCCCAGCCATCTCCCAGGAGATTTTCATCGGAGTAGCAGAGGATACTCTTTGGAAAGAGCAGGATCTCCAGATAGGAGTTCCCAAGCTTCTCTCCTCACCCAGGGCTCTGGGCTCCAGTTCAGGGTGCAGGACAGCTGCACCTTTCTTACCTGCAGACGCAGGGCTCTGACATGGAAAAGGATGTCCTCACCCTGTGCCCCTGCAAACTGGACATTCTTGCCACCAAGTCCATGCACCGTCTAGCGGGGATTTCAGACTGTTTTCTTATTACTAAATGGCGAGGTATTAACACCACAATGCAGAAATTAAAAAAAAAAAAAATAAAGGCAGAGGGTGGGGAGTGGGGGGAGAAAAGAAAAGACAGCCGCCTGCTCTTTTCTTCTTGGTATTATTATTTGTGACAAAGCCCTCGGTCCATTTTTCTTCATAATTTGCAGGACTCCTAATGGGAACAGCACCTCCCAATTACCATGGCTGCCAAAGGCTAATTTGGTTACCCTCCGGATCCACAATAGCGAAACTGTGTCGAGCCTTTGTCGATATTTGCATACTATACATACCAGGAATGTAAAACAGCTGCCTGGCCCCTCTCCCACTATCATGGCAATTATGGGTCATTAGCTCGCCCCCCCCCCTTCTCCCTTTTTCTTGTTCTCGTCTTCCAGGGTCTGGTAGGCAGTGGTAGGCAGCTGACGGATTTGCAGAGACAAGAAATGAGAAAGCGGAGCTGCGTGGCCTATTTGTTAAGAGTCAGAGGCTGACGAACTGCCACTTGAATTGCATGAACACAGCCCTGTGCTTTTTATTTCTTGATTACCTCCTCCTCCTCCTCCTCCTCCTCCTCCTCCTTCTCCTCCTCCTCCTCCTCCTCCTCCTCGCCTTTTCATTCACCCCCTCCATTCCCTGCCCTGGCTCCCCCCATGCTTGGGGAAGGCTCTTGGAGGGTCAGTACCCAGCCCTGCACGTGGCTCTGTGTATGCATTTGTCCTGGCAGTGTGGCCTGGACCTCAGGGTCAGGCGTGTGCCAGCACTTGGCACTGGGGGACACCCTTCCTTCCGGGGATCAGGCCTTCCACATACTACTAGACCAGCCCCCAGCCCCATCTAGCCAATCTCCATTTGGAAGTACAGCGGATGCTTCACTTTAAAATTTTCTTGTTGAATCTTAACCCCATGGAGGAGGGAGGGGTGGGGGGTGGGGCAGGAAGAAGAAAAGAATAAGAAGGGGCTTAACCACGGAAGCTCTCTCTTTTGCAACATTGAGTTGTGTCTTGCAGTAGTTAATGGGAAGTTATGGTTTTGAATATAATTTTTCCCTTCAAGCTGCTAATTTTATTGACAATATGGATAGATTGAAAGACCCAAAGCTTTTGTGTTGTTTTGTTAAAGCAAATAAGTGAGGCACAAATGTAAATTACATCTCCAGGTTCACATTAGAGGTTTGCAAATAATACTGAGCTAATGGTTATTGCAAAGGAAAATAGCACTGGGATCAATATTCTATACAGTGGAAGGCGATACCTCTCTCTCTTTTAATCACCTCATTGCAGAAATGGCATTGAAATTTGAAATCTCATTTTCTCCATTTGTACAAATTGAACATAAATCACTATGAGTGAGGGGAGGTGGCAGGCGGCTTCACTCTTTGCGGGATTGCATTACTAATTAGTGTGGGGCTGAAGCCCTGCACAGCCTGGGAGAGGCATCCCAAGACCTCTGACCAGATATGAGATGCTCAGGAAAGCCTGAATCACTGAGGGAGGGGCTGGGCCCCCTTCAGTGGGGAATGGGTGAGAGCTAGGTTAGCCCTGCAAAAGAGGGGAGACAAAGGGCAGAAGGCCCTCATGTGCTATAGCAATGTTTTCTGTGCTGGGACCCCAGCTTCCCCCACAGTCCTCTTAGATTTCAGTGGTATCAGGATGTTTCAGACATCACTGTCCCCACTGAGAAGCAAACAAGATGTCAGCATCCAAGCCTTGCATTTTGCCTGTGGCTATAGGCATAGGAGCAGGGGTGTCAGAGAATGAGATGCCCTGTTCCATGTGGTCACTGCTATGTAAAGTCCCCCACCCCGAGGTCACCTCCTGCCCTCTAGCACTGGTCTCCATTTCTCCCCTCTTCCCTTCCCTTTCCTTCATTTCTCTGCTTGTGTACACTTGCCCTGAGTGGCTCTCATAGCTCTAAGCTGAGTGATAGATATTATTTACAGAGGATATTCAGGGATGTCAAAGGCCTCTGATGTTGTGCCCACTCCAGCTCCATTTTCTCAAGTCGCTCAAACATTCTTGCAATGGACTCGATTGATTGGCCATGGGGCCATCATGGGAAATAGGCTTCAGACCTTTTTCTTCCTCCCTCAGCTGAAACCTTCCACAGCCCTGCACTTCTGGGGCTGGCCAGGTGTGGGGGAAATGCCTTATTTCATAGGTAGCAAAAAATGACTGAGAAGTGGGTACCCTGGTACTTTGGTAGGTGAGAGGGAAAGACAGGGGTGCAAGGCTGGCACAAGTTCTGGATTTCAGAGTTTAGTTCTGCAAGATTTTGGGAGACCCGGCACAGGGAAGAGTTGCAGAGAGTCCTTAACTTGTCCTTGCAGCTGGCCACTTACCCTCTCACTTGAAGTAAATAACATTCTGCTGGATGATTAATGGAGGATGTTTAGTTCATTAAACTTGATACCCTGAGGGCAGGATGAGCTAGTAAAATATTTATATATTTATACATAAGGCTGATCCCATAAGGGCCAGTGTGTGCAGATGAGCCAAAAATGGAACAAGTTAGTGTCCATCAAGGCCGAGACCAAGCAATGGCCATTAATACCTGTGTCCCCATGATAGAGCCTCTGGGGCACCTTAAGATTTGGAGAAAGGCATCTTCTTTTCAGTCCCAGCCAGGAAGGGAATTTAAGAGGCCACAGAGCCCTGCCATGTGGAGACCACCAGGGCACCCCCAACCTGTAGGGACATGTCCGTTCTCCTCTGTCTGCCGGGCCTTCGGCATGCCTGGGGAGAAAAGCAGAGTGACTCCCATAGACTTATCAACACCCTGAGAATTTCTCATCCTTTTTCTTATCCTCAGCAGCCACAGGAGAGTTAAAAATAGGGGAGGTTTGGGGGAAAACTGGAAACAAGGTTCATTACCTAAGGTCCCTCTCACCCATTTCAATAGATGAAAGCAAAGGAAATAAAGCAAAATCCATCCAAACAGTAAGCAGGTGGTGGCCACTAATAGAGAAGAAATAAAAACCTTTTAGAAATCAGAGCCAACTACAAAAAACACTGACAAAGTGGAATGAAAGTTCTGAACAATCAGTTCAAAGAAAAGGGTGTTTGAAATAAACCCTTAAAAACATTTCAAATGCTGAAGGAAAAAAAAAAATAGCTGCTTTAGATATTTGAAGCCAGGATGACTTAATCTGGAGAGAGGATTTTTTGGATTCTACTGAAAAAGAGAAAGAAAGATGGAAGGGAGGAGTCTTTGAATGCAGTGGCGCTCAGACAGAACACACATCAGGTGCATGGGGACTGCCTTGATTGCCAATCATAGGCCCATCACCAACCCTGGGCTGACCTGGGGCTTTTAACCTCTGTACCTCCATTTGCCCAGCTATAAACTGGGGTTACTAATAGGCATGTCCTCTGGTCCCCTCAGGTCCCTGAAGAGGAATAATAGGATGATGGGCCTGATCCTGCAAACGTAGAATATGTAGCTCCCATTTCCTGCCTTCCACCTGCAGAGGCCAACCAGGTGTCCTCGCTAAGCCCACTGGGAGACCTCACCTCTTGGGTGAATTTCCACATCCATTTACGCACGCACACACTCGTTCATCCATTTCATATTAGGTGTACGTGATGGCACTTGATAGCAAAAAGAGGGCAGACATTCTGTTCCCTCCCTCAGGTGGACCACAGGCTGAGGAAGTCAGGCAGGCAGATCACTGTGGACCAGCACGAGATGCTCTGTGGGTGCAGTGCTTCAGGAGGTGATGGCCTGGCTTGTTTCTGGCAGACAGGCAGAAACGGCAGTCTGTCAAGGCTGGGAAAGGCATCTCAGCCAAGGAACAGCATGCCCAGAGGATGAGAGGGATGCGTTTTGAGACTCAAAACAGGGTTTGGGGTCAAGGTACAGTGAAAAAAAGTGGTAACTTTGCAAACACGTGTTTGTGGAAATCATGAATTCTAGTGGGTCGGGAGGTGGGAAGTTAATTGTTATGGTAGCTCTCCAGTCATCAGCTACCCAGGATTTCTTTAGGTTCCTGAATCAGCATCCTTAGAAGGTGGTTTCCATCTTCAAGTTCATCTCCTTCATAAAGAAGGAAGGGTAGGTGTGGGGCCGGCTCAGAGCAGGCCACCCGTCTTTTTGCAAATGAAGGAGTTTGGATTTTCCTGGAGTGGGGTCTGTGACCAGGATCATGGTGAGATTTGCATTCCGTTCACATCCACACCCTGTCAAATGTTTGTGCTCTCATCTATTTTGTGAAAGATCTAGGAGTCCTAGGGATGGGCACAGAGAAAAACATATGAAAAACAATAAGAACATTGGGAAGTTTGCTTGCATGAAAAAAAAAACCCAAGACTCCAAATACACAGGGTGTCAGCCTGTCCCAGTTTGCCCAAGGGAGTCCTAGGATATACCTTTTGTCTCAGTATCGTCACCAGCTTAGTATCTGTCCTTGGTCTTATTTTAATTATTATTTTTAAGAAAGTTTCATTACTTATAGTTACATTTAAATATGCCAGAAGGGGCCGGTAGACCTCTGTTTTGTTCTGTAAGCTTCTGCTGAGGTCTCACGGAGCTGGGTTCAGTGAACAGAGTTCTCCTTTTAACTAATGGTGAAGTCTGCCAGGGATGGTGGCTCTCCCTCCTGTCACACAGCTCCATAAGCAGGGAAAGTGACACCCTTGACTGTCTCGGGGACAGAATGCAGGGTGCTTGCTGATGAGGCACAGAGGCTCATAGGGTGAATGAAATCCTCGGGTGACAGGTGGCTGCTGCCACTGCCCCTCCTGTCTACCTGTGCAAGGGCCAGTACTGGGACCCAGGAACTACCACATGCCATGAAGACACCGCAGGCAGGGCCCAAGGGAACTGCAGGAAAACTAGGATACTTGAGCCCGGGAAGGTGTGTCATATAGGACACACAGGCTGCTCTGCCCTGCCACTGAATGCAGACTGGTCCAAATGCCTTTGCAATACCAGCTTTGTGCACTTAGACGATTTAAGTCCACAATGATTTATTTTACTATCTGCTAACATTTTTATTTCAAAATAAAACCTTTGGGCAACAATGAGATCCAAAAACTAAAAACTCACGGTTAAGGAATAATTACTGAATTTTCCCCACTTAAGTCAACGTGTAACTCTCTCAAAATGTTTATCAGTGCTACCTACCTACTGTGGCAAATGACTGCATAAAGAAATACAAGAAAAACATTGCTAACAAACATCGGCATCCACTTTGAAAAGTCAGAGCGGGGTAAAGCTTAGTGGTAGAGTGTGTGCTTAGCATGAACAAGGCCCGGGGTTCAATCCTCAGCACCAGAAGACAAAAAATATAAAAGAAAACAGTAATTTTGTTAAGAAGACTCTCCCATAGATGATGAATTCATATAAATCCTGTAGATACCAGGTTATAGATCCCTCTAAAGAGGCTGATTTTTCACTTGTTTCAAATGACTCATTTTTTTTCCTGAATTTCATTCATTTTTTTCTAAATTCCATTATTTTTATACATGTGCAAAACAGAAAGTGTTTATAGTTCATATGTTGGCACTTTTATCAAGAGAAATACTGCAAACAGTTCAAAGAATAGTTATTTTGTCAATGCTATTATAGGTTTCACAAAGAACACCAGCTAATTCAAATAAGTGGTTTATTTTTTTACTTCCGATTCAAAAACTTGAAGTAAAGTTTTCAAAAGTTTCTTCCAAAGTTGAAATGCCTGACCCTATTATTTTACTAGTATAAGATTCATTTTTAAGTGCATGTTTTAGCTTAACATTGAAGATAAAATTATTAGTGTTTGTGCTGATAATGCACATTCAAATTTTGTTGAAGCATTGCTTGGCTGAATGGTAAAAACAATATCATTACGAAATTGAGAAAGGTCTAGGGCAGAAATAAGTTTGGAGTTTTGTTTTGGAGTTCACATAATTCCTAAATTCCTCCCATTAAACTGCGTTATTAGATCAATTAAAATACAAACTGTAGTGGTTTAAATTTACAAATATTTTTATATATCCTGTTAAAGTAGTCAAACCACAAAATTTTTGTGATCAAGTTGATGTTGAATATATATATTTAAAAAATGTGGGCATTCTGCACTCTTCTCTTGTCTGCTTATCGTCAATGGGGTTTTAAAAGATTTTGCACCTTTGAAGAATTACTTTTTAAATCACCCTACATGTCTCACAATGGCATTGAACTTCTTTTGTAAACAGATTTGACATTTTGGTGGTACTTTATTCCACATCATTTGAATATCTTTATTCAAAATCTCCAAAGAAAAGTGTAAAAAGAACTTTAGTGTTTAGCCAACTGCAATTATTGAAAATAAAACATAGAAACAGAAAAACAATAAAATTTATTCCTATAACATAAACAAAAACAAAATGTGTTTAGAGCTCAAAAAATTAGCAAAATTTAATACTCAAAATTATAATTGCTTTTGGAATATCTTGACTACTGGGATAAATATTTTGATTGGTATTTTCATTTTTATTTGGATAAAGTTATATTCTTGCTGGTTGGAATGAAACTGAAAGACACAGGATTGGGGATCATAGAGACAAGTCACTTGAAGAATCTTCCCCTGAAAATGTATTGTCAAAGATAAGTATTTAGGAAGTAAAAAGAGAGTATTTGAGAAAATATTTGAGCTGACGTATTTACATATTTTAATGTGAAAGAGAATTGGAACACACTCTAGTAGAATTTGCTTTGAATTTATAAGACATCCTTAGTAACTTTGGAGAAAGTATTTTCTCAATTAAAAATATTATGATCTCTAGTAAGATTTCATTGAGAATGCTAATGGTTTCAAATTTATTAACAATAAAACACAACTTCAATACTTTTCTGTATATAAAACTTCAGAAACCTTTAAACATGCAACTTCAAAGAAGAGTGCATGCAATTTTATCAAACAGAAGGATTAAAAAATAAATCCATATTAAAAATACATTCTTTAGGAAAATACCATTGCATACTATTATTAGGAATAGATATGGCTAAAAAATTAAAATAAATGAATATATAAAAAGCCCCAATATTCTGCAAATGGTATTGTTTCATATTCAGATAAGAGATTTAACAAAATTTTTTTTTGTATTTTTTGCTTTAATGAACATAGATATGTATTAAATTTATTTAGTAGAATTCCATTTCTTGAAAGCAAGTTTTAAATAAGATAGTAGGCTCACGAATATTGTAAAGTTAATGTATTGGTGAATAAATTAATGTATTGAATTATATAAATATTATTATTCCCGGCTTTCCCCATTTTGCTCAAAAATGTCACTCTTTGATTGTTAAATAGTATGGCCTCCGCAATAACGAAACTGAGGAAATAGTAATAATAGAAAACAGACTGAAGAATCAGAGAGAGGGAGACAGAGACAGGATGGGGAGCTTCAAGAATCAGTCAGTGAATGCCTGAAAATGGACCAGGAAAGGATTTATCAGCTTTAAGAGATGGGGCTCTCCATTTTGATTCCTCTATTCACTGATTCATCTCTGACGTAAGCACAGATTCACAAATTCATTAATTCAATCAACTAAGAAGCGTTTGCTAAGTGTCTACTATGTGACCAGTACTTCCTTAGGCCCTAGTGATATGCAAAATAGAGACAAGCAAAGCTGAGGTGTACATAGTCAGTTCCAGGCTGGGCGAAGAAGCTGCTGGCTGGGATATAGGGGTCCTGGAAGGGTCTTCTCCCCCTCTTCCTGCTCTACCTGGCAGGGTTTTATTTCAGAATTCAAGCTGCTGCACTTTGCCCTTGGTATTTTTAACAGTGAAAGAAGAACAACGTTGTGCATTCCAAGGAATGAGTCCCTTTGCTCCCTCCCTGTGGTTCCCAACTTTTGCTTCATTTTCTTCTGGTCTCAGTCAGTGTCCTGGGAAGACTCGTGAGGACCCGGGAGCGGTTTCCTGTTCCAGGTTCCTTGTGTGTTGTTTCTGTGCACAGAAACAAATCCAATTCAAGCAAATAATGCTGTCATCAGGATCTTGTGCAGGCGTTGGAGGGGAGTCGGCCTGGCCAGTGGAATACAGTGTTTGAAATATCTTGAGATCTTCAGGAACATTTGTTTTTATTCAGAAGTGTTCATTTGATGTTTTCCTGACCCACGCAGTTTCCCTATGGGCTTAAGCTCCCATTTGTTAAAGAAACAGATGGGGAAACCAGTTCAATTTGTGTTTGTTTTAGCATTTAAGACAGCTTACCAGGAGATGGTAGAGTTTGGATACTGCAGGTAGCAACACATTGTTTTTAGCAGGCGTGCAAGAGAACAGGATCATATGGCCAATTTAGAGAGATGGAAGTGGGGACTGGCCTGATTCTACAGACTAAATCGATGGGTGGTAGTAGAAATGGAGCCCTGTAGTTTTACCGGGGGACTCATTTAATCTGAATGGGAGGACCCAAAGGAGGCCCTGGCAGGAGACTCTGATGCGTCTGGAAGATTTTGGTAACTGCTCTGGTTCCCCCATATCTCCTATCTTATTTTCACCGGCCCCAATTCAAATGGAAGTGTCTTGGCCCACAAGGCAGTTAATGTAGATTATTGTTATCTGGCCCCTATTCTAAGTAAGGTCCTGGCAGGAAAAACCCAGCACACCCAATGTGTTCATTCAACGAAGAAAGGTCAATAATGGGACCCTTTGTAGGGGTGAAAAGGTGAAGGGAACTGACAAGGGAGGACAAAGCGCTTCCGGAAACTAGTGAGGAGGAATCATTTTTCCGGGACCTGGTGAGCACTGTGGCTGAGGGAGAGGGTGGTCCCGCCAGGAGCTGTGGCCATAGGTGAAGGGATGCCAAAACCATGAGAAGGCAGGAACTGGGCCAGAGCAGCCAGTACCCTGACCTCCAGCCTCCTTCTGGGCCTTCCCATTGGTCAAACCCCAATGGGAGCTGGAGGACAGGTGGATCTGCAGAGGTTGGTCTTCTAGGATGCAGAATAGACTTGGAAAAGATGGAGGGTAGAGAATAGGTCAAGAGGGGCAGTTTAAGAGGATGTTGTGATCTGTCCACGCTCAATATGCTGTTTCTGTCATTGGTAGAAGTAGAAAATGTGCCCTATCACAGGGGTGAAGCTTTGTGGCTCCATCAAAATCCACCAGGTGGGCAACAGGCTCCAAGGACTGAGTTCTAATTCTACCAAACCATCTAAGTACTCCTCCCCATTGTGCCACCAGAGGGAAAATAACCAGGACCTGTATCTTTGAGTCTTTAGATGTTCCATTCTATAGAAAGAGAGATCTGAAAAACTGATTCCTGAAATGAGAACCAGAAAACCTGGGCTTGCATCCCAGTTGGCTATGGAACCTTGGGTAAACTTCTGTGGGTGTTTTCCCATCTGTAAAATAAGGAAATTAGGCTAGAATTTGGTTTAAGTCTCTTTTGGCTCCAACATTCTGTTGGTATTTAAGTTAAATCCAGAAGACTATTAGGAGGCATGGTATGCTTATAGAGGTCAACATCTGAGCCAGTCTCAGAAATGAGTTCATGGAATGGAGAAGCAAGAGGTTGTTCTCCAGTGCTTAGAGCCCTGAACCAACTGAGCATCACATCATCCAAATCGGAAGGTGGTAGGTGGCCTGTCACCAGGGAGCAGGCTAGCTCATGGGTTGAAGCTGCTAGATCCTCTCAGATGTCTGAAAACTTGAGACTTTTCCAGGCTAAGACGAGCCCTAAACATACAGGCAATGTCATTCTCCCCTTCTCCAGGGATGGAACGGAGATTTTGCAGTCTCTCTTATAGGTCCTACCCAAGGAGATTACTCATAAATCTTTTTTCTTATGATTACCCTGGAGTTGGTCCCCAAGGGTATCATGACACATAAAGGGTCCCCTGAACCCTCATTGACCTACCATCACCCAAGTCGTTGGACCTATAGAAAGGGGTAGACCTGAGGACAAAAGAGGTTGAAAAAGAACAGATCCCCTGAGCAGAGGTCTCTCCTGCCCACATTAACCAATTCAGAGTTTGAGTATCCGCCCTCAGCCCATGGCTCTACCCACAGAGTGCAAGGACCACCATGGTCAAAACAGGCCTTCAGAGAGGTGCATCTATGTCCCACTTGCCATTTTGTCGGGGGGGAAAAAAACTCCAAAAGCAAAAGCCACACCATTGCACATCCATTAATTGTTGACTATGACAACATATCTCATTACCAGCTTTTCCTTAATGAATTCCTTAATAGGTGTCATTAGATGTTAAGTGTTACATTACTTCCTCCAAGGAAAATATTTAAGGAAACTACCATTTGAAAAAAAAATTCACATCCTGAATCAGCCCCGAATTCCACCCTCAGCCATCACAAACCACACTGTCAAGTCCTGTTGATCTTGATCGCATGCGCACATTCGTTTCTTTGGCTTCTGAGAAAATAGGTCTCTGAGGCTAGGTGCCAAGAGTAGATGTCCATCCAAAGAAGGAGGCAACAGACTTTGAATTCTAAGAAAGTCACCGGATCCCACAGGAAACATCACCATGATGAGAAATAGATAAACAATCTCAGTTTGTCAGCACCCTGTGTAGGGAATTAAACTCACAACTTCCATGTTAATGATACTTTCACATTTAATTTCCTGAGTGCCACCCTGAAAATGTATCTGTTGAAAGTGGAATTTCACTCCATAGAGCTGTCTTATTAAGCAAAACGCATGTGAGGCTGTACCTGTCACAACAGGATGCTGGAAACTCATTTAGAACTGTAATTTGGAGGTGGGGGGGTGGGGGGAGCAGAGAAGATTGTGTCACGTAGGACTATCACTGTTTTCTTGATGTCATTATTACTGTTAGTAATTGGTTATTCATTAGCACTTAAACACTGATTATTACTATTAATAAGAGCTGTATCAAGCACCAGCAAGGTGCTCTTGGCTTGGCTCATCATGGGCCATTCTAGATCATCCACTTAGTGGACAACACATTAAACTCAAGAGCGGATGCAAACCAACCCACAAGAAGCCCACCCGGAGTCCCCTCAGAGAGAGTGTCACAGGCTTTATGTCCCTGTGACCCACATACCTGAAAAGAACAACTTAGAGGGGGAAAGGTTTATTTGGGGCTCATGGTTTCAGAGGTTTTTAGTCCATCTATGGCCAACTCCGTTGCTCTGAGCCCAAGGTGAGGTGGCACATCATGAGGCCAGGGCCTGGGGAAGGGAAACTGCTCAGCTCATGGCAGAAAGCAGAGAAAGAAAAGAGAAAAGGGTCTAAGGCACAGCCCCAGTGACCCACCTCCTCCAGCCATACCACGTCTGCCTATAATTACCACCCAGTCAGTCCTTCCAACTAGGATGGACTCATCAGTTTACAGGTCTCAAAATCTAATCATTTCACCTCTGAATATCTCTGCATCAGCAAAAGCTTTTGGGGGTACACCTCATATCCAAACCCTAACAGTCTTGTCACGGAGACTAAACAGTTTTGCATAAGTGGGCAGTGCAAGAAAGCACCCCCAACAATAGCAGAAATGCACATCATCCAGAGGAGAAATGCAAATCACACTTGCTACGTGGAGCATGCTCCAAAGACAGGCAGTATTGGCTCCAAAGACGGGCAGTACTGGCTTCACCTGGGCATGTATTAAAATGAGGAATCCTAGGCCCCACCCTGGACCTCCTGAACAAGAACATACTCTCAAGGTGATGGATATGCATGTGGAGCAGGGAGGACCATGGCTCTAGAACAGTGATTCTCCAACTTGCACCTTGGGAGCCAGTCATGTTAGGAGGTTTGAAAAACCCCAGCGCCAGGCTTCACTCCAGACCAATACAGTCCAGACCGTGGATGTTGAAGCTAGGTGTCTACTTGTTGTGACCAAACCCAGCGGGTTTTAATGGGCAGTCCACTTTGAGAATCTCTGTTCAAGAAGACAGTGACAGGGGATTAATTTTAAGTTCTTTGAGTACTCTGAGAGCTCCTCTTCCAACCCTTGCAATAGACTGAAGGCCACTGCACCAGCTGCACTCCTGCCTTTGGCAATCTTCCCCTGCCCTCCACACCTTGTTCGTCTTCCCCTGAGGGTACTTAACCATGCCAGGATCCTTGGCCAGCCCCTCTTGGCCCAGGGTTCCCCTGATGCCTCACGGCAGTCCACTCTGAGCAGTCCCCACCAAGTGAGATCGCCTACTTAGACTCCAGGGCTCTCGGGCCACATCTGCCCTTTTGCAAGGTTTTGGCTAACTGATGGAGTCAGAGGTGCTGGGTGGTGGGAGCCTGGCTCTGCATCCTCACACACCCGAGCAGTGACCTCTACAGATAAGGACCTCAGCAGTCCTTTGATCTTAGAGAAGCCCCAGAAACTTGTCTCCATTGATACTGATTACACCCCAAGGCACTTCCCAAGTAACTTATTTCCTTCTCCTCTTTACCATGTGCTCAGACCAAAATGGAGACCATTACTGGGCAGGTCAGTTGATAAGATCAGAAATTCTCACCACCTTTGAGAGAAACGGGTGCTGTCCTTTAAATACTTTCCACCTTCTTTTGTAGTAATACAATTTGGGGGTGTAGAGCTCCTTCCCTCCTTCCTGAATGAGCTTCCCCCTTGTTTAAGTCCCAGCTGTCTGGGCCTGTCTGACCCTTGCAGCTGAACCCAATCCCGATGATGTACTACCTCAAGTTTCTTCCCAGTATTCCACTCCTGAATATTTGTTTACTTGGATGTGAAAAACCTATACCAGTCTTTTGGAAAGATCGAATACAAACCCAGATTCCATGGGATGGGTTCATAGCTTGAATCTTTATAAGAAATTTTCCTAGAAGATTTGTCCAGCCTCAGGAAGGCATGTAGGCAGCACTGAGAAGCTGAAAGGGAGGCGAGAGGAGGAGAGAGCACTCCTTCTCCTTCTGCCAACTGTGTATGGAGTCATCTTGTCTGGGGGGCCATAAGGACATGGGTTGATGATCTTAGATTCAGCTACCTAATTTTTTTAACCTGTTTTTTTTTTATCATAAAACTTTTCATATGCACAGAAAAGTTGAAAACCCTGTGCAGCGAGTACCCATACACTCCCCATCCACATCCAACTGTTAACAATGAAACAAGATGGGTTTATCACACCCCATCCACCTCTTCCCCTCTCTGCTTACCATCAACCCAGCTTTTATTTCTCTTAATTGTATTTCATAGTAAATTGTACCCACCACTACACTTTCCCCTGAATATTTCCTTGCTACTTAAATTTTATTAAATTTTATAAATTCTTTTCTATGTCTGTTCAAACTCATTTCCCTGCAAAGAAGGAGAGAAGGAGCCCTAGAATCGTGGCCTAGAGTCCTGCATAGGTGGGTATTTCATCCTCCCGCTCCTTGCCCAACTCCCAATGAATCCCATATACTCCTGTGACTTCACAAGGCACAAAGACCATTCCTTCCCCTTTGGCCAGACTCTTTAGAGCAAAAGACACCTCTCTCCTTCTCTACAGCCAGCGCCTCTCTCGTTCTCTACAGCCAACTCCTCCTCTATAAAACTCCACAGGGAAGGCGGCCTCTCTTTGTTCCATCCGTGGGGCATCTGGTCAGGTACCTGTCCAGTCCCATCCATGTCACCTGCAAAGCCACTTTACCTCTCCTTGCTCAACGCCCAGGCTTTGCCCTGAGCCTTTTCCCTGGTGTTCCCTGTGGTTACAATCCAGGCCTTTTCCGAACTCCGTCTCCTGAGCATCCCCCCCCCCCCCCCGCCTTTCTGGAAACCCTGTGATCCGAGACCTCCTACAGCTGAGGAGGGAATGGGGTCACTATTCAGATTAAGTCCCTGGTTTTCCAGCAGTAAGATAGGCACCTCTGGGAGTTAGTTTGATAAAAGTTATAGCCGATGGAAAACTGATAGTGTGCCTGGACACTTTGCATGCCATTCCCTCAATTAAGCCCCCCAATGTCCCTTCAAGGTAATAACTTTTTTCTTCATTTCATGGATAAGGAAATAGGCACAGAAATGGTAAATAACTGAACTGAGCTTGCACAGCTAACGAAGGACTTCTGCATGGAGGTGTTTGTTTGTTTGTTTGTTTGTTTTGTTTTGTTTGGTATCAGGGCTGCTCCATATTGAAAGCATGAGTTTTGTGGGGAACAATTGGGTCTAGAGCTTTGTGGAGCTGTAATCAAGTTAACATATTCATGTTGCTGGGTTTGTTTCTCATGACAATGTTTTTCATCTTCAGAGTACTCGGGCACCTCATTTTACCACCCTTTCTTTTAAAGGGCCCTGTGCATTCATCTAGTCTGAGAAACAGGGGCTTAGTGGCTGGGAATAGGGATGGGAGTGGTACCTGTCCCTTTTAGTCTGTCTCTCTTTAACCCCATATAGACCTCTCGGACTATAAATTGGGGCTGTTTAGGTGAAACCGTTTCACAACAGTCCATTTGGGGTAATTCTCTTACCCATCTCATCTGTCCTTTGGCTAGAAGTGGAGCCAGGTGGGGAGAGGGCTTGGGGAAGGGAGGAAAACAGAGAAGTTGTCTTCCAGGCAGTGGAATGGCAAGAGCAAAGGCCAGAGGCCAGACCTCATTGGCAGCTTCTGGAACAGCAGAAGGTGTACAACTGCATGGGCAGCGCATCCACAGAGCTTCTCAGGCCAAGCCGGCGGGTACGGACGCTGCTGTTGGCAACAGGGAAGCAGAGCAGGAGCAGGGTTCAACCTGGGGGAGAAGGCCAGGCGGCTTCCCAGAAGGGAGCCAGGGGCACAGGCAGCCTGGGGCTGGGTGCAGGGGAAGAGGCCCGCCAGGGAGACAGCCATCTTTCAGCCACGGGAGAGAGAACACAAGCCCCGAAGACCACTCAGCCCTAGATGCAGATTGTAGCCATTTTCCCTCTGAAAGCAAATTGTTGAATTCTGTTCTTGAGCTTCAGTGTGGCTTAGGCTAGATGTTCAGAGATCACAGAGATCACACTCGGGGGATGGTTCTCTGCTCCTCCCAAACACTGGGAGCATTTCTGCTCCTCTCTGGTCTGAGCTGGGGAGCGGCTGACAGCAGAGAGCTGAGATGGCTCCTGGCCCCCATATGTCACCTCTGTGCATTCGTCCCTGCCTTCCAAGGAACCTAAACAAAACCTTTTGAGCAGTGGCTTTCAGGGGGTCAGGGATGGACCAAGAAAATGAACTTTTCCATTTGGACAAAGGAAAGAGAAGGAGAGAGGAGACCAGAGGCAGGTCTGGGACTAAGTTGAACCCCAAGCCCCTTGGTGTGACCAAGCCCCAGCACAGCTGTGACATTAGCAGCCGGCATTTGAGGCACAATAATAATTCTTCAGATCAAAGCAGCTCCGTCTTTAGACAATTATAGTAAAATTGAAGCTCTCCTCTAAAAGAAACACATGCTCTTGTGTTTGCCCCCTCCCCCTCCTTATTTTATTCTTTATGAACAAATTGGTTTTCAGGGCTATAGAAAGAACCGATTGGAAGCTTAAATTCTCACTGTCTGCCCAGGGGTGGATTGGTAGGGGTGAACATGTAACATCTGAAAGCTGACTTTTTTTTTTTTTTTAAATTGATATCCAAGAATAAAAGAGAGAATAGTAGGAGAAGCTGATCAGGAATGAATAAAGTCTCCTTTTAAGCTGAAATCGCCCCCTCCCCCCATCTTCCCTCCAGAAAAGCCGGACTGTAATTGCTTGCAATCACTCGGCACAAATTGTCTGTCCGTGTTTGCTTTTTAATTTTGTATAATCTGGTCCATTTCGCTCTCTCTGCCTTTGAGCTTAACCTCTCTCTCCCCTTTCTCTCTCTCTCTCTCTCTCTCTCTCTCTCTCTCCTCCGCTTATTCAATCTCTCTTTCTCTCCCCCTCTTCTCTTTAATTCTTCAGGACTGTTTAAAAAATTAGTAATAATTCTCAGCGTTATTTGATGGCTTTTACTAAGCAAAGGCACTTAGAGGGGGGGAAAAACACATGCACGCACTCTGCATCCCTTCAAATGTTCATTTCTACATCCAAAGGATCTTAAAGCACTAATATCATTCCTTAAGGCAAGGGAGAGATTTTAATAAATAAATAAATAAATGGACTGACCCCAAAGTGAGCAAGGGGGGGGGGGGGGAGAAGGAGGAGGGGGGGGGAGAGAGGTGGAAGGGGAAAGTGAAAGAGAAAAAGCCAGAACAAGAAAAATGTCAGGTGACCCCACACCATTTCCTTCAGGTTCCGGGGTGCACGGCTCCTGGTGCTGACACACGGCACTTGCTCTTAGTGACAGACACCCCTTCTGTTCAGCATAATGCAATGTCTGTCCCAACTAGGGCTTCCGTTGCTCCTATGTTTTACTCACCTGAGGACCAAGCCTAGAAGATACATCAGTCATGAAGAGGGAGATTCCAAGGGGGTTTTAGATGGTGGGAAGCGTCCAGAGAGAAAATCCTCAATAGGCAGAGAGAAGAAGCAAAAAGGAAAAGAGGTGAAAGCAGGTAGGTGTAAGGAGGAAACAAACAAAAAGGAAAAGCACACAGTATGTCAGAAATGATGGGCAGATGTGTATTTCCCTTCTATCAGCACCATATACTCTGTTCTTTGGAAAGTCAAATTAGATAGCCCAAGAATGCACTTTAGTAGAACTAGAGTCATGTGGCTCAGTTTGGGTTCTTTCTTGCTTCTGATCTGTACTGTGTGACTCCTCCCAGCTTGCTTAGCTTCTCTGTACTTCAGTTTTCTTTTCTGTAAAATTGGGTGACTAGGTAATCTTCTTGGGATTGTTTACATGAACCAACAAAAGAGAAGTACTTGGCATAGTTTAGGGGTTCAGTAAATGTTAACTACTACTCCATTCAGTTTGATGGCCAATCATTTAAGATATCAGTCAGAATATAACCAGGGGAGCAGATGCTATGAGCGCAGTCTATCATTATTATTGTTTTATTTTGTAACCAGTTATTGGTATTTTTTCCAAATTTATAAATCAAACTTTATCATAGGTGTATATGAATAGAAAAAAAAAAAAACCGTGCACAGGGTTCAGTGCTGCACAAGGTTTTAGATATCGATTGGAGGTCTTAGGATATAGTCACTATGGATAAGGGGACTCACTCTGTTCCAGAATAAGGAATCTATTGTAGGGATCAGACTTCACCCAACTGTGGGAGGAGCTGGGAAAGTAAGATCCCGAAGGAATGCTGGAGAATCACCCTGACCCAAGGATCTCACTGGAGATTTCTAACAAATGTCTAAAGGAAAATTAACACGGCTTCAACCCAATTTCAGTTTTATTTTCTAATTCATTTTATGAAATTAATATCCTGATATCAAAACCAGGCTAAAATGGCACGAAAGAAGGAAAACTACAGATCCATACCCCTGATGAACATAGAAGCAGAAGTTCTTGACAAAATATTAGCAAATAGAATTCATCAATACATTAAAAAAAAAGTGTATACTATGACCAAACCAAATTTATTCCAAGGTTTCAAGGATGGTTAAATATTTTAAAATCAATCAATATAATCCACCATATTAACAGGCTAAAAAAAAGAAGAATCACACGGTCATATCAATGAATGCAGAAAAATCTTTTGACAAAATTCAATGCCCGTTTGTGATTTAAAAATCTCAGGAAAATATAAATAAAGAGGAACATCCTCAACTTTGTAAAGAGCATCTACAGAGATCTACAGCAAACAGACCTCATGGCAAAAGACTGGATCAGGAACAAGGCAGGGGTGTCCACTTTACCTCTGGTCCCACGTAGAGCTGGACGATCAAGTCAGTGCAGTAAGGACAAAAGATGATAATAATAAAAGGTGCACAGGTTGGAAAGGAGGAATGGTTGTCAACATAGGAAATCCCCAGGATCTTGCAAAAATAATCATAATAAAAACTCATAGAAAGGATAAATGAGTTTAGCAAAGTCAGAGAACGCACAATAAACATACAAAAATCAATTGTGTTCCTACGTACCGGCAAGGTACGCATGGAAACTGAATTTTAAAATGTAGGGAAATTTATAATATCTAAAATAAAGTGCTTAGGTTTAAATCTACCAACACATGTACAGGACTTTTACACTGAAAACTACTAGATGCTGAGAAAGGAAGTCAAAGATCTAAATGAACGCAGAGACATATTTCGTAGATGGATTGGAAGACGCGACACAGGAAAGATGTCAATTCTCCTCAAATTGCTACGTAGGTTTAACATAATTCCTATCAAAATATCAGCAAGATTTTTTTGTGTGTAAATGTAGGCAAAATTATTCAAAAACTTATGCGGAAAGACAAAGGAACTGGAATAGCTACAATTTTGAAAAAGAAGAACAGAGTGGGAGCAAATCAATCTACCTGATCTAAAGACTTATTATATAGCCAGGGTAATCAACACTGTGTGGTATTGTCACACAGATCAATGAAGAAGAATAGAGAGCCCAGAAATAGACTCACATAAATATTTCCAAATGATTTTTGACAAAGGTATAAAAGCAATTCAATGGAGGAAAGAGGGCCCTTCAGAGCAAATGTTGCTGGTTCAATTGGGCAGCCAGGGGCAAGCAAAAATGAGATTCCACCTAAGCTTATACTGTATACCAAAATGAGCCCCAAGTGAGTAACAGTTAATGCAAAACCTACCACTATAAAACGTTTCAGGAAAAAAGTAAGAAGAATGGGCAGCAGTAGAGTGCTCGCCTAGCATGTGTGAGGCACTGGGTTCAAGCCTCAGCACCCCATAAAAATAAATAAATAAAATCCAGGTATTGTGTCCAACTACAGCTAAAAAAAAAAATATTTTTAAAAAAAGTAAGAAGAAATTCTCAGGATCCACGGCTAAGCAAAGATTTCTTTGACTAACACCCAAACCATGACCCATAAAAAGAAAACTTGATAAATTGGACTTCAGCACAATAAAACAGTTTCTCTACCCAAAAAAAAAAAAAACTTTAAGAGAAAGACAAAGAGCCAAGCTCCAGACTTGAAGCAAATATTTGAAAACTATATAACTGGCTAAGGACTAGTATCGTGACTATATAAAGAACTCTTAAAGCTCAACAATACAAAAACAAATTCAATTAGAAAATAGGCAAATGGTATGAAGGGACATTTCACCAAAGATGATATAGAAATGTCAGATAAGCACAAGGAAAGATGTTCTACATTGTTAGCTATTTGGTAAATATAAACTGAATCTATGGTGAGCTGACAACACCTAAGGCTGGCAAGAGTATAGAGAAAATCTTTCATAGATTGCTAATGGGAATGTAAAATGATACATCTACTTTAGAAAGTTGTTCAGGAGTTTTAAAAAGAAGAAATATATATATGCAATTACAGATGATTCTCAACTGGGATTAGATGCTAGAAAACCCATTCTAAGTTGAAAACAAATCTAATGCATCTAATCTATGAAACATCACAGCCTAGCACACTGGAGGCTTTCGGTTGTTCACTCTTGTGACTGTGTGGCTGATCAGCAGCTATTTCTCACTGCCAGCGCCCAGCATCACGGGAGGGTATAGTACCACATCATTAACCCAAGAAAAGATCAAATTTCGAAATATACATTCCACGGAGTGTGTATAGCTTTGTTTTTGCAGCATTTTAAAGTTGAAAAAATCACAAGTGTTGAACCGCTGTAAATCAGAGATTATCATACACAACCCAGCAATTGCACTCTGGGATGATTATGCCAAAGAAACAACAACTCACATTCACAGGAAAACCTATATCTGAATACTTAGAACAGCTGTAGCCGTAATAGCCAAGAGCTGGAAGCAATCAGGATGTCCTCCAATGGATGAGGACGTCCATCAAATGGATCACTACTCACCAATAAAGAAGAAGCCACTGTTGATACATGCAACAACTTGGATGAGTCACCAGAGAATGAGGCTGTGAAAGAGCCAGTCCCCAAAGTTTACATGCTGTGTGATTTCTAGTTATGTGACACTCATGAATTAACAAAGTTACAGACAGGAAAAACAGATTAGTAGTGGCCAAGGATAAAGGAGGACAGAGTAGTAATGGAAGGGAAGGATGGCTAAAAAGAGTCATCAGAGAGATGGTGATGATCATGGAGCTGGTCCACGTCCTGACTACACCAGTGGCAGTGAGACCAGAGTTTCTCCTCTTCTGCTGACAGGTGGTGACTGTGAAATGTGTTGCAGCTCTAATGACAGGTTATGCTCTCTAAGGTTGCAGCAGACTGCAGCAGTTGATTGCCTATTTCTTCTCTCTGTGTTCATGTTGCTCAAATTCAAAAAGTGAAACCCATAGCCAAGAATGAGTGAGTGTAAGAGTTGCATTTATTCAAATATGAATAGAAACAGAACTCCTGCGGGGTGAGAGGAGACCCAAGAAGGATGGCTGCTTGAGTGTGCCTGTCCAGGAGTTTATGTAGCTCGTGGGTCAATGGTATTGGTCCAAACTTATCCTGATCTGGGTAACCAATGCTATTGGTTCGTCCTGCAATCCCATTTGGGTCTTCTGTTTTCCTTCACTGGTTGGGAAGCACGAGGTTGAGGTGGTGGGATGGTGGATGCTCAGGAGGTTCTGAGCTGCAGTGCTGTGTGGGGTGGGCATCAGCACCAGGCCTGGGCCTGGCCACCTTGGTGCAACATATCTGCCCACCCTGGTTTGCCCAGGTGCTGGCTCACGATGGTTCCTTGGGTTCTCCGCATCTCAGGCCCCAGCTGGCGTGCTGAGCTCTGGGCAATGGCCCATGCTTTGCCACCTGTGCTCCAGCAGCCAAAGCCACTTATGGCCTCTCTGCTGCTGGACCACTTCACCAGAGCCTTCCAGCAGGGACTATTGGGCTGGCTGTGCTACTCGGCCACCAGGGAGCCATGTCACCAGTATCCTGGCTGGAATAGTTAGTTTTGGAAACATTATCATTACAGGAAACTAGATAAAGTGTACATGGGATCTCTCCATATTATTTCTTCAAATCCAGGTGAATCAACAATTATCTCAAAATGAAAAGTTTAATTAAAAAAAAGGTGCTCAATGCCTCCAGCAACTCCATGAACTTTTCCATATTTAAAAATGTAAATTTTTGTGGGTTTTTTTTAAGTCTTATAGGAATCAGTTTACTTGTTTTGTCTCAAATATGTGTCATTCTGTCATCTTTCTGTCATGTTATTGATACCCATCAGCAGGGCAAATAGGTGTGAGAGAAAGGGAGGAGAGTCCAAAGCCAATGGACAAATTTGATCAGCTCGGGTCAGCTTGGGCAGGCAAGTCTGTGAGAACATCAAAGAGGCAGATATTTAGTCTCCCTGTTGTGGAGACTTCATTATTTAAAGCAGAACAAAGTAGAGTTTATAGAACAGGCCATTGAAGTCATCTTAAGTGCTTTTACTAAGAAGGAAAAATATTGTTTAAGAAAAAAAAAAAAAGGGTGATATAAAGATTGGGGATGAGAAGCAGGAAGAGACAACCCAGAGTACTATCCAGGAGCCCAGGAGCATCAGATAGAAAATAGGAAGGCCAGAGAAGTTCAACAATCTAGGGTCAGAAGGCAACTACAAACAGACCGATATATCCACTGTGTGCTAGGCCTTTCCTCACGTTCTCTCATTGAGGTATCACTGTGAGCGCTCTAGCTTTGTGGGCAACTGAATGAGGTTCAGAGAGCTTTATAAATGTTCCAGGGCCGTTCTGCTAGTAATACACACCCATGTAGACAGAAATATCCCACCACCATATTCAATCAAAGCCAGGGACTGTCCACAAAGGAAGGACACTGTTGCACACAGTGGTGCCTCATTTCAATACCTCTTGACCCACCAGAGTGGTTTCTAGGGAAATGCTACTCTGTGAAACAAAACTGTCAGTTTTTTCAATGAAGATTCTCCAAAATTGGAAGAGATCAAGAGACATTGGTTAGCAAGAGAGGGCGCAGGAAATAAGAGTGGGTCCTCCAATCCTCTCAGAAAACAAGTTCTAGCCACCCTCTGCCCATGGTGTCCTCTTCATTTCTAACCTAAAGCCATCCTAGGCCTTCCTTCTACCTAGATGTTACCTCAAGTCTTTCTCATCCTGGAGCCCAGGTTCTTCCGTGATACCACGCTGAAGGAGGGTTGTGAGTTATGGGACAATCTGTCCACTGGACAATCAAGAATTTTGCCTGGAATGCAATTATAAAAGCTAAAAGGGAGGCAAGGCAGAGAATTACCAGTACTTAATGTGTATGCATATGGTTTTCAATCATCGGGGCTTCATGATTCTTTTTAAATAAATACATAGCTAAATGCAGCTTGATTAAATCTCTCCATCCAGATAGGAGGTGGAATGACATCTGGATCCCATTCTCCAGGTCTGGGCAGCTGTTTATTAATTTTGAGATTTTGTCATTTTCATCTTGGCATTGGGGAAGCTACTTTTTAGAACTGAAACAGAAGAGAGAGAATCTTGTAATTCTGAGTGGCACCTATTTTCTACCATAGATGACTGTGGTCTTGTCCATTGGGACATGTTTTCCTAGATCATGGCGGTCTCTAGAGAAAGTAGCGTTTGCCAAGGAGCTCTGGTTGTTGTATGGCTTCCTATCAATGTAGCCCCTGTGACACTTTGATTTGTCTTTATCTTCCTTTGTATAATATGGAGGGTGTCTCTGTCACTACCTGGGCTTTCCTACACTGCAGGAAAAGATAAGAAAGAAGAAAAGGAAGGAAGGATGGAAGGAAGGGGGAAATCTTTTCCATTAGCAGATTAATCTCAGTCTCCAGCCACTTCATAAATCTGACACATTGAGAAAGCCCGCTCTTTTTTTCCTTTCCAGGGACTCGAAAAGTGAAATAAGGAACATGTATAAAACATCCCTGTCTCGTGACCCTGTTGGGTTCTCAGGAAAATGAACCAATGGAAGATGGCAGACATCCTAGCTAAGGAGGCAAAGGACTACTAGCTCTTGGGAAGCCCTCTGCCAAGCACTGACCCCTGTTCCTGTTGGGAGCTGTTCCAGGACAGCAAGCCTGGTTTCCAAGGCTGGAGGAGTCTGAAAAGCAGTTCCCCCCGGTAAGTGATATTTCTACTTATGGTTCTAAGAAATCTAAAGAACAACAACAACAACCAAAATAAGCAGTGCTTTGTGGTTTGTCAAGGAACACCTGGGTGGTAGGGCTTAAGCCATAGGTAGGTACAGTGCTTGGAGAGGCCCACCAACCGCAACTGAAGGGTCTCACCAATTGGGCTACTCCTGAATCCTCCCCAAATTAAACCAATTCCCTCTGTAAAAAAAATAAATAAACTGCTACCTGCTTCTTAACAAACAACGCTTTGGGTGGTGGGTGGGGGAGACAATATTTTTTTAAAAAAAGGAAGAAAATTACAAGTATATTTTCTCCTGACACAGTTTTAAAAGCTGTTTGTAGCTGATTTACAATGCTCAAAGTATTCAGCTTTTCATTTGAAATTCTAATAAGTCCTTTGAATGGCTTGGAGCTTGTTGGAAAGTAAAAGGGATGAAATGACTTCATTGAACTGTGAGGTTTTGTTTCCTTCTTCATGGACATCCAGGTATCTCTAGTTCTCACCTTGCACCTCCTTTACATCCAGGGAATGTTCTTGAGTTGATATGGACAACCAAAGCGCATGTGGCATGGGAAGAATATAGAACCATCACATATGTTCCTTTATATGTCACCACTGGGGACTTTGTTTTCCACACCTTGATTTGCATGTTCCTGTGATGGCTGATGAATTGGATGAGTTATCATCTCCATTCTCCAAAGAAATCTTCCTCTTTTCCCAAATGCTTTGCATATGAATACAGAGTTCCTGGGAAGGGTTTTGAGCTCTCAGATCAGAGGTGTTATTTCTATGAACTAAATGCATTCATCTTTGTTCCAAATGCAACTGATTGATATAAAAACCAGACCTGCACAGATCTTTGTTCCTATCAGGGGGTCATGGTCTAATTTTATGAGCTTACTCCATCTGTGGTGGACAGGAAACAAGGCCATGATGGTTAAAAATTATAAAACACAGTCATATTGAAGTTTACAATGACAACTTCCTTTTGTAAGTCATTTAAAAAGTAGCATTTCCCAGGCATGCAAGTTCTTGAGTCTTGTGGTCTGACCTTGAAAAACATAAATCAAGGCCTAGTTTTCTATAGCCTTCTTTTTTTTTCTTAACTGCCTAATGTTCTAATATCCTAGCTCTCCCAACGTGGTATAAATGATGGAAAACTCTTGAATATTTGCATAAAGCTTTAGAAGATTTGTAACTGAAAGGATAAGATGTAATTTAAGCAAGCAGATTGGTCTTTCTTTGGTGATGTTAGTCTTCTCCTTTTCCTTTGCCACACACACTATTTGGGGAGGGCTAGGAAATGACCTTCTAGCTAGAAAAGGAGTCAATCACTGAGAAGGCTCGGAATAGGTTGAAGAATAAATAGAAGGAGAAGAAACAGAGACAACTGTCAACAATTGATCTGAGAAATCTGGCTGAGTAAAATTTCGGGAGACACTGCTGAAGTTTGTAGATCTAATAGCTCCATTACTGTGTTAGTGAATTCAAAGAAATTTCATTTCCTAAGCTGAAACCCTCATGAGATATTTATTCCCTGGGGATTGGCAACAGGTTCAGAATTCCTGATGGTTTTATTAAGCCTGTTGATGATAAAAGACCCCACCCAATTCATACCATCTATAAAAGAATTTTAGAGGATTTTTTTTGTGTGGATTTTCTCTCTAGGATTAAAAAGTAATTAGTACTTGAGATAAAAGCAAAGGCATGGCTAGCCTTTTATTCCGGTTTTCTATCATTGCCTTACAAATCACCCCAAAATGCAATGATGTAACATAGTAATGCTGTTTTGATGCACATGGGGTCTGTGGGTCAAGTATCTGGATGGTGCACGTTGGGGATGCCCCATGTCTGCTCCACATTGTCGAGGGCCCTTCTGGATGGCTCAGATGGTAGTGCCATCCAAATGAGGCAATTCAGTCTACAGACACTTCCACATGGAATCTGGGCTGGACTGTAAAGATGTCCAGATAGCTCCTTCACACGCATGTCTGGCACTTGGACTGAGGGTAGTTGGGATTTCTCTACCCTCTGAAGTAGCCTCTTCGTGCAGTACCTTGAATGAGACTTCAAAATGTGGAAGTCTAGGGTCGTGGAACTAACATCCCTTCAGAACCAATGTTCCAGGTCAAGGGTAGAGGAACCTGCTGTCCTTCAAAAGCAGAGGCCAAATTGTCACAGAGTTACTTCCTCCATGTGTTACTAGACAGAGCAGTCCCAAGCTGGCTCAGACTCAAGTGCGTGGATCAGTGCACTCCACCTCTCATTGGTGGAATCGGGCAAACAATCGATGGCAGCCTTTCTGAAAATAAGCAATCACATTGGATTTCATGTTCAGGGTGCCAAATGCCAACCCAGCAAATCAGCCATTCTACCTATCGGCAAACATCTCTGCCACCAGTTGTAAGTAGCGTAAGTAAAACAAATGTGATACTGTGCTCTCAGGGTTTACAAATTGACAGGAAAAACACACACACACACACACACACACACACACAGAGTCATGCTAAATCCATCCAAATGATAAGACATGATAGAAACATGCGGCCAAGTGGACCAAAGTTGGGCCAACAAAGTCTGAGTAAGCAGGGCCTTGTCCAGTGCATTTGTAGAAAAAAAATAACCACTGGTAGAAAGACAGGGGCTTGTGGTAATTTCAGAATTGAACGAAAGTTCCTTGCCCCCAAGTCCTCACCCCACTTGAAGTCCTGAGGTTCAATCTCAAAACATCCATAAAGGTACAGAAATGGAGCAAAAGGAGTGCCACCTGACTTTTAGGCTTCACCTGGGACTTTGAGAGTAGGAACTATTTTTCTAGAATTAGCATTGGGAAGAAATGATTCTACATCAAAATGCATTGACTGAGAGGCAATTCTGGGCTTTGTTATCTTCAACTGTATTTTCTGGCACCTGAGCAAGTCAGAGAAGCGATTTCGCACCTTAGGATTGTTTGCGAGCATGAGATTTTTTAAGTCCTCTCACTAGTTGGAAGACTTCATTATATTTCTAATGTGATTAAAAAATTAAAATAGTGATTTTTATATACAGATGTTGATGAAAGATGTATTTTAAAGCAGTAAATTAAAATCTCATTAATATTTCAGCGAGAGTATCGCGTGCTTATCTGTTTCATCTCTATTTTTGACCTATGGCTTAGAGTTCACAGCATGAAGGAGACGGTGAAATCTGCTCACCATAAAATGTTAATTATAAGTAAATTACAGCACAAACGTTCAATCAGCCACATTAATTCTACATAAAGTGAATTATTGTAGCAGAAAATTTTGAAATGTGACTGAATTTTGTAATCTTTAGTCTCCTTTTTTTCCTTTTTTTTTTACCTCTCACACGAACCCTGATTCCCATGTGTGTTTATTGCCAAAACTCTGCGTTCTTTGCAGAGTGTCAAGCTCCTTCTACTCACAGTGTTTTGAAAGTTAAATACAGTGAGCAGCCCCCATCTCTCCAAATGATTCTGAAGTGCGCAGAAGTGTATTTGCCCCGTGGCAACTTCAATGAAGGCTTTGATATTTTTTCAAGCTGAGAGTTGGGTTCTTGGAATGAAGGGTTGGATTTGTCATATGGAACAATTCTCTTCCACAATATGATCAGAATGCATATGTGTGTGTTGTTATCGCTATAATTGTAATTTTCTCCTGGATTTAGTTCTGTTGTCAAGTTACAAACTTAAAAATTAATGCTTTTATGGTTTAAAAAAAAAAAAGCAATGGATCTTTCATCTGGTCTCGATTCTTTGTCAATGGAGAATTACTTAAAAATCAAACATCTTATCCAAAGAGTAATATCCAAAAGAATAACTCAGAAAATTCTTGAAAACATTTGTCACTAGAAATAGGGGTACTGCTCAGTCTAAAAATAATATTTAATGCTGTTCGGTACAGGATACAAGAGAAGCCAGAGATTTTTGCAAAATGCAAGGGGGAAAAAGACCTTTTCATTACTTGGTGCCACTAATAGCCACCTGAATTCAGGTAGCAAGTAGTCTAAAGGAATTGTGCAGTTGTCCTCTGTTCTAAAGCATTCTGTGGTGCGTCCGGCCTCCATCTTTCCCCTTACCAGGTCTACTGCATCCCTAGTGTAGGCTGGAAATGTGGGTCACACTCTGATCATATGTCTATTGTTTTCGAGTCAGAAGGGGCACAGTCTCTTCTGGTCTTGTGCCACCTGGGGCAGCCATCTTTGCTCCAGGAACCTGCTCTCTGACCTCATGAGAACAGTATGACAGTGGAACACAGGGCAGGGCATGGGTACTGTTTGCCTCCAGCATCTGGTTCCTGCAGTAAAGCCCTGTGTTCCCACTGAGGAAGGCAGTCTTTGTTCCCATAGATAAGCCATTCCACTTAAGACTCAGGAAACTCAACAGAAGGCTAAAGCAGCTAAGGAAAATAGAAGCGCTTTATAGTGTGCATTAATAAGGAAAATGGAGAAATGGGAATCATCGTACTATTAAGAGAAAAAGACTCCCACTGTAAGAGGGATGAGAGAAGGAATTTTCAATTCACTAATGGCAGAAGCTGTTAATCTGCAAATGCGTGCAGGCATTGGTGAGGCCTCCTTTGACATGCTCAGAAAACCTTGAGGATTAGAATATCTGAGAGTCAGAGATCTGGCACCATTAAAAGAAAAGGAGCGTCCACTTCCTCAGAGGCTAGGTCTTCTAAAGAAGATAGTAGAATGCAAAAAAAAAAAAAAAAAAAGAAAGAAAGAAAGAAAGAAAGAAAGAAAGAAAGAAAGAAAGAAAGAAAATGTGGTAAAGTTGAGTGGTGGTTCATTTAATTTGAAACCATACACAAAATTATGAAAAATGCATAAAAATAATTGTGACGCTTTTATTATCATTTTCTTCCCCTTTGTTCTCCCCCTCAAATTCTCAGTCTGAGTTCGGGATTGTCGACTTCTACTTTAGTTTTCTATCTTCTAAACAAAATCACAAACATATCCACAGCAGGCTGTTTGATAGAATGATGGCTTGGTTTTTATGAAAACAACACATGTTCACTATATAACATTAAAAATGGTTAAGTACCAAAAAAAAGAAAGAAAAAAGAAAATTTCACTAAAAACTTTCTCCCTCCAAAAACAGTCATCTTTAGATTTGGTCAACATTTTCCCAAGCATTTGTTTACCATGTCTATATAAAAGAAATAGCAACAGAGACAGAGAAAAACTGAGGCTCAAAGAAACTGAGATTTTAAAAGGGATTATGGTGATTATAGTGACTAATACTGTATTATTTACGTGAAATCGGATAAGAGGGAAGATTTTAGGTGTCCTCAGCCACATACATACACACAAAGAAACACACATACATGCAGATAGTAACTAAGGATAGTGACCTCATTTGATTTCAGTAATGACTACATATACGAAAAGCAAATCATCATGTGTACAGCTTGAATATATACAATTTTTACTTGTCAGTTAATTTTTTAAAAAATAGTTTGTATGGCAAAGATCAGAAGTGCTAAATTTAATGATGCTGAACTTTGTTAGATTAGAATTAACAGAAAATTCATGAAGGTGAAATTGAAGGAATTTCTGATGTGCCAAAGATTTTTTCTTTCATCAGAATGTGGTTTTTAAACAATCTACCTATGATTAAGATGAAAGATCAGGAAAAAAACATTGCCTACATCTATTTCTGTTAAACATCATGCTTTAGATTTAAACCATATAAACTAAGAACCTGCCTAAAAGTTGAGAGAATTAGCACAACTGCCCAATGGTCTTCCTCTATTTCCTAATATTTCTTGATTATTGTTTTATTTTGTCATGGTTTCTGACATTTATCATCTTGTTCCAAAACTACAAATGCCACATATTTTGTCATATTTAAATTTTTTTTTCAGTTGTAGATGGACACAGTATCTTTATTTTATTTATTTTTATGTGGTTCTGAGGATCGAACCCAGGGCTTCACATGTGCTAGGTAAGCACTCTACCATTGAGCCATAACCCCAGCCCATTTTTTCATGTTTTTATAGTTATATTTTAAAATAATAATTCAGTGCTCAAGAATTTTAGATCCAAGTTCTCTATTTTCTCATTTTTGTATTTTTGATTGATCTTCTAGTTAGATGATTTTTATCTTTAAGTAGAATTTTTCCTTCTAGTATTTTTAAAATTTACATAAGAATTATAAATATTCATGGGGTACAGTATGATAATTGAGTATATGTATACAACATATAGCACTTAACTCTTCTTAAACATTTATAATGTCTTGGTGCTTGGAAGCTTTGAACTCCTCTCTTCTGGTTCTTTATAAAATATATAAAAAACTATTATGAAATATAGCACACTATTATGCTATAAGACATTAGAACACATTCCTCCATCTCTTGCATTTTGGTGGCTGCCTCCCAAACTCCCTCTATTCTCTCTCCCCACCCTCTTCCTAAACTCTAGTGACTACCATGCTACTCCATTCTCTGTAGGAAGAATTTTAGGTTTTTCAGTACTATATTTTTACTTCTTGAATATCTGAGAATGTTTTTTGCCTCTTTATCCAAGGTGCATTAGGAAAGGATTAAAAACGAATTAAAAATAAGCAAAAATAAATGTATAAATAAAAGGATAGTTTATTTGGGTATTAAATTTGGAGAACCATGCACTCTTTTCTTCAGAATTTTGTAGACCCTTGTTTACTGTGTCTAGACTCTTGAGTAACATCCTTTAATCACACCATTGTACTGTTTTGCTTCCTTGATAGATAGTGCCATATTATCACTAAAAGAATCTCTCACTGTTGTAATTATATTTAAATGTCAACTTAAGTGAATATTACATGCTATGCAGCATACTTTTTTCTTTAGAACATTGTAAATATTGATTTCTTTTCTTTTTTTTTTTTTAGATTAAAGGTTGTGGTGAAAACAGAGACTTTTCCAAATTTTCTAAATATAGAGAACTTGATAATTCTTCCTGAATAATTAAAGAATATCCTTTAAACTCAGAAACCAGGATATCCTCAATATATCCTAGTTTATAACATTTTTTTCCTAGAATAAACTATACCCTTAGGGGGTGTGTGTGTAACTCTTTTAAGACAATTTTTTTCCCTCTTATATAGCTCAATTTTCCCCATCATTTGAATTCTCTGATCCAGGGACATTGATTATTTTTGATTATTTTTTCTTTTTTCAAACTGTTTTCTTTATTACTTTACTTTTCTTTCATCAGTAAGTTTCCCTCAAGTTTTTTCACTGTGTCAGTAATTCTATTTTCAGTCATGTTTATTCTGTTTCCTGTGATAACTTATTTATTAGTTTTATAATGATGTTTTGATCAATCCTCAATTAGTGTCCTAAGCTCCACAGTCTTTTATTTTTGCACAAGTGTTATTTTAATAGCTTGCCATTTAACACCTATTTCATGTCATATAAATTATAGCATGGAATACTCAAAAAGAAATTTGATTTTCCATGGGTTGTATCTTCTTCAAAAAAGGTGTTTCATCTTTCTCTGGCATACCTCATTCTATTTTTATGTTCTTTTCTCATCCTTAATGAGCAATCTTTTGGGATCCTGACTTCATGGAGGGAAGTTTCTTTCTAGATTCATTACCCTGGAAGGGTTTTAGGCATTAATGTCTGTTCCCTTATACAGAGCAGGGCTATGAAAGCCAAAATTCAAATCTGCTGATTTGGCAAATATCCTCAATAGCAAATGCCTGTGATTTAAGAATTTTTTTTTCAATATTCTGGAAATTTCTTTGGTTTGACCAGTTCTTTGATCTTACAATAGCTTCTCAAAGCATTTAAAGTATTTTTGCTATTTGATCTGTTTGTTTTCAGTAAAGAGTTTAGTCTGAAAGGATTCATTTGCCGTTAACGAAAATGGAATTCCCTTCATTTTGCTATTTATGCATTTGTCTTGTTCTTGTTTAACGTATGGAACTCTATGAAAATCTTCTCTTTGAACTGATAGATGTTGGACAAATTCTTGACCAATTTCCTGCTTAATCTGAGACCTGTTTTATCTCTTTGCAAAAATTTAATGTGGGGCTGGGGTTGTGACTCAGTGGTAGAGCGCTTGCCTAGCATGTGGGAGGCAGTGGGTTCAATCCTCAACACTGCATATAAGTAAAATAAAGATCCATTGACAACTAAAAAGAGTGTATTTTTTTAAAAAGTTTAATGTATTTAATTTTATATACTCTGAATCATTTGGGAGAAGGAATGTTCTGAGAGGCTGCTATCCCAAATAACCAGAGATTTTGTTCTTTCTCCTGAGAGTGTTTTAAATGTCCTTCATCAGGGTTCATTACACCTACTTGGAAATATAGCTTATCATCCCAAAGTCCTCCCTCCAAACAACTGAGCCCAGGCAGTTTTCCTGCCTCTAACAATAGTCTGAAATCTTATAATGCTAGGTAGAGGGCTTCTATTCTTGAAATTGCTTTTCTTCTGACCAGCATTGGGCATCACTATGAGAGAATATAACTTAAAAGGGGGAAAGTTTATTTGGGCTCAGTTTCAGAGGTTTCAGTCCATAGTGTTTTTGGTGTCTGGCAATGCAGAACATCACAGCAAGGAGCTTGTGGTATAGGAGGCTGCTCATCTCATGGCAGCCAGGAAGCAAAAGGAGAGAAAGAGGAGGGGCCAGGGTTCCAGTGTCTCCGTCAAGGACATATCCCTGATATCCTCATTTCCTTCCATTAGGCTCACCTCCTCAAAGTTTTTCCACATCCCAGTAGAACTACAGGCTGGTGATCAGACTTTCAACATTTGAGCCTTTGGGAGACACATAAGATCCAAACCATAACATGACCCAACCCAATGCCTAGGCGCTCCTTCAGTTTGCTTCTCTCCAACCTAGGAGGGATCTGGAGGAAATTCTAGCTATTTCTTTCTACCCATTCTGGGGTTCAGTATTGTGGCATTCTAAAATTATTTTCCTATCTTTACCCGGCTGATACTTTTTGAAATTTGTGATTGGGGTTTTTACCATGTTCTTTGACCATTACTGATGCACCATATTTTCCTGATTTTTTTCCCCCACTACTTTTTGTTCCTTTTGTAAGGATGCTGGAGCAGGAAGAATCTTTATTCCAAATCCATTTCACCATCTTCCCCTCGAATCTGAGGTTTTACATTTTAATAGCAATAGTGTTGCTACACTGAACCAAATGAACAGCAGAAACAGACCCTGAGACAAAAATTCAAATAGAAGTCCCCTATTTATAAAGTGATCCTAGGTACTATGAGAAGTATAAGCAAAGGAAGAGAGAGAAGAATGTTAATAAACAGCAGAGTATCAAGCAAGTTGCCACTGTGAGCAACTGGAAGCTGATTTCATGAGCAAAACCCAGGGAAGAGTGTACAAGATAGGCCTCACAGTTGTCCCCCCCAAGAGAAAAGAGAGCTGACGTACTTATACACTGAGTCCTGTTCTTCGTTGATGGACACCAGTTCCCAGGTGTGTTAATCCCCTCGCTTCCTACCCACCACATACACAGGATGTGCAGCAGCTTCTGAGGTCACAGCTCTCAATGAAACACAAGATTCTGAAATTGGGAGTTGGGCTACTGTGCCTGGAGATGATAAAATCCATGAAAGGTGACCACTACATACTATGTGGTTTTGAATTTGGGGCATCTTGGCACTTGGGTAGAGTAAGAGAGGGAGGAAGCAGGATCTCCTCAGGGCTCCTCAGATGGTTCCATTTGGGTAGTCTCTTACTTGATAACAAGTATAGCCCTTAGCCAGTGATCTCTTCTAGATGGCATCGTTATAATGTCTCTTCAAATTTAATGAATGCACCTGTGTTAGTCGGCTTTTCTTAGCTATGACCAAAATATCCAGCTAAAACAGCTTAGAGGAAGAAAAGTTTACTTTGGCTCAGTGTGTCAGAGGCTTAGTCCATGGTTGGCAGGATTTGTTGCTCCGGGTCCAAGATGAGAAAGGGGTGAGGAAGGGGAAGGGGAGGGTTGGGAGGGAGAAAGAGAGGGAGAAGAGAGAGCCAGAGACAAAACCTAGTTCCCAAGCATGCCCTCAGTGATTCACTTCCTCTAGCCACACCCTACCTGCCCAGGCCACTCATTCATCCACTTAAACTATTAACCCATCATATAGATTAATCCACTGATCAGGTTAGAACTCTCATAGTCTAATCATTTTACTTCTGACCATTGCTATATTGTCTAACATGAGTTGTTTTTTTTTTGGGGGGGGGGAACACTTCATATTCAAACCATAACAGCACATATGCAAAAAATCAAAGGGATTGTCTTAGCAGGCCTTAGAATGAGTAAGGGGGAAGCTATTTTAGCTGAAAAAGCTGGAAAAGCCAAGGGATACACACATACAGAATTATATATGTACATACACATAGAAAATTATATATATGTATACACATTATATATATATATATATATACACACACACACACACACACACACACACACACACACACATATGTAAATTATATTCATTACACAGTTGTTCTTGTTATCCCTGGAGGATTAGTTCCAGGATTCCCTGCAGAAACCAAAATCTCAGATGTTCAAGTCCCTTATATAAAATGACATATTATTTGCATATAACCTACACACATATTCCCATATACTTTAAATCATCTCTAATTATTTTATAACTACCATAATGTAAATACTATGTAAATAATCATTATGCTTTATTATTTAGGGAATAATGACAAGAAAAAAAGTCTGTACATGTTCAGTAAAGATACAATTTTTTTTAAAAAAAGTTTTTCATCTGTAGTTCATTGAATGTACATCCACAGAACTCATGGAGATGGAGGACCAGCTAGATATATGTATGAAAAGATTTCTATAAGAGGTGAGCATAGGTGAGGGGGCATAGACATAATAAGTGTGTATGATGTGTGTTTTATGGGTGCTGTCTGGACACTCCACTTGAGAGTGTTAAGAGTGTCGCTCGGTTATATCCCCATCAGTTCCTCTCTGACACACACCAAAGGATCTCATAGTTCTTATGAAGGCCACCATACAAATCTACTCACCTAAAATCCTACTTTCAAATAGCCCTCTTTTACAAAGATATCATACTGAGCTTAGTTTTAGAAAGGGCATGACTTTTGACTGCTATGTATGTCATATATTTGAATGGAGTCCCACAAATCCATCCCTTTCCTCTGTGAGAACAGTCTAACCTGGTGCTTAAAAAGTAGTGAGTGACATTAACTCTGAGAGGAAAAAATTATAAAGATCTCCAAGCCCATTGGCTAAAGTGGAGAGAAAAATTATCATTGACTACAATGATGTCAGGGGATGCCAATCAACTCTTTTGCATGTAAAGTATATGTGGAGAAAGTTTTATTTTGGTAAGCAAGTGTACTTTAGAAGTCCCACCCAGAGGTCAGATATGTGTGTATATTCATGTGAAAAGTATTACCAACTTGGTCACTTCATGCTGCTCGACAAAGTTATCCATACTGGAAACCATTATTTTAAAATTCTTGTGTGTTTTCTATTTTGTGGAATAAAATTTAATTAAGGATAGCAGGTGGCATTGGTGGGGAGAATGTGTGATTGTGTATCTACCCAAAGAATGGCTTTCTCTTCCCTTAATCCCCCAAATAGATGGTGGAAGTTCCTGTAGATATTTCCCAGTGGTTATTCTGCATATCCATCGTGGGAGAAAAAGGGAGAAGAGGGTAGGAGTGAGACAGACTGACAGATGGGTCAGAAGAGAATGAGAGGATGGATGGATGCCCCAGAGTCATAAGGTCCCCAACTGCTGGACATTGGCTTCCCTTAGCAAGCGATTCTGGTCAGACATCAGGAGCAACTTCTCAGGCTGGGGGACACCACCTCCCTAATAGTCTTCAAGTCTTTACACATGTGTCACCAAACATGTGAGCTGCTCCATCTGCTTACAAAGTTTGTCTCTTCCCCTCTGTGTGTCCTTGTCACACCAAGTCAAACTTCATAGTTACCTAAGAATGTCTGTTAGGGGCCCCACGGTCTGCGGCACTTTCTTACAGCCACCTTGGAGAAGTAGGCCATGTCCTTCCCCTCGCATGTTCTCGCCCTTTCCCTTCCCTTCTCTTGGAGGGACCTGTCCCCGCTCACCCATATGTCTTTTCTTTCAAGTCATCTTTAAAATGTGGCCATTTCTCCCTTCTTCATGTTCCTCAGGACTGTCCCCTCAGAGCTGTCATCTCCTTCCTGTCCTATCCTCAGTGAGAAGTAGTCCTGTTAGAAGGGAATCCCAAGGCTCGAACTGTCGGGAAAGTTCCATGTACCAAAAAAAACAACCAACATTGCCACCCATCATTTACATCATTTTTTTAAGTGCACATTTTAGGGAGACTTATGTTTGGACAGCAAAAGTAATTTTGCAAACTTAACTTTGTTTAACCCTCACTTCTCAAGTCAGAGTCTTTTTCAGGACCCAGAGACTCAGGTGAAATAACTCAGTGAACATTACAGAGCTAACAGTTGACAGAGCTGAAATCTGAATCCAGGTGAAGACCTGCATTGTCACAGAGTCCTGGCGTGGGATGGCCAGTGACGGCTGCTCCTCTGAGCAGGGTTTCCATGAGCTTTCTGTTGATGTGCGTCGTTACCCTAGGCTGGGTGTTTATTTAGAAGCCATTATCACCCCAACTAAAGTGGAAGCTCTAGGGAGGCAGGGTTCTGAGCTGAGCTTTCTGTTTAGTTCTGGGGTTGGGGGAGCATCTGTGGACTGATCCGTTGGTTCAATGGACTTTCTTTACCACAATCTGGAACATTTCTTGGCATCTGTAGTGATCCCAAGATGAATGCAAAAGTGACAGGGTGCTCATGGTGTTGATCCGGTCTCTTCAGACAAAGGTTGGGAAATGGTATATACAAAAAAAAAAAAAAAAAAAAAAAAGCGACAGTTTGACATTATATTGCAATAATTATAATTATTATTCCCTGTATTTATGTAGTACCTCTCTCCCTCTCTGTAAGGGGCTCCCAGTCATTTGTAAGCAGTGGGCCTTATCCTGCTGCTAAATAGAAAATAAATTGCTTATCTCTTGGAAGAGAATTAACTCTTTCAGGGCACTGGGGTACCATTTAGTAAATTAGTAATCCTCTAAATGGCACTCTAGATACGCAGGAGCCTCCATATAAACCTGGAAAATGAACGTGTTCCCAGTGCTTAAAAGAAATCAGGGCATGCCTAACAGAAATCAGACAGCAAGCTTAAAATACGTGTAATGTACTTATCTCTCTCCTCTAATAACTTTGCGTTCATTCTTATGGAAATCTGTTTGTGACTAAAGACGAATCTATTTGCTAAAAGCTGGCACTTCTGATCTTTTAATCTACTAATATGAGAGCAATAAAGGGGAAGGGGCAGAAGATAGGGGGAACAGAGTGGTGGTGTCTATGCACCTGGGAGCTGTGGCAATTTGTTCAGCTAAACAGATTTTGAGAGGCTGATGAATTTTTTTTTTTTTTCAAAATCAGTTGAAAGGCTGGCCTTGGTGGTTCCCTTAGGTCCTGAAAATGTTCATCCATTTCCAAAACAGTGGTTAGAGAGTTAGAATTAGCTTCATGGATCTCCTTGGAACCATTACTAAAGTGGAGGTGAACACAACTATGAATCAACAGTAGCTTTTTCCAACTTGGAAATTGACCCAATGGGTCAGAAATGAAGTTGGGGAAATTCACACAAACTCTGAGCTACTGGAGATGTTCCATGGCAGACCTGGAGAAACAGGAATGGTTAATTGATGCTGAGCAGGTCCTTTTTTTTCTTTTAAAGCATATCCTCTCTGCACTCTTCTACTCCTTTTTTTTTTTTTTTTCCATTTTTCCTTTCCCAGATTTATGACCCCATCCCATTGAAATTTTTTGGAGCTCAGGCATTGACTCAGACACCTCCCAGACACACGTGCTTATCTGGGGGTTGCTACTCTGAATTCTGATTGTCATTCAGTAACACGTTATTGATTGTTGAGACTTTCAGTTTCTGTGCAATGAGATCGAATTTGGAAACTGGTGGTGTCTTATTGACTTTCTGATTTGCGCTTCTGGGAAACTCACTGGATGGTCAGACGGGTTGCTGCCAGGCAGTTTGGCAGTTCAGTAAACACAGTGTGGTTTTCCCTCCAAATTGTGGACGGTTCCCATCATGACCACGTGCTTAGGATCGACCCTAAGCACCGTGTCCTTGCTCCTTCACCTCAACCCTATGCCCGTGGATTAGCCCATTTCTGCAGTGTCTTTGGTTTTTCCTCCCCACTTCCTGCCCCACTGAAAATCTTTACACGTGTCTCAGCTTTTCGAGATAAATATGCCACGTCAGTCCAATTTCAGCAATCCACACACCTCTGAGCCCCTCAAACTCCAAGGAGCTTCCTTAAAGGGAAGAATCAGCAGGCTGCTAAAAAGATACCAAAGCAGATCAGCAAAATGTCTTGAAAGGGGGAAGGAAGGACGAGCCTCGTAGACTAACGGCCTTCATTTTCCAGTAAGCAACATGACTGGTGACAAAAATAAACACTAACGCAGAAAGTGTATATTCAGTCTAATTGTATAATTGCAGGTTGCTTTCTGTACATCACACAGGGATTGGAATAATGGAGCATCAGGAAGTAGCTCCACAGTCTCCCACGTGCACCCGGGCGCTTTGCACATAGTAGCGCTCTGGCATGAATAAAGTTCCAAATAATCTGGGTCTGAGGATTCTATCCCCATGATCTCGGAATATTCCCTGTCCCTCGATGAAAATCAGTTGCAATATCACTCTGAGCTCAAAGGTAAGAAAATGAGATGAGACACAGAGTCACTAATTCTTCTCCCAAGTGGCCCTTTTAATATTCCAGACTGGGCTTAATCACTGAGCAGTATTGAAGTAAGGTGCCCGGTCAGCAGCACCCTTCTGCTGACCCACTCTTCTAACTTTCTGGCAAGTAACAAAGCCAGAGGATTTCCCACTCAGCCCATGTTGCTGATGCTAGACCCTTGGAGAGTTTTTCAGGCAAGAAAAAGCTGGATTCTCTTAATTTCCTTTGATTTTGAAAGGAAGGCAAAACCCACAGAGGCCGCATTCTAAGACAATATAAGGCAGATCTGCTTTCTTGTCCAAATCTCCACCCTTCCTGTCTGTCTTACTATAAGGCTCACAGGTGGCATTGTCCTCAGCAAATCAAAGCCACAGCCCTCTGTGCTCTGAACCTCTGTCACCTTTGTCTCTGGTCCTGGCTGCCACTTTCTTTGCTATTTTGTGACTCTGATCTCCTCTCTAGTGCAAAACACCACCACCCCCTCCTAGGAAGTTTCCATGAACAGGGATTCAAGATGCCTTTGGAGGGGAAATGACCATACATTTTACTGTCAACTTTTCAAGAGGAAGCTGAAAAGATACAAAGAGTTTGAGGTTCTGAAAATTCTGTACAAATATTATAACGATAATCCAGGGTTCTCATGAATAAAATGAAATTATTATTATTTTTTCCTTTAAAACCCAGGAATGTTTTTAATTCCTGCATTTGGTACAACCCAGAAGTGATACACAGATAGATGACGTGATTTGCACTTATTATTTATTATTTTTAATTTTTTCCTAGTCAACATGGAAAATTACGAATCCACCAGAACTTAAAATGCATGGAGATGCTTATGTCCTTTATCTTGTGTGCATTTGGTGATTTGTCTCATCTTCTCCTCTTTCATGATTTTTGTCACTGTCATTCAAATGGCCAAGAGTGGATTTGAGCCATCATGAGTTTCTCATGATTGATGGGCTTATCCCGTGTGACCACATTATCAGCAGCCACCCTTCTGCAGGGACACATCTTCTCCAGGAAAGAGTCAATTTTTGTTTTCTCCTATTTGTTGTTAATCTGACTTTGTGATAATGTCATCAAGCCATATTCTACACTTTTTCTTGATGAGCTGGAATTCTCTGGAGCTGGGGGTTGCAGGCATGGGAGAGAGTGATAAACTGTAACCACAGAATTAGGCAAATGCACTTTTGACAGTTCCCTGCCCCAGACATAAAATTGATGGGCCCGTCTTTGTCTTTTCTTAGGTACAGGGCAATCAGAGAACCACTTGTATTTCAAATCAAACTCTATATGAACCTCCAACCCAAGAAAAGGAAGCCAAATAAAAAGTTGAAGGTTTATATTGAACAAGAATATTGCTCTTGTTTTCAGCTTTAGTGTCCATTGGTTTAAGGAAGTGACATAATTTTGAGAAAGATGACAGAAGAATTTGCAGAGACACTGTGATCTGCAAATATCTTGAAAATTTAATGGACCCAAGTGCTCTGAGGAAAAACGGCAAAGAGGGCCTACCTAGGAAATAGTGAGGAATGGATTTCTTTTGATTAATGTTTCCCACTTGGAAACAGTTTTAGCAAAAACAAGTAAACATGGACTTAGTAAGAGTGCTAACAGTGATGGTTTCATTTATGTAGGAAGAATATGTAGTAGTTTTGAGTATCTGGAACAAAATTTAAGAACTCAAAAGAAATTGGGGGAAAAGTTAACAGAAAAACAGATATGGCACAAAATGCACACACTGATTTAAGGTATAAATATTTCACAGATTCTTTAAAAATATATTTTAGAAATAGTTTCATTAAAATATTTTAAAACTGTGTTTTGGTAGTTGAAGGGATAAGCTACCATTTCCTACCACATTCACCTATGAAAATGCTTCATTCCAATGACAGGTACAAAAAGACACCAATGTTCAAAACCACTTTCCTAAAGTTGGTTTATTAATTTTAGCAACCCTTTTCATAGTTTGCAAGTTGAAGACAGCAACCAGCAAGGGAGCTGAGCATTTTGTTCTTGACTTTGTTGCCTGTTAGTTATGTGATCTTGAACCATTTCATCTCTAGGACCTAAGTTTTTTATCTGCAAAATGAGGTGTCACTCCACAGTCTAGTTCCTACTCTTTGCATAAGTCAGGAGATTCCTATGCAGCAGAGGTCCACAGGTGTGCGAGGCATGCCCCTGGGCTCCAGACCTCCCTAGAACCTGTTTGACCCAAAGACTGAGGAAGCTTCCATCTAAGAGAAGCCAGACCCCTTGACTCAGTCAAAAACCATCCATGGAGGGGAAAAAAAGGCACAATCCGGAACTCAGAAGAGTCAGCCTCCTTTGCATGTGTGCTTTGGGCCACTTTCCTCTTAGATGAATCCAAAGACATGTCTCCCGTGAGGCTCTGTGCCAACTCTGGATAAAAGATGGGATCATTTTAGTGTCTGCCTGCCAGACCATAGAAATAACCCAGAGGAAGCCATTCCCACCTTTTGTCAGGATGTCCCCTGGCTTCACTGCTTCTGAAGTCACAGAGAACACAGTGCAGCCAGCTCAAGGGAGGGTCCTGGTGAGCTGGTGGCAGCAGAGTTCATAACACCTAGGGACCTGTGAACCATGGTAGCAGAGGCTGTGGGTAGCTGTGACCCAGCACCCCGGGCCGTGCCTGCCTCACCACCCACTCAGGGAGCATCAGCAGATAAAAGTACCATGGTGCCAAGCATCAGTTCTGAGAAGGTGCCCTTGAGGTCCAGGAGGCAGCCCAGACTCCAGGAGCAGGTACCCGCGACAGGCAGGAGCAGACAAACGGCAGATTCCCAAGGAGGCCGGGGGTGTCTGGTTTGTGAGTACCTGTGAGACCCAACCCAGACATGGGGATAACTTCAGCAGAGATGGCGATTCTGTGACAGCACAGGAACAATTCACAGTTGTGGCTTTATCTCAGTGGTTCTTGCCCAAGGCACTTTTACCCCTCAGGGAAACATTTGACAATGCTTGGATTGTCAAAAATTTGGAGGAAAAAAAAAATGCTAGTGGAATTTAATGGGGAGAGGACAGGACACCACAATACATAGGACAATTCCACAACATCCAATGCAGCATGTCAAGAGGACTAGACCAAGAAACCCAGCTCTGCCTCCTCCTTCAGGTCGTGTGATGTAGGAAAAAAGAGATTCTATCTGTACACATCAGGACACTGATTATTGAGCCTTGTGGCCATTTGATTTAATATAGTAAGGATGATTCTATGAAGATAATAACATAAGTAATATCTCTAATTATAACTAGCACGCATTGATTCCTGTCTACTGAGTACCAGGCACTTTTCTAAGCATTTCAGAGGACTCCACCCATTTCATCCAGCTCCCAACTCTAGGGGTAGATGGGAATCCCATCCACAACTTAGAATTTAAATAACCAGGCTGGCAATTGACTATAAAGTGTCAGCCAGACTGCTTGTTTTGCCAGTTTGAGTGGTCACCTCATCCAGAGGACTGCTGAAGTCTCTGACCTTAGTGACCTCTGCCGTTGTCCCAGCAACGGGGAAACAGAAGCTGGTCCTCTTCTCCCTATTCTGCATGGGGAGATCAGCCCCAGGTCTGTTACCTCCAACAACGGAGAGTTGTTTTTGAAAAGGGGAGGGAGGGAGGGAGAAGAGAGAGGGAGGGAGGGAGGGAGGGAGGGAGGAAGGAAGGAAGGAAGGAAGGAACGAAGGAAGGAAGGAAGGAAGGAAAGAAAGAAATCATAACACAATAGACATATCAACCCAGCACAAGGTCAGGTGGAAAGAGGTGGAGGAAGGGGAATCTGGTGATTACAAAAATCTATTTAAATAGATCATTGAGTCTCCAAAGTCTGGTTTTGCCTGAATTATTCAAACAGGTGCCGATTGTTTTTAAATTAACCAATTTAAATTAAATTAATTGGGGCAGGCCTGCTCCGAGCTCTTTCACAGGATTTGGATAGGAAAACTTCAGAGGGACCAACTGGTCCTCTAGCCCCGCCACAGACCTCCTGTTCACCTTTTATCTCAATCAATCATCCTGTGTTTACCGAGGGCCCCAGGAGTGGGGCACGGGAAGGTGTAGATCTTTCAATTTGTCGCAGCACATATTTTCAATATCATGATAAGAAGACAAGGGACTCTGCATTTTGTCAACTTGCAAGTCTGAGATCGATCAGCAAATAGATGGGCCTCCCCGTATTCTGAATTAAAGTGTGTGTTGGGGAGGTTTATTGACAGTTGATAACTACTGACCATGCATCCTGATAGAGTTACAAAGGTCGGGTCAAGGCAGGTCAGAGGCACTGAGGTCACCTCCTGCTCTGGGGGCTACTCCCCTCCCCAAAGGGATGCACACATCAATAGCAAAGCCACCTGTAGGGTCTGAAGGCTTTTGCCAGCTTTTTCTCTCTTGCTGTTCTGTGACATCACCTCAATGCAGATTCGTCCCTTCTTTTTACTCTGGTCATTACCCTGGAAGTCACACGGGTGGCCATGAAACCAGGGGTCGCCCAGCAGGGAAAGTAGGCCCCCTCCCCCTGCATGGCTCACCCACTCCAGGTCCTTCCAAAGGGGTTGCCAGTGCAGGCTGCACTTCTGCCCCCTAACCTCAGAGCATTAAGGACACAGAGGCAAAGGCAGTTGCTGTCTTTATGGCTCCCCAGGAGCAAGTCTCTCCTGTGCATATGCAAACCACTCTTGGCAAGCAGAAGTTTAATTAAAAGCCTCTCAGAATGCCTCTCCAGCTGGGATGGGCCTCAGCCGCCAGGAGGGGCCTTATCAAGTGGATTTGAAAACATACAAACGAGAGGCCTCATTCCCCGGGAATGTCACTGGGTCCGCCTCACTCAGTGCCTTGCTGGGGAGGAGAGGGTGGGGGTGCTGTGTGCATGTTTTTGATGCCGTAGCCCGTGTCTACCTGGAAGATGCAAATAATATTCAAATTTGGCTCCAGTGTACAGGCTGCTTGAATTTACCCCACAGCAACCCTCAAGCAAGTGACTAATGGGAACATGTGTTCTTTCTATTTTTATAAGGTTGGGAGAACAAGGGGATGGAGGGCTGTGCTTGTGGGGTTTGAAATCTCTCTTTGCAGGGGACGTGCTGCTGTCTGAGATGATGGTAATTCCCAGTGGCAGCTCTATGGCAGCGGGCCCTGACCTGCCTCCATGCTCGGCTCCACAAAGGATCTTGGGCTGAGTGAATGTCCCTGCCTGCCCCTTCCATCAGCCAGGAGAGAAACTAAGGGCTCTCAGGGCAGTGGAGGGCCACCATTTCCTGTGGCTTGGTCTTAGCAGGACTCTGTCTCATTGAGTGGAAGAGGAGAGTGTGTGTGTGTGTGTGGTCCAGGGGATTGAACCCAGGGCTTTGCACATGCTAGGCACATACTTTACCTGAGCTACATCCTCGGCCCTTGGATTTTCAATCAGATGATTTCTGACCCTATCTGACCCTCAGGCCAGCTAGAGAAAAACCCTGAAAATGACGTCAATAAAATCTATGTCTGTCCAAAGCTCTTGTAGTTTCTTGCAGTCTAAGATAGAAAAATCCAGGAGACTGATTCTGTCCAAGATGATCTTAGTATCAAACACTGCTTTTGCTGCTCAGTTGCTGTTACTGATATTGCCATGCAGGGGTGGCCCCCTACATCTTGACTGCTTGTTTACACGTCAACTCAGTCCCCAGAAGTCACATGGTAAGAAGGATGAGGTGGGCAAACAAGAGTCCTAGTATTTGAGAAATGCTCCCTTATAATGTGAATGAGAAGGTACAAGAATTTTGAAATGCTAGGATTGGAGGGATCTGAGCGGATCAACTGGATCAGTGACCATCAGATAGAACTCTCGAGAGGCATCTCAGAAGAAATGGAAGTGGCTTGGACTCTGGGACCCTCCCCCCTTGTTAAAATAGTCTAATTCCCATTGATTTATTTTATATTGTGTATTTCTACATCTAATCTATGGAATAGACTACAGATATATGTGCAAACTCCAATACTAATAGGGGCCACCTACATGGCTACGATGAGGACCCAGAGACAAAACCCAGGATCTGTGAATAGAAGGGCTGTCATCAACAGACACAGGACTGGAGAATAATGGCATGTAAACCATGCATTTGTTATACCATATGTTGATTTTTTATTTAAGAAAGGGATCAGCAATGTAAAAAAAAAAAAAACTCCAAAGAGCATCAAGCTCTATTTTCTTGCATTTAGAGTGGGATCCTCATTCAAACCAAGTGGAGATGCATTTTGATTGTACTTCACAAGTGCCCGGAGACCCACTGCCAGTACTCAGTGCTGGGTAGCCAAGCACTCAGTGGAAGGAAGCTTGCCTTCATGCAGGTCAAACCCCAGCCTTCCCCCTGCCAAGTGGAGGCCGATCTTGGAGATGAGATTAGAGTTACAAGGCCTCCTTGCTTCTCTGTACCTGCAAACTCACCTCTATTGACCCCATTAGGAGATCCCAGTTGCCTCAAGACCATCCACAATTCCTTACTTGGTGTAAGGATTCTCAAAGTTCATAGGCTTAATATTCTTCAAATATTATAATCATAGTGCATTCCTTTGATCACCAGAATTTTCTCTCCAAAGGAAATAAATCTTGGAACTCTATGTAAAAACAAACAAAATTGGGATTAGTTAAATGTCTAACAATAAATAATTAGGTATACAAATAACGGAACATTTGTGGAATATGGGTACAATATTATTTTTTTATAATCAGAAAACATTTTTTAAAAAAGGTCAGACTCCTACAAATAATTAGGGTGCTTTATTTTTTAAGGATATCCCTAGAAACAAGCTACCTCATCTCAATACAGGAAAAGTGGAATGAATTTATTATTAAAATTCACTTGGGATTAATATACAAATGGCCTAATTCAGAGTAAAAAGAAAGCCACTTTTTCTCTGCAATTAGGAGTGTCCTTCTTTATTGGGAAACTTGCTTCAAATTTCCATTTCTGTTCACTTGTGTGGGAACAGTCAAAATCCATGTCTGATCACATTCAAGAGAAGACCTGATTGTGACACACTAGCCTGGCCATTGTGTCACCCCTAGGTGCCAACAATGTGCTGGGCACTGGAAATATAAAGGTAATTAGGACATCATCTCTTGCTGTGAGGGAGTTTAAGGAGGTCATAGAAATGGAAAGAATTAAGGAACAATATCATGTGCCACCTACATCATGCCAGGCATTGTCCTAGGCCAAAACATCACTGCGGTCACCTCACATGGTCACTACAACCTGCAACCAAGATCTATTGCCCCATTTTAGAGATGGGGACAGTGATGTCCCAGAGGCTTAGCAGTACAATGGGCAGCCAGAACTCAAACACAGTTTTCTACGTTTACTAACTTCTGTTCTAACCCTTGAGCCAAAATGATGTTGGAACAAAAAAAAAGAAAGAAAGAAAGAAAAGGAAAACTCTGGATTCTACTGCAGAGCAAAAGAGCTGGGTGCAAAGGGATTTTGTAAATCCATTTTGTTTCCTACAGTATCCTTGGCCGGCCCCAGTAGCCCAAAAGTGACAGGGTGGGTAGGTGTAGGCAAGGTAAGTCTGCCAGATTTAACAGATAAAATAAACTTTACCCCCAATTAGGTGTAAATTTCAGGTAAACAATAATTTCTAGTGTAAGTATGTTCCTTGCAATATTTAGGACATGCTAATACTTGTTAATTGAAATTCTCCCTCGTACTGGGCAGCCCAGGGGACCTGGCAATGCTGAGCCAAGGTGGTAGATGGAAAAGCCCTTAGCTATGACACAAGGCATGGGAGGCAGAGCCACAGCCAGGCATGGAGGAATGAGGGTGCTGTTTTTTCCAGGGAGCGGCAAACAGCACGCTCTATGCACCTAGAGTGGAGACCAGAGTTCCCCAGATGGGGGTTCTGACATGTTTTGTTTGCTCTTCCTGTTTTAATTAGTTATCAACTTTAAATCTGTGAACTTTATTATTATTTTTTAATTTGAAGGTCTTTATTGCCAATGGATAGGAGGTAGGTGGCAGGTGTACTTTGTGGGCGGGGAGGAGGTGGGCTCTCCCATTGGCTACACTCCCTGAGAGCTTGTTTCAGACGCTGTCTCCTCTTGAGTCATGTAGCATCTGTGCTTGCTGCCCCTAGACTAGGGTGATATCCAAAGAATTGCTAGGTGTGGTAGACAATCACGACAGAAATGGTAAAGGAAGGAAGTCCCCGTCCAGGCTGCAAAGGGTCAGTAAGCCCAGGCAGGAGGTTTCTTCCATAAATGGAGGAATCAGCTGGGTGTTTCATAAACCAGACCAGTGGCTACTCACTCGTTCTTTAGAATGTCACCCTGAATGTGTGAAGAATGCATGGGAGCAGACAGGCCTGGGGTCAGCGTGCAGGTCACTGCAGTGTTCCTAGGACAGGTGACACAGCAAGGATGACCAGGAGGACATGAATTAGGAAACAGCTCAGATAATAAACAGCTAAGAATTGTCTGCAGATCTTTGTAGAAGGGCCTAGAGCCCTCTGGAATCCAGAGCATTGGATTCCAGTCATGGTTGCTAGTAACCTTGTGGGTATAAATGCAGAGGGTGGTGGGCTTAAGAGATAATGACATGGAGTGGTCCACACTTATTCTGTCTCTGTCTATTAATTTATTTATGATGGTGAGGCAGGAAGAAGGCAACAGATGGAGTTAGAATTGGACATGACCCCGCATTTTCTCTGCTAACTCCCCTTGGCTTAAGGGAAAGTAGCTTGTCCCCTGCCCCATGTGTCTGGCTGACCCACACTGTCCTCCCTGATCACTGGGAGCAGATGCATTTGGAATGGAAGTGTTGAGGACCAGAGGGAGGGCGCTTCTTCATTCACTCTACCAGGAAGGAGTGAGGGGAGGTGTTTTTTCTCTGCCATAATAAGATTGTCAGGGTCCCTTCCTGGCCTGAATGTTGTGGGGCCCCATAGAGGCTGCCAGAATGGCGAGCTCACTCTTCTTAATTAGCACTAATGCAGTCCAGGCCGTTTGCTTGGCCCGACCAAAGGGAATAGTAATTAATATGGTGGGAGAGACAGACGGAGAGTTCAAGGCCGGCATGTGTGCCCCCGACCCTGGGGTCACTGGGGAAGGGGGACCTAGAAGACAATAGCCTGGCTCCCGCAGACCTGGACAAAGGCTGGCTCCAGGTCTCAAACCTCATCCTACTGTGACCTTATCAGTAATGAGAAATTCTGTCCTTCCACTTCTAGAAAAGGGACTGGCTTATTAGGCCTCCCAACGAAGGTGTGTTTGTCTATATGTGTAAGAAGGAGAAAAGGGCCAGGGGGTGGAGAAAGGGAGAGTTTTAAAGGATAATTTTTCTCCTACTTAAACATGGAAACTCACAAAGCCTGGGGAAGTGCCCTCCTCCTCAAAACCAGCAAATAGCTTCTGTGGCTGCTGCTCGGAGCTGGAATGGGATCCCCAACAAGTGAAGCCCTCATTTCTACAATATCCACTTCACCTTGATACTTGACCTGCAGCTTGGAGCTAGGAGCTTGGGACTGAACAGGGCTTTTTTTCAAGCTGGGGAGAGGTCGTCTGAGTTGCAGCAGGTAGCTGGAGCCAGACAGGCCCACCCCACAGAACAAGGACAGAAACCGGGACAAGTGACAGTTCCTCCTTCCAGGGAATCCTAGCAGAGGGAGGGAACAGGAGCCCTCCGAATGACGGTGAAGGGGATCTGAGTGATCATCTCCGTCATTAAGGATGACCTTACCACTCACATGTGACAGGTGGACACAGTGCACGATGACTGAGTGAAGACACGGCACACTCCCTCCACCCCCTCCTCGTCTTGAGATGCCCATCTTTCCAGTTCTTTTAGATTTGGCCCTCGACTTCCCTTCGTCTCCTCTTCTTTTCCTCTCTCTGTCTCTCTGACTCTCTCTCCCTTCTTTAATTAAATATTGCTGCCTAACTCTTTCGGGTCAGCAGCAATGTCACTAGCATCAGCCATGAATCACGGCCAAGCTGACATTTTAAAAATGGCATCGTCAGGGCAGCTAGTGCAGGCCAGACACCCAGGCTCGATGGCTGAACCCCGTAAATTACACTAAAAGTCTAATCAGAATAATCAACACGCTGACATCTTTGTGCATGTGGGCAGAGCTGGGGAAGGGGAAGGCGCTGCCTTGGCTTCTCAGAGATTTCAGCAGATGGGATTTGGGTGCTTTCTGAAAATGTAGAATGTTCAAGGTGTATCTTTCGAGGACTCTCTGACCCCTTTCCTTGTACCCATGTTTTGGGATAAAAACATAACAGTGAGCACCTCTTAATAGTGAATTGGTTTAGATGCAGCTCATGCAGTATAGCCACAGTTTTGGTTCACACAAACATTTCACTTTCACATATTTCCTTGTGGTGTAGGTACACACAGGTAACTCTTTCTCCCAGATTTATGTGCGCACACATGTGCGTGTGCACACATGTGCGTGCATGCACACACGCACACACACACACACACACACACATCTTGTGATGTGAACATGTTCTCAGGTGTTTCTGGCTGTGGAACTGTGTTCAGGCTCCTTCTCCATGAGAACATTTTTCATATTCTGACCTGAGTTCTTTACTGATCATCATTAATGTGGTTTCCCAAGGCCAGACAGGACAGCCACTGACGGAACAATCATCTTTCTAACTCGGTTGTACTTTGGGGTCTTTGTTTTACAGCTTGAGTCTCTCTCCAACATGCCCACACCCTTGCTTCTGGTCTCTCTGGTTCCCAAAGACAAGCAAGCCAACAAACAAACTCTCCTAAAGCTTTGGCCTCCCTGCCTCTAATGGAAGGTCAGGATTGCCCTTGGCCATATATATGCAGAAAGAGCGCCTCCCGGTGATTAATTGGCCCCACCAGGTCAGAGGCACAGAGAGCCCATTTGTCACCAGTGAGCTCTGGCCATCACACCCAGGCTGCCCAGGGCTGTGGGAGGCTGCAGGCACACCAGCTGGGACTAGTCATTTAGTACCCACTGAGGTGTGGCTAGCCACGGCCCAGGGGTGCAGGCTTGATCAGGGGTGATAGGATCAAGGAGGTGGAGGGAATGAAAGGAAGTACAAGGAAAAGAGAGGATCACCGTAGACAGATGAGAAACAGAAAAAAAAAACATTTTTAATTAATAAAAGGAAGTAAGTTCTGATTTGCTGTCACTGATTTCTCATTTATTGAGCACCTACTTATGCCAGGAAGAATAAGAAGTGGTCCTTCAATCTGATGCTAGAGATTGTTGATATTATTCAAAGTGCCTTGGTAGATTTTGTCCACTTGATTTTTACAATGATCTCAAGAGAAAGACAGAGCTGGTACTCATGGGTTAATCCTCTCAATGTATAAACTGAGCCAGATCTCTGTGACTTTCATGGGACCATGGAGTGGCGATGACACCTCTTCCTCTATAGCTTTTTTTGATAACCAAACTCAGGAGGGGTCCATGAGGATGCTACGCCCGCAGCTCCTACAGCCTACCCTGAATATGGTTCAGCCCTCGAGTCCTTTGACACCTAGACCTGAAAATATGGACTATGGTTTAAGTTTGTGCTTTTCTACTCACTTCGAACACGTCACTTTTCCTCTGGGATCCTCAACGTTTTCATCTATAAAATGGGTTTCATGCCCTTAGTATTATAGTAATTCAATGAAACTATAAAACTTGGGGTATAGATTAAGCAAATAGTACATTGCTAGCCGTGCAAGGTGCGTGCATATCTATATACAAGCGTTCTGCCCAGGCTGGGCCATCTGGGCGCCCCCCAGTGGCCCCAGCATCAGCATGCATCCTGAGCAGAGTGAAATGTGAAAGGGCAAACACCCCACAGGGCAGTTCCCAGGATTATACTTCTCCTGCTTCTCTCTGTCTATTCCCCTGTCACCAGTCTCTCCCCAACTTTGTTACCATGATCCTTACAGCTAAGCATTCTGTAAGTATTCAGTGATAAGTGCGAGTAGAGAGCACTGCATGGAGCTCCTGATGTGAGGCAGGAAGAGACACTGAAAGAACAAAGCAGAGCAAATTAGGGACGGGCACACTCCTGCAGGTGGCCTTTGACCCCAGTTGAGACCACCATGCAGATGTGTCCTGCTTAGGAAAGCTCTAGATCAGCAAGTGAGCCCAGTGAACAACCTCAGGAAAGGGGGCTTCCTGTAGAATAACATAAACCGTTTTGCTAAAGAGAAGAGATGGTTGTTAGGTCGAGTTCATTTTGGCTCTTCTTTTACAAATGAGCTGGGCTGCAGAATTTCTTGACATAGTGAGATACCTGAGTGAATTCCACAGTAATTCTGTTTACAACGATATTGGTAGTCTGAACCATTGTGCTACTCTGCTTCTGATCAGGTATGCAGAAGGTACAAGCAGAGCCATATCTAAGTTACCAGAAGCCCCTGGAAGAGTGTAGGACAGGAAGAGATTAGCAAAAACTATCCTGCCTATGGAGCCCTTGCTCAGTGCGAGGCACTGTGCTGAACACTTGACGTGACCCATGTCCCTTGAGTTGTACAGTAATACTTCAGGGCAGGTGTTATTACCTCCATTTCACAAATAAGGCAACTGAGGCACCAAGTATGATGAGTAGGTAATGAGCAAGTGGTCTGAAGCCCTTCTACTGGTTAGAATGCTTTGGTGGTGAACTTGGTTAAAAAAAGAAAATGAAAAAAAATATATTCCAAATTGGCTTAAATAATAAGAAAGTTTGGTGTCACCTAATAACGTGTTTAGCAATAGGCTAGATGGTGGATTCAGTGGCTCACTGATGGTGTCAAGGGACCTAGACATTTTCCATCTGTCCCAATGGCACACTGCCCCAGGGCCCTGGCCTGTCCTGCTTCTGATGCCCTTGTCATTGTAGTATGTACAAATTCCAGAGGTTACCTGGAGACCTATTATTATTACCAGAGGCAGAAAGGAAATGGCCATACTTTTGGGGTCTTTTAATAGCAGACCTAGAAGCCTTTCTTTCCTCTGGGGCACATGACCACCAGACCTAAACCAACCAGTAACAAGTGTGTGAGATCACCAAGACCACCCAGACTCGTCGTCGTCCAGCACAGCGGTGAGTAAAGGAGACCGAGAGGAGGGTAAATGCTAAGGAAGACACAGAACTGGAAGTCAGAGACAGCTGCCAGCATCAGCCACAGCCAGGTTTTAACCCTCTGTGAATTTTCCAAAAGGAAAAGTTAATCTTCTCTCTATAAAATCTGGACTGGCTAGTGCTCAGCAGAGTTGCAGCAATTCTGAATTATTTTTCCTAACAGCTGTGGAATAACAAAGGGAAACATTATGGGCTATATTATGCCCGGCCCCAAAATTTCTATGTAGAGGTTTTAACCCTCAGTGTCTCAGAATGTGACTATTTTGGGAGACAGAAGCTTCAATGAGGTCAAGACATTAAAAGGAGGCCATCAAGTGGGTCCTGATCCAATCTGACTGGTATTTTTCTAAGAAGAGGAAATGAGGACCCAGACACTGGATGAGAAGGGCATGGAAAGACACAGAGAAAAGCAGCCATCTGTAATCCAAGGAGAGGGGGCTCAGGAGAAACCAAGCCCGCCAATACCTTGATCTCGGGCTTCCAGGCTCTAGAACTCGGAAGAAATAAATTTCCATTGCTTAGGACACCTGCTCTGTGCTGCTTTGTTATGGCAGCCTTGCAGACTATCAGGTGGGTGTCTGTCTTTCAGATTTCTCTCCAATCCGTTGCGTTCACCGCAGACTGGGAATGACAGAGAAGGTAGAAGTTAGGGGTAGGACTGCAGTAATCAAGGGAAAGGGGAGAAGGAGACCATGTATGGGTGTTCCAGAGGAATCGTGGGTGGGCTTTGGAGATTTGATTCATCAGACAGTGAGCTCCAATCTAAGCCCAGGTGCAGAAAGGGTCATGAGACTACCAACCGTGAAGTTGAAAGGGAAAGTTGCACTGGGCGCGAAGGTGGCTTTGACTTGAGGAAAATTCTCCTTACTTCCATTATCTATTATGTGTTCTTGTGCCCAGTCCGTGTACCTGGACACTGAAAGACATAGATTGGGTGGCCCCTGCCTAGGGGGACCAGTGTTTCCTAAAGAGGACCCGTTTAGCCTGGGAGGAAGATTACTATCAGACCTTGGCTTGCCAACTCCAGCCCCCAGTTGTCAGAAAATTTAGGAGACACTGGAGTCATTGCTATTTGTAAAGACCAATTTGTCCTACCTGAGGTTCAAGCAGACACAAGTATCTACAGATTTGGTCTCCCAAGTAAAAATCTAAAAAATCTTAATATGATTTATTTCCATCTTCTTGGGCTTCCTGAATAGAGGAACTAATTTAAAAAAAAAAAAAAAAAAAGATGCTTAGATTTAAAATAGAAATAGGTAGAAAGCAAGAACATCCCAAAGAGAAACTATATTGCCTGTTCACCCCTGCGGCAAGGTAGAAGAAATGCACCCTCTGATGCAGGAATGCCAGGAAGGTGTCTTTGTGTGTCTGTGAACCACCCTGGAATCATGTGGGGTGAGGGGGTTTAGAAGGTTGTTTGACTTTGGAGGAATCTGAGTTGGCTTCCCTCAGGGGTATTTTCAAGCTCTCTGAAACCTGGGGCTCTATTCACACAGGATAAGTCAAGGCAGATTATTGTCACAAGTTTTGCCCTGGCTGTGTGTGTTTCAGGTAGAAGACCAAATCCTACCAGCAACCCCACCCACAAAAACCCTTTATCAGCCAAAGGGGTCAGATATGGCAGATCTACCAAGATGATAGTTGACTAAGTCCCTCCTGCCTACAGTTGCTTGGGTGTTTTTCCTGCTGATTTTTATTGGCATGAAAATGTTTTGCATTTACTTTTGTGCATTTATCACCGTGACAGGGATATTCAGATGATGACTGTAAATGAAATATGTATCTATCCTAGAGATATTTGTGTAATTTAGCAAAATTATTTTTGCGGATTCCTTCAAAAGAATCTACTCTGTTCATGTCTTGCTAGCATCGCAAAAGATTTCACTAATTGTATCCTGATGGAGGAACGAACACACATTATTTAAACATACCAAATACTTGAACATATAAATGGTGTTTAAAATATCTCTTACACAATAAATTACGATCGCTGTGTTAAAATACCAATTTCTAGAGAAAATTGATTTAAGAAAAATAGCTAATCACAGTACCCTGTGAGAGCAGCACACATACTCTCTCTCTCTTTTTTTTCTTTCCTCAGTATCATTTAATTTTCAAGCCAAGAGATTTGGATTGTTGTCTCATTTTGTGTTCCATTATTTCTTTTTTCCATTCATTTGCTGAACAATCATCTTCTAACACATCCCACTTCTGCCGTGGTATCAACTGGCGTGTTACCAAAAAGATGTAAATGATTTAATTGAATTAGTTTAATTAGGTAAATTAACAGTTAAGCATATCACACACAAGCTTGTTCTGTTTATACTACGTTATGGAGATAATTTAGTGCAAAACGAGAATGGGCATGACCAAAATTCCAATGCAGTGAGCCAGATTAGCTGGCAGAGGAAAAAAATACAAAGATAACAGTTGCTGGAATTAAATCTGGGTAAATAATTTATGTGCTGGATTCATTATGTAATTTGAGTCGCAGACAACCAGTTGATAGTCGCCGGAAGTGTAAAAACATGGCTACTGAGCAGACGTGCAAAGGCATTCAGAGTGTTCTTGACTCTTCCAGAAACGAATCCTCAGGAAAATGCTTAACATTCTCTGCTAATTTAGACAAATTGAGGCAATGCAAGCCAGCCTGGTTGGCCAAAAATCTAAATTAATGCAGAAAGAAACAAGCCATAGTTTGAGCGCCTTCAAGAATGTACCACTAAATCAAACAGAACAGGGCATGTTGGCCTGGGCACCATTGGCATTCTTTATTGTGGGAGGACTGTTCTGAGCATCCTAGGATCAGAACAGCATCTGGATATCTACCTATTAGGTGACAGCAGCACATCCCCATCCCCAGTGGTGACAACCAACATATCTTCAGACATTTCCAAATACCCCCTCCCTGGGCCAGGCGGAGGGGAAGAGGTCTATATCACCCCGATGAGGCCCTCTAAAATAAAACCATTAAATAGTATCTAGTATGGGATCTTTAGGGATCCTGCTTTAGTGAATTACTTATAGTGATGAGTAACATTCATAGCAGCATATACACATACACATACTTTTAAAAATGTTGTTCAAATTTTGAAAAAACATTTATTCATATATTTGAAACATTTTTCTGCTCTTTCTCAGTCTTTCATACATTTGTTCATTTGGTAAGCAGGTATTAAGCATCACTATAGGATACTAGCAGATACACAGGATATCAACCCCTCCATATACAAGGAGTTATAGGCAGACTTGTGAATGACAGGATCATGTTGTGTAGCTCATGCTGATAGGTGGAGGAGACCAGGAAACCATATGCGTATATGAAGGAATTGCCCAGGTGACTCACTCTCAGTGCAAGGGCCACCACTATGTCGTCCAAGGCTAAGCTATTAGCCAAACTGGTAGTAGTGTGAGAATTTGGAAGGCTTTAAGTACAGGAGTGTCACATTCAAAAGTCTATGTGGACTTTTAAAAAGCAAAAATTTTAAAGTCACATCCACATGAGTTAAATGCTGACTTGGCCACTTATCAACTGGGTTACCTGAGCAAATTACAGATTTCTGGGCCTCACGTCCGTACCTATAAATAATGGTTGCCTCGTTGCAAATGTTAAGTGAGACAGTGTATAAAAGCACTTGGCATACTATCCGCCCCATAAAAGTCACTCAATAATTATTAGTTCTTTCCTTCATTAGCCAGTCCATCCCACTCCTGTCTTTCTCAGGAAGGATTCAGTGGGAAGCATACATTTATGAGGTTTGCATTCCCTGACATCTGGATTGCATTGTCGAATGTCGCTGAAGTTGTCCAAAACCTTTGCCACTGGGTTTTGTTTACTCTAAAGCTGAGTGTTTAAATCCCTTAAATTGGTAACGTCAGTTTGACGTCCATGTTAATCTTCCCTGAGATTTTAGGGGCTGGAATCTGGAGGTGGCTTTTCCTACCACATCCATGGATCTGGAGCCAGATGTCACCATCATTACCACGGGAATGAGGGAGAACGTGGAAAAGTACTCATTGGAAGAAATGATCCTTTTCTATACAAAAGAATTTCAATGTTTTGCCAACCAAGTTTCTGGCAACATCTTAAACGCTGGTATTTTCATTCTGTTGGAAAACAGTGACAACCAAACAGAGGGGAAAGGAGACCTGTTTTGCATTTGGAAATACCAACTAAACCACATTCCCACCCCTTCTGCAAATTTATCACTAACGTACACAGAGCTTTGTATATATAATGAAATGCAGGGCTGAGCTGTTTTCTTTGGGATTCTGACATGTCTCTCTTTCTCTCACACACATACTCTGTAGTGATGCATCTATAAACGAAGAGGACATTTCCAAGAACACATGTCATGGTCTAAAACATATGCACACAATGGAGAAGCACACACCCTGGACCAAGATCCCTCTTGCCTACCCTCCTCATCTGGGCACCCACTTCCCATCCCTTCCTGTGACAGTGGAGCTCCTTGTTCTGGGTGTCCAGGCCAGGTACACCTCTGTGAGTGCAGCCTGTGGGGTGGCAGCCTCACCCCAGCCTGCTTGACACTTGACAGCCAGCACTCCCTGCTCCCTGACGCCAGCTGCCACAGCTGGGGAAAACACGTCCCCCTTTAATCCCTTCCACACCCAGCGACTTATTCTCAGAAGTTTATTTAACTTGTGTATGTTATGGCTACGATAACATACGAGTTCCCATAAAACCAAGAGGGAAATGGCAGATTCCCCGTGGCCACCAACCATCCTTTAGGATTTAGAAGGTTCTAGAAGGAATGGTCAGCAGCCATGTACATCTTTATCCCATTACTCTCTTTCCTTTCCCCATCTCCACAGCCTTCTCTTTTTCATTTTTTTCCCCAGAAATTACTTTGAAATTGTTTTAGACAACAAAAAGTTGGGAAAATGGCATGTTTCCTATATACTCTTCACCCAGCTTCCCCTGATAATAACCTCTTAGATAACCACAGTACAATTTTCAAAGTTAAGGAGTTAATTGTATTAATGGGTCTAATACTACTAATCAGTCATGAATACAATAATATTAACAAACTACAGATATTATAAGTTTTGTGTGTGTGTGCGTGTGTGTGTGTGTGTGTGTTTGTGTGTTTGTGTTTTGTTCATTCTTTTTCTGTTGCAGGATCCAGTCTATGTTCCCACATTGTATTGGCCGTCATGTTTCTTTGGTCTCTTATTTGGTCTCTACCAATCTGTGACAATTCCTTAGTCTTCTCTTGGCTTTCACGACCTGAGTACTGTTGAAAAGTACTGATCCATTACCATGTAGAATGTCCCTCATGGTTTTTTTTTTTTTTTTTTTTTTTTTTTTTCCGTCAGTAGATTGAGATTATGCATTTGGGGCCAGAATGCCACAGAGGTGACGTGCTTTTCTCAGCATCTCCCAGGGTGCACCTGGTGTCAATATGTCTTAATAGCCAACAGTAACTTTGGTCACTCGGGTAAGATGATGTCAGCTGGGTTTCCCTACTCTAAAATTTTTGCTAATATCCTACTTCTCTTCAAACGTGGGTCTGCTACATCTCACATCCCAGGCATAGGTCTTGCATGTGACAGTTATCAACCTGGTATCCTCACAATGATCTCTGAGTCCCCCAGGTCCTTCTATGTGCAGTCCTCAGGATTCCCACAACCTTTGGGATGGACAGACTCCTCAGAATCTGTCCTTCCTCGTCTTGTAGGACTTTATCCAGCCTCACTCTCTAGTCCCTAAAAAGGATTCCACAAATATTTTCAAAAATGTAAAGGAAGAGGAGAAAAAAGACAACAGAATAAAAGAACCTCAGAGAATTCTGGCCTAGTTCAACCATGTGACTTTTAGCAAGTCCCTGTTCTTATTTGAGCTCAGGGGGTTTCTCTTTCTGTCTTGCCGCTGCTCTGGAATGGAACCTCGGTGAGAGCTCTACCACTGAGCTGCACCCAGCCCAGCCCCTCCCACCCCTGAATCTCTGTGACTCCATGACGGGAGATAGGGTCCTGACAGAATCTGCGTCTCGTGTCACCAGACTGCCCAACAGCGAGATGAAGGAACACAGGGCAGCCACAGCGCAGACAGGGGAATTCAAAAAGGGGAGGAAATGGTCCATGAATCTTTTACAAGCACTGGTGATACTGACATTAATAATACTTTCCACCCTGAGAAACACAGTGGAGGGGAATGCTCAGGCTTAGGGAGGAGGCAGTCCCATTTGGGATGAGGTCTTTTGTCTTTGCCTGGCCCTAGAAACAAATGAATCAGCTTTTTCCCCCCCACCCAGATTGAAGAATCCGTAGTGTATGTGTTTCTGCAGTCTATTTCATTACTTTGCATCAGGCTTAATACCCATTTAGGGCTTAATGATTGCAGAATTACACTGCACATAAGATATACTTTTTAACGGGATAGTTTATAAGAGCTGAACTTCCACTCTTATCACTCTATAGAAAGCTTACAAAACATCCAGTCACACAGACAAAAAAAAAAAAAAAAAAAAAAAAAAAATTCTCTTAATCCCTTATCAGCAAAGTCTGCTTCTACGGATTTGTAATACAGAGCCAATTTTTGTTGTTATTTTAAATATACAATTGAAAATCACCAACTACTCTGCCCCTTTTTCTAGATAATTTTAGAATGTTAGGAATCATTTTTTAAAAAAGACTGAGAGAGAAATATTTGTGATGATGAACCAGAGAGTGGCTCCCCAGGAGTTAGCTGTGATTGCTGCAGGAGTTGACCAGGGGAGAGGTGTTCTCTATGCAACGGAAAGGAGTCCAAAGATGAGTAAAACCCCAAAGAGTCCCCAGCTTGTTTTATTTGAGATAATACTTGCTTAAATCCTTTCCCAACTAGTCTATTCTCAGACCTGCCAGCTCACAGAGAAATGTATTAGTTTGGAATCCTACTACTTAATTGCCCGCTTTTAATGAGGAACTTTTGAAATTTTCCTATAGCAAAACTGCTTTCTGTATATATAATTTGGAAAATCACAAGGGAACGTGAGGGTAGGAGATGGAGCAGCACTTTCATCACAATTTATAGCCAAAGATTCTGTGTTACTGACTAAACTGTGAGCCCAGTCCCTTATAGATAGGGGACACACACCTCTCTTAGTTACGATTGCATGGCTAATGCCACACATAGTGCCAGCTCATTAAGTCCCTTGGTGATTGACAATAGCCGGAGATGTGGCTCAGTGGTTAGGTGATCCTAGGTTCAATCCCCGGTACCAAAAAGAAAGAAAGAAAAATAAATTATTCCTGTTTGAGTGGCACCTTGCATTATAGTCCCTTTTATTTACTTTTGAGGTAACAGGTGGAAGTGGGAGGTGATCTAGCAACTGCACCAAATTGTAGACCTTATATTTATGTAACACTTTGTGACAGTATTCTTCAAAATACCTTTCTTAGAAAGTTAGCAGATATTATTTATTAAAACAATCTGTGGTCAAAGTTTGAACTATGAAAGGCCAAACAGGTTTTTTGTTGTTGTTTTGAACTACAGCACTTATTGGAGCCTTTGACAATTTGATGGGTGTTGGGACTCACCAACAAAGCCATAAAACATTTGACCACTGTGTCTATTTTATTTTATTTTTATCTTTTTTTGTGTGGAGGGGGTTATTCCATGCTAACAATCAAATGAACACAGTTTGAAAAACATCATTTATAAAACAGAGAGCGTTTTACTTAGGTGAGTCATCCTAGAACATTCAGTTTTCCTTGTCTTTGGTCAATTGCTTCTGTGTGGAGAAACTTCCAAATCAAATGTTAATATGAAAAATGCTCCTACGCATGCAAATTCTTGTTCACTGGATGGATGGATGGATGGATGGATGGATGGATGGATGCATACCTATATCAGAATAATATTGTGAGATAAATAATGTAAGGATTAACACCATCACTACTAATATGGAAGAGAATTCTTGAGATTTCCCTAAACCACAGATGCTTTCTCATGTAAGCTTTGTTGGCCTCCCCACGAAGACACTCATTACCTTTGGCCAATTGCAGCTGCTTTTTACCAGGGCAAATTCCACATCCGGTCTCGGTGTCCTTCAATCCACCGATGCCCTGTCCCTGAAATGCCTGAGTGGCACATGCTGCACTGTGCCCAGGGCTTCCTCTAACATGGTCCCAACTCACCTCCTCCATTTAATTTCCCATCACTCCCTGAAGTGTGGGCCACGCTCTCCCAAACCAGACTTTCCCTGCCACCTTCGTTCACTCTGAAATTTCTCACTCCGAGGCTGTCACTTGAGTAGTTTTCTCTGTCTGGGATGCCTAGGGAACCCCATTCATTGATGGGAAGGGCCCCTTGAAATATCACCCCTATTTTGCTTTTGTTCCAAACCACCAGCTTCATGAGACTATCTTGAGTCCTGCCATTTTCTGAATCTCCACAGCTTTCCCTGCTGTCATTAGACTCACACAGTACTCCCTTTGTTTGCCTCTTTCCTGCCCTGCCCTCAACACACACACCTGAGCTGAGAATTCCTGCCTAGCAGCATTTTCCTCTTCTTGCACGGAGTGGACCCTCCACTCAGAGTTGATGAGCTGCGCACTCCTCTTAAGATCCACAAATGCACCTGTACTACTGCTTATCCAGAGAGGGGCACAGAGAGGAGGACACAGGTCTTGCCTGAGGAAACATGAGTTCCAAATGGGGAGCCCAATTAGTTTCCAGAATTTAGAAGCACCAAATTTACTAATGGGCTAGGATGTTGCCCAAGTTCATTTGAGGTGCACTGTTTGGAACTTGGGCTGAATTTTCCCTTAGAAACAGGATTCCGCAGGGTGATGTGTCTCCCAGCCAGCCCACAAAAGCCTATTTAGCTTGTAATGTGTCTAAAGTCCGATACTAATAGCAGCCCCAGGGGTTCAGCGGCCTCTTCTCTCAGGCCATTGCCAGTCTTAACACTACAGACCTTGCCCTGAGGCAAAGCATGAGGCCAGGATGGAAGGGATCAGGGGCGCTGTCTTCTGCAGCTGCGCATGCTGGAGGGGGCAGGGGGAGGGAGGGAAATGTCTGCTGGAGGAAGGAGGAAAGCAGAAGATGGGGCTCTGAGAAACTGAGCAAGCACGTCCCTTCTGTTGTGGCCATCCTGGTGGAATGGGGACAATGCGAGCCGAGTGTGAGTGTGTGGTGCTTGAGGGGTAAGCACATTCTCTGACATTTATTTCTATTACAAAGTCTTTGGAAGCAGACTGCTTGGACCTTTCTTGAAGAATTTCAATTGTTCTTCCTTTAAATTTAACCACAGTAGAAACTGTCAACAAGGAAACTAAGGACAGACTGGAGGCCCCAGGTTCAAATGGTTGAGGGGTCAGGCAGGCCATGGAAATTCATGATGCAGAACCACAGTGAGAAATTTGGGGGCTGCGCCAACCGGCACAGGTCGAGTGTCCCATATGAATGGGGTGGTCTGTCTTTACCTTCAGTCAAATGTTTGCTCAGGTTTAAAATAGTCCACTTTTTCTCCATGAGAAGCCATCAGTATGCATTTTTATATACTGTTGCCTGGATTTTATATGTTGACAGTTAATTTAGAATTTTTGAAACATTATGGAAAACGAGGGCACATGCACGCGCACGCGCGCGCACACACATACACACACACACACACACACACACACACACACACACACCTGTGGGTCCCACCCATGATATTTTTGCTATATGGCATATTTCATTCAATGTGGTCCTGGAAAAAAACACAGAATTATAAATAAAACCTTGGTAGAATCATATATTTCCATTTGATGGACATTAAAATTTTAGAGATATATTCTCACAGATAAAGATTTTTGTCCAACAATTCTTTTTTAAAAAAATTCACACTTCTGGGAATATTTTATGCTCATCTTTCAAGGGGAAAATGCCAATTTCTGATAAGATTTTAACAATAATGCACAAATCTTCTATTAAATTTAATCTAATGCCCCTAAAGCCCATGGTAAAATAACTCAGAAAACTAAGGAAATTTTCACCCAAGGACTGAGACTCTCTAGACAGAAACCGTTGCCAGCATTTCTGAAGTCAGCCCCGACTCGACTCGTGGCTATTCCTGTTCTCTGCAGATTCTGTATCTCAGGACTGACTTAAAAATTCTCAGTCTCTTTTATAGTAGCTGCTAGGATCAATACACCAGAGTCCAGGGACCTAAGCTGTTTCTGGCTGTGGTCTATTCACCCATGGGCAGCATCCTGCCATTATGATAGCTGTTCAGTTGGGACCATCAGTGATGTACTCAGGAGTCCTCGATGTCCCAGTAGCTCTATCAAACACAGCAGCCACATCCATCTGAGGTATGGGGCTCTGTGCCGTGTCGGGGTGGTGGACACATAGAAATGCAGAGCATGTCATTTTGCCTGTAGTAAGTTATAGTTCCAGAGCTGCCACTGTGAGCTGGGCAAGGAGCTTTCTGAGGTTCAGTTTCCACACCACCAAAAATGGATCCACCTCTGGGGTTATTCTGAGAATGAGACAGAATCACACTTCTGAATAGCACACACTGGTGTCCAGTGGCCGCTGCGATTTTTCCTGCTTAGTGGTTCCTTGAGCATCATCATCATCAGGTGCAGCCTCTCTGTTGGGCCCTTCCTTCACCCACCAACTGTTGTCCCTTGAAATCATGCATGTTCAAATACAGGAGATGGGGCAGCACCCACTTGTGCTGTGGCTACAGTCTGGAAGATACTTCTTTAAAATGAGAGGCCAAGGATGCTCCATCTTAGAAAGATTTCTTATTATTTAATCAGAGCATGGGCTGTCCCCAGACCAAATGCAACTGTTTTTTTCTTGTCTCTGGGCATATCCAGGGTTGATGACTCAGGCACACATGTCTTCTCCATGGATACATCATTGGAGTCTCCTGGGAACAATAGCTTTCAAAGAGCAGGGCATGTTCTTCTCTCTTGCTGTCTACAATACCTAGCTTGGAGCTATAGACCAAAAGTTACTGCTAGTTGGCTTTATAACAAGTAACCTACTCATTTTGGGTGACATATTCGGCCAGTGGATGAATTAACACTTTGATTTCACTGTGGCTAGCCCTGGACCAAATGAATGAATCCCTGCCCTGAATACAGAGAAAGAGCTGCTAACAGTAGGAATCTTTTGGACAAAGCCATGTTGAAATGAATGGGGAGAGAGCCAACCTTTTAATTTTTTTTTAATCTCTAGAGCTGGCGTCTGTAAAGTTTGATCTAGTCTGGCAGATGGGGACAACTCTGGTTTTCCCGTCTGGGATTTGATGCAGCTTATGGCCTTCTCCCTTGGGACTCTCTGGATGACACACGGGCCCCATATGAGGCCATGCTATCTCCCTTCTGGGTAGGGGCCGAGCACTTCAGCCAACACTCAGCCATATCTGGACCAAAGGCCTGACCCTCAGAGCTGCCCTAGGGAAACGCCAAAGCCACAGCTGCCTTGACTCCAAGCCTAGAAGGTCCCAAGTTCAGCTGGTCGGGAAGCAAATTTCCAAAGTCCTGATCTGCTAGGCTCCTTTTGTTCCCAGAAGAGTGTTCGCGGCCCAGGGGCTTCTGGACGGTACTTGCTACTACATGTTGGGCCACAGCAATTCCAGATGCTGGGATTCCCAGTTACCCTTATTTCTTGGCAGGGCCACACTGGGGATGACAAGGAAGGGTGGAGGTGTCAAAGAGGAACCAGTAGTAGCTGCATCTGCTGCCAGTTAGAGTTCTTGGCGCCCAAATCCCTTTTTCTGTCGCTCTGTTGCTTCAGATCTCAAGACCCTGTCGGGGACCCGGCCTTGTCTTGCTTGATTTCTTCCGCCTGCATTCACCCTCTCTGGTTAAGTCTGCTTTAAGATCATTTTCTCCATGCATCTATTTTTATGGTGGAGACAACAATAGACTTCTCTTTCTCTGTATCTGCTCTGATATCACTTAATTCAGAAATGCCTATGGGGGCTTGGAATGAACAGCCATCCATTTAGGTCTCATGCCAAATCCCTCCACCCGAGTGGAAAAAGTAACTCAGGCTTCTTCCACCAGAGCTGCTCCCCCACCCACACATGACCTCCAACCATCTTCCCACTCCCAGCCTGCTCCGCCTCCCCGGGGCCCCAAGTCTCCTGTGTCCATCACAAGCAAGGATGGGTGCAGTCCCTCATCTGTTCTTTGCCTCCCCTGAGCCTGTGGGAATCAGAGGTTGGGGTAGGAATTGATAAAAGTGAGCATTTTGCCATAAAAAGAATCTAAGAGGGCAATGGAAGGCCATCCTTGTGATTCCCCAGGCTGTCTGTCTTTGAAAAGGAAGATCTGGCCAAACCTACAGAACTTGCTGCCTCTGGAGTTTACTCTTTATTTCACTCTGTGCAGCACGTCCTTGTGTATGAATTAAAGATTAAAGGCAACTTAACCTGCATTTTGCTATATCTCTATATACAGGAGAGGAAGGGAGGGAGGGAGTGTGTGTGTCTTTGGTGCAATCTCCCAGTTCTAACTCCAGATTGACAGGTGAGAGACTAAAGGTGAGATGGTCAGTAGTCTTTTCCTGATGCGGCCAGCCCTGCTGTGGCCTCTGGCAGATTATTGAACTGGATGTGCCTCCGTTTCTTCAACCACAGGACAAGCAGAAGCACATATGCTGGGACCACTGTGTTGTCCCCCAGCAAGCTCTGTGGGCATCAGAGCGGTGATCACATCATTATACAACTGGCCATTTAACAAAGCACACAAAATGCACTGTTCAATGGAAAACGAGAATTTGGGCTCCTCTCTCATTCAAGTGCAATCTATTTTGGATGACTATAATCCCAGCTGTTTCTAGTCATGAAATATAATGGTCACCCTTGCACAGGGCCACCATCAGAATGAGGCTTCTAACCCCTGTACAACTGACACTTGAGGCGAGAACATTCTTTATGCATTTATCCTGTGCATTTTAGGATATTTAGCAGCATCCCTGGCCTCTACCCACTGGATGTCTGTAGTGCCCCACCTCCAAGTAGAGACAGCCCAAAATTTCTCTAAATGTTGCTAAATATGCCCTGAAGAACAATATCACCCTCTGTCGAAGGCTGCTACTATCAAATCAGCCACCCTTGGAGAAGGCATCACCAAAATCCTGATCCAATTAATTATTACTCTAAAGAAACTGAGACATAAATGCATAGGCTAATTTGATGCCATTTCAGGAACTGGAATGTTGCCAGAGAATATAAACCAGTCTCAACAAAAGCTCAAGGAGATAAGGCTGCAAAAAGAAAACACATTCCCAACCCGTTCTCTGCTTCTTTGAAGGCATTCTTCATGCCACTAATATCCTGTTAGTGCAAATCATGGATCATTGACCCGATAAAGACCACCCTCCAGCCTGAGCATTGCAATAACATCTGCTGGGCACTTGGGGTTTTCCAGGTACAGGCAAGATGTGAGCAGGAAAGCATTTTAACATGCATATGGGTTAGGTGTGCCCATCTGGTCCCGTACCTGGGGTTAGGTATCTATGTAACAAATGTTAAACAGAATGCACTGCATTCTGTATATATCATTGTATGAGCCCAGAGCAGCTAGATTAAGCTATCAGAATCTGCCAAGTTGGATGGGTTTTGAGGATAAGATTTCTTCAGTATTAAATAGTAAGAAGGCAGAAACAGGTCCTAAAGGTGGACACTATTGTCTTTGGGTCCAGCAAAGTATCAGTTGATCTTTCCTTGATTGCAATTCTATGACAGCTGCATAGACCCAAGGACGGGCTTTATACACAGAGACAGTGATGTCTCCATCATTGACCAAGAACCAGAGCACCCATCTGGTCAGTAAGTTCCACATCCAAAACCAGAGTCTCTAGAGACATGCCAGCTATGAAAGAAATGGGGCTGACTCTGAAGTGCAGGGGTTCACTCCAGGTGCCCTTTGCAGCAGATGTACAACAAGGCCCCTGGCAGGGCATCCTGAGGCCAGCTTTCCAGTCCAGATGTTTCTGCTCTGCCAGCTCCTCCTAGAGACAATGGAATATGTGTCCCCTCTTCCCCTCCCCATGGCATGTGCCCCCAAGGATGCCTCTTGGAAAGGACCTTCCTAAGGGGGAACTGTTCCTGGTGGCACTCATTCTCCAACCTTCCCTGGAGCCAAGAAAAGATTTACATTTTGCTGTGGGTGTTCCACAGGTCCCAGACATTTCCTCTCCTTCGAAGAAGAAGATTCCAAATGAACATAAATCTTACTGCAGCTCTGACAGCCTCCAGTCATCTGTTTACCAAAATAAACTTTAAGCATACATTGAAAAATAATTCCTAGTGAAATATGCATCCCCATGGCATTCAAGCCTGGTATTTAATGTCTTTTTTTTATGGTTAATAATGCATCAAAAGCATCCCTTGTCTGAAGCTGTCATTACATCACATGCATGATGTGCAGGGCCCATTTCAATGACTAAAAAACTTGGAGTCAGTTTTTATTTCTTTAAAAAAATACTAATGTATAATTACAGTGGCCTGTTTCCCTCTATCTATATTTCTTTTTAATAAATCTGTGGCTTGATGAGATCAATCCACTGAAAGTACCTGGAGAGATTCTTGGCTTTATACAGATAAAGCAACGTGCTGCATAAACAACTCCAAAATCCCCTCATTAGAACGGGGTTCTGTTTGAAGAAGACCCTGGTCTTTTTTTTTTTTTTTAAGTATGCAGGATTTTTAGCTACATAAATAAAGTAGTACAGCTGAGAATCATCCTTTCGGGTAGAAATGGAAAAACAAGTGTATTTGAATGAAAACATTGACATTCATTTTAATTCTGAATCCTGAAGTTTTTTTAAAAAAAAAAAAAAAAATCTGGAAGCCTCTATTTGCCTTCTCTTTACTGCAAACCCTGAAAGTTTTTCCTTATTTCCTGTCTTGGCATTGGCCACTGATGCCGAGAACAGTGAGGACGGTGGTAATGATGAGGGTTAAAAGGTTCCCTCCCCAGTTATCTGAATGCTCATATCAGACTTGAAGAATAACAGCCCCAGGGCCCATCACAGCCATCTGTAATGGCCACACTCATGCCCAGAAGTGATTTCTCTGCCACCCTGGACAATTTCACATGGTCTGAGGATGATGCAACTCCGTGGGAACAGCAAGCTTGTAAGTGCTGGGAGTTGGGCAGTCAGCTTACCTTGATTTGTGGCTCTGTGGACCGAATGAGATAATTAGATAATGTATGTAAAGTGCTTAGGGCCAGCCTTGCACCTGGGAAGCACTTGGAAAATGGTAACAGGACTTGGAAGAGCAGTACCGTGAGTGGCTAAGGGTGTGGCTATGCACCCAGGGCTCAGTGGGACCTCCTGGATTCAAAGACTTAGACTCCTTCTGCATAAAATGGGGGTAATAATAATACCTACCTCACCCTCTTAATGCCTGTTACGATGGTTCGATGGTTCGGATGAGAGGACCTGTACTCAGTGGTTGGTGTCTTGTCAACAGCAATCATTGCAATTAGCTCTGCCTGTCTTCATATGCTGGGATACACCTCAATAATGTGGTTTAGTAGTTTCTTTGTGGCTCCCTCTACTTAATATTTGCTAATGATGGAGGATTCAGACTCACAGCATGGAGTTGAAGCCAAGATTGATCCCAGGAGATCCTCGGAATTCTCCTTTGGGACAGATACAGCACATGCGCCTTTTAGAGAGCAGAGAGGGACGAAGGGATGGCCACTTTCCTGTCTTGCAGGTCTTCCGTTTGGATTGTTAGCACTAGGAAACCATTACAAACCATAGCATGCAGCTTGAAGTCAAGTCTTCCTCTACAGCCAAGAGGGAATCCTCTGCCCAGAGGCCAAGGGCTGGGCTGATTCAGCTCCAGCTAAGGGGACAGGGGTTGGGGGAACCCTTCAGATGGTGTAGGTTTTTCCCCAGCCCTTGCAGGTGGATTCTTGGCTACCTCTGACAGGCCCAGTACTTAGCAGACTGAATCCTTACAGTCCCCAGTGGGGCAAGAAACTTTTTTCTTCTTAATGCTTTTTTAAGATCTGAATTTGTGAGATTCCCAAAGAGACTCCTAACCTTAAAACTCCTTCTAAGAGTTTTTCTTCCACCTTTGCCTGGAAGGAAACATCCATAGCCAAAGCAAGAGGGACCCAAATGCCACCAAGGCCAGAGACATTTTAGGCAATCTGTCCATGTGGCTGGTTCACCATCCCTGCCTTCCTCTCTCGCCCCTGGAACTTGAGTCCCAGGCCCCCCCCCTTCCCAGAAGCTGACAGGCCTCACAATCTGGAGACAAATGCTGCTGGCTCTCCCTTTGAGAGGTGGGTTAAGAAGTCCCCATTTGGATGTGTTCACACTGGCTGCCTTTGAGTTCCTCAGCCACCTCCCGCCCACCCAGTTCACATCCTTTCTTGGTCTCCCTATTGTTCGACTCCACGGTAAGTGTCAAAGCAAATTTGTGTTTCCAGTAAGAAAGCACCTTTTTGCTTTTTGCCATTTGTTTTTAATTGCATGTGGCCTTCATGATTCTAATTCCCGTGGAAAAACTGAACTGTATCCCTAAGAAAAGGCACAAACACCTGCACAAACCCAGCCAGCGGACCTTCCCGTTCTTCCGCACACCCTGGCAGACACACAATTGCCTACTGCAAAGCTGGCTAATGTGGATGCATCCGGGTTAGAAATGACAGGATATCGTGGAGGGCCAGTCACTTAATGAACCCCTGCGGGACCGTCTTGGTTACTAACAATTTCTCTCCAACTCATCAGGCGGGGGATTCGCAGCCCTCCGTGTTTCACTCCATCACGTTCCCCACTGCCCCCTTCTTCCTGCTCTCTACAAACAAACCAATTACAGCAACGGATATAAATTGGACCCCTTTTCTGAAAATGCTCCCTCAACCTTTTTTCCACCCTTCCTTACTCAGCGCCAATCAGCCTGCCCACCAGGTGGAATATGCACTCCCCCCAGCCCCCTCCCCACATGGGCTCGGGTGGGTTGTGTCCGCTCTGCTCACAGCCTTGGCTGATTTTCTGTTCTTTGGTCCAGCCTGGTTTTAGCTGTCTCTTTATCCCTTTAATCTGCTATTTCGTGGAATATAAGCCAAGAATCACTTTCATGTTTTTTATACATCAGCCGACCCCAAGCCCTTCCCTCCCTCTGTGATAGCTTAGGGTAAGCTCCTGAGTGATTCTTGGACAATGCCTTTGTAATTCATATTGGTATTAATTGCTCTCCATCTTGGTCAGCCCTTGATTACTTCCTTTAGAGATTTTTGTGGAAAAACTCCTCCCTATTTAAATAAAACCATTAAAGTGTCAGATTCACAAACTCTTTACAAAGTTTAAGTGGTGAAAAGTTGTATAGTTGGAAATTGAGAGCACAGAGAGTAAGACAGTTGCCTCTATATCTGTGCTACTCAAAGTGTGCTTTGCAGACCATTCCTGACCTAGAAGCTATTTGTTGGAGGTCCTCAACAAGTTAAGGACAGACACTCAGAGTTTAGAAACTTTTATAGCATTCTGACATTGCTACAACATCCAAGCAACTTTTTTTTTAAGCAATCCATCTTTTAAGCATCTTTCAAAACGATAGTCTATGGAATTGTATGGTAATGCCAGCCACAAAAAAGGTAGTCCTTCCTGACAGATAATTTGAGAAACAAGAATATCCATCATCAGGCGGGTGTTCATGTTTACCTAAGGATACAAGGGCTCCTTTTAAATAATCAAATTATTTTGGTTCTGTTACTGTGTGAATAGATGATGTGATGAAGGCAGAAAAAGTTAATATTTCTCTCAATAAAGATTGCAAAGAACTAAAAATAACCCAGTGTCGGGTAAAGTTAGATAGGTGGGAAATGATCACACTTTACAAGGAGTCTGTTTTCAAGTAACTTTGGGGCTACAAATCCATCATGTAAAGCAACCTCGGATCCTACTCCATTGTCCCTATATGAATATTCTAGAAAGGGCCACTTTTCTAATGCCAGAATCAGATTATCCAAACAACTTGCCCATTAAAAGCTCCATGCAGTTTTCAGGGAAGGATATTGTTAGTCTTTTGGCATCTACAAATCTCCGTGGAGTCAAAACCCTGTTATAACAGGGCTCTCTATGCATCAGCCTCCGCACAGACACACACACATTTCAAAGGCAGACTTTTGTTCCCTCCGGCATGAGAAACAATTACCCAATTATCTAAGCAGAATGATAGGTGTCTATGACAAATCGTAGGCTGGAGACATTTTAAAAATAATAATAACCTGAATCTTTAGTGCCTTTTCCCATTGACAAAGCACATCCACCTCTGTTAATTCCCTTGGCACTCACAGCCCGTCCTGCGGGGATTTGTACCTTCATTCTAAGGCAAGCGTTCCCCTGCTCCATTGTCTCTGTGTGTCTGTGTGTCTGTCTATCCAAATGCTGCACAAGGCCCAGGGAACAGAAAGAAACTCTCCTTGCAGCCATTTCTGCATTGTGTAGCACCAGGAGAAGAACCTGCAGGGAGACTCTGGTAGATTCCAACAGTCCTCTGGGCTTTAAGGGTATTTAAAAAATAAAACCAAATACCTGTGGGTTTTATCGGCTGGATTGTGGCTGGAGGCAGAAGGGAAAAGGGAGCACCGGGCATTAAAAATGACAAAGCACTTTCATTTGTGAGAGCCATCTGAGGAAAGTGGAAACGAAACGTATTTTTCTGAGGGAAAAGCAATTTCACAAACCCTGCCTGCCTGTGTACAGATGAGCAGGACCACGAGCTGACTCGGGATGGCCTCCGACATTCCCAGGGAAAGACAGATGATGGATGTTTTCTCATTATGTGGCTAGAAAGGGAGTTTTATGCAAAATTCAAAGAAGGAAAAAAAAAATCCCAGTTCCAGCCCTTCTTCCTTTCAATAGGGCCTTTCTGCATTGCAGCCAGACAGATGTGGTGATGGAGCTGACCCGGAATTACCCAGAGGTGATGGGGCTCATTTCAGGGGGCAGTTAGATGAGCCAAACTTAGTAAGGCCGGGTTGCTGTAAAGGATAATGTCCCCTCTGGGGAAGAATGCAAGGTAATAAATGGCTCTGCAGCAATTAAACGCAAGAGCAAAGGTGAGCCTCCAACTCTGCAGTCTTATCCCTTTTAAAAGAACAATAACAAAAAAAATAACCACAAGCCACCAACTCAAAAGAACCTTGCCCCTCACCGAGGACATGAGCAACTGTTTTTCCTATTAGTGAACTTTCTACTGAAACTCCTTATAGGTTTTGCAGATCAGCTGTTCAAGAGGAGCTGAGAGAGTCTCATTCTACCTTGCAATTGCTGAAATGCATTTGGAATTGCATTTTATAATAGATTATGCAAGATGGAAACAGGGTGAAGATGAAAATGTAGCCCTGGATGCTTCTGAGAGAAGGAAGTCCCACTGACCCCTGAGAGGCCAAGCCGCTGGCTCGTTGCTTTTCCACAGATCTACTTGCCGGAGGGAACCACTCAGCTATTCCTGCCTTTTAATTCCTGTCTTGTGGGAGATGTGAAAACATGAAGCAAGCAGAGAATATCCCTGCAACCACTGTCATATGCCAAGAGCTCTACACGCACACACACATCATGCACACACATCTGCACTCTTGTGCACACACGTATACCCACACATGTGAATGCACACAAACACTCAGTCACTGAGGTTGAGGTTTGAAATTAAGATTTGGGAGCTTGCTTATGGGGAAGCTGGCTGATGAGCACTACAAATGAGGAAGGCAAACTCAGATCTGCACTAAAGAATTGTGCAGCCTGAAGCAAACCATTTAACCTCTGTATGTCTTGGTTTCCTCATCTGAAAATACAAAGCTTCGGATTTGATGATTTTTGTGATTCCTTACAGACAATGCTTCCTGATTCTGTGAATTCATTTCCAAAAGAAAGCTTCACTTGGAAAGGCTGTGGTGGGTTTTGCATATGTGTTGGGGGCCTGGGTGTGAGCACCTGCAGCCCTGCTATGCACAGGCAATCATTCCATTTGGTTCCCTCTCAAGCCCAGCCTCCCCGGGTGTTCCTACTGCTATCACCTACGACACCCCTTCTATGCACTTCTGATGGCCCAGTTAGGTTCGGACAGCTCCATCTTCTGAAAACCCTCATTAGGGAGATGCTGGAATGACACATTGCTCAAGCCCCAAGCGTGGAGGCAAAGCAGCACTCAATTCCTGGTGGAGGCAGTCGCGGTAACCACGGCCCACTGGAGCGTGCAGGGAGACTGCTGCATGCTCCATGCTCCAATGCCCCGCAGCAGGTCGATACTCCTGAATAAACTAATCAACCCATTTGCACCTTCATGAAAACACATCTCGGAGTCACTGATCTAGGTGCGGTGAAGACAATGCCAACACCGAGCAAGAAAGAGAAGAGTTATACAGACCAAAGTTGCTGCCTTTCCAGAGTTCAGTGGGGTGCTCTGTGTCCTGAAGCATGGAACAAGATGCACAGACATCCAAGAGCCTGCAGTTCCCTGTGCCTTCGTGCCCTGGGCCAGAAATCCAGTTCAGTGTTGCCCCCTATGCTCTAGAGGAAAGAAAGTCTATGGGTCCTTAAATCCTTGAGGGTTGTGTGTGTGTGTGTGTGTGTGTGTGTGTGTGTATGTATGTGACTATTTTTAAGAGAAACTATAATAGTGTCCTCCCTTTCTAAGAATCCATTCCACAAAAAAGCTGTTTAGGAGGTTCCCAGCCTCCCCTTTGTTGTTTTCCCAGGGCTGCTTAAGACACGCTGCCATTTGTCACCTACTGATGATGGTAAGGAGCTGGGCTGGATCAAGGCTGCATGTTGTAAGAGCTCCCAGCGGGTGAGATGGTGCCACTCTACTGCAAATGATGCTCCACGCCAGCCAGCTCCTGGAGGAATGAGGTCCTCTTGTTGTGCACCAACAGGTCTGGCGACCCCATGCCACTCCTCTGGCAAGTCTGAACCCCCCAAATGGCTAGGGATCCATGGTGTGCTGACAAACAGGATCTCAAAATTTTTAAAGGTCCTGATTTGGAGAATTTGAAGATTGCTGTGGTATAGATTCCCCCGCTGCTGCTCCCTCAGTAACCATATTGAATGACAAGAACACACAACTCTTGAAAATGTAAAACCAGCTCTCATGGGCCAACCCAGGCCAGCACCAGCACCCCACTGAAGGGGTTGCATTAATGTCACTTGGAATTCCCAACAATGGCACAGTTTTCTTGATTCCCTTGGAGATGCTGAAGGGTATTTATCCCAGAAGTCGGAGGAGAAAGGCCAAAATTCTTGCTGAATAAACTCTTCGTTTCCCCTAGAACCCCTCACTTCTCTCTCCACTTTCCTAGGAAGATATATCTGGGGCTTAGAACTTTAAATTCTATTTGCTAAAGACTCCCCAAATGATCTCCCTGAGCCCCGGGTTGTCCCCTCAACTTGGAGTAGGCAGCTTAACTTTACTCCTTGTATAACAGGCCTTTTGGTGTCCTCTATAATATTTCTCCCCCAGTCTTTCCCAACTCAGGAAACACCACCATTGCCCATTTGCTCAAGACTAAAATCTCCATCCCCCTCCATTTCCAATCTGTCAGTCAGACCTATTGGTTTTAATCTCCAAACACATTCTGAATCCTGCCCTTTCTCCCATCCCCACTGTGACTGATAATCCTGGTCCAAGCCACCATCATTGCTCACTGACCCACTGCAATTATGGCTTCTCTATTCTTGATTCTGTTCTTGACCCCTGAGATCTGTTTTCCGTACTGCAGCCAAGGTGATCTTCAACGTGCAAGTCAACTGTTCTTTTTCTCTCTCCGTGTACACACACCTGTGCCAGGTTGCAGACACTGCTGGCTGCATCTCACACCTAGAACTGCCTCCAGGTCCCTCACTGTCACTCAGTGTCCTCCCCATGGCACCCAGTGCCACTCAGCCAAGTCACTGCCTTCTGGCATGTCACTCTTCCTTTCTTCTTCAGACACCCAAGTTAACTTCTGCTTTTGCCCATTAGTTTTTCATCTGCTAGACCACGCCCCCCCCCTTTTGAATTATAATTGTCACTTTATCAGAGAGACCTTCCCTGATTGCCTTTGGTATTTATTATCTGTCTGGAACAAAAACCTCATGGGGGCATAGACTTACAGAATTAAGCAACCATGTAAGTAGCCAAGTCTGTCACCAAACAAACAGCCCAATGGTAGAGCAGCTGAAAGAATGAAGGAGCCAATTGCTTGCTCACAAGGTTGCTGATCAGTTCCTTCCCTCTTGTTGCTTCTCCATCGCCCCAGGCATTGCCACCCTCTTTAGAATCAAGGTCTAGGTATAGAAATGGCTCAATTCTTTCCCACTCATTTGCCATAGGTGAGAATTCCTTCCATATGGCCACACCTAACTACATGAGTCTGGAACTACAGCCTATCCACATGCCCGGGGGGTACCTTGGCTCTTGAGTGTGTGTGGAATGAATGAATGAATGAAAAAAATGAATGATTCTTCTAGTTTAACATTAAACATTTCAGTTCTCCTTTTTCAAGCTGCAAAAGGAGGTTAGGAAGGTGAGACCCAGCCTTCCCCTTCTCTTTGATCCTGCATGGCACACTCACATCATGGAAAACATCCACAAAGGAGCCAGCCTTCCATCGCTATGGGCTTGACCTCCCCATGAGCCCACACTCATCATCCTTTCCCACACGGGACTAGAGAAAGACATCTACTGAGAAGCTAATGGGGGATCTTGTGTCTCTCAGCCTTCGAACTCCTGTCTTCCACATAGGCCCCCAAGCTGCTTCCTCCCACCTTCAATAGAATGACTGCGTTCCTCTGAGGTCCTGTCCTATTTATTCCGGGTAGGGTGATGGTTATGAAATTGCAAAGAAAAAAACCCAAAGAATTTTTTTTAGTAAGCATTGTTTTCTTCTAAAAGTATAAAAAAGTTATAAGTAACTTGTTAAAAGTATAACTCTTCCTGAGGTGTGCAGATGAGCATATTTAACAAAGTCCTGTGGGACAACTGGTGAGTAGGGGAATAAATTGGTAGTCGTCTTATATTTTTGCACTTAAGGTGGATAACTAGGTTTATCAGTAGGACTTTTGTACTGTTTATAGATATTTTTACACATCAAGGCTGCTGTTCTGTGTACCTGCGGTGAAGTTCACGTATACAAGCCTTATTTAGGATTAGTCACATAATCACTTATGGAAGCTTATGGTATCTTCTGTATAGCACTCTAAGAGCTTCAATAACTTTAGGAAAATAATCCATTTGGTAATAATTATAAGAGATTTAACTGCCTACTATGCACCAGGCACTGTTCTAGGTGTTACGGGTAACAATTAATTGGACAATTAATTCAGAATTTTTTAAAGAAAAACAAGTATAGCATAGTGTGACATTTTCCCACCTTGTCCCTGTTGGGCTTGGGGCCTGATTCTTCATGTGGCAGATGTCCTGTGGATTGCAGGATGTTTAGCAGTATCCCTGGATTCTACCTAATGCATGCCAGTAACTCCCATATGCTCAGATATGGCAACCAAAAATGTCTCCAGACTTCACCAGATGTCTTCTGTAGGATAAAACACCTCTCGGTTGAGGACTCCTGCCCTAGTGAGGAAGAACATGGTCTTTGGGATCAGAACTGGGTTTAAGTCCTGATTGCACTAACCATTAGCTTTAAAACTCAGGGCAAATTTCTTTACCTTTCTGGGCCTTGGTTGGCTTATCTGTTAAATGGGTGAATAAGCTTTTAACATAAAAATGTGAGATGTTAAGAGTCAAGGATAAGCTTATAGAAGTACTCAGGAAATGTTATCTAAAGGATACAAAGTCTGGTTTCCTTTTGAGATCCTCAGAAAACCTCTATGAATATAAAACCTATGTACCATGCCAACTTTTACACTTTCAGCAGAGTTTTATGTACCACTACAAGCACATCTGTTTTCTTCTATCTCTGTTCATGTAGAACATTGTTTTAACAGGCTCCATGGTGCATGCCTATAATCCCAGCAATATGGGAGTCTAAGGCAGGAGGATTGCAAGTTCAAGGACAGTCTCAGCCATTTAGCAAGGCCCTAAGCAACTAAGTGAGGCCCTGTGTCAAAATAAAAAAATAATAAAATGGGCTGGGGATGTTGCTCATTGATTAAGCACCCCTAGTTCCATTCCTGGTACATGATATTCAAAAACAAAAAAAAGTATACTTTTTTCAATTATGATATGGCATCAGTGGTATTGGTGACAAAGATAGAAAATTGCTAAAGAAATCTTGCTCTCAATGAACAATTCAGTATTTTCTAGCACTTTCTTCAACCCTAGTTCTTTGACCCACTGGGTGTTCTGGTGGATCCCAAGACAGTGTGTTTTCCTGCAGGTGTCTCTGTATTCTCAACAAGGTCCCCACTTCCCCTACTTCACTCAATGTGATTAGAGCTGAAAATCAGCACCAAGTATCCAAAGAGAGATTCATATGACAATGATGCATACTTACTTCCAGTGGAAACTGGATTTTATCTCTAGTGACTTTTGAGTTGTGAATGGTACCAAATCTTTGAGGTCCATGTTCATGTCTGCTGTCCATCTGAGACCATGACTTTGATCTCAAAGGATCTGGCACGATTGGGATTGCTGAAGGTGAAGTATGCACAGAGGAAGAGGGAGGACCAGGGACTGCAGTATCAGGATGATGAGATACTGTCAGTGATAGTGGAGAAGGTCATCGGGACAAGAATTTATTGACAAGTGACCTGTTGATTTGATCAAGAAAAAGTTCAGCTTAAATTAGTGGAGGAGGAAAAAAAAACATGCAGTAAAATATAATTTTTAATGTAGAGGATCATGAAAAGACATTAAAGAATAATAGAAATTTTCTGCTATTCTCAAATATATATAGATATAGATATATTTAGATATATGTCTCTTCATATGTATATATATATATATATATATATATATATATATATATATATATATGAATGATCAAGATCAATTAACCAAATGAACTTGAGAGTTTAATATAGTTATACAAAGGCTCTATGAAAGGCCAAAATTTGAATGGTGAAGTGTGGGATCTTTGAGCCTATGCGTTAAAATGTGCCAGAGAATGAATCCATCTAGATAAATATGGAAATAGCAGTAAGGTAGAAGTTGTTTATCCACCCAGTTTTATTCAAGTAGTATTATCACCTTTATTACAGAAAGACACAATATCTCCCTAGAATCCCACACCCAATTCCTACTCTCCAGAAATAAGTTCTTCAAACTGATTCCTTAGACTTTACCCCTATATCTCTGAGTATCATGCTTTATTGCTATTTCTGGATTCTCAATACTCGGCAATACCTATTGACTTCCAGTTATGGAAAATGAAGACCTTGCTCTCTTGTAAAAAATCCCCCTTTCAAAAGCCACTTGAAATTCCTATCCTCTATGGTGATCTTAGATCAATATTTAGCCTAGCCAAGCCTTGTAGTGTGTTACAATTTCTTTTCCTTTCCTGCACAATTCCTGTTTCAGTAGTTCTAGTTTTGCTTTGTTTTGTTGTCTATTTAGTAATTACGGACATATTCATAAACTCTCTCCATATATATATGGAGCTATATCTATAGATACATGTCACCTCTCAGTATATTCAGATACATTGTCTGTCCCACCAATCTCATTTCTTCATGAAAGTCCTGGAGCTTTTCAACCTGCTCCTACTGGGGCTGGTGACCTTAGTCTGGAGCTCACCTGTTCCTTGGATGTCCCCCCGCCCGGGCATTCTTTTCTCCTCTTGGGCATGCTGGAGTCCATTTCCTGTATCCTGTTTCATTTTGTTCCTACCCAGTTACCAGGTACTAGTATTGATTCTGTTTCATAGGTGAACCAAACCAAAGCACAAGGAACTTAAGTAAAAATTTCCTAAGACATATGGTTTGGGCACAAATGGCACAGCAAGGCCTTGGGTCCAATCCATCTGACACCAACCCCAAGCTCTTACTCACTCTCTGGGAAGTCACTGCAAGACCCTTAGCAGTTCTGGTCAAGAGGATAGTGGAGTGGCAGAAGCCCAGGGCACCTCCGGGTGCTGAAGGCCTTGTGTGGACCATGGTCCCTGCCTGGGTCGGTCAGAGGCAGCATTTCTTCCTAAGGTACTTCTACAGGGCCTGACTCACTGTCCCTCATGCAGCTTCTTAATTCTAGGATTAGCTGGTTTAAAAAAAAAAAAGAAGAAGAAGAAGAAGAAAGAAAGAAAAAGAAAGGAAAGGAAAAAATAGCTCCTGGGCATGTGACACTATTCTGGGGCCTTTAATGTCAAAAATAATGATCCTGTTAAATTGGAGCTCATTACCATGGAATGAGACCTCATTGAGCCCTCTTTGGTGGTGGTGGTGGTGGGGGGGGTAATGACTTTTTTTTAAAGGTAGCTCTGACATGGTGTGCTGGGGGTGGGGAGAGGGGGTGTTTAGAGTAGCAAATTTTTAAATAAGAAAGATCTCCTTTCATGATGTCAGGAAAAGGGCCTGTCCTCCATTGTTCTCAGGATGCTGGCTGTTCCTTTGTTGTGGTCTCATGGAAATTTCCTGAGCCCCTTAAGCCACTAATACCAGTTGTATCCCCAGCAGCCATAACACTTACTTAAGGCATTATTTTCAGCACAGCTTTTCCCATAATGAGTCTGACAATCCCGTTTTATGATTTGTTGAGTGGCTAATTCAAGATATACCATTCTCCAAAAGGAGCTTTCCTGGGGAATCCCTGCTAGGCCCTCAGCCACCAGCTCAGAGGCCTGGTCTGACCATCTGCAGAGGGCACAGGTGGGCCAGATTAGATGGTGGTGCTATCCTGCACCAGGTGCTTCAGAGAAATTGGCTAGCATTTACCTTCTGCCCTCTGGGACCGCCCCTACCCACATTCCTATCACACACACACAGAGCACGTCTCTCTATCAAAACTGGGGTGGCCAGGAACAAGTGCCCACTTGAGGTACCCAGTGTCCACATGGTTGGGACCTAATGTCCTCACATTACTCTGGCTACCAAGAGAAACTAGAAGAGGCAGGGGGCCTGACTTCACACCACCTAGGAAACAGATGGAGGGACTAGGGATTTTTTTAATTTAAAAAAAGGCCTGACTTATTGGTGAGACCATACCAGTTGTCTCCAAAAATATAATGTATTATTTTATAATTTATAAGAGGGGAAGTTCTTTGGCAATTAAAACAAACAGACGTGTTTTCTAGATATAAAAATGTAACAGGATTCAGCGAGCTTTTTTCTTAAAAGGCCCGAGAGTGAAGATTTGAGACTTGGTGAACCATATGATGTCTGCCCTGACTACCGTTATGCCCCATTATTAGTACAAGAATAGCCACAGACAATACACAAATGAATGGGCCTGTCTGTGTTCAATAAAACTTTATTTATAAAACAGGTAGTGGGCTGGTTTCTGCCCATGAGCCATAGTTTGCCAGGGCCTGCTTTGGAGGATAATAGGAAGCCCCAAAGGGACTGGGAATAAAAAGTCCATGTTGTATACCTGCAGGTGTCAGGCTTGCGAACAGTGCACATACGTGCATGTATGGGTTTGGGGATGTGCATCTGTGAGAGTGTGGTTTGGGGAGTGACCAGGAGAGAAAGAGACCAAACACACACAAGCCACGGACAGATGAAACCCCTAAGTTGCCGTGGTCATGGGCTGTGCAGACCAGCTCTCTGTCACAGTGATGTAAAGGCTCCAGCCCCCGAGGTTCCCCAGGGAGCTCTACACAGTGTCTGGAATTCCTGCTGCTTCACTGTCTTTGCTTTGGGCATCCAACTTGTGCCGGAAAAGGCCTAACTAAACCTAATTATGTCCTCAAGGAGGGAAAACACGCTTATCCAGATTGGTTTATGTATCACCTGAACCAAGGACAGGTATGCTTAGGGTTAGCCCTGCATGTGTCTCTGGTCCCCCTGTGCACTTAACTGGGGTAGTTACAGGGCGGTCATTTTCCTTGTGGAGTGTCCCTTCCTTCTAAATGCATCCTGTTTCTTCGCCCTGACCTTTGAAGCCTCCCAGCCCAGGGACCCCACTGCAGGCCTGAATGCACACACCTCTTCAGGCACAGGAGAGGACCCACTGCCAACATCTCCCCGTTTCCATGGTGGCCATTTTGTCACAACTGGAGAGAGGAAAGAGCAGCCTCCCCCATCCCTTCTCAAGTGCGCTGTGTAGTACTGATTTTTTCCAATCATCTCTAAATAGAGGTTTCTTTCCCCCTCCTACCAGCTCAGCATCTGAGCACGCCATGAGCGTGCCCTGCATTTGAAATCTGACATCTCCTTCTCTCCCTCATTCACTCCGTCTTCAGCTTGGCAGAACGCTTAAAAATTGGTATCCCTTTAACTAGGTGAGCTATTCTTCTGCCGGGAGATGACCTTTACACAGAAGATAGGGCTGTCATAAGTGATCTCTGATATATGAAAGTTTCCTGTGTGTTCCAACAAGGAACCGTATCATATCCAAGAGCAGTGGGTGTCTGCTGTGTGTTTCTGTGCAACTTGTATGTAAAGATGTATTTTATTACTGTAAATGGACCTGAATAAATTATTACCAGATCTTGAACATACTGCCAGCTCTCATGGGGCACATCTGTTCCATTTCTTTTTTTTTTTTCTTTTTTTAATTGAAAAGAACGAAATTTGTCAGACAAGACTCTTGGGGGGGGAGGATAGGGGGAAAAATCATTGAAAAGATGATAATTTACCATGAGTTTCATAGAAATTAATTGTAGAATCTCAAAGTTGTGAAACTAACCTTTAAATAATTCTTCCCACAGACTTGAGAAGCAAAAACATCAGGTGGCTTTTTCTTTGCCAAGATAAAATATTAACCTGAAGTCTTCCCCATCTCCCCTTGTTTCTTGTTGGAAGTCTCATGTCTGATTTTCCCCCAAGCAGAACATTATTTGTTGTTGTTTGGTTTTTTTTTTTTTTTTTCAAATCGTTAATCTATATTACTATGGAGTTGGGTGGGATTCTCAAAGCAGAAGTGAAATACAAAATTTCCAAAATGGGGAATGATGAGAATTTGGCACTCATCTGCTGGGGACCACTCTATTAACTTCAGGACCTTTGTCCTTGGTTCAGGTGATCCATATACCTTGGGTCATTAGTACTCAAAGGAAACATGGCTCCCATGCTGTCATGTACTATGTTGTTGGATGGAATGCAAATGCCCAGGATGTTCCAACCACCTGCTGTTCCCTCTATCGTCAGTTAAGAAGAGTCCTAGAAACTGTTCTTGGAATTAAAGAAACACTTCTCTATGCGATGGGTTCCTTCTCCACGGTCCTGTTGCTAGAAGATGGATTTGGAACATCCTAGTTGATGGAAGGGAGATCGCTTACAGACTTACTGGATGATGATTCCGTTGACCAAATACAAGGAGAGTCTCTTGGTGGGAGGATCATGGACATCCCACCCTAAACCAGTCCCAGGTCATCCATCAGAATCCAGTGGTGATAATGACCTCCAAGATCTAGATTTTTAAGACTCAAGTTTCACCTAATGGCTGCTCTCAATCTCTGGAATTGTTCTTTTGACTTCTCCACCTATGGCCTATGTTTCTAATTCTCAAGGTCATGGCCTAAGGACTGTGCGGAGGTCCTGAGCACCTTCATAAAGTGGCCACCTACCAAACTGAAACCGAGGAACAGATCTGTTGTTGACCCTGAAACTCTGATAGTGGAGTGGGTTGATCCCTGTGAGAGTGCAAATACCTCTGAGAGGGGAAAATGACACTAATATTTTTACCATGGTATTATCTTTATTCATTAGTGATAGTCTTACAGCTAACCACTATATACATTATCCCATCTCCCTATGATAACTCAGCAAGGAAAATATTTCTTTTATTATTTTTAATTTTATTTTTAGGACAGTGGAATGCATTACAATTCTTATTACACATATAGAGCACAATTTTTTATATCTTTGGTTGTATACAAAGTATATTCACACCATTTTTGTCTTCATACATGTACTTTGAATAATGATGTCCATCACATTCCACCATCATTTCTAACCCCATGCCCCCTCCCTTCCCCTCCCACTCCTCTGTCCTATCTAGAGTTCATCTATTCCTCCCAGGCTCCCCCTCCCTGCCCAACTACGAATCAGCCTCCTTATATCAGAGAAAACATTCAGCATTTTTTTATATATTGGCTTACTTCACTTAGCATTTTCTTCTCTAACTCCATCCATTTACCTGCAAATGCCTTGATTTTATTCTCTTTTGTTGCTGTGTATATATATGCCATATTTTTTATCCATTCCTCTATTGAAGGGCATCTATGTTGGTTCCACAGTTTAGCTATTGTGAATTGTGCTGCTATAAACATTGATGTGGCTGTGTCCTATAGTATGCTGTATTTAAGTCTTAGGTATAGACTGAGGAGAAGGATAGCTGGGTCAAATGGTGGTTCCATTCCCAATTTTCCAAGAAATCTCCATATTGCTTTTCAGATTGGCTGCACCAATTTGCAGTCCCATCAGCAGTGTATGAGTGTATCTTTTTCCTCACATCCTCACCAATACTTATTGTTGTTTGTAAGCATAACAGCTGCCATTCTGACTGGAGTGAGATGAAATCTTAGAGTAGTTTTGATTTGCATTTCTCTAATTGCTAGCAATGATGAACATTTTTTTATATATTTGTTGATTGATTGTATATCCTCTTCTGAGAAGTGTCTGTTCAGGTCCTTGGCCCATTTATTGATTGGGTTATTTCTTTTTTTGTTGTTTAGCTTTCTGAGTTCTTTAAATACCTTAGAGATTAGTGCTCTATCTGAGGGGTAAAAATTTGCTCCCAAGACATAGGCTCTGTATTCACCTCACATATTGTTTCTTTTGCTGAGAAGAAACTTTTTAGTTTGAGTCCATCCCATTTATTGATTCTTGGTTTTAATTCTTGCACCACAGGAATCTTATTAAGGATGTTGAGATCTAATCCCACATGATGGAGATTAGGGCCTACTTTTTCTTCTTTTAGATGCAGGTTCTCTGGTTTTATTCCTAAGTCCTTGATCCATTTTGTGCATGGTTAGATAGGGGTTTAATTTTATTTTTTGCATATGGATTTGCAGTTTTCCCAGCACCATTTGTTGAAGAGGCTATCTTTTCTCCAATGCATGTTTTTGGCACCTTTGTCTAGTGTAAGATAATTGCAATTTTGTGGGTTAATCTCTATGTCCCCTATTCTTGAACCATTGGTCTACCAGTCTGTTTTGGTGCCAATACCGTGCTGTTTTTGTTACTATTGCTCTGTAGTATAGTTTAAGGTCTGGTATAGTGATGCTACCTGCTTCACTCTTCCTGCTAAGGATTGCTTTAGCTATTCTGGGTCTCTTATTTTTCCACATGAATTTCATGATTGTTTTTTCTATTTCTATGAGGAATGTCATTGGGATTTTGATTGAAATTGCATTAAATCTGTATAGTGCCTTTGGAATTATGGTCATCTTGATAATATCAATTATGCCTATCCAAGAGCAAGGTAGATCTTTCCATCTTCTAAGGTCTCCTTTGACTTCTTTAGGGTTCTCTAATTTTCATTATATAGATCTTTAACCTCTTTCATTTTTGTGAGGCTATTGTAAATGGAGTAGTTTTCCTTGTTTCTCTTTCTGAGGATTTGTCACTGATATACAGAAATGCCTTTGTTTTATGGGTGTTGATTTTATATCCTGCTGCTTTGCTGAATTCATTTACTAGTTCTAGAAGTTTTCTAGTGGAACTTGTAGTGTCTTCTAGGTATAGAAGGTATAGAACCATATCATCAGCAAATAGTGCCAATTTGAGTTAAGGTAAATATTTCTAAAATCAGCAAATTGGGATTCAAAGCAAATCGGGGTTTCTTATCCCTATCCATGCACCTAGTAGTGAGCCTGGAGTTAAGATCCAGATCTATCTGATTCAAAAGTTGGTGAACCTGATTACTATAAATTGTCTAATAAGATCTTTTCTAGTCTGTTTACTAGATGAAAGCTGTTTTTATAAGAGGGTTAAAGAGAAAGAGAAAGAAGAATTAGAAGAATGAAGGAGGATAAGGAGGAGGAAGGAGAAGAAAAAGGAGAGCGGAAGGGGAAATGAATTCATTAACCAATGCACATTGGTTAATTTGGGGTTGAAACGATACTAAAAGAGCATGGAATGTCACAAAAGAAAACATTACCTGGTGTAGTGTTGCCCGGAATGACCTACCCTTTGCTATGTTCTCCAACACTTCTTTGCCCAGTTGATTTGAGGCCTTGAGTTGATTCCTAAGCCCTTTGCCCAGGACCAAACTCTCAAAACAGGAAATATTATGTCAAGAGCTTGTTGCAGGTAGACAGGTAGGGGCTTCCAGGTCAGTAAGCAGTGGCAGTCTCAGAGATGACCAGGGTAGCAGATGCCCCAGCTCCAAGAGGGCAACTGTCTATCTCTCCGTGTTCCTTCTGTGATGTGCCAAAATGTGCTTAAACATGTAGAAGTCTCAAGAAAAGCCTCCATGCACATCAGGACTACACATGGACCAGCTGCTCAACTCTAGTCAGATGAGAATTTTTCATAACTTTTCCCAGCAGGATAATTTTTTTTTTTTTTTTTGGTCTTGAAAAGCAGAATCCCCAATGTCAAGTGGCAGAAGCAATGTGAATAAATGTGTTGGCTTAGATAATTGAAAAACAGGTGGTTTTTAACAGGTAGCCAAGCCAAAGGTCGTATTTGATTAGATGCTTACACCAAGACACCACATTTCTTCTCTTCCCCGGGGCTTGGATCCATCTCCTCCATACTGGTCCCTTTTCCATGAGGAGTCTCCTCAAGGTTGTGAGATTAGGTACAGCAGCCTAGATCCTAGTCACTACAGATGTTCTAGGAAAGACAAAAATACTCTTTCCACCGAAGACCCTGCAAAATTCCCAGGGAAACTACTGGGTCACATGCCTAAACCAATCATGGTGACCTAGGGAGTATGCTCTATTCTGGTTGGCTTAGGCCTGGATCATGTGGTATAAACCTGGAGTCAGCCCCACCCAAACTATGGGGAAGAAAAAGAAATACACCAAATACGGCAGCATAGAGAGAGCCACGGATGGATGCTGGCCGTCAAAAGGCAACACAGGTCCTCATCTGGCTTTTCAGCTGCCACAAACTAAGCAGGCCTGTTCTGGTCCTTTGGTGTCTGCTGCTGCTGGCATTGTATCAGTGGGTGAGACTGTGAGGGAAGGAAGAGGGGTGCCCCCAGGCTTGCATTGACTGTGGCTAACTCCAGTTGTGTGGTGCTGCAGGGCAAGTGTAGGCCTGGTTTGTCGTTGGCACTTGATACTGATTAGTTCATCTACTTTTGCTTTGGGGAAGAGAGTGCCTAGCACCTTGTTTGCATCAGTGACACCAGGATGCTTCTTAGACCCTACTCAGTCTTGCTAAATCCAGGTAGTCACCTAGAACCGTGGCTGGCAAATGTTCCTGTAAGGGGCCAGATAGTGTATAATTGAGACTTTCCACCCCAGACATGATCTCCATCAACTCAAGTCTTCCCACTGTTGCAGTTCAAAAACAGCCCTCAGTCTACAGGTAAGCAAAGGCTATGTTCCAACAAATCTTTATTTACAAAAAACAGGCTGCAGGCTGACTTTGGCCCTCAGACTGTGGCTTGCCAGGCCCTGTCCTAGAGGACCTGACGTGATCATGGCTGTGATTGAATTCACCTGGTTGTCACCTCTGCTGGGTTTACATTTCCAGATGGAAAGTTCCAAAGGGTCTCCAAAATAGTCTCCATTTATTTCTTCAAAGCGTCTGTGTTGAGCCCACTGTTTGGGTGGCACTGAGTCTGGGCAAAGATAGTAGAGAGATCCAGTACTTCCTGCATGCCTACTATGTGGCAGATGCTCCCTGGAAGGCATGCAGGCCACCCCGTGCGTGGAAGTGTGTGCTGTGGATAGCGCCAGGCACTGCTGTTTTGTTACAGCCTATGGCACGTGAGGCCCACTGTGCCCATCTCCCAGGGAAACCAGACACAGCTCAGTCATGGAGAATAGAACCATCTCAACTTGCTCAGATGCCTCCGCCAGGGACAGAGTCGCAGGAGAGCCAACACTGCCAGCCCCCACCTCCCGGTTCCTTCTGATCCCCCTCCCTCTGCCTGCTCCACCAGGGATTCCAGGCAACTGAGAGGCCTCCACACATCAGCAGCGCAGAGCTCCGTTACCGGATGCCGGGTCCCTCGGCGACCCTGCTATTCTCTTCCCTTTGCAGCAAATGTCAGCTTCGCCGCCTCTCCCTGCAGCTCACGTCTGTGTGCGTTCTTTCATTTTTCTCCAGAGATTCCTCCCGTCCGGGATGTTTTTTATTTTACACTTGAAAAAGCAGAGGCTCTGCACGGAGCCACGGAGTCTGCCTTACCAGCTCCAGCCTGGTGCTACTGTTCAGCTTTTTGCCTTCAGCTCCCTAAACCTTGGCTGGGAAGGCAAGGGATGCTCCTCCTCGCTGTCTCTGCAGCTGCTGTCCTGCTGCAGGGTAGGTGGACAGAGTTCTGGAACCCACTTCCCAACGGAGGAGAAGCAAGTTTTTTCTCTCTGACCGCTTAGGCTTGAATACTCTTGGCTTTACAGGTGGACAGGTGACCTGCAGACAAATCTTTAGGGCAGAGTGGGGACTGTTTGGTGCACTCCCCCTTCCTCCTCCCTGCTGGGGGCTGTAGGTGCATATTCTGTCCCCTCCAATTGTTCCCTCCTCCCATGCCCTGCCTCATTAGGCCAAGAGGCCACTAGTTCCTCCAACCTGCAACTGATCTTCCTGCCTCCCCTTCCCATAACCAGAGCTGAGAAGGACCTTAGGCAGAACCACATGGGCCATTGTGGCAGGATTTCTCAGGACTTACCCCAACCAGAGCAATACATGACCTTGGCTGTACATGACCAGAGATATGCATTTGTTGGTACCAAATACTTGAGAAGTCTCATACTACATTCTGAATCTCAGCTAAAGGAGCAAGGACTCTTGGCCTGGATGCTACAGAGGGCATGGCATAGACATGTTCATCAACAGCCTGCATTTATTGAACATCTATTAAGCATTCTTGGGAATTCTGCAGAGACATCCTGGCTGACCTCCTTGGGTCCATGATTCCCTGCCCCAACAATCCACTCTCCACACGGCAGCTTGAGCCTCTTTAAAGCATATTATTCTTTTGCTCAAAACCTGCAAGGCTCCAATTGCACTTAAACTAAAATTCATACCCTCTGTCCATCTTTCAATGGAATTGTTTTGTCTTTTTCTTGCCAATTGGTAAGAGCCTTTTGTAGATAACAGTTATCAATCATCTGTAGGACCAACATTTCTCTTAAAACTATTGTTTATCGTTATGTTATGTTTTTGCCATCTAACAGTTTTACATATTTATATAGTCAAATATGTCCAATTTTCTTTTACAACTTCTGAGATTCCAGACTTGGTTAAGATGGATGCCCTTCTTGTTATAATCATACCTTCGTCTACCTGGATTTTTCTTCTAAGAAGTTTTATGTGGTTTATGTTTTTCATTTAAGTCTTCGCTCCATTCAAAATTGATTTTTGTATTTGGCCAGAGATAAGGAAAGAGAGCTAATTTTATTTTCCTCTAAAACCAAGGCTTGATAGACTATGGCCCACAGGTCAGCTGCCTGTGTGTAAATAAAGTTTTATTGGAACACAGCCATACACATCCACTTAGGTGTTGTCTCGTGGCTGTTCTTACACTATAATGGCAGAGTTGCATGTTGTCAGCAAAGACAACAAGTCCCCAAAGCCTAGAGATTTACTATCTGACTGTTTACAGAAGAAGCTTGCCAGCCCTGTTCTAGATGGCTAGTCATTTGTGCCAGTACAATTTGTTAAATAAACTATCCTCTGCCCTCTGAAATGAAATTCTGTCTTTATCATATATGAGATTCTAATGTGTCCTCAGATCTCTTCCTAGATTTTTCCATTCTGTTCTACAATCTCTTTGTCTCTCTGCCAATCCCACTTAGATTCGATTACCAGGACTTTATATTTGGAAAGTCATATCACCCCATCATAATTCTTATTTTTCATCCTTTTTTTTTTGGAAGTTCTCATGTAATTACCCTCCCATTAGAACTTAAGATATTTTTATCTATTTCAAAAAAGAAAATCTGTTGGAATGAGAATTTCATTACATTCTCAGCAGAATGAATGTTTTTGTAGTAGTAAGTATTCCTATCTTAGAAAATATCTATTTGGCTTATTCCTTATTTGGAATCTTTTGATTAAAAAAAATTTTTTTTTCCACAAAGGTCTGCATTAACCAAGGTCTGGTCAGAGACAGAAGCCACACCAGTAATTTATCCAGGGAAAATTTATATAACATAACTAATAAAAGGTGGTTAACTCCTGAAAGGGTTAAAAGAAGACTCTAAGGAATATCAGATTAGCAAATGCAGGAAGCAGCAACCAAGGCTGAAGGAGTGCACTGCATGTAGGGATGGAAAGAAGAATCTAGAAGAAGGAACTCCAAAGCTGAGATTGAAATCCAGAGCTCTCTGGGAATGGCACAGCTGCCACAGAACATGCTATCCAGACCCAGCTCCTTTTTCTGTTAAATTTGTCCCTAAATATTTTTATAGTTTCTCTCCCCAACCTCTAAGGGCACTTTTTTCCCCGCTGCTCTCCTTTCTGGGTCCTTATTGCTAGTTGAAAGTGAATCTATTGATTTCTGCATATTTATCTTTACTATCTTTACTAAATCATCTCATTTATTTGACTAGTGTTTCATTAGAGTCTCTGGGGTTTTCTAGGTATTCAAACATATCAGCGCAGAGATGATTTCATCTACTTTTCTCAATATTGATACCACTGATCTCATTTTCTTGCCTGGGTGCGTTCACTAGTTCCTCAGATAATGTTAACTTTAGCAATTTTTCCTTTACCAGTTTTTTGAAATATTAAATTCCCACTGTCCTTACTCATTTTGTTGTCTCCTAGATACATTGAACTCTGAGATATGTGTATAGATATCTCCAACTTTTATTTTAGTTAAAATGCACTTGTATTTTAATAGCTTTTTGTCTTTATATGTTTAGCTGTTATGTTGCATGGCGCATATAGGTTTTTGAATATGTCACTTTTAAGAAAGGTGCTGTTTAATATATAATGCCACTCATCTTTCTGTTTCAGACCCTCACTCTTAAATTCACCTTTACTCATATGCATATTGCTATTTTTTTGTTTTTTCTTTTTGCCTGGTGACTCTCCATAATTTTTGTTTCCTCTCTCCTTTCTCCGTTTCTCGCTGAAGAGTCAATTCATATAACTGTCACTCCTGAGTTTATCCAGAAAGTTCACAGTTACTGTGGCTCTAGACTCCACAACTCCAAGCTCTTATTTGCAGCCCTGGGTACTACCTCCAGTCAAGTCAGATTGCACACACTGCTCTTTCCACTCTATAATGCACCCCTAAAAAGGCACTGGGGTCACAGCCCTGCTGAGTAGGAGAAGTGCTTTGGCAACACTGTGCACCTAAGAGCCTTTGGTCTCTTATCACCCTGGACATGCCTGGCTTTCTCTTTGCTCCTGTTGACCCACCCTCTGGCTTCAGTAGTCTTCCTTTCAACTTATATTAATAATAACTTCAGTGTATTGAATTTTGGCTCTGTGGAGGCACCTTGCATACTTTATGCTCATTATCTTACTTAATTCTCTTAATTATCCTGGGAAATAATTACTAGCAGATGAAGAGACTTAGGGCGTCTGCCTGTGGGAACACAGCCTACCCACGGCAGGGATGGAACTTGGCCTTATTCTGTTTTACTCTGCAACCCCCAGCCTGTGCTGAGATTTGGGTTGTGGACTAATAGAGGCAGAAAGACAAAGCATTCCAGAATGACCCAAGAAATCTATTTCACCAACTATAGCAGACTGTGCTCTTACCTCTCTTTGTACCTACTAGCTCTACTGTTCCATGACTGAGAAATCAGATGTTATCAGTAACTATCCGAAAATTCAGTGAAAATCATAATAGGGCTTGGGCTTATACAGGTATGAAGGATAGAAATTTTATCTCCCCAACTTGCCATGACAGGGCCTCATTCACAGGATCGTGGAAATCATCCACACACTGTGTTCCCAAAAGTATCCAAGACACTGGCATAAAAGCTTAATAAGATATCTTAGGTTATGGAAGAACTCAGGTCAGACCACGTTTGTAATTATGAAGGAAGGGAACTCAGTTACTGAGTAGAACATTGAAGTAAGTTCTGCATCCTCTGGGCCCTCCCTCGGTCTTCCATTTGATGCATCTGGACACAAAGGAGGTGCATCCTCCTCCCCAAACCTCCACAATCCAGCATCTTCTTGGCCACATTTTCTGGAAAGTGCGAATTGCCTCGTACAATTGCTGCCATTATAAACACCATAAATTAAGATTTCAACATCGACTCCAACCAACAGTGAAAGAAGCACACTGTTCCTTGTCACACAGCAGATATTAAAGAGTCCCAAATGTTCCTGTTTTTATAAAAGAATTAAGAAATGATTTCAAGGGGTTTCCTTCCCTCCACGAAAATAAAACGAATCAAAGTCCAGCGAGTAGGTGGTGAAAGCCTTGCTGACATAGCTGAAAAATTCTATGGAAGAACCAAACGAAGGTCAGGGAGAGAAAATGGTTCAGGACCTAAAACAATTTTCCCAGAGTTCTGTACAATGTTAAAGAATTAGAAGTCAGGAATGACCTTATTAAATCTGAACTGCTCTAAGATTTAAAACAGCACCTTGAGACCAGCCTAGGTGTCCATAAAGATAAAGAAAATGCAGTATAGATACACAACAGAGTTTTACTGCACTGTAAAGAAGACTTGAAATGATATCGTTTGCAGGAAAATGGATGGAACTGGAGAACAGCATGCTAAGTGAAAGAAGAAATAGAGAAAGTCAAAAGTTACGTGTGTTCTCTCATATGTGAAAGCTAGATAGAGAAAAAAGGGGGGATCTCATGAAATTAGAAGGGAGACCAGTATAATTGAAAGTGGGGATCAGGGAGAGGGAGGAGAGGAGGGAAAGAGTAGGTACCATGGAATGAAATTGACCAAATTCTGTTATGTGCATGTATGAATATGTCACAAAGAATCCCACTATTAGGTATAATTATAATGCACCAATTTAAAAAAAAACAATACTTTCAGTAATTATATCCAGCAATAGCATAGGAAACACATGGGTTCTATCCAAAAGATTGTATCAAGTGTAAAATAAAAAATTGCATAAAGTATAAAATAAAAAGGCAGATGCCTACATTTTTTAAAAAGAAATTAAAACAAGAATAAATTAGAATCAAAATGAAATCAGTGCCCAACTCTGTATCCAGAAGGTGGCATGACTACAGAGAAGGACTCATCTCAGTTATTTCGAAACATACTAATTTTATGTATATCAAAAGCAGAAAGAACTGCAAAAAAAAAAATAGCTGTTTTCAGCAATGATATCACTGATGGTTATTTTTCTTTTTACTCTGGGACTGTTGGGTATCTAGTGTGGGATAATGCAAATAAGTATTTAGATTAGTGTCATTGAGAATTGAGGATTCCAGCATGGGCAAAGGCAGTACCACTGAAAGATTAATGAAGTTATATAAAAACTTGTAATTCTGAATTTGGATGGGAAGTATCAATCTGAACTTAAAATGTAATTTATCTTAAATAGATACTATGTATTTTGTGTAATATTCCACATTATGAATTGTGTGTGTGTGTGTTGTGTGTGTGTGTGTGTGTGTGTGTGTTCTTGCTGTATTCACTGATACAGCCTGGAAACAGTGATTAGCCCAGGAGCACAGATCCATCCTGGCCTCTTGATTGTGGTCTCGAAATCTTACTTCTCCCTAAAAGAACTCAGGCTTCTTGGAGAACAGTTGATTTCAAATCTGGAGGAGTAAATATAGGCTGAACAGGTATAGACTTTTTTTCCCTTTTCATTATCCCCTAAACAATACAGTATAACAACTAGAGCATTTATATTGTGTTATGGATTATAAGTAATCTAGAGATGGTTTTAAGTACATAGGAAGACATGTGTAGGTTATATGCAAATGCTACACCATTTTATACCGGGAACTTCAGTCTCTGTGGACTTGGGGATCTTTGTAGAAGTCCTGAAACCAATCCCCAGTAATACCAGAGGACAATTATACTAAATTTCAAATATGTCGTTCTTTAAGAAATAACCTGTCTGCCCTCTCATGCTTCACACTTTACCCCGTTGCCTGCTGCCTCATCTTTCTGCTAACGCCATTCCTTGCTTCCACAGTCAGAGGCGATTCTAATGGACTGAACACAGGGCTAGAGGACCTGACCCAATCACTGTCTGCCAGTTTACCCAGAACCTGCCACATGCCGTCCCAAGAGCACATGCTCAGTGCAGCTTTGATTTTGCAGATCCTGCCACTCTCCTGTGCAATCTGAGTTAGTTGTCACAGCTTAACTTCCTTCCGTAGCTATTGGAAGTCATTTGAGTCTGAAGTTTACAAAACTGTAGATAGTCAGAAGGGTTAACTCCAATTTTTCAGCTACACTTTATTGTATTGTATAGGGAAATCGCATATCGTAGTAATGACAGAGAAGGGAGCCTGTGAAGCTCTCTTTGTAAATTTCTGAACCAAAGAAGGATTCAGAGGCATGGCCTGAGGCACAGAAGGAGAATTTTATCATGTACTGCCTCATTTTGTTCTTTGAACACAGATATCTCGTACGCCAGTCCTCAGTAGAACCTGAGCCCTTTTTGATTTCATTTGCCATGAGTCCTCCAGCTGGGCTGGCAGTGGCTTGGTTTTCTGGCTGGCAGGACTTGAATGCAGACTCCATGTTGTCTCCATATCCTTGTCCCCTAAATCTCTTGGGGTATCCCCTGAAGGAATCTTCTCTGGGGCAGGACAGTGCTAAAAGAAGCTCTTCCATGTTGCCCAGCATGAGTCACACTGCCAAGACCATCTGCCACCATGTTCTTGGCTCCTAGGTCATCGGAGGTACAATGTGCCTGGTCTCTGTCTAATCCGTCTCATGAAAAAAAATCCTGATCCAAGAGCCATGCTTCATAAGAGTCAATACAGTTGATTCAAAAGGCCGTGGAGTGAATAGCCACCCAACTGGTGACAAACAGAAGCCGAGAAGCAGTCTGACAATTGCTGTCTTATAAATTAGAGAAAATGGACCTGGAGACCCTGGAAAACTCCCAGCCCTACAAATTTAAGTCCCCTGGCCCAAGCGCCTCTAACTCTTCATGGAAGAATAGGAGAAGTTAGGAGCCTCAGTGGCAGCTAAGAGTCCCTCTCTGGATGCTCAAGTCATTAAACTCTGTGAAAGTAATTTGACAGCATCCGGGACATGTTCTGTCATTGGGGTGGAATTGGCACTGTTACTTATTTTAGCCAGGAAGAGGTGTGTGAAGGTGTCTGAGTGAAGGGTGTACGTTTCCGATGCAGTTGTCACTGGGTTTGTGCGTGTGATGGACGGCTGTGAGTTTTTTGAGGGTTTCATTCCTATTTTTGTTTTGTGCGGTTTCTGGCGAAGAGATGCTCCAAAGCCTGTGGCTTTGATTCCTCTGGAAACTCTGCTTGCTTATCTCTTCTTTGTCACTGGAATTATCCAAAGTACCGTCCTTCCTCTGAACCATTTTGGACATGATCATTGTATTCTCTGCATTTAAAGAGAATCATCTCTGAATTTACATTTCTCTTTCCTCTTACCCAGAGGAGAAAGTCGTCATTCTAATTAAACAATCCCTTTATTATGTGATGCAAGGCACAAAACCTTTGAATTCCTTTTACTAAATTCCAGTTTAAATAAAGTCTCGCAAATAATTACTTGAGTATAAATTATTTACCCATTAATTCTTTATTTGAATTTTGGTGAATTCAAATATGTTTTCTGGCAAGCGCTTCCTGACCAATGACTTCTGTAATGACTAGTAAATGTGTTATTCTTATCATTTCTAGCGGATAATAAGCAGAACCCGGCCATTCCTGTTTCATGTGTTCTTTTTAAGCCCTTTATCACCCTTTGAAAAAGAATCTTGTTTAATAGATCACAGACATGATCTTTTAAACTGTTTTCAGTAGTTATGCAAAATCTTCACAAAAGTACTGGTAGGCAGACTACAGGGACTTCTGGACTTTAATCAGCCACAAGAGTAGGCAGGATTTAGAAGTCATTTCTCAACTCAGGATCACCTGCAGGTAATGAAAAAGTCCCAGGGAAGACTGCTGAGTGAAAAATGCCATTGTGTACATAGACTTTTATGGACTCTGAAAAGCCCTTTGACTCCTTGGAAATAGAAGCTATGTTGGAAGTGGAAAGAGTAGAAAAATTCGTGTGACATGTGCATGTGAACGCAGCACTGATGTTTAGGCTTGAAAAAGAGTGAAGAGGTGCAGGAAGGGGGCTCGGAGCCACTGACAATCTTAACTGCTGGCCCAGAGGGGCTGGGCCGAGACCTTGAATGGGAGGGAAAGGGCATCTCCATCAGTGAGAGAGGCTTTGAACTATTTGCTGGCGACATTGACTTCAGAGCCCCGAACCAGGGAGCAATAATCCAGGAACTGGAGCAACGTATGGAGAACGGGCTCCACATGAGGAGGAAGAGACCATATTTAAAGGAAACACGATAAAGGATAACTAGTGTTCGGGAGAGGCCACGTCTGTGGGCCTGGCTCGTGTTTGCGGTAGAAAACCAAGGTGGATAACGAAAGGCCGTAAAACACACACCTTGCCCTGGTTGCTGTTGAGGGAGAGAGCTTCCTGTCTTCCCTGTGTGACCTAGGGCAGCCCATTCAACTTCTCTGCCTTGGTTTTATGCTCCTTATAGTTGAGAGCCAGAATGGCTGGCCTGAAGAATTCTTGCAGGTGTAACATTCTGCAATCTTGCAACGGTGTGCCAAGATCAAAGAGCCTGGCTTCTCAGAAGGCTTCCAGTAAGTAGAGCACGGTGGGAAAGAACTTGGTTTCCCTTCACCCCCAAGCACCTTGCATCTCTGGGTAGGCAGTCACCCAAGCAGCTGCCAAAGGCTGTCCAGAAAATAGGAAGGAGCCACTAAGTCGGAGATAACTGAGCAATGAGATGGAGAATGACTGAGACCTTCCTAGAACCCTGAGGCATATATGGGTTGAGTTTCAAAGCAGTCACATACCAGGACAAAGGCAGCCAGTGCCTCCATTACAATCTCAGATCGTACCCTGGTGGGATCAGGGTGGTACCCTGTGCATGGCCGCGCTGGGGTAGAAGTGTCTTCCAGTGTTGTAATAACTTGGTAATCACACCAGTATCCCCATCATACATGTATGGGGAGAAATCATAGCCAGGAAATTTGAGTTGAGTCTGTATCGTATTATGGGGTTGGCATGCGGGCTTCCCTATACACCAGCTAGTCACTCCAGGCACCTCTGAGCTTCCTATTTATGTTCATGTACCACCCAATTAACACCCTGTTAATGGCTGCACACATGCAAGAGCTTTGCTTTGTCACCACTGCCCTGCAGCTCTGAACTACCCCCAACCTGCCTTCCCATATAATAGAATCGTAATTAATGCTCCCACTCAGGCAGAACACAATCTGTTTCTTCAAAAGTCAAACGGCTTTGTTGAGAGGATGCATGTGCCTTGTCAAACGTGGCTATTCTGTCCTTCTCTGAGATAGACACCCAGGTGCGAATGCAGCCGAGTTACAGTGACATGTGCCAGGTGGCTTGAAAGCTATCACCGTGCCATCAGTTTTCTGCTTGGATCTGAAGTGTTTCCAAAGAAAGGCTGCTGTCGTACATCCGTTCTCACTGGCGCTGGTCTTTTCTGGTTACGTGGCAACCAGAAGCCCGAAGGTTGCAGGTGGGAGGTGCACAGCTCAGTGGGAAAACTTTCAATTCCTTGTCTAGTGGTATAAAAGGACTCTTTTGTGTGTCCTAGAGCCCTATCACCAATGGACTGACCAATTGATACATTGAAACCATTTCATTGGGTGAGCTTCTAAGGACTTGGCCCTTCCAATATGCTTTGACTGTAATCCCAAAACAAAGACAAGACCATCCTAATCCTGAGTAATTAAGTTGAATGTTCTTCTTCTAAATAATACCCTTTTCTTGGTAGAGCAGTGCTTCGGGATCCTAGCTGCGAATCACCTTGAACTTGTTATTAATACAGATGCACAGACCTGCACTCCTGGATCCCAATCATGAGCAGCTAGCATGTGCAACAGGCCCACAGGTGTCGTGCTATATAGTCAGGACAGACCCACAGACACAGGTTCTGTGAATCAGCCACATTCTTTGATCCATCAGTCATTAGCTTCTCCGTATAACCTATGCAGCAGGAATGGTCTCCACTTATGAATGAGAAACCTGAGAGAGGGACAGACAGATAGACAGACACTCTCAAAAAGTCCTATAGACTATAGAAATAAACCAGGTAACTTGACGCCCTCCACGTGAGCCAGCTGCAGGGACATGCAATTTGGGTGCAAGTACAGATTCCAATATTTGAAAGCCATGCAATTGGTTCAATGTTCTGCTATCACCATCTTAAAATCCTTAACAATTTTTTTAATAGAAACACCCTTTATTTACTTTGCACTATATCATGTCAGTTTTATAGCTATCCCTGCTGTCTGAAACTATGCACCACATTGCCTCAACCGTATTAAATCTATGCTGGGAAGCAAGGAGTATTCCTCTTCAAAATGATTCCAACCCAAGAGTCATTACTGTAAGTGTGCTAGAATGGTAATCTAAAGAAAGCAGTTAAGGGTGTATAATAATACTTCCTTTTATTGAGCACTGTCATAAGCTTTTCATAAATCATCTCAGTTAATCTTCACAAAAACCCAGTATAATTATTGTCACCAATTTATAGGTGGGAATACTGAGACCCAGAGAAGTAGGAAATCAGAGAGTTGACATTGTGCTCGCCTGTAACAGTGGATTCTGGACATGGCGTTCCTAGTTCTGAATCTCAGCTCTGCCATTTATCAGCTGTGTGATCTTAGGCAAGTTACGCGACATCTATGAATTTCAATTTCTTTATTAGTAAAATGGGAGTGATAATAATTGTCTCAGAGAATTAATTGTTTGGAGGATTGAATTAATTAATAAGGACAAGCTGCCCAGCACATAATAGATATTCAATGAACATTGGATCCTCTAACAACCTTTGCACTCAAGACTATTATCCATCACATACCAAAATAGGTATTTAAGTGGTACCTAACTTAAGGATCTGAAGTGTTTTCCCAGCACTGGATAATATAGTCAAGGTGCAATTAGCTATACATTATAATATTTTTAAGTGATTCAAGTGACACTTCTTATGTCTAAGTGTAATCTTTCTCACTTTAGCATTTATCATAGTTTAATAACTACTGAATGCTGTTGAATTAAAATACTGTTCTGTCTGCAGATATGTTGACCCTTAGCAATAGTCAAACTCCTCCAAGACTCAGCCTGGAAAAGTGCTAATCTCAGGGATGGAACTCATGTGCAGCGGAGACAAAAAGACCATAAGTAAAATGGAAAGCCTGGGACCTCTGGGGCACCAGACATCTCCACACCTACTCAAGGAGAGGCCCAGGCCAGGAACTCACTCATAATAAGGATATTTCTGTAACATTTTAAAAAAATATTTGGACAATTCTTCTACAGTCTATTAGCTCATTTATTCTATCCAATCTGTGTTGTAGGATGGGGATGAGTTGTTAAGACCTTCTTTGATTATTGCCTCCACGTATAACCACTAGTGGATACCTACTGTGTCCCCAGATGATATATTCAGTATTAGATGTATGCTTGCTCACAAAGTTCTCAGGCAATCTGCGTGGTGGGAGATACTATCCATTCTACAGATGAGAGAAAGGAGGCTCGGTAGATACACTGGATTTGCCCAGTGGGAGAGGTATTCAGACCCTGGGTGGGCTGCCCAGAGCCTGTACTCCTTCCCACTCCCATGGGCACATGATCTTCTTTGATGGAAAGAAGAGGCCAGGCAGAGCGAGGTACTCACTCGGTAAGCCCTTGGTGACCAAAGGATCAGAAAAGCACCAGAATGTTTTGACGTCCAAATGAACTGGCTTAAACATGTGACCCAATCAAATGTACCATTGTTTTAAAGTATTGAAAGACTGTGAAACATTTGTTTTTCTAAGTGGCTATTTTTCTTGTCTTTATTGCACACTGTTCTTTGGGCTCCCCACCGCAGGATGTGCCAGCTTGATTTAAGGGCATGTGGTCTCCTGGGCAGTGGGCCATCTCAGTTCAACGGTCCCATTTGTGTATCTCAGACTTGGCTCCAAAGCCATGGAGCTCAGTACCCCCAGTCACTATTCAGTGGAAGGGAATTTAATATTTTTGCAAATCCACATGAAGTCACTGAAATGATTTTGGTCAAAGGTCCCTTCACTTCATCCAAGAGTCCCCTGGTGAGCTCCTTGGGACCTAGAGGGCTGGATGAAGATTGCTCACTGTGTGAGAAAGAGGGCACACGTGTTTGTACAGTCATGTTCAGTGTGGACACCCACACCGGAAAGGCATGGGCCTCTCGTGCAAATCATTCATCTTGTGGGCTCCCACACTGGGCTCGCGAGATGCTGGAGGGTGGTTGTGAAATGAGAAATATTTTTCAGCTATCTCAGAAAACTGTAAGGTCCCAACCCAAACATAAGAACAACTCTGCTGTAATCATTTGAACTATCCCCTGCAGTCCTGACCTGATCACAGATCCCGCTGAGAAGTAATGAACTCTTGGTGTCCGCAACTCATGCCAAGAAAAACTTACACCTGCAGCATACACACCCACATACACCTGCAGCATACACACCCGCATACACGTGCACTCACACACAATTGTTTTTGTTGGGGAGAGAGTACAGGGGATTGAACTCAGAGGCACTTGACCACTGAGCCACATCCCCAGCCCTATTTTATACTTTATTTAGAGACAGGTCTCACTGAGTTGCTTAGCGCCTCGCTTTTGCTGAGGCTGGCTTTGAACTCACCATCCTCCTGCAGTCAGCCTCCTGAGCTGCTGGAATAACAGACGTGTGCCACCACACCTGGCTACTTACTCACAGTTTTGCCAATAGTGCCAAATGATTCAGGATATTTGTGGTTTGCCCTGTATAGCATTACTTCCTGGGCTTTCTTTGCCATCACAACACAGTATTCAAGACCAGGAGAACCTTCTACCCCTCTGTTTTTGTCTCTCTTTCCATTTAGGAGTCAACACAGTGGATCTTATTTTCCGTAGTCCTTTTCTTCCCCATTGTATCATATCATGAACCATTTTCCATACAAATCTTCACAATGGTCATTATTAACAGCCGCATAGTATCCCACTCCAAAACTGTCTTGGAAGTTTCTTAAGCACTCCCTTATTGCTGGACACTCAGGTTGTTTCCAATTTTTGCAATTTTATTTTTTTGGTACTAGGGATTGAACCCAGGGGCACTCAACCCCTGAGCCACATCCCCAGCCCTTTTTATTTTTTATTTTGAGACAGGGTCTCACTAAACTGCTTACGGCCTCACAATGTTGCTGAGGCTGACCTTGAACTTACAATCCTATCTCAGCCTCAGTTTTTTTTTTTTTTTTTTTTGTGTGTGTGTGTGATTTTAAATAACATTTCAGCAAATAATTTGCCAGCAGTGTATCCCATTTCCCACTGGAGCTGTCAAACTTTTTCTTTACTCTTGAAGCACAACCGTGGTCATCATTTTCATTTACCTGATTTAAATGTGCTCACAACTAACCTCCTACCAACCCAGAAAGCACCATTTTTCTTCCTACCTCTTCAACTGGATGTCGGATTCGATCTCATCTTGCCACATCAGTTATTCCTTTTCCCCATCCTCTGATATTTTTTTCATTTTCTCTTTCCTGGACTCGTTCCTTTTCAGCAAGGATGCCCACATCCACCCCATTCAGCTAAAGCTCTCTCACTTCCATGAATTTGCACGTACAGGTTTCTCTGCCTGGAATATTCTTTCTCCCACCTGTACCTGGAAATCAAGTGTGAGCCTGAGAAAAGACATTGTTTAAGAAAGTGACTCCAAGGTTGGAAGGAGGAGGATGTGACTTTTACAGTGAGCTGGGGGCCAGCAGGCTGATGTGTCTCTGTGCCTGTATTTAAGGCTCTCAGTCTGTGTGGAGGATCTTGGGCATCTCTGTTAAGTTCCTGAAGGAGAAGGGTGTCCTGCCGAGAGCACGGTGTCTGGAATTGGGCTGACATTGAACCAAGTCTCAGATCCGCCATTTACTAGCTCCCTGACCCTCTATATGTCACTGAACAGCAGTCCCTTCATCTGTAAAGGGATTGATGAGCTATTCTTTGGCTTGGTGCTGAGCCCCATAGCTAGAGTTTCATAAATGGCTTCTCTCCTCCATCATAAGTTTTCATACCCCAGCAACGTCTAGACTCACGTCTGGCTCACCGTAGACACTCAATAAATATTTGTTGAATGAATAAACATTGACTGATAGCTCAGAGGTGTGGGCGCGAGCCCTCATCTGCATCCCTGCTCAGCCCAGCCTGGGCAGATGAGCAGGCAGTGCCGGCTGCAGGCTGGAGTGATCCATCTGTGTGACAGGAAAGTCTGATTTCAAGTGCACACGCGGCCAGGCAGCAGCTGTCTCCTGATAAGGGGGTGGCACCATGCCAAGCACCCGCAGCCTCTCCACAGAGGTGCAGTAATAATCACCATCCCTCATGTTCCTTCTGGAGAGGGCCTCTCTTCTTGGAACACGTGGCACTTCACAGACATCGTCTCAGTGGTCTTCACCACATGCCTGTGAGGGAGGTGGCGCTCCAAATGGCAGCTCTGATGCCCAGTGGGCCCTCAGGGAAAGGAGGGTGGGTGATGAGAGAGGAGGGGGACAGGTGGAGGAGGCACATGTGCTTACCCTACAGGTGGGAGGATGGCAGAAAGGTGTCAGGGGCTGGTGGCCCACAGTGAGTGGTAGGTAAAGGACAATTCAGGTCCCAAGGTCTAGGCATCATCGACAGCATCCATGTGGATGCAGAGATGGCCACCAAATGGCAATGGCTCTATGGGAGAAAAGGGGGTAGGCAAACCATATAGATTCAGAGTGCTCGGTCCACAGTTCAAGTTCATCAGCACCTTAAAATTCAGTTTCAAACCTTAAATCCACCAGAAGAAGAATGTCCTAAAGCTCACCAGCTCAAGTTGTAAAGACCCTTGAGCTGAGCTGCTTGCTTTGCCCAGGAGCTCCTGGGCCACCGACTGCCCAGACTAGGTCATGTTGCTCTGTGATAGTACCCTGTGCCTTTGTTTTGTGACACCCAGCTCATTGTGTACTGGAGTTATTTGTATATAGAAGGTCTTTCTCCCTGACCAGACTAAAAGCTCTCTGAGGTCAGAAAGTGCTTTGGTCTAGTTTATCCTATCTGTAGTGACTGCCAGACACACAGCACTCAGTATTTATTGAATAACTAAATTAATTATAAAATTGATGAAAAGGAAACAAAGATGTCGAAAATCAACTCATAAGAAAGAAAACGCCCTGTTTCAGGATGAGATGACGTCGGGCTGTGGATGTGTTGACCCATAGCTTTGCTTGACATTTCTGCTGACAGTTCTAAAATGAAATGAACTTGGGTGCATACAGAATTAATGGTGTAAATTTCTACAGCTCCCTGAGGCCAGGGATATCATCTGTCTTGTTTATCCACTGTACCCTGGGGGGTGGGCGTTGTGCGTAATGCAAATTATGTACTGAACAAGTATTTGTTTACGGACAGATAGGAGTCTGTGGTTGCTTTAAAATTCATAATCCATGCCCTATTACTTAAGAATATTGGATACTTAAGAAACAGTCTTCATTCAGTTTTTACATTTGTACTTTCTTTCTTTGTATTTATCATCATTCCCTGCCTTATTTAGAAAAAAAAAAAAAGATTGAGGTGCCATCAGGATGAATCTATTTCACACTATCTTTTGCTCATCTAGTCTTTACTGAGTACCTACTCTCTACCACACACAGGGTTAGTTGAGAGAGATAAGATGAGAGAAAGTGCACTAATCTGACTTCATAGATCTTACAGTATTGAAAGCATGTTGGGTAAGCAAGTCAATAGAGTTTGGAGAAGTGTTTAAAATATGTCACAGTCAACTTCTGCTGCATAACAAAACACCCTGGCACTTTATACCTTAAAACAGCAACCATTTATTAACTTACGATTCTGTGGGTCAACAGTTTGGTCTGGCTCATCCAGGCAGTTTGGCTGATCTGGAAAAAGCTCAGCAAATCTTGGTTGAGCTTCATTTCTTGAATGGCTCTGTAGGCTGGCCGACTGTCAGCTAGGTGTCTGGGTTCTTTTTTGCGTGGCTTCGTCCTCCAGTAACCTCTCTTGGACTTTTTCACATGGAGATCTCAGGGTTTCAGAATTGAGAGTGGATGCTACAAGGTCTCTGAAACTCCTGCCACCAGAACTCCTGCTGTCCACTGTATTGGTCAAAGAAAGACTTAAGGCCAGCTTGGATCCCAGTAGTGGAGAAATAGACTTCACCTCTTGATGAAATGAGTTATAAAGTATTGTGATCTTTTTATTTTTTTTATCAGCCACAACATATTCACCAAAAACTGTTTCATGTCTTTATATATCGTACTTGAATAGTTCTCACTGATTTATAAATTCAGCATTCTACTTAAAGAGATACCGAGCTGCCAGGAATTTTATCTGGCCATTCTTTCGCTATTTTAGATTCCTGAATTCAGATAGCCTGTCTGCCCCCTCCAGTTTCACGTTAGAATAAGGTTATTGTTCATTTTCACCTCCAGGAAGTAAGTAAGGCTTCCTGCCTGCACACCCAGCAGTACCACTGGCTGGTGGTCAGTGCCCTATTTGCCCTGCCTGGTCTTACATCAGGCACTGAAATATTAGATGAATTCATCAGTGGTTCTGGATGTTTCTTTGTGACTCATTTGCAGGATATTCAGCCGTCCTTCTGAGCACTCGGTGGAGTGTGATGCGTGGGTCTGGTGAGGCCTGACACCCATTACACACTCCTGCTGTAAATTAGATGTGCCAGCCCCTGTGAGCTGGTGCCAAGGTGTGAATTAGATAGAGATGCTCTCAACTACTCCTCTGGCCGCCTGTCTCTGTTCCTGGGCTATCCCATGGCTGGCCAAACCTCCAGGCAGCCAGCCTGACCACAGTGCCTCAGGACAGGGAGATGCTGAATGAGGTAATAGTAGGAAACAGTGGCAGATCCTGAGTCCTGTTTGCAAACTCTGGCAAAACATGGCAGCTCTCAGAGACCTGAGCCTCTTCTCATTCCTCTCGTTGGATGCACATCTCCCTTGGGTGGGGAGTGGGGTGGGGAACAGGGGTTCCTTCAGGAGTAGGAAAGGCAAGGAGGCACATGGCTCAGAGTGGGGAATCCAAACCATTATGGGCTGCCCGTTCTCCCAAATCACACTAAGACCAGTTGTCCAGGAGGATGTCCCCCTCTGTGAGGATATGAAAAATGAAAGTTGGCTCCCAAGTTCCTCTGGGTCACAGCCTTCTCTGAGGATGCTCAGGAAGGGAAGTAACCCACTGATTTAGCTGGGTCACAAGCCTGGAGGCAGAGGAATGGACAAGATGGCAGGCAAGCTGTGTATTTTCATACAGTCAGTGAACTTGGGTTTGGTCTTTTCTGTTAAGTCTCCCCTTCTCTTCTCTCCTGCCTCGCCCAGTCATTTGGGGGAATGGCATGGGATGGGGTGGCTCATGATCCTCCTTTACCTTCTCTCGCATTGCTACCTGAACTGTCTATCCCATCAGGAAATCCCAACCGTGACTCCAGAAGCCCGCAAAGAGAGAACATGGGCCTCTTGGTGCCCCACCAACACAGAGGGCTGTCAGTTACCCATCAGATATTTAGCACCCACGTATTTGATGCTGCCTAACAGACATTAAGGCTGTCTTCACAGGGGTTGAACAGAGCCAGCTCTTGACACAGACTGCCCAACTTCAAATCCTTGCCCGTCACCATGGAACCTTCGGTAAGCTTCTGTGCCTTGGTTCCCCCATTGGGTGGCTGTGAGGATTCAGTCAGTCCAACCTTTAAAGCTAGAGGAGTGCCTGGCACGTGGAGCATGACAGCACCTGCTGTCGCTGTCATCACCATCCGCTCTGCCTTGCTTCATTCTCTCACCCATCTCCCTGCCACGCAGATATGACCATCTCCAGGCCTGTCAGAAACCTGGGACACAGAAAAGCTCAGTCACTTTCCCACAGCTAACGCGTGGCACACCCAGGACGCAGGCCGAGATCTGTCCCTCTTCTAAGCGGTGCATTCTGTCACGACCTTATGTCTCACTAAGTCCCCTCAAATGAGGTAGCTTCAGATGGGAAATGCTTACTTAGTTTCCCACCAATAGTTGTTTGATCATTTTTTTAAAATATCATCTAACAAGACCTACCCCATGATCAATATCCATACACACTGAATCTTTAATGCTCTGTCTTATCAAATTAGCAGCTTCCACCAGAACTCAGGGTGGAAATCAATGTTCCCTTGACCTTAAACATGCACCAACTTGCAAGCACTCATGCCTCAAGGCTTCCGAGGTTCGTGGGTGAAAGGAGACCCTCTCAGACACCTCTGCTTCAACCCAAAAGTCTGCAGTTCCGGATGTGCAGTGCTGTCACAGACCCAGCAGCAGTGGTTCCCCCATCCCCTGGGGGCCTTCCTTTTGCAGAGTTCCTGGGCACATGGTACATAGCCAGGCAGCCTCTGGGGTTCACTTTAGTTGAAGAATATGCACTCCGGCTTCCATGTTCTCCCTTCCCAACCCTCCTGTGCCCGGCCCTTGGGACAAGTGTTGAGCAGTCTGCAGTTGACCCCCATCCTACAGAGTGGGTCTGAGGCTTGCCCTTGGTGTGCAAGTGTCTGCCCTAGTTGGTCCACCCTCTTCAGTCTCCTCCTCCATCCCACGAGCCCCTGGCCCTGCTCTTTACCTGTTTGCTCCACCTCTGGTTGTCTGCTCGTGCCAGGGCTCCCCGCTCCTTCCTTTTATGCCTACTTGGGGTCTAATATTCTTTCATGCTTAAAATTTCACCAAGAAACATTCCAGGGGAGTCCAGCCTATTTTTTTTCTTTACCTCTAAACTCCTTCAACTTATCAAGTCTGATTGAGCATCTAATCATGGATTATCACATGTCGTCTTCCTTCGTGAACTGTGGCATCCCCCTAAGCTGACAGCAAGGTCTTTAAGTTCCAAAGTTTTTATTATACCCTCTCTTCATAAGAGCAAAAATAGCTAGAATTTATTAACTGTTTCCCATGTACCAGGTTATGTTTTGAGCAATTTACAGGTGTTATCTTGTTTAATCCTTATAGCCACTTTAGAAGATTACTCTTATTATCACCTTCATTTTGCCCATGAGGGAACAAAGCCCAGAGGGCACAGAACTGGCCAAAGCCATCTAGGTGATAAGTAATGAATCCAGAATTTAAATCCCAGCAGGTGAGTTCAGAGCCCAGGCTCCTGGGTGCTCGACTCTTGCCAATCCCATAGTTTACAGAGTTGTTTTTCACTTGATGCATTTTCTACAATCGTTCCCTAAATTACACACTGTCTCTAACTCCTTGGAATGACCACATATAATGAGAAGATATAATCTGTGCTAGTTGCTGAGTGCTGTATAACAAATTATCCACAAAGCTGGTAGCTTAGAACAGTATTTACCACCTTAGCTTCTGTAGGGTCGAATCCACACACAGCTTACCTGGATGCTTGTGGCTCTGGGTCCCTTCCAAGACTGTATTCCCAGTGTCCATCAAAGCTGCCATCATCTCAAGGCTGAGCTGGAGAAGAATTTGCTTCCAATCTCACTTACCAGGTTGTTGGGAAAACTCAGTTCCTTGTGGGCTCCTGACAGAGGCTGCCCTAGCTCCTGGTCATGGAGCCTCTACTCTATGCATCTCACACCACGGCAAGAGGGCGTCATCAGAGCAAGGACTGAAGTTGGGAAGGGGTCACGGATTTTTGTATCCTAATCCTCAAAGGGACACCTATCACTTTTGCCATATTCTGTTCATTTAAAGTGAGTCACTGGGTCCAGCTCACCTGCAAGGGGAGGGGAATGCAGGAAAACCTTGAATAAGAGGAAGCAGAAATCACTGGGCGCCCTTTTGATAGCTGTCTAACACAACTCTCTGCAGAACAACCAGGGGAGGCCTCCATGAGCAAAGAGCAGGCAAGCAGACACCTGAAGGGTAAAGAAGACTTGGCCAAGATGTACATGGGGGCACAGGGAAGCCATGTAGATGGGAGAGATTGGAGATGGGCCGGTGGAGTTAGGAGGCTTCAAGGGACAGCAAGTGTCAGGATCAGGGGAAGCACCCAGATGAAGCAGGGCAGAGCCTTACGGGTGGGTCCAGAATTTTTGCCCTTCTGTGAGCAGTGAGAAGTCAGTAAGAAGTCCTTGAAGAATTTTAAACCAGGAGATACAGGCAATAGAGAATTGAAGAGGGTGATAGGCTGAAGGCCATTACAACTGGAGATGAAGGTGAGGAGTTTGAGAGAGAGAGAGAGAGAGATAATTTGGATGAAGAATCCACAAACAGTCATCTCACAGTGCAGGCCATAGTTCAAATCTTGACCTTGTGGAAGTGCCTAATAGGTCCAACCCAGTTCCATCCTTCCATCTGCTGGTCTGAGGGGAATCTTTCATACTGACGCCCTTTTAGGAGCTGGAGGAAAAGGCAACATTATATGGCAACATCCTGGTTTTCTGACAAAATTTCCCTAGCAGTGAGGTGGCCCGTCTGTCATAGTCTTGCGAGCTCTCATATGTACACCTCCATGGTTCTCTGCTCTCCATCATTATTATCATCATTATTATGACCATTATATTCATTTGAGTTTTCCCAGAAAGAAAACAGAGACAAAGATTTGAGAGCCATCTATTTGGGAGGTGATACTAGGAAACACTAGTGAGGGGAGGTACATCTCCCAGGTGCAGTACATCTGCACCTGGAACTCGGGAACTTAACCCTGCTGGACACCTCTGGAGGACAGTGTAGAGCACACAGAGTCACCCCACCTGAAAGACAAGGAGGGCCAAGCCATGACGCTGGACAGCTGCTTCCTGCCCTGACACTCTTGGGCATATCTCAGCCCAGGCCTGGTGGACTCCCATGGCCAGAGAAGAATGGGTCTCAGGTGGGAACCACAGGTGTTTGCAACCAGTAGCCTTCATGGGTAGGGTGAGCGCTGAGAGGACAGGAGTGGACCTAACAAAACCTAATGACGATAACAATCAAAGCTAAAACGACTTTCATATAATTAGCCCATTTAGTCCTCTCAGAAACACCAGCTCAGTCCTTGACACACAAAGGCGCTCAACAAGTGTTAATTAAACTTGTGAGCAACGACCTCGTGTTGTCTGAGGTCGCTGGGCTTGTAAATGTCAGAGCTGGGACTCCCACTGGGTCACCTAGTGCTGAGTCCATTGGTCCTTAGCCTGTTGAACAAGGAAAGTGTCACCGTAGGCAGGGGTCCTGCCTGGGCTGTGGAGACAAGCTGAGGAGAAAGGTGCACCTGTGATCTGGAGCGCTGACTGCAACATCGCCATCTTGCTCGGGGTCAGTCCAATTAGCAGCATTTGTCTGATAAAATTATGAAGAGGAAAACCCCAGAATGACCCGTAGGGCTGCACGTGAGACTGTGAGAAGAACAAATGAGGGCGACACAAAGTGCATACCAGCTGTCTGCATCAAGCCTAAGTACCAGATTGAAAAATAATCAGTGAGTTGATTTGCATTTTGTTTCTAGAGGCCAGACTGGCTTATCCAGTTGGTAGTGGGGGGAATCCCACACTCAGAGGGCGCCCAATCAGCTCAACATTGGTTGATTCCTTAGCTGCATTCATTCTTGGCTCTGATCGCTTCTTTGATTCTGGAACCTTGGAGTTATTTCAGAACTGAGTCTCTAAGGATGGATTCCAAGCAGAATGGTTAACTGTGGAATGGCAAGATTGCTGGAGAGGCAGAGGCAGCATAAGCAGAAGAAGCGCACCTCAGGAAGGGCAGAGCGCCTTGCTTCTCTTCTTTGGTAACTAGGTGCATGACCTTGAGCAAGAGAAAGGGAGGGGTGTGAACCCTGTAACATGTGGTCCTACTCTGTGTTGGCACTTCTGTGATCCATTGCAAGGGATCAGCACAGCAGCCTGGTAAAGTAGGTGTGTTCACCTACTTTGTACAAAGCTGTTAAGTGACTTGCCCAGGGTCACCCAGATATTAAGCAGAGGGATCAGTGAACTCAGTTCTGCCCAACTTCAAACTCCTTACCCTTTTCTCGCTTTGTGCCTCAGGTGGTGGTGGTGGTTCTTCTTCTTCTTCTCCTCCTCCTCCTCCTCCTCCTCCTCCCCCCCCCTCCTCCTCCTCCTCCTCCAGGGGAGCTCAACCACTGATTCACATCCCCAGCTCAATTTATTCTTCATTTTGAGACAGGGTCTCGCTAAGTTGCTCAGAGCCTTGCTAAGTTGCTGAAGCTGGCTTTGAACTTGTGATCCTCTTGCCTTAGCCTCTCAAGCTGCTGGGATTACAGGCATGTGCCACCTGCAAGGCTGTGCCTCAGTTTCTTTACGTGCTTTATGGGACTATTGCATCAAATATACAGAAAGTGCCTTTTCTCTAACATTTAACTTGTTATGTACAATGATGTAGAGTATTAGGGGGAGCAGATGCCCCAGCTCCTGCCCGCTATTGGCATCCTTTTGGGGAAGAGATGATGGAGGCAGAATGCCTGCAGGGCATGTGTCTTTTCTGTCCCAGCTGAAGGAGTCTGTCACTTGGGAAAAGGGCTCTTTGGCATCCACAAATCAATGGAACAGGGTGTGGAGAGCCGGAAAAACCCAAAAGGAATTTTTTAAGCCAGATTTCCTTTTATTATTATTATTCATGTCAGGAGTCCACCGGGGAAATCTTTATCTGCATTAAAACATACATAAGAAGGAGGAAGAAGAAAAGGCAGACAAGAGTGTGTCCTACAAAGCGCTTCTTTGAGCCCAGCTCCATTCCTCTGTCAAGTTCTTTGCCAGGCTCTCCACAAAGATGGAATCTGGGTTCAAGGTTGAATGGAAGCCGGCTCCTGATGGAACGCGTATCCCCTGAACACACCTCTAGGAGATTAGCCCGTCATTAAATATTTGTAGGATAACAGGAGAAGCCTAATTTAGTTTTTGTTTCTTTCTCTCTGTGGTTTAATCACAGATGAAAGAGACTAATAGCACTGCAGAGCTTTCTGGTGATCAAAGGCCAATCAATCCTCTTTGTGGAGTAATTAACTATTTGCTAAACTTGCAGAATTGATTTCCATTTAGGGCTAAGAGAGAGGGTTTTAAATGAAGACCGATTCACCAGGCGAGAGGAGGGAATCTCGGGGCTGATGCCAGGAGATACTGAGGGTGATGAATTGGAATCTGCTAATTAGAGACTGAAAAATACAGCCAGAACCTGACCCTATTCAGGAGTACTTTAGGGGAAGGGTGGGCAGGAGGAAAGGTGGACGTGGACACTGTCTTTCTCTGCCAGGCAGCTGTGCACTCTTGAAGCCGGGGGAAGCCATGGCATCCTGTTTGGGACAGAAAAGGCTTGATTGCAATCAGGTGCTGTCCTGGGAAGAGGTTGGATGCATGTGGTCCAGTAGAAGTCTGCAGGTGACCGGCCTGAAGAAAAGAACACCCCATGAAATGAGGCTGTCCTGGGGAGACTTCCCCCAACATAGAGTGGGCCCCCCGGACTATTGTGCATGCCTAAGATTCTACTCGGGCACTTGAAATTTGCACTGGAAACCAGTCAAGAATTTGCATCCTGTTGGCATCTCCACAGATGCTCTGAAAATTTGGACAGATAAATACACTTGGGGCTTTAAGTGAAAAGTTCATGCCAGCTTAAAACTATGAAGACTAGAGACAGCCTAAATAATGCTTCTGTTTAGGGTTGCCAGATAAAATATGCAACGCCCAGGTCAGTTTGAATTTCAGATGAACAAGTAATTTTCTTAGTATAAGAATGTCCAAAATTATTTGTTGCTTTAGTATAAGTATGTCCCAGATGATTTCGAGTTTCTTTGAAATTTAAATTGGACTGGGTGTTCTATGCTTTTATTTGCTAAATCCCCCAGACCTAGGCTGGCTAGATTTTAGCCCTGAACTTTCTCATTTATAACCTCTCTGAGCCTCAGTGTCCTTCTCTAAGGAGATTCTTAGCAATGCCAATTGTCTTGTTGTAAATCTTAAATGAAATTACTGAATGCGAAACTTCATATAGCATAGTGCCTGGCATATTTTATAGTCTTCTTAAATGTTATCTATTATTATAGGGAACACTCTTTATTTGATAAATAAAAATAATAATGTTAAATATGAATAATGTATTTTTCTTTTTGATGTCTCCTCCTTTTCTTTACTTACAACTACTTTTCTTCCTCTCTCTCTTCTTGTTTCTCTCCCCTTCCTTTCCTTTTTATTCCGCACCCCACCCACCACCACCTTGCAAATCGGGTCTGTGCTAACAGCTCTAATGTTATTTTGAAAAGTGCAGCTTATCCATTCATTGCTCCCCACTGCAGTGGGACAGGAAGGGTGAGCAGCCCCAAGCTGGCTCAAGGTCCTAATTGTCTGATCTCAGCCATGCCCTTTGACCTCTCTGTGCTTCTATTTCATCAGCTGAAATGTCAGTGATATTACCTGCCAGATGAAATGAGCTAATATAAGGTGAGCCCTTCCAATAGTGTCCGGCACATTAGCCTCATTATTACTTATAATATTTAGGTGTTAGCTTGGGTGCGCCCTGTAATGCCCCCAACGTGAGCTCATTGCAGGACAGCCCCTGGAGCCAACCTGGAAGCTGGTTTAAGCCAAGAAGTAAGTACATGGATGCCATTTGTAGCTTTGGTTTCCACAGCTCTCCTCTGATCAGAGGAACTCAGTGAAAACCAGGATGCCTTTAGTAAGAGGAGCGAGCCCATGGGTGGGGGTAGAGTTTGAAGCAAATGAGAATATTTTCTTGTCTTCCACAGACTAGTTCTGAGCAGAGCTTCCTGGCAGGTCGATGGTGATTGAACAGCATTTCCTGAGAACTCAGAGGATCAATTTCCCAGACGGCCACTGCCACCATGACCTCTTGCCCCAGCGATGGGATCCCCCCGGAATGGGTTAGGGCAGGCAGGGATGTCTCTTCTGTGCTCTGCTCCAAGCCTCCCCAATCCCCGGGAAAGCAGCGTAGTTCAGGCAGAGACACAGGTAGGGTCCACTGGCCCTGAACAAAGTCAGCGGAGGGAGGACACACTGGGTAGCACTTGCAGTTGATTAGTGGGCGGTGGATTTCACCGCACATGAGGTCCCAGAGGAAGAAAAGATTCAGGCTGATTCTATTGGATGTCCCTTATACTACCCTGTAAGTGGCTGATGGTGACTCTTATTAACTCTTCTGTGGGTGCCAAGCAAGTTTCCAGATCTTGACAAATATGAACTCAGTTTATCCTTCTAACAACCTGCTGCTGAAGGTGTTATATTTACCCCCATGTCACAGATGAACAAATACAGGTACAGAGAGGTTTAAGCTATTGGAGGTTCACACAGCTATTTGGTGGCCTTTTGTCATGGCAAAGCACTCTATCCCAGCTCCACAAATCGATGCTGACTTATACTTTAGACAACAGGATACCAGGTACTAGGAACACAAGGATGCCCTAGACCCTAATCCTGCCCTCCCTGTGGGCTACAGGTGTAAAGTAATAAAAGGTTGCGTATAAGGCATTATCAGTACGGTCATTCTCCAGCCTGTGTGAAATGTGTATCTCTCAAGGGGTGAGGAAAGTAAGGAGTGGAAAGGAGGATGGTGGTCTTTGGGTTCCTGCATCCAGATATCATCTGGATATCCTGGGAACTAAATCAAGGTCTTCATATCCTCATAATAGGCCTCCCAGCCCTGGGGACCCATTGAGGTGCAGACTTTTTTAGTGATCAGCTGGAAGGTCAAACATCATGCTCTACGTGACCACCGAGGACCTGGACCCAATGATGTGAATCTTTGAAGGAAACACGCTCTACTGGGAGGTCACCTCCCTGGACCTGCTCCTGGCTGGCTGTTCCCACAGAAGTAACTGGAACTATGCTACCAAAAAGCCTTCAGAGGAAGGAAGGGGTTAAACCGAGAAGCATTTTTAAAGGATTCCGTTTGATGCTTTGTTGTAAACTGAATTCACCTATCAAACCACCGGGCCTTGGTATTCATTGGCACAGGACACCAAGTGCCTCCGCAGCTCCTCGTAAACAGGGGCAAGGTGCCTACTGAGGACGGAGCTGCGTAAAGTCGCCATTGCGCTTAAAGTTATTTAGGAAGGAGGGAGGAAAGTGGCTGGGGGCAGGGGCAGGGAGGGTTCCCAAGTGGTGTTTGGAGAAGGCACCTCGGCTGGCCCTACCCTCTCCTGGGCTGACCAGAGGCGTTTAAATGCAAGGGCTGCCGTGAACTGACTCACTGCTGGATAATTACGTTAGGGACCAATACGGCCTGTTGAAAATCAATTCTGTTGGACCAGTGTGTTTGTTCGGAAAGCCACTCAGCCAATTCAGGAGTATATTAGGCAGCAGGCCCAGTGCGGTGACCTCTTCCGGATTGGGGTTGACACTTGAACGAAGGCGTTTGTCCAGTTAAAGGACAGTACTAGCAGCAAGCTCTTATCTCCCCTAAATTGGATTACTCAGATCTGCTTGTTCTCTTTAAAGATAGCTACTCTTGGGTTTTTTCCCCTCTCTTTCTATCTGTCTGAGGTGGTTACCTGGTGATTACTGTTTAACTTGCCATCCTTATGCATTCCTGGGCAGTTAACACTGAATGCCACCAGTGTCACTTCCCTTTCCTGCATGGGGAGGTCATCTAAGGCTGACACTTCCATTTTTCAGGTCACTGGTTGGACCAGCAAATGGGTTTGGATCCGCTGGGCTGCGTGTTCTCTTTGAGGGATCCATGGTTGGCCAGCCTGTGAAATGCCTTCCAGGAAGAAGAGCCCAGGATGTAGGAGAGCACAAACTTCCCTCCAAACATGACGACAGTTCCCTCCAAAGGATTATTCCCCAGAGACCTTCCTTGGCTTGAAAACTCAAAACGGCTCATCAGTCAATGGCCCTTGAACAGGAGCACCAATGGCCACCAAGGCCTGGACGGAGGCTGTCTCCAGTTCTCTGGAGCTTGGCAGCACGCCACCAATGGGTTAGGATGCAGGAGAAATGAAGACCAAAGGGGAGCCTCTCTGAGGAGCCTGAGAAACCCCACCCAGGCCCAGCTCTCTTTAGTGAAGTCTCTGCTCCTTGGAGTTGGAACAGCTGCCTTCTTCATGCCCAGAATTATGTGGAGTGTCAACAAGGTGTCAGAAAGACCCACGTACTCCTCTTGAGAGAACCCAGGGAAAACTTACGGCTGCAATTATGGTTCTTTTAATGACATCAAATTAGCCACTCCAGACATCCATTTGCTTTGACAGTGAGGATTTCGCTGTGATAAAAGGCGGGCCACGCACACCATCAGTGATTCACATGTCCCTATCCCAAACCCTGTCAAACAATTAGACTGCAAGAACGCTCAGCACCATTTCCTAATGAAGCTATAATCAGGCTGCTCCCTCACCCAGAAAGCAGACATTCGTGTCCAGAACCGAGAAGGGGATCATCAGGGGAAAGGGTTGGAATAAATCAGATGCCGTTCTGGTGAAGCTTGCTGGAGGTCCATTATAATTGGAGTGGAGGCTGATGGAGACTCAGCCTCCCCCTCTAAAGGCAACTTGGTTTCTGAAATCAACAGCGAGGAAGGCAGAAGCCGTGGATACCAGGCCTGAGTTCTCAAGGATCCAGTGAAATGTGAGAACAGGGAGGAAAGAAGAGAGGAGAGCGGAGGAGGCAGGAGGGAAGGGAAGGGAATGAGAAGGAGAGGAGGATAAAAGGGAGAGAAGAAGAGGGAGGGAGGGAGGAAGAAATGGAGAGGAGGGTGGAAAGAAGGAGGAAGATAACTAGCTCTCCACCCAGGCTTCCTCACATACCAAAACGGATTGATAACATCATCGTTAGTTCTTATCTCTCAAAATCAAACCAAAATCATGTGGGTGAAATCGTGTGGGTGTTTGGAGAAGTTACCTCTGCTGGCCCTACCCTCTCCTGGGCTGACCAGAGGCATTTAAATGCACCTTTATTAACACGCTGCTAATAACACCAGCAACAAGAAAGCCCTAAACAGGATCTTGCCAGCACTGTTTGATGGAGATGATCGTGCACTTGGCCAGAGGTAATTCCTCCCATCAATTAGATTCCCACAAGGTGTCAGGATCCCAGGGAGGGAACACTTGCAGTCGGGGAAGGAGGACGGCTACCTGAATGAAGAGCAGCTAGGGACAACGGGGGTGACAGAGAGACCCTGTCCTGCACCCTTTCCAGATTTGAAAGTTTCCAGCACCTTCGCTGGGGAAGAATAAATGAGTTGAGGCTCTGGAGACCCACAAAACCTCCCTTGGGGGATATCCAGGTGGAAAGATCTGAAAAATGGGTCCTTGGGAATTTGTCACGCTTTGAATTGCATTATAGACCTCTCAAAAGGGAAGGGGAGCCATGTAAGATCCTGTGGGCCCCCAGACAGGATAACAAAAACTATCTCCTTTCTTATTGTAGATTCTTTTAAAATGTTTATTTTCACACTGTATTTTAATACAGTCATTGATTTCCCATCTGACTGACGCACTGAGATGCCACAAGAAGGTATCAGGTCCCCTACGTAAAGTCGTAAGCTTTGCCTCCAATGGGTGAGAATCCCCTGGACCCCCAGTAAATAAATTTTGAAGAGTGTCTGGGCTTTGTCTCTCTACCGTTCTTGGTGAGGGCTGGTCATCCACAAGGGAATTTTCCCATCTTTAACTGGGTCCCACAGGAGCCTCCCAAATGAGCACCAAGGGTTCACTACGAAGAGGGTACATGCCCGTTGCTTGTGCCAATTTGGCTTGTGTGGCTAATTGCTGTGTGCAGAAAGTGACACCTGTGAAGATCAGTCCATCCTCTGAACGCCAGACTCTCAAAGTCAACGACAAAGCTCTCTGGGTGAAGCCCATCAGTAGAAATGCCGGTGGAAACTTCAAACACGGCTTCAAGTGGAAAGTGACTGAGAGTGAAACTTTAAAGATCAATGAGAAGGCTAAATTGAACAAATTCTTTCAGGGTCTGAAGAGGATGGAGGCTGGGGGCTGGGAGGGGGCAAATGATGCACCCCAAGGGTGAAGGACCCTTGCCAGAGAGGCCATTAACAACCCATTGCAGAAAGACTGAGCTTCTCCCCGTGGCACGGAAGACGGGGACAATGGGACAATGAGGCTTTTCCTTAGGACCTCGTTTCTAACCAACTTCAAGAAAACTTGGAGCAGCGGAATGCTTGGGATGTAATTACATGGGGTGTGACTTGGTGACCAGCTGAACATAAACAGTGGCTTTGACAGGTTGGGGGCTGTTTCCTTTAAAGCGTCTGCCGGCCCAAGTTCAAGGAGATTAGTAAACAGAGATGGAGAGGCCTTGTTTATGGTGAGAGCAAAGCAGGTCACCCTGGTCCTGTGGAAGGGGGTTTGTGAAGTTACTTGCCCCCACCCCGCCTTAACCAGGCGACTGCCTAAGGAACCAGCTTGATATTTCTGCTAGCTTTTTAAGAAAATACTTAAATATCAAAAATTTCCACTCTTTCTGTGTGTGCAAAACATCAGCTTAAGGCCCAATGGCAGTCAAAGTTCTTGCTTAGCATACAAAGGCTTACGAGTTTTACAGTGTTTGGAACTTTAATCTACAAAGTATAATTTAATCCTCTCTGGGCTATCTGCACCACGGAGCCCTGGTTGTAAATAGACCATATGGTTACAAAGCAGGCAGCCACAGCTGCCTGCTTCCATCACTCACCCTTAGTCAATATTTCTGCAAAACAGATGAAATTAACTACTGAAACAGATAAATAGAGAGCATAGTTCTCAGAGCCAATGAGGTGCCACGGCAGTCGTGTTTAAACACAACTGATAGCTCCAAGGTGCGGCTCAGCCACTTGCCAATACCAATGACTTTTTCTATGAGACCTGATAGTTAGTGAGAGGAGGGGAGCTGCACAGAAACACCTATGGGCAATGAGGTCGTGAGTCCCCGATTCAACCAAAGGGAGTAGGTGCTGATAACACCAATGTGCACTGAGTGGCCCTGTAGCGGACTGTGGGCGCCATTACGGGTTACAGGAATCCCTAGTTCTGGGCATCTAGATCTGGGGAGGGCAAGGGAACAAAGTCAAGGTGAGATGGGGGTTCCCGTGGGACTGTAGTTGTACCAGGTGAAAGGAATTGTTACAACTGTGATTCCTGCTGTGCCAGGAAGTACAATCAGATGGGAAAGTGGATTGAGTACTTAACTAGTAAATTTGGATTTGGCAGTCATTTGAAAAAGTAAACATTTATTTGGCTGTCTCTCCTCCCTGTGGCTATAGTGTCCCAGAGATCTAGCTTTGAATCCAGGTTCTTGCAGCCAGCTGCGATGGGACCCTGGGCCGGTCATTTCAACCACTCTGAGTTTCAATTTCCTTCCCCTGTCAAATGGAAATGGTCCTCCCTCCTCACAGGATGACCGTGAGGATCTCTCGGAATGTTTGGTGTCATTCTTAAGTGAAATAATGAGAGCGGTTATGGCAATGGTGAGTAGCCAACTCCATGGTTTGGGAAGAAAAGAGGCTGCTCTTTCTGCCCTGGCATTGCGAGGTCACAGTCTCTTTGGCAAGGACTGTGCCACCCTGTCCCCAGTGTCGAAAGGGCACCATAACTAAAGGTGACCTATTCCATAGCTCTTTCATCCAATTAGAGGTCTCTCTTCCCCTCGGCTGTCACCGTGCTGGGCTGAGTGGGCAGAAGCTTGTCTGTCTTCTCCAGAACTTCCTGAGCAAAGGGGCCTCTGCATCCAGCCATGTCAAGGAGTCAGATGGCAGGAGAATCCAGAGCTTTACAGGGATGTGAGGTTTTCAAAGACCAGCTATCAGCAACCTGGGAGAGACAGGTGTTTCCCTGAAACCTGGGAAAAGTCCAAAAGGCTAGGAGAAGGGGCCTCCATTGGCACCTCCATTGGCACCTCATACCTGCTCTGAGCATCTGACTGCAATGCTGAGGCACGTGGGTTCAGCCAGGCATCTCGAAAGCCCCCCCAGCCAGGAGGGGCACTGATGGTGGGCTGCAGGTCCCTGAGCCTTCAGGGAAAGGACCTCAGGATAAAAGCTCCCTTATCCTGGCCTGGGAGCCATCCCCAAGAAATAATTCAGAGTCCAGAAGAGACTCAGTGGAGAAGCCAGAGCCAGGATGTTCCAGACCCCAGCTATAGCTGAGGCTGTGGCCCACTATGCCCCTGAGGGCAGCTGGCATCAGCTAGAGTCACCCAGGGATGTGGCAGAACAGCTCTCAGGACTTGTCACTCACAGGTTCGCGTCGTATTTGAAGCTGTGTCCAAGTGGATACTATTTAAGAGAGAAAGAGAAAAAGGACTTAAATCCCAGATCATTAAAAAGTGCTATTAACTGGGAACAGTTTTTTCCATAAGGATCATGGACACACCCTTGAAGCTACAAGTGGGACTGAACAGCCCACAAACAGCATGGAACATGGGGAAATCTGGTCCAGTTTGGAAAACAAAAGCCCAAGGGACTCAAATCACCTTCGTAGCCCCCAGGTGTCTCTGTAAGTGCTGAAACAGGGGTGATCATCATCCCGCTCTCAGAGAACTGTGAGCAGTGTTTGCTTTGCTTTTTATTTTCAAACTCATAAAAAAGCAACTAGGATAAAGAACTCTGCTACAGTCTTCATGCAGCTTCCTCTCGGTCTACACTCTGTCTCATTTTCTTTATAGACCGCTCCTCCTTTCCCCTACCTCCGTTCTCAGTCTCTCCCTCCCTTCCTCTTCCTCTCTCCCTCCGTTCTTGTCTGCTTCCATACTCTACTATATATACACACGTATACCACATATACGTGTACACACACACACACACACACACACACACATATATATATAAAATTTGTATCAATCATGTGAAAATAGAAGCTGATGTTGTTATCTCTTTATCCCTAAACATTTCAGTGTATATTTCCTAAGAACAAGCATATTGTTTTACATAATCACTCTACAATTGTCTCAATCAGAAAATTGAACATTTTTTACAATACCATCAATTAATCCACAATCTGAATTCAACATTTGTCTCCTCTTCCAGTAAATATGCTTTATCCAGAGACCACATGCTGCCTTCCGTTGTCACATCTCTGTGGTTTCTTTTAAACTAGAACAATTCTTCATTCTTTATCTTTACCTGTTCTTTTTCTTTCTTTAACCTTGACATTTTTGAAAGGTACAGACCATTTATTTTGTAGAAGGTTATTCAATTTGGGTTTGTCTGATGTTTCCTTGTGATTAGATCCAGGTGATGAATTTGGGGCAGAAACACCCCAGAAGTGATGTCGTGTCTTCCTCCGTGCATCGAGTTCCAGGGAAATGATGTTGGGTTGGCGCCATTATTAGCGATGTTATCTTTGATTACTTGGCTAAGGTGGTGTATGCCAGGTTTTTCTGCTCCAAGGTGGCCGTTTTTCCCTTTGTGATTAATATGAAATTGGGAGGAGATGTTGGAGACTATGTAAAAATATTCTCCTTTTCATCCAACTTTTTCCCTCCCATGGACAGACTGTTCTTGCTTGGATCAGTTATTACTGTGATGTTTGCCAAATGATTTTCTGATTCCATCATCCTATACTTATTAGTCCAGTTCTACTGAAGGGAAGAGCATTCACTTTTCCCCACTTAATGATGCACTTATTCATTCATTTATATCAGTATGAATTCATGGATTCTTCTGGAATAGTCAATGGGCTACGGTCTTGAGTGTCATTATTTTTGACACTCAAAACTGTCTCAGAGTTGAACAGTGGGAGACCTTTTTGTCTTTTTCACATATTCTCTTTATTTTTTTAAGCACTTTTTTACTCTCTGGAGCAAGATGTTCCTGCTCATTTCGTACCTTACCTGCCCAGGAGTCAGCCGCTTCTCCAAGGAGTCCTGGACCTTTTCAGTGAAAAATGGGAATTTTAAAGCCACACTCTGGGCATTGGGGCTATGGAGATTTCATTATTTCAAGGTCCTTGCAATGAACAGAGCTTGGAGATAGTGGTGTATGTTTAGATAAATAAGATACTTAAACCATAAATATCGATACATTTAAATCATACTGATACTTTTAATTCCAACCCTATTGCATTATAGACTTCCCCTTTTTTTGTATATTTGGGAAGGAAAAACCTAATTCTCCATTATTAAGACATGTAGTTCTCATTTTTATCAACATATTTATTCATTTACTCAACCCTAGAAAACAAAGTCATTTTTAATTACTCATGCATACCACCGTGACAAGCTAGCTAGATTTCTATATGTCTTTACACATCATTTTGTCTTTAAGGCTACATAGTCAAGACCCTGAATTCAAAAGTCATTTGGGATTGTGCCCCCCACCCCTACCCCATGTACTATCCTTATGTTGTTCATTTGAAATACACTCTGGGTCATTTGTTTCTGTTAGGGGCTTTCTCCCATCCTTGTAAATCTTGTTTTAGTATGCAATTCACTAACATGATTATAAAATTCATAACTATTCAGAGAAGTGTCATTTCCCCTCTCAACCCTCCTACCCCAGCCCCATCCACGTCTTACAAGTAACCAATCTCATCTGCTTTTCTTCTCAGTGTTTCCTTTTGCTAAAATAAGTAGATACATGTATGATTTAATTCTTTTTCTGAGCTCTTGCACTCTGCTTTTCCCCCTCAATAACACATCCTGGAAAACTCTCTCTCAGAGAGCTGTTCCTTATTCTAGTTCGGACAAATCATAGTACATCGAGTGGTCGTCCCAGTTTATCCAACCAGTCTTCTATTTGTGGGCACTTACATTGTTTGCATTATCTTGCAGTCATGAACAATGCTTCAATACCTAACTTTGTGTATATGCATTTTTGTATATATTGTTGGGCAGGTATTTTCAGGGGAAGTTCCCTGGGCAAATACCTGGAAGTGGGATTGCTGGGTCCCTGGTGTATAAATATGTAGTGTTGTTGGACATTGTGAAATCCCACTCCTTATATGGTGTATCAATTTGCATTCCTTCTGATAGGAATACCTGCCCCCCACTTTGCCACACCAGCAGAATGTATTGAGTCTGAGAAATTAGAAATAATACCTCAATAGAATTTTTAAAAATACTTTATTTCGATACAGTTCACCTAGTTGAAGTGTAAAATTCAGTGGATTTTACTGTACTCACAGGTATCTGCAACCCTCATCACAGATGAGTTTAGAAACTCAGTATCTTTTATCTTCACTTCCCAACTCTCCAGGACCCTCAGCCCTAAGCCAGCACTAATCAACTCTTCCTGTGTATAAATTTATCTTCTGGGGACATTTTATATGAATAGAATCATACAATAGGTGACCTCTAAGAATTGGCTTCTTTTACTTAGCGTTTTGTTTGTAAGTCTCTTCCATGTTATAACATATATGAGAACTTCAGTCCTTTCCATGGACAAATAGTACTTCATTGTATGGACATACCACATGTTGTTTATCCATTTATCTATTAATGGGTATTTGGGTTGTTTCTGTCATTTGCCTCTTATGGATAATGTGACTATAAACATCTACATATAAGATTTTATAAAAATAGATGTTTTTATTCCTCTATGCATATATACCTAGAAATAGAATTGCTGGGTCACATGGTAATTCTATGTATATTCATTTGAGGAGCTATAAAACTGTTTTGGTGGAGTTTTTATTTGTATTTCACTTACTGTGAGTGAAATAGAACATTTCCCCTATATTTAAAGGTAATTTGTTATACCTTTATCAAATCATCTTTCCTTCAATTTTAGAAGCCCTGTATATCATAGACATTAGTCTTTTATCAGTGATACTATTCCCATTATTTTTCTCCCATTTATCATGTGTCTTTGGATTTTGCTTATGGTATTTTTTTTCTATGCATACTTCTTAATGTTTATATAATCAAATTTATCAATCTTCTGTTACTTCTGGATATTGATTCAAGTTAGAGATCATTTGTCTGCACTCAAGAATTCACCTGTATTTTCTCTGGAGCTTGTGGGTTCACATTTTTGTGTAGCTCTGATCTATTTTGGAATAGGTTCTTATGTGTGGTCAGAGGGATAGATCTAACTCAGCACTGTCTACTCGCTGTCCCAGCACCACTTGGGAACAAGATCATCTGCACCCCAGGCATCTCCCCTGCCTCCCTCGTTATATCCTGAGTGTTCATACGTACGTGGCTCTACCCCCAGACTCTGCTGCCCTTCAACACTTTGTTTTTCTCAGGCCCCAACACCATTATGCTGCTGGAATTCTTACAAGCAAATCTGATGACCTCCTGAGCAGCTATTCCCTTGCTGAGACCCAACTCTCGGGGAGGTCCTTCTTTGCATCTAAGCTTTCATCTCGCGCTGCAAGTATTGCATCCTTTTTGCCATGAACCCAGAATTCTTTGTTTGCCTCCCTCTGGGTCAGGTGCTCTGAGCTCTCTTTATGCAAATATGGCCTCTGCTTTTCAGCCCAGAGGTGACTCTCTGACAGCCCTGACTGCCAACTTTCCAGGGAATTTGCTACCTGTCAAGCAGGGCTGAGTCATATAAATGCCAATATGGTTTTCATCATCGTCGTCATCGGCTGAAGCAGTAGTGGCTTCCTTCTTCACCCATTGTTTCCAGCAAATGAAGAAACTGCTGATGCTCCAGACAGAGGCTTTAGCTTTGCAGTGTCCAGAGTCATGGGCCCTGGAGGTCAAGTCGTGTCTGAAAGATGTCACGCGGGCTGGTGTCACGCACCTCCTCTTGGTGGTTGCCACGTTGATTCATCTCACAAGAGCTGGACAGGCAGCCTGCCCACCCCCAGTGAATTTTCCTCTCCTGCTCCTGGTGTGATGGCAGGATGTCGAATTGGAAAATATAGACTTTGCTTAAGGAACAGTTGTAAAGAAGAACAAGAAATGGGCTTTCTAAAATCTATGTCTCCCACTGTTAGATAGTAGAATATACAGTCCTAGGCATGGGACAGTTAACCTCTAGACAGTATCCCCTCCTCCAGCTCATTCACTCACAGCTGGAGAGCTTAAGTGGGGGAAGAGAGAGTCAGGCACACCTAACTTCCTTGGAAGGCAGATGAGAACGGAGAGAAAAAGAGAAAGCTACCATATGCTATGGAAATGTAGAAGACCCGTGATTCACTCCAGGGCTTCTTTGGAAGAGATAAGACTTAACATTGATAAATTGGATGGCCCAGAAAGACAGGCTGGCATTAAAATGGCTTCAGCAAAATTATAGAGGCAGAAACGTACATTAGGTTGAACCATGTGAAATTGCTGATTTGAGGTCCAACAGTCACAGGTTGGCAAGTTCATGTGCTTGAATCTGATTTGGTTTGGGGTACCGTAGCCTCGCTGTAAGCCTCATCGATGGATAATCTGAGGGGCTAAGAGATTCTAAGCTAAAGAAAAATGAGGACCTGAAATGTGGCCTTAGGATTCCACAAAAAAGATAGAAGGGAAAGTCACTTCAGAAATACAGTTGACATTGGCGGTGGTGACCACATCAGATCAAAGTGGAGGGAGCCAAGTCCTACAAAGATCTCTAACATGTCCTCTCGGGAGAACTGGGAGGATCTCAACGATGTTCATCCCAGAAGTATTCATGGAGCACCCACTGCAGGATGAGCGTTGTTCTGGGAACAGAGCAGAGAAACAAGACAGGGACACACATCTAACACAGAGACAGGAATGAGAAGAACAAACTAATATGACGTGATGGCAGAGAGGGGCGAGCCCCAGAAAGACAAGTTATCCGAGGTGAGGGAAATGTGGAATGTTGCAAGTTCCTGGGGTCATCCGAGAAGAACTGGCAGAGAAGGTAACACGGGAGCAGAAAACTGAATGACATCAGTCGGGGCACCTTGGAGGATCTGGGGAAGGGCAGTTCTGGGAGACAGCGGGAAGTCTAGAGGCCTGAGGCAAGTAACAGACTAGAGTACTTGTGGGTTGCCTATAAGGCCCTAGGCAACTGCACTGAATCAAGAAGTGGGGAGACCAGTAGATGCAATGGGAAGGACAGGGCCCGAGCATGCCCTAGCAAGGAGTTCAGTTTTATGTTGAGCATGCTGCATTTTGAGTTTGGAGAGATGAACTTTTAAAGCTCCTCTGGCTCCTGTGTGGAGAAATAACTATGATGAGATTAAAATGGAAGAGAACGGATTTGATGGGCTGGTAGGACGCAATCAGATCAGATTTGGGGTGAACTGTGACAGTAGAGCCACCAAAAGCTGCTGAGGAATTAGAAACCCAAATAGCTAGGAATATGCATGACTTCCATTTCCAAGTAGGAGAAAGGAGAGTGGTTTGCCAAGGGAATCCAGGTTTCTGATTTGGACATGGCAAGTTTGACATCTAGATAGCCTAAGCAGGCAGTGGGGGGCCATGAACCTGGAGCTGAGGAGTGAAGTTGAGACTGAAGGTCTAAATTGGGGAATCCTCAGCACAGAGACGTGTTTAAAGCTCTGAGCTTGAATGAGACCCAGAGAGTGGGTAGACAGAGAATATAAGAACTCTGATGACTGGGCTCTGTGATGGTCATTGTTTACAGGTAATGAAGAGAAGGGAGAAAACTAGCAAAGGATACAGGGGAGGGGCCGACGAAGGAGGGAGAAGGCAGGAAGGTGGGGCACCCCGGAAGCCCCGTACAATAAGTGTTGCAAAAGGAGAGGAGGTGGCCAGCCCTGCTGGTGTTACTGAGAAGATTTCATAAGACCAGGAGAGAGAATTGGCAGGAAGATTGTTGGTGGCATGTTGGAACATAAAATCTGAAGAGAATATAGGATATGGAATGGAAACAAGAAACAGAACACTCTTTTTAGGGTATTTGCAATAAAGAGAAAGTAAAGTAAATTTGCAGGGCACACGGAGTCTAAGAGGAGTTCTTGTTAAGGAAGGCATACATATTGTATGTTTGTATGCCCCAAATGATCAAATGGGAGGGGGATGTGGTGATTGACCAGTGGAGGAGAAGGGCTTGGGTTGAGAGCACAAGAAGGAACACTGAGCTGAAATAGAGGCTTGAGGTTTTGCCCATTTAATGTTGGCACTCAGAGCAAAGGGCAGTGTATTAGTCTGATTTTTGTTATCATAAAAAATATCTGAGATGGGCTACCTTGTATGGTAAAAAGTTTTACTTAGGTAACGGATTTGGAGGCTGAAGTTTCAGGTGACATGGTGCAAATTCTGGTAAGGGCTCCTTGACCACCTTACCTCATGGCAGATGGCAATGGAGGGAAGACATGTGAAAAGCAAGTGATCACATCCCCATCCAAAAAGCATGAGGAATGAGTGGGACCGGGACCTAGTTTTGCAATATTCTCTCAAGAAAACTAGTGTCCCATGAGAAATCCCTTCTGAACGTTCACCCCCCACTTGACCTAGGACATCCCACTAGGGACACCCCTTGAAGGTCCATACCACACCAACACCAATACCCTGGGCACTAAGCCTCCAACTCTTGAATTTGGGAGGACATATCCAATATCCAGACCATGGTAGATGGAGGTGCAAAATTCATAGGTTTGGTGAGGGAGTCAAGCAGCTGAGGCCCACGTTTGAGGTGGGTCACCTATGTGGATGTTGAAGTTATCAAGAATAACGGGGGGGCCACGAGAGGGACAATGACAAGGGCATTAAGAGATTCAGTGAATCAGAAGGTGTGCTCCGTAAGGTGACCAATAACTGCAATGGGCGGGGTGTCGAGGGGCACAGTGCGGTGGCATGTGCCTCAGAGGAGGTTTGGGAAGAGATAAGAAAGGCAGCCTTGGTGAGGACACTTACCACCCCCCTGACTCTACAGGATAGGGGCTGCAGAGAGTGTTGGTGAATCCGAGGTTCACAGGAGAGGCGAGGTGGTGAGGACTTGAGTACTAACAGACCATGAGTTCCAGAGCCCACGGTGTAAGGATTTAGGGAGTAGGAGTGGATGGAAGACTGGGTCAGACTGAGAACACACAGCTATGGAGGACAAGCCCCTGGGAAAAACTGGGTGGTTTGGAGTCTGAACTCAGAGGTAAACTGAGGCAAACAGGGATGTAAAATATGATGGCATTGAGTCTGATGGGTTTTTAGGGAAAATAATTAACTTATGGCTCACTTTGAAGAGGTTCCTTTTGTTGGACAGTAAAGGTTGGGGGTTTAGGGGACGCGGCTGGGGAAGATAAGAAAGGAATTTTAAATCATGGTGGTTGTCAATTTGGTAAGGACTGATGATCTTTAGGAGTAGAGGGGACGATGTTGCCAAGATGGTGGAGAATGGATTCTTCATTAGTAACAGGGAGATATTAGACTCAGAATTGTTAAGATAGTGTAGAATGCTTTTTTTTTTTTTTAAGTTCTCAGGGTATATACTGAGGAGTGGGATAGCTGAGTCAAATGGTGGTTCCATTCCAAGTTTTCTGAGGAATCTTCTTACTGCTTTCCAGAGTGGTTGCACCAATTTTCAGTCCTATCAGCAATGTATGAGTGTGCCTTTTCCCCCACATCCTCGCCAACATTTATTGTTACTTGTGTCTAGTGTTACCATTCTGACTGGAGTAAGATGAAATCTCAGAGTAGTTTATATATTTATTTACTTGTCCATTTATTTTTTATTTTAATTAGGGATGTATGACAGCAAAATGCATTTTGATTTCTTGTACATAATTGAAGCACAACTTTTTATTTCTCAGGTTTACATGATGTAGCATCACACCCTATGTGCAGTCTTACGTGTACCTAGGGTAATGATGTCCATCTCATCCCACCATCCTTCCTGCCCCCATGCACCCTCCCCACCCTCCCTCCCCTCTGCCCAGTCAAAGTTCCTCCATTTTTCTCATGCCTCCCCCTTTTGGATCAGCATCCACTTATCAGAGAGAACATTCAGACTTTGGTTTTTTGGGATTGGCTTACTTTGCTCAGCATGATAGTCTCCAGCTCCATGCATTTACCTGCAAATGCCATGATTTTATTTTCTTTTAATGCTGAGGGATATTCCATTGTGTATATATACCACAGTTCCTTTATCCATTCATCTATTGAAGGGCATCTAGGTTGCTTCCACAGTTCAGCTATTGTGAATTAATTGCTAAAGATGTTGAACATTCTTTCATATATTTGTTGACCATTCCTATTTCTTCTGTGAAGTGTCTGTTCAGCTCCCTTGTCCATTTATTGATTGAGTTATTTGGGTTTTTTTGTTTTGTTTGGCATTAAAGTTTTTTGAGTTCTTTATATATCCTAGAGATTAATGTTCTTTCTGAGGTGCAGGTGGCAAAGATTTTCTCCTGTTCTCTAGGCTCTCTCTCCATGTTCTCAATTGTTTCCTTTGCTATGAAGAAGCTTTTTAGTTTGATACCATCCCATTTATTGATTCTTGATTTTACTTCTTGGGCTTTAAGAAGTTGGTTTCTAAGCCAACACAATGGAGAGTTGGGCCTACATTTTCTTCTAATAGTTGTAGTGTCTCTGGTCTAATGCCTAGGTCTTTGATCCACTTTGAGTTGAGTTTTTTGCAGGATAAGAGATAGGGGTTTAGTTTCACTCTTCTCTGTATGGATCTCCAGTTTTCCCAGCACCATTGTTGAAGAGGCCATCTTTTCTCCAATGTATGTTTTTTGCACCTTTGTCTAGTATGAGACAACTGTATTTATATGTATTTGTCTCTGTGTCTCTATTCTGTTCCACTGGTCTTCATGTCTGTTTTGGTGCCAATATCATGCTGTTTTTCTAACTATAGCTCAGTAGTATAAGGTCTGGTATTGTGATACCTCCCACTTCGCTTTCCTCATTAAGGATCTGGCTATTCTAGGCATCTAATTTTTTGAAATTAATTTCATGACTGCCTTTCCTATTTCTATGAAGAACGTCATTGGAATTTTTGTAAGAATTACATTTGTATAGTGCTTTTGGTGGTATGGCCATTTTGATAATTTTAATTCTGCCTATTGAAGAACATGGGAGGTCATTTCATCTTCTAAGGTCTTTTTCAATTTCTTTCTCTAGTGTTCTGTAGTTTTCATTGTAGAGGTCAAAATATTATAGTGATACAGCCACATCAAGATTTATAGCAGCTCAATTCACTTTAACTAAGCTATGGAACCAACCTAGGTACCTGTCAACAGATGAATGGAAAAAGAAAATGTGGTATATATACACACTGGAATATTATTCAGTCATAAAAACAGAATGACTTTATGATATATGTGGGTAAACTGATAGATCTGGAAACTAATATGCTAAGGAAAATAAGCCAATCTCAAAAAACCAAAGGTGGAATGTTCTCCTGATATATGGATGCTAACACACAACAAGGGAGAGAGGGAAGAATAGAAATTCAGCAGATTAGACAAAGGGAAATGGAGAGAAGGGAGGGGAGACAGGAGTAGGAAAGATGGTAGAATGAATCTGACTTAACTTTCCTGGGTACATATATAAACACACCACAGTGAATCTCCACAACACGTACAACCACAAGACTGGGAACCTAATTAGAATAAAATGTACTCTGTGTTTGTATAAATATGTCAAAATATACTCTACTGTCATGTATAACTAAAAAGAACAAATAAAAAAAGAGAAGTGTTAAGACAGCAAAATGAGATCATTACCACCCAGTGCCTTTGCCTAGCCCCTGGTACTTGTAGGGGCTTAGAGTTAGTTCCCTCCCTTTCCACCAGTTTCCGCATTGCCTCTGACTTACCCTCCAAATGCACCGGAGTGGACTCCATAGTACCTATAGGAGGATGGTAAGGATCCGTATAGAGCCATCTCCAGCTGTTAAAACAACTTAGGGTACACACTTGGTTATAAATGGCTAGAGGCAAAACAGGCACTGAATTAGAAGAAAAGGAATCTGTGATGTGCCATTTATAGAAATGTGGCCCAGACATTTCAAGACAGTTGCAAAATCTCCATGATGGCCAGGCCAGCTTTTGGGTGAATCAAATGGCAAATCCGTTGGTACATTTAGGAACATTATAGTGAGTATATGAAATTAGACGGGTCAGATGTCATCAATGCTCCGATCTCGAGTCTTCATTGGCAACCAACAATAAAAATAGCTGTCAGAATTGTATTTGAATTTATATTGATCACTTTAACTACAAAGTGACAAGTGGTTACATCAGTACCATAAAACATCAATTAACTGGAAAAAAAAATGTTCTTCAGCAGAAACTTTGCTTCTGGTTACATGAGATGGATTCTGAAAAGTTACAGGGTAAAAGCTAAGTCCTTTTACTGAGTATTCTTTTTCTTTTTTTATCAGTTTATCTTTTAATCTCCAATCCACTCTAGAGTTTGTTGAATTCAGAACTATAAAATTTCTAGAAAATTCGAAGTCATAGGGAAAAGACAAAATCTAGCAAATAATGCTTGCTAGATATTAATATTATCACTGGGTAATATTACTGAGTACAACAGATTGGCATCCCTTTCTGACTACAATTTACTTCGTTAACCGGGGGAAATGAAAATATATATAGTTTGTTTGTTTGATTTTGTTTTCCTGAAAATTACCCTTTTCATGTTCAAAACTGGGTTTGTCACTGAGTATTGGTTCCTCGTTTGCTAATACAATTTACCTTTAAGTGTTTGGATCTTTGTTGGGAATACGACTTCTGAGTTGTTTAGTGTTTTGGGGGTGGATTTCTCCCCCCTTGGTGAGCAGCCCTGCAAACTCAAGAACAAAACAAACCATCCACGTTATGGGGGGCACAAAGAAAGTTCTTATGTCAAGCAGATCCTGAAAGCATTCATCTTCCAAAGGGGAAGGAGGAAGAAAAGGAGGGAAAGAAATCCCCTTATCCAGCTGAAGGGAAGATCACAGGACTGGGAGGGGGAGGGGCCGGTTCCAACTTGGCAGCCCCCAGAGGCCTTCCACTTGTCCCTGCTCCTGTCCTGGAGCCTCTTGAGCCTGCAGCTCCTTGATTCTAATCTCTCCAAGCACAAAAGAGAGCGGCTGAGAGCGGCTGTGAGTGGCCACTCCGCAGGTCCTTTGAGGAGCAGGCTGGACAATGGCCGCTGGACCGACCCCAGGGGCTGCAGGGAACAGGAAGTTGAGCACAGGGAAGGCACCGGGTCCCACTTCCTTAACTTTCCAGAACTGAAGTGCTCTCCTGGAGGCAAAACTGCATTTTATTCTCGCCTGTAAGTTTGTTATTCTTTTTGTCCTGGGCATTAGGGTAGTTAATGAGCTCTTTCCTCTTATTGCCCTTAAGCCCTTGCCAGTCCCTTCACTCCTTGACCCCCTGCAGGCTGTCCCCTGTCCCTACCTCCATGAAAACAGCCCTCCCACTGGTCAACCCATTCAACAACCTCTTCTCCCTACTTACCCTGTGCAGCTTATTCTCAGCAGAGAGGCATAGATGGAGCCAACGACCCTCCAGGGCCTCCTCTGCATTCTTGAAACCCTTTCCTTCTGTGGTTGTTTGGAGTCTGTTGTGTTAACTTTTCTGTCTCCCCTTTCTCCTTCCATCTTAACACTATAAGCGATGCTTTGGGTTCCTCATCTTCTCTCTCTCTCTCTGATTCCCCCTGCCCATTCGCCCTGGATCTTTTCTGTGTACCTGTTACCTGTTCTCAGCCGGCACCTCCAGATTGACCTCTTTGAGGCTTCACCTGCTAAGAATCTCCACCGGCATAAGCAGCAGGAACTTCACCCCAATAGACGGAGATTGGAAGCCCGTCACCCTTCCTCTTGACTGGCTCTCCCTCTGCTCAGTTTTCCCCTTGGACACCCTAAACCCCCTTGCCCCCACTCTTGTGGCATAATATCTATCCTTCATTGAGTACCCCAATGGCTCTGTGAGCCCTTCTTGGAAAGAGCGTGCTGAGAATTTATGAATGCCATTGTATCATCCTTGTATTTGTGCTTTTGATCCATTTTGGGTGAAGTTAAGTGTTTCTATTCAGTGGTGTTGATATTCTGAAGCACCAGCCAAGGATTGAATTTCTCCTCCTAACCAGATATAAGTCTTGAGAGAACATCCAAGAAGGTCTATTTGGTAAATGGTGTCAAAAGTGGCAAAAAAAAAAAAAAAAAAAAAAAACCCACAAGTTTTACTTTTAATTAAAGGTGGTTGTTTGGCTGAAGACTGGTGTTCCTGGGAAGATGCACAGTCTTCCTTGACTGCTGGTACTCTGGAACATGTGCTGATGGGCAAGTGGAGCCATAGGTCCTGCATCAGGAAGAAGGGAAGCTTAGGGCTGTGCAGTGTTATCTAAGTGATTTAATTGCTCATAAACAGCTGGGTTCTTACCTCTTCCTCAGTTGTACATAAAGCCTCAGTTTTATGATTTCCCTCCCCACCCCCCATGTGTAATTCCCCACGTATAATCTCTATTCCCCGATGATTTATTTAATAGGTCCAGTTTCTCCAATTCTAGTTGTTGTTTTTTTTTTTTCATCTCATCTTATCATGTAGTCAAGTTTCTCAGGATACTGCAAATATCTCCATCCAGCCTTGAGAAAGGCTCTTCAGCAAGAGAGAATCAATGTCCATTGTGGTCAGCTGGGCTCTTTGGGAGGCATATTGTCCTAAGCCACTTGCCACATAAAGGCATAAAGTCAGCATGGGCGAGGGAACCTCAGAAGGTGTCATTGCTTCCTTCTGCCTTGTTTCTTCTCATATGCGATGCAGTACTTTTAATCTTTGAGTCACCAACTCTGTTCCCATGTGACCCTGGCTTCCTCTTCCAGATCAAGGACACCACTGCAGATCAAGAGTTTAGGTATGGCAGTCTCTCCCCAAATCTCAGATACGAATTATTGAAAAGAAATGCCATGATATGAAACCCACCCTTCATCTTCTTCTTAAATCTCAACATCCCCACACAATGTTCAAGTTTGGGGTCACTGTAATGGAGCAGAACGTGCATACGAATTCTTGTAATAGTCTGTGTCAAGAGACATGATCTTCTACAGAAAGTACCAAGGCTTCAGGGTATTCTCACCACTGCAATAAGAGAGTTACTCTTCTTCACCGTATCCCGGGGGTGGACTGATACTCGTGAGAGCAAGGTTGTGAATGTACTCTTCGTTCAGAGCAGATAGTGACTCTCGTTCTAAGAGGACACAAGAACAAAGGACTCCAGGCAGAAGGCCAGGGATGGCTCAGCTCAAAGCTCCGCTCTTGTCTCACCCGGGGAAGCTGAGCACATTCTTTCCAATTATCTCTCTTGGACGTTTTCTGCTCTTGGGATGCCCTTTCTGTAAACGCTGCCCATGGCTCTCCCATTAAGGATAACTGAGCTATTTCGTGATGTGCAAGAAAATCAAAAACATAGGGAGCCATCAGAGTAAGACCAAAGTGGAGGTGAAGAGGAGGGGACACCAGTATGGAGTTGAAGCTACTCTTCCTTCCAGAAGAGAAAGCCAGACTGAGGGTGGCAGGTTGCGGGCGGGGGTGGGGGGAACCACCATCTTAAGCCTGTCTTCTAGCTATTTCCTTCCCCTTCACAAACCACAATAAGTGTTTAGTAACGACCCATTGTCCTCGGGCCCCTGGGACCAACAGGTCCTTGCCACCCTCTTATTCAGTGATCATCTCAGGTAAACTTAGCCACATCCAATCCACCCATGAGCATTCACACTCTTCCCTCTCCAGGCCTGTTTTCAAAATTCAGCCAGGTCATCTGTGTCTTAAGTAACAACTGAGGCAGTTCCTGACTACAGTGCGCTGGCGTTTGTCCCTGTCACATTTCCCCATGTGATGTGGAGTATCCTCAACACATACACGAGTTGTGACCTCGGTTTTTCATTATCTGCTAACAAACATGTACGACCCTCCACCATACATTTTCATATTTATATTAACCAGAGATGGACTGATGTCACCCTAAAACCAGGTAAGTTAACTGGTCCAGGTGCATTATGAAAGCCAGTTAGCTCACTGCTTCTTTCTCCCCTTCCTTCCTGGTCACCGTGTCCTACCTGGGCCACCCAGGGTATTTCCGTTGCCCATCAATAGGTGGCTTAAGGCTCTCCTCTGGCCTTCCCTTCACCCAACCCTAAGTGTGAGGCTCCTTCTGCTCTTGGAGAGCCTGTGTAGGATGACCCTACTTGATCCCTGTTACATTCCTCTGGGCTTGTCAAAGGTTTGCATTGTGTCCCTGAGTAACTGGGGCATGTCACGAAGAGTGAGCACGGCCCAGTCCTAATCATGACAACCTCAGCCCCAGTGAAAGATGAATAATAACAACTGCTCCAGCCAGTCCCCGAAGAGCCCACTGAGGACGTTTGTTTTGGAATAATGAATATGGAAATTCGGAATCCATAATAAACTGCAAGCAGTCTTTCAACTCACTCGTGCCGAAAATTCACACTCGCCTTTCCCATAACTTGTCACTTGTGTTTTTTATTGTTCGATATGTAAACAAGGCCGGGAAAGCCTTTGTTCCTTGGTGCCTACTTAGATTTGCCCATTAATCCCAACCCCCCCTCCCTTTCCCACCAATGCATGCAGGATTACACAAAGCAAAAGTCATTAATTTTTATCTCTGACTATCTGTAGGGTTTTTAATGTGGCCTGGCTTGCTTATGCACCACCAATTACATGTCATAAGTGCTTGTAGATGCTGGAGCAGTATCCTGGGCTGATGAATCACTACCTCCTCTCCTGATTAGTATGCAAGGGGCCGTGTCCCTCTTTGAGCAGCTGGCATGCCAATGAGGATCTGGCTCTGCCGGTCAAGGCATCTGGACGTGAATTCAATATGGATTGCTTTAATTAAATGGCTAAGCGCACAAGACGCTAAGAAACGACTCCATCATTGAGTGAAACTTGAAAATATAGTCCACACAAACAAGAGGGTGGAAAGGGTAGGGAGATATTTCATCAACACCGCCCACTCTACCTAAAATCCTTGAAATCTCCCCGTGTGAAGCACAACCACTTGCTAAAAGCATGATGAATGGTGGAATCCACAGTGAAACGTCAGAGGTGAATCTAGTTCATCACCCTTAAATTTAGAAATCAAAACAGAGGAGCAAAAAAACCTACTCTCCTGCCCTTTGCAAAGGTTGGGTTTTAACTCTCTGCTTGCTTATGTGCGAACCAAAGTCCGAATGTACCTGTTACAAACATCCTGGAGGAGAACCGAGAGCTAAGGTAGCTCCACAAATATCAGGAGGACAAAGAGGTCCATGGTGTGCTCATTCGCTGAGGAGGGGAAGGGGAAAGCCGCTCGGATTTGTACCATCCACTTGGGATGGGTTTTGCATAGATCAGAAAGATAAAGTATCTGCCGGCTCGTGTTTGCTTTCAGCCGATCCCTTATTAGTCTGTTTCAATAAAGGAACAAATGGAATATTTTCATAAGGAATAGGTATTGCGGCAATCACCCCAGTTTTATACTTCTGAGCACTTATTTTTAATTCTGTTGCAACTTTTCTCTTATTTTCACCTCACCCTGGATGCAGTTTTCCTGTATATGTCACTGGGAAGCAAGAGTAGTAGTGGCCCTCTGGATTCGGGCAGGTCTGCGTTCTTACCCCACCTTCATGAATTTCTAGCCACGTGGTCTTGGACAAGTTACAGGATTTTTCAGAATCTCCTGTTCCTCACTGGAATAAGAATAATAACCATCTCACCAAAATTTTGTCAGGATTGAGGTGTGATCCATGCCAAATCCGTAACACATATTGTAGGCTCCTAAAAATGATGACTGTTATTAATGTTTTGTGAAACGTGGTTTTAAGAGGTGACGTTTTACTGACCAAATACAAGGAATATTGCTTCCTCTATTTGGACTAGATTCACCAGTATTCCCCAGTAGTTATGAAAGGGGGACTTTTAAAATGGGTTGCCAAATGCAGCCACTGCCTCTCCTGTTTCGTTTCTATTCCTTCTGTGCCCACCCCCCCATCAAAGATCTGGTACTTATTATCTCCGATGACAATAATATGCACTACAGATGGACCTGCAGCTCTATTTTCTTTTTTAAATAATTCATTAAGATACCATTGTTAAAAAAGACCCTAAGGCACTCTGCCTTTAAAAATTAAAAAAAAAAAAAAAAAGGAGGGAGGGAGGGAGAGAGAGAGAGAGAGAGAGAGAGAGAGAGAGAGAGAGAGAGAGAGAAGAGAGCATATGAAAATGGTAAAACTAGCTCAGCATTCTGGCCAGTGTCCTTCCCTCCCTCCTTCTGAGCTGAAGGGTTGGTGACTAGTAAAAGCAGTTAAACACTGGGACTGTGCTCACCCTGTCCCTGCACAGTCCATTTTCTGGGGTTTCATAAATCTGTGGAGGATTGGAGCATTCATGCTGGCAAGATCATTAGATCCTAAGAGTCCTCCAGAGGCAAATGACAGAAAGAAAGCAAACAGTCCACAGTGTGCAGAAGTCAGTTAAACCACACATGGAAAGTATGTAAAGATAGATCGTGACGATTCCATTCAGGACAACTCAACATTTGAAATATCTAAGCTTGATATAAAGTGCCCATGGCAATGAATCTTGCTGTTCTCTTTGGAGTCTTCAGAAAGAAGGAGTCCAACCTAGGTTCTCCGGGGAGCATCGTTCATTCACCTTCCGGGTGCCACTTTTGGAAGAAAGCATGTTAGTAAAAATGACTGTCACGGGTGGAGGGACATGAAGCCTATGATCCAACATTGGGATCATCAGTGTTTTCAAAATGGTGGGCCCAAGTGTCCTCCTGGGGAAGCTGGGGTGGGGAATAAAAGAAGGTTGTTTGAACACTGACTCTTGGAGGAGGTGAGAGTTTATCTAGAGAATGAGTCACCACACCTGGTCTCATGCAGCAGTTGAGTCAGTGAACAGCAGGCCCTGTAGTGGTAGATGGAGAGTGGCAGTTGAAACCAGTCTACCTGGGCCTCAAAACCAGCTACAAGTCATACATTTCTTCCCCCTGTTCCAGCTAATAAGAGGAACATAGGGAATGCACAGAGCTAAAGAACAAGTGAGCCAAAGTCTTATTAGAACCTGACTCTACCAACAGTTGAAAACCAAGACTCATTTGAGCTTTAAGACCCAAGTGAAGGAGTAAAGTCCGAATGGACACTACCGCTTGGAAGAACCTTGAAAACGCCGTCAAGTGAAATAAGCCAATTGAAGAAAACCACATTTTCTCCAGGATTCTTTCTTGCCAAATGTTCTGTTTTGTGTTATTTAGACAAAGCCTTTTACATATCCCTAGTGAGATAAAATTTTTCTCAGGAGTAGGACTTCCCTTTTACCTATGAATATTTAAGTTCCGCTGTAGCTCTTTAGAACCTAAATACACACTGGAAATATTTAAGATGTTAAAAATGTAATTTGATGTGTTGAACCAAAGAATCAGTTGCATTGTCTTCCAAATCTGTTGGTGTTAGGCGTTTTAATATGCTAATGAATATGCAAAGACCCAGATGAGCTATCATTTTAGTTTTTGCTAATACCTTTGTTAAGATATAATTCACATACCATAAAATCCACCCAGCTAATGCATGTGATTCAAGAGTATTTAATATAGTCATAGCATTGTACAACTCTCTCCATGGGTTGAGAGAGAAGATTTTTGTTCCCTCAAAATGAAACCCCATGCTTATTAGTGGTCATCCCCTGTTCTTTCTTCCCCAGGCCTCTGGTAACATTAATATACCTTCTGTTTCTATAGATTTGCCTATTCTAGACATTTCATATAAATGGAATCAAGATATGGTCTCTTGCAACTGGCTTCTTAGCATATTTTCCAGGTATCTCCAAGTAGTGGTGTGTACCAAGACTTCATTCCTTTGTGACTTCAGTTTTAAAACACACAAATACCCCCAAGTTGCACTGAGAACTAGAATATCAGTTCAGAATGGATTTGTGAACTTACCAACTCTTGGAAAGTAGCCATTTTTTAGTCTTTAAGGCTTTTCTGATGTGATTCATTGTCTGTGGGTCTGCCTTTTAGATTCCTTTCAGATTTCCAAATTCTTGAATGTTCTTTCCATATGAGAAGAGATATTATCCTCTGTGATTTGTCTACATTAGGAAATAAAAGTGTTATTAAAGAAAAAAAATCTTCTTACAGAGCATGGTCCCATTATATAGGCCCAATATTTTGAATTTTGATCACCATTTCAGACCATGTCACTTAGCCTCTTAACTTCTGTCTCCCCATCTTGTAAAATGACCATCCATCTCCTCACACCTTCTCTGGTTCCCCCATGGTCTTAAAAATCAAATGCCAGCTTCTTAGCATAATCACATGAGGCTTTCGCAATGTGGTCTGATGTCACCTCTTCAGCACCCTCTGCCCTGGGCATTTGTAGTATTGGAGCAAGCTCCCTAATTCTTGGACACATATTCAGTCTCCACCTGGCTTGTCCCCCTGAACTTTTTTCTAGGAAAATCTCTTCTCGTCTTACCAGTGCCTGCTGAGATGTCCCTCCCCTATAGAGGGTTTCTCTAGAATTATTTTAGTTATTATCTTATTATGCCATAGGTATTATGCATTGCTCACATCAAACTTTAAGTGATCTTAATACACAACAATTCTAAGCACCCAGAACCTAACACTGTGTCTGTACCATAGTTGATCCCCATAAATGATGGTTAAACTGATCAATTAACTAGTTTAGAGGAATTGATGCCAAATTAACCATCCACTTCTCCCTGTCCTGTCACTAGCTTAGACTTAGCTACCATGATGTATCTTGCTTGGCCTACTCCTAAGCCTCCTGGATTCTTTCCTCCTCATCTCCAGTGTCCACCTAGCAGTCAGACAGGTTGACAAAGAGTTAAATGAGACTTGTATACAAGAAAGAGATTTTCAAATCCAAAAACATTACACAAATATAAGATTTTTAATTGTTCAACTTTGTGCCTTTCTGATTTTGATATCTGGAATAAAAGTGATCAAAAAGAGGGTAAGCCAGGCCTGGTGGTACACACCTGTAATCCCAGAGGCTCAGAAGACTGAGGCAGGAGAATCACAAGTTCAAAGCCAGTCTCAGTGATTTAGCAAGGCCCTAAGCAACTTAGTGAGACCCTGTCCTAAAAAAAAACAAAATTTAAAAAAGGGCTAGGATATGGGTTAGTGGTTAAGCACCCTTGGTTCAATCCCCAGTACCAAAAGGGCAGGGGAAGAAATACTGTGTCCTTTGAGATAATTGGAAACACTCTGGCCTGTCACAAAACTCTGCTGAGAACTACAGGATGCATGATTGTAGCACCTAATTAAGAGCATTTCGAAGCACCCAGAGTCCGGAGACTCTTAACTTCACCCTTCCCATCCTCACGGGTATCTGCTCCAGAAATTCTGTAATTCCTGCCAGAGACCCAAAATCACAGAGTTCAGGTGAAGCCTCACACTCTCTCTACCAATGGCCTTCCCACTGTATGAAATATTGACAGCACTGGCTGATGTCATCTCCATCCTAAAATCAGTCAGTGGTTTCTTTCTTTCCATTTCCATCACCTCATGTTCTCTTTCTTCATATGCCATGAGAAAGCTCCTGAGCCAACTCTACTTACTCAGTTTCCTTTGTGGAAACTACCATCGAATTTCCTCCATCCATGATATTCCTATAAAGCTGACCTTCTTCTTTCTTCTTCCCCAAACTCTGGCATGTTCTCACAATAAAGACTGTAAATAAAGGTATGAAATTGGTCAAAGTGCTTGCAACTCTTATTGTTATCCAAGGAAGAAGCTGATGGAATCAAATACCCCAGTCCATCTGCTTCTCTAGATTGAGGCACCATCCGATCTTTTGCCAGTACCACTTCAAAAGTCTCCATAATCCTTTGCTCTCCTGTAGTTCATTCTTCACACACGGTTTTGAGTGATCTTAAAAACAAAACAAACTCAATTGGATCTTCTCACTTCCTTATCAAAAAATCAAACAATGGGTCCCCAAAGCTTATAAAATTGAGTCCAGCATCTTTAACCTAATCTTTGACCCCTATGTGATCTGGCTTTAACCTGCACCCCACCTCATCTTTGTCTCTCTTCCCCATCCCAAACTAACCAAGGACTTTATATTAGCTATTTTAACTGCCTTGATTCTGCTTCTAGACTCTCCAAATAGCAAGCATATGTTTGTCATTCATTTCTCTTAAGTTATCACTTCAGATAGCTCATTTCTACTACCCACCCTAAAGGATCCTACTGTATTGGTCAGGATGAGTAAGGTTGTGCTGTGGTAACAAGCAACCTTAAAATCTTGGTGGTTTAAAATAAAAAAAAAAAAGAAAGTTTGTCTTCTGTAGTATTTTACTGGGGTTGCCATAACAAAATATCACATACTGGGTGAGTTAAACAATAGAAATCTGTTTCATTATGGTTCCAGGGTCTAGAAGTCCAAGACCAATGTGTCAGTAGGCTTAGGTTTTCCGAAGGCAATGTTGGCTTGGCTTGCAGATGGCCACCTTGCATATATCCTCACATGTTCTTTCCTCTATATGTGCAAATCCATGGGTGTCTCTTTGGGTCCATATTTCCTTTCTTTATGAGGACACTGATCACATTGGACTGTTTTTTTGTTTTGTTTTGTTTTGGTTTGGTTTTTTTTGTTTTTTTTTTTTGGTTTTTGTTTTTGTTTTTTTTTTTTTTTGTAATCAGGTCTTTAAAGGTCCTGAGTCCAAATCCAGTCATATGATGAGGTGGCAGCTTTAGCATTTCAGTAAATGACTCTTTGTACCTCTTCCTCTATACCCTTGCCCATTTTGCTTCCCCCGCTAACATGCCCTCTCCCTTCCTCTCATGATCTCTTTTGCAACTCCTCACGTCCATCATTGTAGGAAGAAAGCATGCATAGACTCTGTGTTCCAATAAAATCTCATTTACAAAAACAAGTGGCAGTCCAGTTGGGGCCCACAGGCTGTGGGCTGTGATTTGCCAGCCTCTGGACCATTTGGGTCTTTGATCTCTTAAATAGCTTACTTTTCCCATAATGGGTGTCTTATTTTCCAACGAAATTTTAAATTCCTTTAAAAGTCGAAATTCTTTTTCCAACTTCTTAGTGCTTCGAAATTCTCTTAATGAAGTGCTGTAACTAGGAGTTTGGTAAATAGAGAATGAATGAGTGTGGAGGCCTGATTGACAATGGCCTATGGTGCCGGGGCTCCATGGTTGGATCCCCAGCCCAGCTCTCCCCACACACACAGAGTGCAGTATTTTATGTTGTGGTTTTTCCCTGAAAAGCACATCCCAAATCAAGGGCTGTTAGAGAAGGCTGGAAGCAAAGAGCCCACTCTGCACCCACGATAAGAAATATCCCTGCGTTCACCCAGGGCAATAGCCACCAAACAGCCTGTTCTAAAATTTTGTATTTAGATTTTCAATATTGCAAGGCGGCGTCTTTCTCGCGCCATTCTACCTGATGGGACCATACATCAAGACGTGCCACATAACCTTATTATTCTGTTATGGCACATTTAAATGGGAAAGTGTCTTTAAACTAAGCGGCCTGGCCATTCAATGTGTGAAAAGTATATCATAAGCTGCAAAGAAAAAAATACTTGTGAGGGATTCCAATGCCTTCTCCCTTTTCAGCATTTTCTGGCTGGTTTCCTCCACATCTGGGCTCCCACGGGCCCCACGTCTTTTTTCTGCATACCAGGCTGGTGGGCCGGGCAGGGCAGGGGCTCAGCTTTGCCCGCCGTCCCTCCGCGCTGTGTGGAAGGACCAGTGCTGCCTGCTCACGGAGCAAAATCAGATGGAGTGGAGGGGAAGCAGATGAACGGCGAGGGCTGGGCTTTGATGCCTTTTGGTTGGGAAATCACGAGTTTTATTCTCAGCCTCTACCTCCGGGATTTTTATGTGCTTAACGATTTCGTACACTTTGTAGTTATTTTGGCCCCTCTGGAGGGAACATGAGTGCAGCTGTCATGGAAAGTTGATAGACACCAAAAGGTTTCTCTCTCTCTCTCTCTCTCTCTCTCTCTCTCTCTCTCTTTTCCCCACAATATAGTTTACCAGGCTTGAGGAGGAGAAGCTTGCCCACCCTTTGGGAAAGAGGGACGAAGCTGGTATTTGGTCAGTAGTCAAATATTAAAAAAAAAAGAAAAAAGAAAAAAAGGAAAAGCATCTAGCAGAAGGCAAGGTGAGCTACATGCCAAGTCTGCCTTTCTGACAGCATCTAAGGGAGAAGGTTCTAGAATAAATATATCCAAGCTGTTTTCTGACATGGACACTTCCAAACAGGTTTTTGTTTTTGTTTTTAAAAAAACAAACAAACAAACAAACAATGGCCTCTTGTTCAAGATCTTGATTTCTGAAGATCATGCGTTTCTCTGTTGCTAAAATTTCAGTGGAAATGGCATTGCCTGCCACAGACTGGCTAGGTCCACAGGAAACAGCAATGATTAATAAAATATATATGCTCTGAATTGAGTATATGCATTTACAACTATGACCTCATTTCATTCTACCAATAATCCAGAGAGGTGATGGGCTGCTATGGCCCCACTTTTCAGACCAGAAAACTGAGGCTCACCCAGCTAGCCAATAAAACAAGTCTCCACTGCAAAGTTGAGGGCCTTAACCTCTGAGCTATCCTGCTTCCCTCATACTGGCTTTGATAATATAGACTCGTAAGGAAGCCAGAGCTTCTTATGGAACTCCAGAAATTATCAGAGAGCAATGTTCTATGGCCTAAGACTTAGGAGAAACGTGGGGTTGGGAGTGGAGAAAAGGCAATTTATGATGGTGTTTGGCTTTGCTCTCTGTCTTGGTCCTCAGCCCCTCCTGCTGGTCTCAGAACACCATGTCCCCTCTTCTGTGCCAGGACAGGAGTCCTGAGGGTGCAGGTCTGTCTGCTGGTTCCTATTCATCTAAAGCATTGGCACAAGGTAGATGCCAATCTATGCTTGACCCATGGAACTGAATCCTCTGGCTTCTGGGCAACTGTCACCTAAACCAAGGCGATGTCAAGCTCACCTCCTGCCACCCGTCCAAGCCAGGAGATGTTTGTGGCTTGCAAAGACTTCCCTTCACTTTATGGTAATGAGATTTTCAAATAAAGCACAGCCAGCCACAGAGAAGCGAGGAGAAGGGGCCAGGATGAGTGGGGGAGGGGAAATGTCGGGGGCTCAGGCATCCCACAGATGGTTTACGATATCACTCAGAGCCCACCGTGGGGTTATATAGCCCTGTAATTCCTGGCTGTCTCTTGTGTGTGCCACAGCAGTGCTCGCTGAATGGCAGAAAGAAACACAGCACGGATAGGTAGGGAGGGTTGTTGGGATAATATCTGCAGAATTATCACCACACTCTCGACGTCAGTAGGAGGAAAAATTGTCACTGTGTTAAAGGAAACGTGAAACCAGATTTCCAAAGGAAATGCTCCCACCAGCTCTAATGTGATATGATGTGGATCTGCGGCTGTCAATGGACTTTTATATTCAATAAATAAATGCCGTGTAATTTACCACCCTCGTCGTTATTAGAGTATTTTATTTAAGTGGCGGTCGCTCTGCTATTCATTACGGCGACAGCCCATGGGTTGGGTTTAGTTTACCATGGATGTTTTCTGGAGCCAAGCTAGAGCAGGTTCATTTGGAATATGTTTTTAAATAAGGGGTCATTAGCCTGATGGGCCGATTTGGATGGTGAACCCCATAGCAAACGAAACTCATTGTCCATGTTCTGAATCTCAAGCCCTCAATTGAGATACAGAGCTGAGGATCTTTCTTTTCACGGTTATTGTATCCCTGCGATTTTTCCCCAGACCTCAACCTTTTCCTCCTCCTCCTCTACTCCCCCATTTGTACTGGACGCCAGTCTCTGTCCAGCGCTCTCTGGAGATAAAGACCCGCTTTAGCATACAGCACACTCTCCTTAATGCAACCGAGTTCACTCTCATCATTTTAATAGTGGACCTAAGGTATGTTGCCATGTGAACAAGCCATCACGTCTCCATAGCAACCAGCCAGATTGCAGCACACCAGTCTGAGGACTGGACTTCCCCCCCCCCCCCCTCTCTCTCTCTCTCCTCTCTCTCTCTCTCTTCCTTGCCTGGGCTCTTTCTTTTGTTAAATTTGCTGAAGTGCTCACAATAGGAAGATTCAGTCTGCTTTTTCAAGCGGGGTTTCGTTTAAACCTGTAAATTGTTGTATAAACAGAAAGGCCACCGTGGCACTAGACTTACTTTCAAAGACGACTTGATGAGGACTTTGAATGTGGACCCCACCCCCACTCTCTGCCATGCCTTACAGTTTGATCAAAAAAGAGACGATCACACGTATTGGTGGCATTTGGACTTCACCAACCCCCCGCCCCTGAGTTTCTTCTTAGCTTCCCCCAGCAGGACTCCGTGACTCTCCCATCTGGGCCTGGTGACCACAGCTAGCCCTCGACACCGCTCAGAAGCCCTTTACAGTTTCTGAGCTCTGTAGGACCCGAATTAGAACCCAATTAAAGATGTGGATTCTCCTTCCCCGTCCCCTGTTGCCAAGTACCTGTGCTGGTTCCAATTCCAGCCGCATGGGGAGAGCTGGCATGTTGAAAGGAGGAGCGATAAAGGGCCGTGGATCGTGTCCGCCTGCCCACATTCATCAGCCTTGCATGGCTTTTGATGCTCCTAACCCTTCTCATCTTTGTTCGGGGAAGCATAAAGATTCATTCTTCTGGGCCCCTCACATCTTTTCCTATTTGATTCCCTGCTCTCCTGCACATAGTGCATCTATTGCCTGCCCTGGTCCTCTGCGTCCCCTGCCCCCGCCCTCCACAGCACCAGTCCCCTTGAGCTCCTGGCCCTTCCATGACACTCACTGCTGAGCAGCCCCATCGCAGGCACCGGTGCGCACAGGCACTGGGTGGGGTGAACTGCCCTCCACGGGCAAGAAGGACCAGTTCAGCTTTGTGCATAAAATTACAACAAACAAGCTTCAAATAACGCAGGACACTTTCATAATTGATTTATGCAAGGGCGCCTAAAGTTCTATTACCTTTTGTTTAGCTCAGGGGGCCTGACTCTATGCAATCCATTGCTGAAACTAATTACAAGATATAATTAAACTGTGACACAAAGATATTATACCGTTAGTTTACTAATGACACCGCGAAGCTGTACCGCCAGCACAGGACAGTGATTACGCTTCATTTATTATTTATCCTTTTGCTAAATGAGACGCTGACATTTTCAAAAATTACTTTGAGGTTTCTTAATTGTCGGCAGCAGGATGGACCAGAAGGAGATCTCCTTCCTCTTAGTTACTTATCCAAACCTCAGAAGCATTATTAGCCAAAAGAAAAAGAATAAAGAAGGAAAAAAAAAAAACAGTCACCCAACAGTAATAAGTAAAGCGTAATTGCATCTTTGGTCATTTTTGAATTTTTATAAACAGCGCTCCACAGTAGATAGGGCAGCTGGCCAGGGGTGTGGGTCCAGGGGAGAGATGCTATGTGGTGAAATTGAAGGTGATTCTTACTCTGTAACCTGGACAAGTCCAGGTGGCCCTGGATGGGTGTGGGAAGAGGCCAGGCCATGAAGGCTAGAAGGAAACTGACCCCAAGATTCCAGCGCTTCTCAGGAGCCCGGTTCAGCAGGCAGAAAGCAGGTAGGGCTCTGATATTATACTAATATTGGGGTTCTTTGCAACTTTCCCCCTTTCTGAAACTTTTTGCATATGAGACCAGTCAGATCTGCATGGTCTGATGCGTGTTTCTGGCTCGCCTACTCTTTTATGCTGTCTGTAGGTAGCAGGATTCCCTGTAAGGACTCCTAGACTCCCAGTGGATGCTCTTGCTTCACTTTAAGATTTCCTTCCTCCCTTTCCTTAATTGTCAATATCAGTCAAGCTACTGGCAGAAAAGTGCTCTGGAAAAGATGGGAAATGGGAATTCCCTCTGTCAGCTTTTAGGACTGGAATTCTCTGGGCCTATTTATTTACCACCCCTGCATTTCCATGCATGAACCTTGCTTTATTACCCTCTCATTTATCATGTTCTTAGAACAATAAAAGATTAATTTACTGGCTGCCGTTTGATGAGTTTTTGATGCCGCGAATGTGTGTGTGCATGAGTGGATCTGCTTACAGCTCATCTGGGTCAGGCATCCTACAAGGTACCACTGGCCCCGAATGGCCACTAACCTCTCCATAACCCCAGTGGTGATGCAATCACAGCAACCGCTGGTCGACTTGAGACAGGGTTTAATTTCTTCTGAGTGTAATGGCATCCGGCATCTATAATTATGCTATTTTCTCTCCTGTGCTGATTAAATACGATTTACCCAGAGAGCTAAATGATGAATATTTGAGTGGAGTGTGTTGAGCCAATAGCTGGTAAAATAGCCACAATAAATAAACTTGGGGTGGGGTAGGGGGGCTTGGCGATACATTGACTCTGCCAGGTAACATTAGCAGGTGCAGGTGGAAAGGAAGCAAGATTAATACTGATGCCAGTACCACATCCTCCTCCCCCACTTCTGTTTAAGAAAAAAGCAGCCCTGAAACCTGGAAATCTCACCTGGGGAACTTACTGAACCTCAGCGTTCCTGATGCAACCAGATTCCACCCCCATCAATATTGTGGTTAGGTATTATTTCCAGAACTGCACCCCTCAACCATACTCTTCATTCTCCAGCACACAACTGAGAAATGAACTTCTGTAGCACCTCTTCCCATCACCTTGGGCCGGCTCATCTCACATCTTCTGTGTTTACTAAAAGGAGACCTGGTTAGTCCCAGTGTTCCTCTGCCTATCTCCAAGATTCTCGCTTGAGCTAAATGTCCTTGCACATCTCACAATATAGCCACTAGCCTGCTGCCAAAATGGGTCAGGTACCCTTGCAATCATTTCCATTTCTTAGTTCAAGGAGAAAATCAAGAATCCTGAGCAAGGATATGCCCCTATCATAATGTTTATGAGAAATGATGATTTAAGTGGTTGTTCTGACTGGTCAAGAAGGCAGCATGGATGTAGGGGCCTGTTTGGAAGTGGCCTAGAGATGGTACAAAGTAAGCAGTGTATCAGCACAAATGTCTTGAAGTCACCAAAGTCCTAGATGCAGTGAGCGTGAGGCAAGATCCTTCTCTCAAGGCATGTGGAGTGTGCTTGGCACCCTATGCATGAGCCATTGGAAAAGAATACCAAATAACATCTACCTGAAAGTCCTGGGTTGCACGGTGGAGATTCCATTAACCACGTAAGAATAGGTCATTGTAGGTCGAGAGCCACAGGGAAGGCCCAAAGCAAGTGTTGACTTTCCAGGTGAACAACCAAGAGTGTTGGGGCTGGGAGTTGAGAGTGAATGTAGAAAGGCAAAAATGGAGGAGGTGGAGTTTGAAGAGAGGAGGCAGCCTCTGCCTGTAAGCAGAGCCCCGTGACCCCACGCCTTCAGATTATGTCACTTGAGACCCTGCCTTCTCTCCCCGTTCAGATTGGCTTTCCTCAGTGACATTCACTGACCTCAGCTTTGCACTACCCAGAAACAGTCTTGCAGTGGGCTTTTCTGTTGGGGCCAGACTCCTGCTGCCTTTGATACAACACCTCAGGTTTGGATTGGACTGGAAGCTTCTGGATTCATTTTCTCCTTGACATCCACAGTCTTTTATGACAAAATATCGAAAAAAAAGAGGAGACTGCTCTCCAAGAGCCTCTGACATTGGAGTGGCCCTTGTGGGCCTCACTAGGAGGCCAGGGAAGGCTGGAGCAGGCAGGGCTGTGGGTGCTGGATCAGGCTGTGTGTCTCCCGTGCCCTTGACTTTGAGGCTGAGCTGCTGCTTCTTTTGCAGTAACACCTTCCTCCTTGCAACTCCCAAGGGGCAGCAAATGGATTTAAAAGCTACTCTTACATAGAACTGTAAACAGGAAGTGAGGGGCAATGACACCCTCACAGGGAAATATCCTTTGAGCATATGTGGATGCGCACAAAGAAAACATCGTCTCCTTGGGCGCTTTGGCTTGCTAGGCATTTTGCTTTCCTCTTTTGCTAACCTCCTTTTTTTTTCTTTTTTTGTTTTGTTTTCTTTTTTTCTTTGCTGCTGAAATCTCATATAATAAAACCATTGTATTTCTGTTTGGATCTGTTTCAATGCTTTTTTTTTTTTTTTTTTTTTTTTTTTTTTTTTTAATCCACTACCTGGTACCATGGCTTGTTTTTGTGCTGCTTGTGTCTGTGTTGTCTTTTTGTTTGGAAATGATGTGAAAGATAAACCAGCGAAAGAGAATCTACTTTGGATGGTCCAAAGAGATAGCAGTATTTGCAGGACTCCAGCAAACGTGAAATTAAACTGAGAGTCGCAAGAAGGTTTTCCTATCAGTGAGCGGTTTTGTAAACTCATAAGTAAAAACTTGACCATCAGAATTGCTGAAATCAGCTGCGTGTGGTGGTGTGTGCCTGTTGTCCCAGCAACTGGGGAGGCTGAGGCAGGAGGATTTGCAAGTTCAAGGTCGGCCTCAGCAATTTATCAAGGCCCTAAGCAACTTAGCAAAACCCTGTCTCAAAATAAAAATTAGAAAGTGCTGAGGATGTGGCTCAGTGGTAAAGTGTCCCTGGGTTCAATCCCCAGTACCCGCCGCCCCCCCCCCAAAAAAAAATTGCTAAAATAGGGCAAGACTTCAAATCTTTAGAAAAATAACAACACCTGTGCTTATGCATTTTTACCGGGTAGGAAAAACATGAAAGAAGATTCATGTAGTTGAATTGCTTTGAAACAAATTATCTGATGAGGATAGAGAGTATAAGTGGCAAGAGAGTTGCCTCCAACTTGTGGGAAAGTCCAAGTGCCCATTACATCTTTATCAATCAAATTGAACAAATGCCAGGAAGAGGAAAGATATGTGCCTTCTTGCCTTGGATCTGTCAAATATTGAGAAATGTCCCACAGGGGTGGGGGCCATCTAGGGGAAGGAGTGATGGCCACTCGGTAGCAGGAGGAGCCCAGGGAGACCATTCTTTAGCTCCAGCAGCTGACTTCTCCTACCTTGAGAGTTTACTTCTGTTAGTCCCCCAACTTCACATCACCTAAACTATGAAACGTGCAGCTGTTGAGAAAGCAAAGAGCTTCAGGAATTGTCATGTAGACATGTCGATGTTATAGCCAGAGGGCTGGACCTTCCATCAAAATCTGCCATTTACTAACTGTATGGCCTTGAACAAGTCATTGAATATTTCTGGATCTCCATCTTCTCATGTTTAAATGGCGATAATAATCACACCTATCTGTATTAGTTAGATTTCTCCAGAGAAGCAAAGCTAATAGGATGTGTAGAGAGAAAGGAGATTTATTAGAAAGAATCAGCTTATGTGATTATACAAGCTGACATGCCCAAAACCTGCAGTGGGAGCTAGCAGGCTTGAGACCCAGGAAGGCTAATGGTGCAAATGAAGACCAGGGGCAATCAAATGGAAAATTCCCTCTTGCTCAGGGAGGGAGGCCTTTTTAAAATTCTATTCAGTTCTTCAACTGCTTGAGTGAGGCCCACCTACTTTATGGAGGACAATCTGCTTACTCAGAGTTCACCAAATTAAATGTGACTCTCATCCAAACCACTCTCCACACTGACACATAAAACTGACCACCACAATACCTCTTAGGGCTGTTGTCTTTGCCTGACACGTAGTATGGGCCACGTAAGTGATTGTGCCCATTATAACAGATGGTGAAAATCATAAGAGACAATAGGGACTATTAGTTCCATTGCTACTAATACCATTATAGAGTCTAAAATACCAAATTTCACAGCCCCACCTTGATTGCTCATCACTGCATGACCTTGCCCAAGACTAACCTCCCCCAGTCTACACTTCCCCACAGGTGTATGAAATAGTTGATATCGGATGAGGTTTTGAACTGAGCTAGCCTGTGCTCACATTAGTTCATGCACCAGGGATGTGAGAAAGTAGTAGCAATGATGCTCTTTGTTCCCCCACCCCCACCCCACCCCCGGCACCTGCTCTGTCCTCCCTACAACAACCCTGACACACGTATTAAGTCAGTGACAAGGGCTGTTTGACTTTTAAAATTAACCACCAAATTTTGGACAACTTAGATGTAGACAAATTCATCCCCCAATTATGTAAAGGAAGACGCATTATCAGTTCTCATCAGTGATTAGTGCTAGCCCTGAGGTCGGGGCCCATGCAGAGCACATTCGTCCCTATTCTACACGACAGCCCTCCAAATATATGAAGGGCACTTTCGTGTCCCTCTTGAGCATTCTTCTCATCAGACTAAACATCTCCAGCTGCTTCACCCTATGTCACGTAGCACCGTCCTCACACCCTCTCGGTCTGGGTTGCTGCCATCTGGACCTACTCCAGGTCCTCCTCATCTCCTTACACCATGTCATACAGGACTACATTCAGCAGTGTGGATGGGCAGACTAGCCTGCAGAGGACTCCGGTGTACCTTCTCCTGGCACAGTATTTTATGAAGGTATCCCACAGCCACAGTAGCTCTTTTAGTAATCCCATCAAGCCTTGAGCTTGGATCAGCTCATGCCCCTTATATATGAGTTGGTCATAAGCAAAACCATCTTCCTCTTGCCTTTGACAATAAAGGCTTTGGAACCTGTATCTAAAAATCTCATGGTCCAGTTATATTTCATCTTAAGTTTGGCCTATTTCAAACCACTGGTGTTGTGAAAAAAACAACACGTTTGTTATATTTTTATTAGAAAATTAATTCATGTTTATTGTAAAGATATTTCAGAAAAACACAGAAGTGCAAAAAAGAAAATAAATATTTACATCCTACCATCCAGAGGTAACTAATGTTAGCATTTTGGGGACTTCTTACCAGTCCTGTTTCTCAGGTTGATTGTTGCATATGGCATATATATGCACTTTGTTGTTACAAAGCTGGGATCCCATGGTATATACAATATTGATTTTTTTCTTAATATTATACTGTGCAAAATTACCTGTATCATTAAATGATATTGGAAAACATGATGGCAAAGCACATCCTGTGGACATATGGATAGTCTGTAATTAATTTAATCATTCTTCTTGGAAATGAAGATGATTTCTAAAATTTTGCTGTTTGAATTAATTGAATTGATAAGCATTTTTTGTCTGTATCAGAATTCCTCCTCAGTAGTCTTGATATTTGGGGCTGGTTAATTCTTGGTCATGAGAGCTAGCCTGTGCACTGTAGGATATTTATCAGTATCCCTGACCTCTACCCACTAGATGCCAGTAGTATCACCTCTGTCCCAGCTGTGACAAACAAAAATGTCTCAAGATGCTGCTAGTCTTTTGTCTCTTTGGTTGTCTATGTGGGAAGATAGTGGGAGCAGTCATCCCAGGTGCAGAGAGTAAAAGGAATGCATATCAGTAGAGGAATTTTTAAAAATAAAAAAAACAACAACCAAAAATGGTTGCTTTTCATTATCATCATGTGCCAATAATATAATTAATAAAATCTTCCCCCCATCATGGTAGAATGTCCCCATTCCACCATCGCCACCACTGCCCACTCAAGTAGTTTTGCTTTTGTCTCTTTTAGAAAGAATCCCAAAGTAGGCTGTTTATGCTCTCCAAATTTCATAGAATTTTAACAAAACAACCTTCTTGATAAGTTTTGTCTCCCCCCCCCACCCTTGTAACTTCCTGATCCTTACAGTTCTCAGACCCACTGGGCACAGGGACAGAAGGATGTTCCTGTACTCAGAATTATCTCATCCCTCTGTTGAGCCCGATTTTCCTACTGAATTTAGTTCAAAGGTCCTAACTCTTTCTTTAGGGTCCATTATCTCCCAGTTTCCTGGGACCACATGCTTGAGGTTCTCTGGTTTGCCGAGATACATTTCCATTCTAGTACTCCTCTGCTCAGAACTGACCTTCTGCGTCTTGATTTACTGCTGATGAGATGTGTACCCCATTCTAATTCATCCCTTCCCAGACCCTCAAATTTGACTTGCCCCAGTCCCCGGATGGGTGCTACTTTGGACCAGTCTCCTTGCAGCCCTGAGAGTACCCAGATGGCCCCGCTTCCTTGGAATCCCCTTTCTCATTTCCTGCACAAACCCTACTGGTGAAAAGACTTCCTTCTGTTTTAAATCACTCATCAATGTTCTGCTTCTCTGAACTCCTGATCATATGCTCTGGATCCTGTCATGACACATGATTGGATATTTCTGTTTGTTTTAGCAACTTAGTCCCATCTTGACAATCAGAATACAAACTTCCTGAAGATAAAGATATCTCCCACTTAAATATCATCTCAAAAAAAAATGAGTCTGTAAAGAGTCAATAAATAGTTGGTGATAAATGTACATATTTTGTTATGTCCTGTTACTGAACTTTCTCAATTAAAGGTAAAATTCAATGTAAGAACTGAAAATAAATGTGTATACATTTGGATACAGCTTAACTTAGCTTCAATATTAACTGGTTAAACATATCAACCTAAATCTCAAAAGACATATCAGATTTTCCTATTCCTTCCCTATCTGACATGTATTTTCTGCAGGAACCAAATGATCAGTAACTCCCTCTAACAGTTCTGGGTACATTTCCCCCCGTTTTGTTGTTTATTCCTTCCGTATTCAAAGCCATGCCACCCAAATCTGGCAAATTTGGAGATGAGTGCTGGTTCTATAAAATCCAAGGGCTTCCTGAACTTTTTTTTCTATATTCCTGTAAAGGTAATTGCTAATCTTCAAGGTACCTGGTGCCCATTTCCAAATGTCACCCCACAATTCATTTGAACTGAAAATAATACCTAATGCTCTTTGTGCTGTCCTCCCAATTTTTCAAACTCTGAACTTTTAGGGTATTATCCTAATCACACTGTGGGTAAAATAAAAAAAATTAAAACGTGAATTTTAACAAGTCAGAATACAAAGAAATCAAAAAGATGTCTTAAGAAGAAAGATGGCCGAGGGTGAGAGCAGAAGACCGTGCCGCTGTTTCTCTTGAGAATCATCAGCATATGGCTCATTTCTCCATCTGTGGTACCCGTGGCTATTGGATGTCACAGGAGAGCCCAAGAGAGAACACCAAAACAAAACAGAGTTAACCTTGACCTGGCTACTGGCAGGAGAGATTCAAAGGGCGGTCCTAAAACAGACCAGATTCTCTTTGGAGAATATGTTTTTGCAGAAAGAAGCTGTTTTTTCCAGTTTCAGGGAAACCAGAGAGTTCTTTTAAGTCCAGCCTCCAAAAGCTCCTTGACCAACAACCTTGAGTGCTCACTGTCCTCATGGGGTCAGCCCGGATTGATTTAGTGATTAACTCCAACATTTTTCTGGCTCTTCCACTACACCAGCACATTTCAGGTTTCTAAATATAGGTCAGCCCAGGCAATTAGGAGAGAGCTTCTGTTTTTTGAAAGGTATTCAGCAGGCAGAAAGCCCAGTTTACAAATGAGTGATCATGTGTGCGATGTTTGTCCTCAGACGACTTGACTGACAGGGACCGCTATATTCTCGGCTACTTTATTTCAACATGTGGGGAGGATATAGGAGAGGCTTCTGCACTTCTTACTCCAAAGACTACTTGGACCACAAGGAACTTTAATTTGTCCTTAAAAAATGCATTTGTCAACGACCTTGTTGGTCACCTCCATTTCAGGTTGTGGTCTTGCTGTTCTTGTTGTATGGGAGATGAACTGATATAAGTCAGTTGAACCCATAGTCCCACAGATGGAGAACCCATAGCTGGCTATTGGTAGCTGCTTCAGGAAAGCCTCCCATTTAGTCTTCACCTAACAGCACACCCTTCTCTCAGGAATGTCCAAGCTCAGAAATAGGCTCCACTGCCCCAGGAGGCTAGAAATGACAATTGATTTGGGTAGGACATTCTTTAGGAAGCCAATACTCAAGGATGATATTTTACATTAACAATCTGATTCCCTTTGGACAGGGCCTGGCAGCCTGTTCCTTCCAAGCCACAGGGTCAATTAGTCCAGATGGTCCACTCACAAGCAATGCCAAGTACAGACGCTAATCATGAACTTCTAATAAGATGATACATTTGGGGGCATTTGAAGTATTAATGTGCCATATGCAAATGTTGGAACTACCAATTTTTGCAATAGTTTTTATATAGGAGCAGGAGGGAACAGCAGAGAACACACTATATGGGACCAAAGGTACAGACTGGGATTTTCTTGGGCTCAGAGTTCACAAATGTACTTTAGAAGAGAGCAGTATCGTACAGAGTAGAAACCTGGTAGACTCTAAAACCTAGTTCTTCAACATTCACATCAGTAGCCCCAGCAGCATAAGCAAATACCTGGGGATTCGTGAGAAACACAGCATCCCAGGACACACCCCAGGCCAGCATCTGCATGGTGAGATCCCCAGGTGATTGCTTTGCTGGTCACAGACTGGTTTAGAAGTCCACAGAAGTTGTGGGCTCCGTTATCCACCTGGGATTGTGTAGATCTCCATGCACACAGAAACTGGGCCTTGGCATTGTTCCTGCCAGGATGCTGAATTTTATTCTCTCCAAAGAGGAAGCAGCATATAAAATGAAATCATCTACCATCGTGTGATGTTAACATATCAAAGTCACCTTTCCTTTCTTCCTTTCCGGCGCTTTCTCCCACCGTAATGGATATGGCTGGCAAGTTATTAATGCAGAAACTTCCTGGGACTTGGGGCATTTCAAAGAAGCGGAAATTCTTGGGCATCGCAGTGGTGAATGTTGGCTTCAGCACTGCCGGGTGATCTCAAGTTGCAGAGATGATAACTAGGAAAACACACGACCCGATGGGCTTTCATTTCTTGCTCAGCAGAGACATGCAAGCCAGTGAAATTTGGGAAGAAACTGATTACTATTCCTAAACTACAGTAGTTTCTTTCTTTCTCATCCTTAGCTTCCAGAACACAACACCTCACCTTGGATGTCATCTCTGGGCTATTTCCGAATCCATTGTCCTCTATTCATGGACCAATTGCCTAGAATCTGCCCAGGGCAATGACTACCTAACTGATGTTTGAAAACAGATTTCTGCTGCTCTCCTTTGTAATGGATTATTGACCCAAACTTGGCCTTTCCTCTTATTCAACAACTTTACCTGCTAGAAAATCCCTTTCTCCAGCCACCTCTGGCCAATTGCTTCCTTCTGAGGACTCCAGAATTGCCCTGCTTACAGCCTCCGTCCTCCCTCCTCACCACCACCATCAAATTGGCGGCTCACTCACTGTTATGAGGCAAGACTGGCTCTTTCGCTCTAGTCTTGGGCCATTTTTCCTAGACTGCTTTTTCTTTAATTTTTTTTTTTAATTTTATTTGTGGTCTCTGTCATTCTGCTGGGGCACGGGGGTAAAGAGATCTGACACTAAGCGCGGGGAAATGCCGAATCTGGAATCTATCTTCCAGACGGCCCAAGAATAAAAATTCATGGCAGGACAGCCGCTGCTGACACACTCCCAAAGACATATTGCAGGTAGCATTATTTATTGTGGCAAGGAGTTCATAGAAGTGCTACCTCAAAGCACCCTGAGAGATCCTAAAAAGCCCATCTCCCATCAGGTGAGGCAGATTTATGGAGGCTGCTCTGGAGAGGTCAGGCGGTGCGGCTCAGGAAGCAGGCTCCTTGCAGAAATCCTGGATTCCCTTAACATATTCAGTGCAGTGCGATTGGTTCAAAGGAGGGCTTGAGTCTGTAATGTTGACCATAAAATTGCAGTGACACGCTGCTTTAGATAAGATGGCTGGAGGAAGGGGGCAGGGATGCTGCGGGCGCTGGAGCAGCCAGCACAGGCAGGACTGGAGCATGCGCTCATATTTTAGGTTAATATGCGGGGAGAGGGTGGGGGATGGGACCGGGCAGATGAATGTTCACACAAAGAAAGCTGAACCCACCAGCTTGGCCACAGCATCCTGCTCAGCATCCGGGCACCCTGCACCTGTGCGCATAAGCCAGGTGAGAGCAGGTACCTGGAGATGCACAGGGACCTAGTGGTGTGCATGGAGCTGTGCTAATAGAAAAGCATACTAAAGCCAGGCTAGCCAGGATAGCCCCACCACTGTCCTGGAGTCACCCGGAGAAAGCACCACTCTCCCCATCACCCCTGCCAATTTGCTCAGGTGTCTCACAGGTTCACCAGGCCCACAGCTCACCAGCCTCGGATGCACAAAATCTGACTCCACTTCCAGCCGCCCAGACACAGTCCGGAAGTGACGTGCTTCTGCAAGCTTAGTGGGACTGAGACTCAGAGGAGGCTGCTCTGTCCAGGAATCAGTGACATCCACACTGGGCCAAGGGCAGGACAGGCACACTGAGGATCATGCCATGGGGAGATGACCTTGACCTTGACACCTGGGGTGGAGGGTTTTTGACCTCTCAGCAGATGAGGGAGCACCAGAGACAGAGACAGCTCAGTATCTGGCACCTGACTTGCTCCTGGTGGTCAGTTTCCACTCACCATGTTTTGGGGGCACCATATTTGTCCTTCAAATCAGTGGGCCCTCTGAGGGCAACTTGGTTAAAGAGACTTAATTGCAGTGACTTTCCACATCTGAGTTGGAGATGGAATGTGTGAGGGGAGAAGATGGCCATCTGAATAATTGAGGTGATTATCTTTTTCTGAATTATTCAGCTAAGACCTAAATTGTCCTATAAATTCAGAGAAAGGTAGGTTTTTGGTTTGAATTATACAGATAATAGCTTTAATTCTTCACCTCACTCAAGCCTGTGGGTCCAGTTATAAAGTGACTCTTTCTCCTTTTATTGAAATTGCTGTCATGTAGACCTTTGGCTCCACCTGGTTTTAAATGTCCCTCCAGACCAGATATTTGGGATGTCCATCTCAGTTCAGAGGGTCGGCCCCTAGAATGGGAACCAAAGGAGGCAGGAACTTGAGGTGAAAAAGCTACTAAACTATCTCCAATTGAGTTTTGGGCCTTCATAATTCTGCCCGTTTAGAGGATTCCCTCTAATTCCTTGGCATGCCCTATCGATCTCTTCCGTCCATGATTTTTAAAGTGCAAAACCCCCAACATCGTTCCATGCAAAGGGCACCCAGCACTGTCGTATTTCTGTGTCACTTGCTGTCCTACCCTCCCTACTGGCTGTGTCCTTAGCGATGTGGATACTGACTCCACCAAGTCCAGGAGGTTGCTCTGAGCCTCTGAGTGCCACTGCTCTGTGGTCATCCTTGCCCACTGGCCTCCACGGTCGTTCCTCCCAGTCCCACTGCTGACCCCCTGAGGTCCAACGCTTGACCTCATTAATACAAAAGGGGAGAAAGCTAAGTGAATGTTTTCGCAGCCTCCTTTTTCTCCAGGCCAACTGGAGGTGATCAGGGCCAGAGGCTTCTCTCTAGTTCATAAACCTGTTAGGGTATTCGGAGTCATGATTCTCTCATTCAACTGTCTGTGCTTTTCCTTGGGACAGCTAATCCCTCAGCGTGACTGGTGGAAGCCGCAGTATTGATTTCTGTGTCTCTCTAAACCTCAGTTGTGTTCAACGCTTGTTAGACATCTGAAGGAATATCCAGTGGGCTCTGGGGGCAATTTGAGAGCGTGGCTCAATAGGCTGCTCTTGAGAGAAGTTTCTGTAAGGTTCCCGGGCAAGCCAATCGAACAGATTTAAAAATGAGAAAGAGAGAGGAGAAAGAAAGGGAAAGGGGAGGATGAGAGGAGAGACAGAGACAGGGGAGAGGGGAAAAGATGAAGAAGAATGAGAAAGAGAAAGGAAGGAAACAGGGGAGAGTGGGAAGGAAGACAAAGAAAGGAAAGAGCTTTCTCCTGATAATAGAAATCTTACAGATTTACATCTTTCTGCCCCTTTAGTCTCAATTCTCCCTTTGTTTATAAAGGAGCTTTTTAAATTTTCTGGTCAACACCAACTGGACCCAGAAGAAGATGCCCACACGTGGCACCTTCTTGGCTGGTACATACATTGAAGAGGACCCAGGGAAGTCCATGGAGTGTGTGCACTCTATTGAGCCTGATGGTACCTGCAGTGGTCACTTCTGGAGTCCTGGGTGCATCTCTGCTACTGTGCAAAGATGAGAGTTGGGGATGATTTTTCTCTGTCCCTCTGGAGACATAAAATACCTTTTCTTTTAAGATGCCCAGGCTAAGACCTTGAAGTCTGTCTAAACTAAGCTCAATTAGGGGCAAATTTGTACCACCATACCCCCAACCTCTGGACACATTTTTGATTGTTATGACTGGTGGGTAGCAGCCAGAGATCCTGCTAAACATCCTAGGATGCACCACAAAAACTGATCAGATCAGAAATGTCAGGTTTAGTAACCTACTCGAAGCTTTAAAAAAGTATGACTTCATTTTTTTGTCTTATTTGCTGCCCATGTTTACCTAATATTCTATTTAGTCACAATTATAAGATAGTCACCTCTAGGGAATTTTTTTTTTTAATCAAAAGGAAAGACAAAGATGTGTATATGTCCAAGCAGTCCCACCAAAGTCATCCTAAACCAGCCTCTCTGGAGATGGGCTCTAGAATCCATATTTTGAAGTTTTCCAGGTATCTCCTACACAACCAGATTTGAGACACCCCCCCCCCCGCTAGGAAAATATGTGACTCCTTTAAAATTCTGACAAGTGTGCTGTCCAGACTTTTTTTGATCAGAAATCGATTTCTTGGTTGGAAGTAGGCCTGCCAGCCTGCCCCAGCCCAGAGCAGGACGGGTCCATCCATCTTATCAGATGCTGGCATCTCATACAATGGCCATCTTCTGCGCCAACACAAGTATGTTGGCCTCTTCCAATGTCATACCTTCCTGAGCTGATAAAGCCTAGACCCCTGGTCTGCAAACTCAAAGAGAACTCTTGGCTATTAGAACCCATGCATCCTGGCAACGCCTGCCTCCACGTCTCCCAGATAGAGTCCAGAGGGGACTGCCTGTAGGCCATGTGCTATTTGGAATGCATCAAACCTGGTTTCCCTAGTGGTCTCCTGGAGTCTAATTTCTCCTGGGGACATTTCAAGGAGTCCTTTGTCTCGCCGAGTAACCATTGAGACAAACTTGAGAAAGGACAACAGTGAATGAATCGCACCAAATTCAAATGAAGAAAAGCAGAATGTCTCATGGTAGAACAAATCACAGTCAAAATAAGGCTGAGACTTCAGATGATACCATGGATGATTAATATGTGCAAAATCTGTTTTCTTCCTGCTGAGAGAGGCAGACAGACAGAGACTAATAGAGAAGCAGGAGGTTGAGATTGCCCCAATTGGTTTTGGGCACTTGTCACAGTCCTGCGCTTTGCTAGGCTCGTGGACAGCTGACTGGGAAGCCCAGAATGCTCCTCATCCCGCTCCCTTGGCCTCTTTCAGACCCAGTAGGCCCTATAACCAACCTCTGGAATATAGGACCATCCTGCATGAACAGGGCCAATGGCTGGCCCTTTCCAGAGCCCAGGTCTCAGCCCCGCTCTTCCTGGGCTGAGGCATCCTATTGGTTTTCTTCTCTTCATCTGCGGCATGGGCTCTTGCCCCTCCTCATTATCATTACCTTTCCTGAGACTCTGGCCTGCCCCTCATCAAGATTTATAGTGCCACATTCATGAGGTGATACAATACTGTCAACAGAATCAGCGGTGGCAGCGGTGGCCTCATTATCTCCGTGGTTAACCCCTGCTTCCCCAGTGTTGGTCCCTGTCAGGGATTTTAAATTCAAATTAAATTTTAATGCAGCAGCTTTGATGTTCGAGGTAGAACTGCCTAGTCAGGAGGTGGCTGGGGATGGGGATTCTATTGTTAGTTTACTTCACCCTCTTATGAACTCCAAACAGAATGTCCCCGGAAAATACTTTCCCTCTTCCAGGGACTGAACCGCACTGTTCTGATATTGTAACTTATTTCATTTTCTGGTTGGAATAATAAATTAAGGAACATATATTTCAAATGCATAGATCATACCAGATTGTCTAAGGACTATAGTATATGGGTCCAGGACTATAGTGTATGTGCCCCTAGGGGCTGGCTAAGGGATACTGGACTGTAAAATAATAATAATCATAATTTATATTTAGGGAGAAAATGAGTAATTTTAGAGATTTTTTTTTTACATTAAAAAAAAAATAGCCTCCTTTCCTGGATCTTTATCTCTTTGTAGCTTTCTCTATGTGGACGGCCATTGTTTGAGATTTTAAAAATACATGGTTTTCATTTTTATGAATTTATTTAAAAAGTGAGATTTTTTTTTAATTACAAAAGTGAAATTTTCCCAGCCATATTAGAAGCGGCAAAGCAGAGACCTTGTCTCATTTCAGGCATTATTATAAAGTAACAAAACTAAACTCTGCTATATAACTGGCATGTGATAGGTACTTAGTAAAAGTTAGTCTCTCTTCCACTTATTGTCTCTGCTTTGCATGCCCCATCCTATCTGTGAAGTGATTCTCAATAGAAACTTGTCCACTGATACTGCTTTGCCCAGCCTCTATCCATTGGCCTTCACCGCTAAGGCCATTTCAATTATATGCTAAGGCCCAGGAGTCTAAAATATACTCTGTGAGCTTTCTACTTAATTACCCTCTAACAATCAACAGCAGGCTCTCTTAAAACTGTTGATCAAAGTAGCAAACAACATAAATAAAACCCAGTGTCATATTAATTATGTTCTCATAATGTGCCAGGCTTTGTGCTAAGTGCTAGCTCATTTCTGCTGCCAATAAAATAAGGTCATTTTCACACAGATGCTTTTCAGAGGAAAGAAGGGAAGCTCAGAGAGGTTCTGTAACTTGCCCAAGGTCACATGATAAAAGAACAAGATTTGAACTTGACTGGCCCAACTCCAAAGTCCGTGTATAGTCTCCCTACAGTACATCTTGTTTCTCTCTGAAAATTAAAAATCCACTAGGTCTGAGAGCTGCCTCTGTCCTGTTTGACTCCTCCATGCTGAAGCAAGCAGGTTCCAGACCAAAGAAACTGGCTTGCTTCCACTTTTAATAGTTTATTGTATCCTACTTACTCAAGGCACATTATAAATAAGGCAAAAGTAGAGGTTATATATTTGTTGTGGGTGTGCATACTTTGAGCACACCACTTACTGTGTCTGTGTAAAAGGAGGAAGTCAGCATTGCCTGGGAATCACCGTGTCTCCTGATGCAGATTTGCCTTATATTTTGGCACCAGAACCAGGAAAGCTCTGCATCAAACCTGAGAGCTTTGAGACCTAGATTTGCATCCTGACTCGACCCCTTGCTCTCTTGAGCAATTACTTAATCTTTCTTAACCTCCATTTGCATGTCTTCAAAAATGTATAATAAATATTCCTGTTTCATGTGCCTATTATAAAAGTAAATGAGATAATGCATACAAAGTGCTTTGGATAGTAAATGCCCACAATAGGTATTCAATAAGTGTTTATTATCATGATTACCCTCAGTATCACTGTTGCTAGTATTTTGTCCAAGAAAATCAACCCAAAGAATCTGCCCATAACCAAGATCCACTGTAGATACTCCTTGACTTATAATGGGTTATGTCCCAATAAACCTATCAGAAGAAGAAAATGTGTTTAATACACCTAGTCGACTGAACATCAAGGCCTATTTTATAATAATGTGTTGAATATCTCCTATAATTTAGTGACTGAATGGCAGTACCTGGGTGCTCTTTCACAACCCTGTGAAGTAAAAAAAAAAAGAATTCCAAATCAAACTATTGTTTAGTTGGGGACCATTCCTATGAAATTATCTTGGGTAACTGATAATTGATCAGGGGATGAATTGTATTTCTGCATCTCTCTGAATAAGGGGCTGGGGGAATACAGGAAAGGAAAGCAATAAGGAAACAATTAAGAGAATTGTTGTCTGGTAAATTTATTAGGCTTCCTAATGTACAAGTCCATCTTGAACATGCTAAGAGAGAGTAATTTTCTAATTGTGCTCATATTATTATCCCCACATTAGGATGGCACTGCCCGTGCTTGGGTGTGTTTTCAGAGCAAGGCCTAGAAACACCACAGCTTAGTGTTAATTTCCCACACGAGAATACGGAAGGCCCATTAAAGTTCTCTCATCCTTTCTTCCCAGACTTTATTTCCACCATCTTCATAATTCAGTTGTAACGTAGCACTTACGCATTATCATACAAGGCCTCAGCTTGTAGTGATGTTTTTAAATGATAGAGTTGGGTCGTTTTTATGCTTTTTCAGTTATGTCTCTTAAAATGAAATTTCATAAGCATTTAGCCGGTAATATGAACCAATTGCCTGAGTTATTTCCAAACAGCATGCCCAAAGGTCAGGGTACTATGGCTGGAAACACACACATACACAGGGGGATCTTAATGAAAGGGCTGGAACTGTGAACCTCTCTGAGGTTGATGTATGAACTGTGGCTGAACCATGTGACCCCATTCAGGGGTGGCTGGGGTGCCGTTCCTGCCGGCAGGACAAGTGGCAATGGGAAAGAGCCGCAGGCAGCTATCCCGTGCCATGTCTGGAAAAAAGTTACTTCCAGCTCTAAGTCCCAGAAGGGTGGATCCAGCTGGCCTCTTGCCTCCTTCTCCCAACCCGCTTATTGTCTGTGCAAGTCCTCCATCCCATCAACCCCTTGCCTCCCAGGCCTGGGCAAGGTGTGAAAGGCAGCTGCTGCCTTGTTAATCAATCCTCTGTCTAATCCAGGCTCAGCTCTACTCACCCCTGAACAGTTCCTTCATGGCACTCCCAACCCCATCATTAACTAAAAAGCAACAGGATTCACTAACATCCCTAATGTTGTTACCTCCTTCTGGAAATGGAAACTGGGTATCCCTAAGTAGGTTGCAGATTCCTCAGAGACAGTTTCAAATACTTTGTGCAGAAAAAGTTGCAGAAGTTTGGCAAATGTACTGAAACCCAGTGGTGTAGCCAGACCTTATTAAGCCATGGAGAACGGCTTCATAAGTACGCAGATTAAACCTACAGAAAATCCACGCTTTTCTTTAGCTACTTCCTCTAAACCAATAAATACCCAGACATATGGAGTTTGTCACTTCCTCAACCACTAATTAGCTAAAGTGCTAAATAGCAAGAGAGCAACACAGGAAGGGGGAGAAGGAAAGATTGTGAGCTCTCCCTGAGCTGGTTTAGTCTCTAGACAACCGAGAGTCAGACATTCCAGAATAGAATGGCTGTGGGTGCTAGATGAATATCCATCCACAAAGGAAACTCACTGGAGCATGTTTCTGCCTTTTGTGGCTGCTGTGGGTGGTTCTGTGTGTGTCCCTGGGTCCCAGATCTCTTGCAATATGGCATACAGAGGCGCTTCTCCTTATAGTGTACAATCTCCACAAAAAACATATTGCTCAGCCCCTGTTTTAAGTATCCTTGATGTTGCCTATAGAAAACATGAGTATGTACTTGTGAGTATGTAAACACAAGTGTGGGTCCTGAGAAAGAGGGTCTGCCTACCTGGGTAGAGGCCTTGAGGCTCATGGTATAGCACCTGCCATCTAGCTGGTTTAATGACATTCCAAGATGTGATTCTCCACCTTCTAGGCTGGGAAAATGTGATGACACCCACATTCCAAGAATGGGTCCTCCTCCTCTCGGGTTAAGAATTCCCTCCACTAAATTCGTGAAATAAAATAAGGGTAATGTACACATTCACACTAAAAAAATTAATAAATCCAATTGTAACAAATACCCAATACAACCTCTGCCATTAAGATAAGGGTCCATGGGAGCACAAATCATAATGAAACTGTAAATATATTAATTGACTATGAGAAATAACTGTCCCAAGAACTGGATTTTGTACTTTTAATACTGAACTTTATTCTTATAGGCATATTTTCTTAGAAATCCAGAAAATAATCCAAAGGTTTTCTAGTGAGCACTGAATCTATTCAAAGTAAAACAGTTGAAACAAATTATAATGGATGGTCTTGCCAATGGCCACAAATCCTCAGAGTCTGTTGGCCAATGCTTATTGAATCTATATTGCATCCACTTTGCCAATAAAACTCCCATGCTGTCCGACTCCAATGAATGACTCTCACTAAGCATTGTCACCTTGCTCTCTGCTACTGAATCTGACCAACCCTGTTTTGGATGGACACATTTTCCCATTACATATGTTGATGCCCCCAATAGGCACAGTCGTGCTGGTCTACACATTAGTCTGATCTTTGGGGTGACTCTACCCACATAGAATTAAAACCTTAAAACCAATGCTCCTTTAATTCATTTCCTTCACTCCCAAGTCCTTGGGGGAATCTCCTCACTATCACCTTCATGCACCAATAGCAAAAAACAGAGTAGAATAAAATATAGTTAATTAAACCATGGGGACATTATAGGCACTGAAGAAAACAGTACTTTATAGTCATTCCTGCCTTTCATTTAAATTCATGGTCCCTTCCCTAAGAAATTACAAAAGAAACTCCTAATTCTCCTGAAAATCAGTCCATCTTTACCTTATTGGTGTTGGATACTTTTAAAAAGGATTCAGTGAGGTTGTTTCTAGATGTAGAGGGACCCAGAGTCTCTTTCATAGCCTGTTTCCCGAACCCACCAGATGTACTCCTGGTATTGCCCAAGTCTTTTCCTTAAAGAGTCTAGCCTTGCAATGGTTTATCAAACCTAATGGTTTATCCTGGTCCTCACCTCCAAGTTGTGTTGTTCATCCTTTCTGTAGGTTTGTCTACAACACACACACACACACACACACACAAGCTGGGTTTTAAGGCTGATTCTATCTTTAGGCACAGAATGTTGCCTCTCCCCTTTTCTTCCAAGATTGGTTGGACCATCTTTCTCTGGGGGCCATGTGTCAGTGGTGGACTTCATTTCTGAATCCCAGCTATGTTGACTTTGGCTTCTTTCAAAACTCTCAACACCCTGTCTTCATGTTCCAAAATTCAGGTCCCCTATTGAAATACCCCAGAGTCCCTTCTTCTAGCCCAGGGAATATCTTGGGCCTTCCACCCAGGCACAGAACAAAGACGATGGTGTGCCTTGGAATGAAACCAATGTAGGCTCAAGTGGCCAGCCCCACCTATGACCTCAGCTCTCCCTGGGGACCCAGCATGCTCCCCATCCCTTTTTCATATGTGACCCTTACAGACACACTTACAAGCACTCAATGGAAGCCATTTTCACCAAAGCAAGAGCCAGGCAACTCTTCCTACACCCTTCATGAAATTCTTAGCTTAAGACTTGGAGGGAAATAATTGCCATAAAAGAAGATCCCTTTAAAAATTATGTTCTTTTCTCTCCAAAATTTAAATATTCTGAGTTTTTATTTTAGCCTCCTACAAGTATTCTATTAAACAGAAGCCCAGCAGATCTGTAACTCACAAATGTCAAAGTGTTCTAGATTTGGGCTAGAAATGAAAGCCACCAACACTGCCGTGGCCCACCCCCCTGGAGTAGTGGGGCTAGAACTTCTTGGCAGGCTCTGAATCTCATAAGAGATCTGAGACATCTTTTTCCAACTCCCTCAAGAAATGTCTGTACCCAAAGTTCACACTCCGTGCTGTACTCAGTAATGTATAGTAATCACAGTTAAGGTCATTACCCTGCCCTGTTCTACTTTCTCTTGTTCAGAATAAATTGTCTTCCCCTTCCAGCTTTACAAATGGCCATGGGCAATGTTTGCACTGGTTTTATTTTTGTTTTTAAGCTTGCTTCCCAGCTGTCTGTAAGATAAGTAACATGATTAACTTAAACATGGGACTTCAACAGCATCTCAGGACCCCCCCCCTTATGTCAATACTTAATTGCTTTGGTGCTAGACATGTCCTCAGCTTACCCAGAGAAGAGGTCCAGAGCATTCTATCAAGACCTTTTTTTTTTTTAAACAACATTATCAAATATAAAAACAAGGAGCTTGACAAATGACTAGCACTCAAAACTTTTTTCTCAAGACATGTGGCATGCTCAGAACAGCTCCAGAGCCAGGCCCAGAGAACCTCAGCAGGGTCCTAGAGATCTCTCACATGGAATGACCCAACACATTTTCACAAAAGCCTATCAAGCTTTCTTGAAATGGCTCTGACGGATCAAAATGGTTCTGGTTCCAGAACACGAATAGTTAAAGGCACCTGCCTATTCCTTCAGGATCAGTACACCTGCTCACCAGGTACCCAGAACTCTTCTCACAACTATCCATTAGAGAGGTGAGATGAGCAGATGCCACCCGCATTTTAGGCTTCCTAATCAGTGGTGAGCAGATGCTCTCCTGAACAGCCCCATGTTGATGTGTCACTAATGTAGAAATTAGTGTTTTTCTCTTTCTGCCAGAATGCAGGATTTACATGATCCCTCACACATATCTCTGGAGGACTGGGGCATAATCTCATAACCAGCAAGGAGCCAATAAACCTTCGCTCGGGAGGAAGTGCGCCTCCCAGAAAATTCCAGGAGCTTCCTTTCACTGGCAACTTCCCAAACTTCTCGACCCTGCATCACAGAGCCTGACCCTGTTTTATGGTGTCTCTCTCACTCCAGCCTGTAGGGTCTGGTCTGCCTTTTGATGGGAATCATGAGCCAAGCTGTGCTCTAGGCCTTCTGTACCATCAGATGGGGTAAAAGCAGATCTAAGTAGATACACACACAGCTGCTGTTGGGTTTGAGTGTTGGGGAGCATAAGCCTTGGGTCATCCTCAGAAGGAGATTGGGATCACCCATTTTCTTGTGAAATTTGATTGGGCTGGGCATGTTGTGGCAGGCAAGGTCCACCTGATGGACTGGATCATCTTTCTAGTGTTTTTTCAGCTTCCGAACTCTGCTAGGCTACTATACAAGGCAGAAGGTTCTTCAGGTGCTATTCCCAAATACCATGTTTTTTTATTCCTCTTGTCCCCCACATTCTGGGTTTCCAGTTTGCTCACATACAATCCTCCAAGGTTTGCTTTCAAGAGAAATTTATTCCACTACCCCAGTTCCTTAAGTCTGTTCCCAAGCACATAGCTAAGGCCCAGGGTTGTCTGGGAATTGGAGAAGCAAGATGGAGAGACTGTTGAGTCTGCAAAGCCCCATGCTGGTTCTTCCCTCCTCTCTCCATCCTGGAACCCTAAAGGCTCTAGGCCACTGTCTAAGAGCAATGGACAGGTCCCTGATGAGAGGCAGGCACCTTCATGGTGATGTGTAACATTAGTCTGACGCTCTGAACCCAGGCCAAGCTGGGCTCCTTTCCTAAGCTGATGAGTTAAGTTTTAAGCTTGGAATGTTTGTAGATGCTGCAAAATCTCACTGTGTCCTTCTCTTGCATCCGTGGGTACCACTGCAGGGCCTTTGCTCAAGCCCTTCCCTCTGCCTGGAGTGCCCTCTCGCCTGCCTCATGCTGACTCATCTTGCCTCTCTTAGCATCACCCCATTTCCTTGGAGAAGCCTTTCCTAACTGCTTGGAGGAGCTCCACTCTCCTGCCAGGTCCTCATAGTGCTAAATACTATGATTTTATACCCACTCCATTGTTTGGCTAGAGGCTTCCCCAAACTATAATCTCCATGAGGGCAGGCTCAGAGTCTGTTTGGGCTCATCTTTGATTTCCTTGTGCCCAGCACAGGACCTGGCATAAAGTGGGCATGCAATAAATGCTGGTTGAACCCTTGTGCTTTACATAAATGAGCTTATTCTTGGTTACATAGCATCATCCCTTGGTATCTGCCGTGAGTTGTTTCCAGGATCCTCCACAGATTCGAAAATCTGTGGATACTCAAGTTTCTTATGGAGAATGGTGTGCTATGCACATCTTCCTGTATACTTTAAATTATCTCTGGATTACTCATAATCCATAACCACATTGTAAATGCTATGGGAATACTTGTTCTGCTGTATTTTTAATTCGTATTATTTTTATTGTGGATTTTAATTTTTATTGGTATTTTGTATTTCAAATATCTTTGATCTGTGATTGGTGGAATTCACAAAGACAGAACCTGTAGATGTGTGGACCCATCCACATGTGCATGAGCATGTGTTTATTTATACTATAATTAATACCTATGGCTTTGACTTCATAATTTTCACCCCATAATCAATGCTCAGAACCCACCTTTCCACAGCACTCCTGGGCCCCAGGAAGGGGCATGCCAGAGTATCCTGGGTAGTGGGACACAGGGAGCTTCTTTATACCTGGTTAGCAACTACATCTGAATTCATTCAGCAAGGTCTTTGTTCCCTCCGATGCTCCCCAAGATGAAAAAGTAAGTGGCTGGTTGTCTCTTTCGCCTCCATCAACCCTTACGACTAAGGCTGGGGCCCTGGCTTAGAGAGAAGATGCAGAAAAGGGTGACTGTGACTCTGCCTGGGGCCAGCACTCAGGCCACAGGACCTTGCTGCCCATCCTGAGACCTCACTGTCAATTAGAGGCAACACCTCTGGGCCATTGAGAAATGCTTTATCTGTCCCACCCCTGCCCCATTAGAGACAAATATCTGGGGCATGTCACACGGGATGTGAAGCTGGGTGGGTTTTCCGCTGCATTGAAAACAAACAGTGGGGTTCCCCTGCAGATGATGCTTCGAATCACCCACTTAGGTTTCCACCAAAAGAATGGAGTGCTTGCTGATGAGGGCACCACATGCCTCTTTCTCCCCCTTCGCTCTCAAGAGCTGGAATGAGGACACACCTGTATCACGGGGTCTGGGGGGCTTTAAATCACCAACTCAAACCACACGCAGACTCACGCCCCTTTGGAGGAGTGTTCAGCCAGACACCGGTATCTTCCTCCCCGCCACGTGGCCCTTTAAATATTCCACTTCAAAGAGGACCTGGCCAGCGCCCAGGCACCTCTCTCCCATCTTAGGAGAGGATCCTATTCAGCCCTTGCCTTCGGTTCATCCACTCTGTGCCTCCTTTTTAAAGGAGTAGGCTTGATTCAGTACTTTTGGGACTTGGTGACATTAATGTATCTGTTTTATGTAACACGAAGTCGTTATTAACAGCATCCTAGATCATAAAAAAGGTATAACAAGAGACAAGGAGGATTTTTTCCCCCTTGAAGATAATAGCAGTCAGGCTGAAGAAGAGAGGGGTCGCGGAGCTGCGCTCTGATTGGTGACTTACACCCCGCACTGACATTTCTGCAGTTTCATCAGAAATTCTAAATAATCCATGTGAAAACGGGCAGTTATTTACTGAAGATATACGCACCGCATGTGCCCGTAATACACTGAAGACATAATCTTGGCTCTTGGCGCTGCCTTTTGTGTACCGTGGAGGCAGCAGCTGCTACAAGAGGCTCAGATGAGGCTGTCCAAGACATCTGCAAGGGAAACTGAGTTAGTGGGTGACAAAGTACAAGGGTTTGATAACAGGAATGCTCAAGAAATCCATCTCCGCTGCAGACAGCAGGCGGAGTAGCTAAGTAGTCACATCTGGCCAGCAGCTGAAATACAACCAAGCCGCACAGTCCCTTTTTGTTTTCCAAGCTGGTTCCTATTTTCTGTGGACGAGGAAAAGCTATCAAGTGCAGGAGCAGGTCCATGAGATTTGTCCCCCTGTGTTGTCAGTGTGCATCAGCAAGGTCTCAGCACCTGGGCTCATGTTTCCTTTTTATGCTAACAGGACAGGGGGAAGAAACAGAATCACACGGATGGATACTGAGTCCAGTTTCTGTCTAGGACCAGAAGCCCTGGATTCCCCTGGTCAACTTCACATTTGGAAAATGATCTGAATGTGATTCAAGACATCCCTCTCTCCTTTTTTTTTTTTTTTTTTTGGTACCAGGGATTGAACCCAGGAGCACTTAATCACTGAGCCATATCCCCCAGCCCTTTTTATTTATTTATTTATGTTTTTAATTTTGAAACAGGGTCTCAATAAGTTGCTTAGAGTCTTTCTTAGTTGCTAAGGCTGGCCTTGAACTTGCCATTCTCCTGCCTTATCCTCCTAAGTCACCGGGATTCCGGGTACGCGCCACCACACCTGGCTCAAGATGATCTCCTTCCTGCCGCTCCATCTCAGCCCACATGACTGCCCTTTACCCCTTGTCTTTCCCTGGGGTAGCAGGCAGGAGATGGTGACAGCCACAGTGATAAAAAGCCAGATCCCTCCTCCTTCTTCTTGGCTCCCTACTGAGATTGAAAGTCTAAGAGCAAATGTGCAGGGTCAGAGCCTTAATGGGGGCACTGGGCAGTCCATCTCTGCCAGCGCAGAGGCTCCGTGGAATGTTCTGGGACATGATGAGAGGGAGCAGGCAAGAAGAACAGCAAGTCTGCTTGGAATGGGGCTCATGTCAAATGGGAATGTCTGTTTTCCTGGGTTTATGTGACACACACGCCCGCACAGCAACCTGCACAGCAACCTGCACAGCCGCACCAAAGCTCAAGGTTGGGGGCCCCTCCCCTACTGACAGCACAGTGTGATTTGAGATTCCACTCCTGGACTCAGGGTCACAGCTTGGAGAATTTGAAGAACATTCTGTGCAGAGGTTCACGGAACCCTATCTTTTTGGTAGCCCAATCTATTGAGTTCTGAATCGCTGCTTTTCACAAAGTTACTTTGCCTGATGATTTATGTGTGTGCGTGCGTGCGTGTGTGTGTGTGTGTGTGTGTGTGTGCAGCTTTAAAAATCAGATTTATTCCTAACACAGCATTCTTCTGAGGCTGTTGTTCCATTACTGGTTTTATTGTCTATTTGTATGGGTGTGATACACAGGAGGGAGAAAGGGGATGTTTGTGTGGATCTGTGAGAGTGGGTGTGTGTGTGTGTGTGTGTGTGTGTGTGTGTGTGAGAGAGAGAGAGAGAGAGAGAGAGAGAACAGGAGTGCGACTATGGGAGTCACAAAGGGAACAGTCGTTTGGCTCCTTCTAAAGCATTTGTCCCTCCCAGAAATGTGTTTTCATGATACATGGCCTCAGATCCAGGCAGGAGAAGGCAGCTTTTCCGGCACATATTATGAATTCCAAAATGTATAATAAATACACATTTTTACAAAAGCAATATGTGTTTTAAAACATAATATATGCAAACAATCTTATAAATCACTAGGCTTGACACAAGTCAGCCGAAGAGGCTTCTGGGGAAATGGGTCTCTGCGTGTGCATGTGTTTTTAATAATGTAAAAATATGTGTAATATGTTTGAAAAACAACAGCCAAAAACCCCTTCTACCTGCCAACTTTACCATACTTATTTCCCCAGAGTCGGCTGCATCTTAGATTCTCAGGGAAATAACAGGGGCTTACACGAGAAACAGGAATAGGAATAAGATGTGAAAGCTCCACCCGTCTCTGTATGGATTTCCCTGATGGACTTGACCAGCCCAGGCGTCATATGTCAAAAAAAAAAAAAAAAATATGCATTTTCTGGTCATCATGCAAAGGTTTCTCTAATATTATTGCATAAGGCAGAGCCACAGACGGCAAGAGGAACATTCCGTCACGTCCCCCGTTCTGACACACCCCACGGAGCCTGATGCTGTCATGGTGTGTTAAGGGCTAAATGTCAACCCACACTATGAATTTTGTGCCCTTTGTCAGCTGGCGACACCCTTGGAGGTTTTTTTTTTTTTTTTTTTTCAGGCACATTTTTAGCATTTAATGGTCTAATGGAGCTCTCCTGGTGGTAGGTAGTAATGGTCACAACGGGATTTCTGCTCTCACAATTACCCTCCACTGGATTCCTTAATCTTTTCAAGTAGCTTTGTGGGTCTCATCTCCTTGTGGGTATTGCATCACAGAGCATCAATATCCTAATCCTAATCCTAATCCAGGGTTGATGCCTCCATCTCCTCCCACACAACCCAAACTAGCAAAGGGAACCAGAATTTCTCATGAAGATTGCAACCAAATCTTCAACAGAAGAAATCAAACAAATGGCCAGACAAGGTAGTCTATTTATAAGGAATTATAATACAAAGGGCATACTTGGAAAAAAAGCAGAGAATATATGTTTATATGTAGGGGAAAGGATATTCATTTCTGTGTTGTTTGTAATACTGAAAAAATAGAAGCAAAGTAAATTCCCAAGAATGAGAGATTTCTTTCAATAAATAGAACACATCTATGCAATGGAGTACTATGCAACAGTTGCAGAAAGAATGTTTAGAGACTTGAAAAAGTCTCTAATATATTCAAAAAATATTAGGAAATACGAAAATAGACCAATTCCATTTCTGCTAACGTGTTATTCCTATCATGTATATTTATTTATGACTATAGTGTGCTATACATTCAATAGGAATCCATTTTAATATTTTATTATATAATAACACATTTACTATTTTCATATAGTATTTTATTTACATAAAACTATTTGGAAGAATATCCCTCACAAAGTGAACATTGGTTATCTCGGGAGGAAGGATTTGGAACCATTTTTATTTTCTTCTCTTTTTTTCCGCAATTAATAAAAACTGTTTTTTTTTTAAAAACGTATTTTAAAATTATTTGAGTGGTCCAGGAAAATAAGCTGACAGATGCTGGAAGTTGTGCATAAAAGAAAACAGGCCATGGAAGAAATACTAAGTCAGCAGGTGGTGTTACAGTGTGCCTCTGGACTCTAACTCATAGGGAGCTCTCTTGCTGGGAGCCCATATTCTGTCATTCTCTGGGCCTCCATTAATTGGTAAGTGACCCCAGTAGTAGGGTTAGAGAGTTGCAAGAAGAATCTTGTATTGGATTCCAGACTGTAAGCCCACACTGACAATCAGAAATGAATCGGGGCCAGAAGTGGCCAAAAGATCTGCTTCCCCCCTGGTCTGGAGGTACCTGTGAGCAAGGGGCAGGGATTTGGCACCTGTTGGCCTCTCCTGAGTCTTTCTCATTGCAGCCCTCCTTGCAGGCTCCTCATCAACCTCCTCTCTTTTCCCTTGTGGAATGAACTCAGGAAGCAATGCCAAAGAGAGGGTGGGAATAACATGTGAAAATACTTGCCCTAGATCAGGTGCTAGCAAGGTTTCATGGGAGCACAGCAACACTTAGGAATTCACCTTTGTCTATGGCTATCTTTGCATGACAATGGCAAAGTAGCTGAGTAGTTGAGACAAAAACCATATGGTTCACAGTCCCAAAATATTCACTATCTGGCCCTTTACAAAAAGAGCTTGACCTTTTACTATATCTTTCTTTTCTTTCTCCTTTATTTATTTATCATCTGGGATGTAAGATCTCCCAGGGTAGGAACTTGGTTTCCCTGCCAGATCTTTCATTAGCACATAGTAAGTATTCATTAAATTGGTATCTAATGAGTGACACTGAACATGCCAACAGCAAATGAAGGCCTTACTCTAGAGGAAAACATAAGCCAAGGAAGAAGATAATCCCATGGAACATTATCACACTGTTAAAGGACAAGGTACCATGTGTTCTACAGGAGATGAGTGATTAAAAAAAAAAAAAAAAACAAAACAAAACAATGAAACAAGGGAGACCACAAAGTTGAAGTAATTGAAGACTAATCAACAGGCTGCTGGAACTCACAGACAGAATAGCAAAGACTAAAGTGTGATCAGCTAAAAAGAAACCCTAATGAGAAGAAAAGGCTTAAATTAATAGTGGTGACCACAGTGGGGGAAAATAAGACAGGAAATTAAGAGAAAAGGTAATTGATGTGGAAGACAGTCCAAAGAAATGCAACAAAGAGAAATAGAGCAGATAATCCACAAAGAAAAAATTATTTAAAGATAGAATAACCAATAGGGCAGAATAACCAATAACCAATATTTCCCTAAAATAAATAAAAACTCAATTGCTAACTTGTAGAGAAATACTAACCTTAAGCTATATTCTGGTTACCAAATTTAACCTAGAATGCAAAAGAAAGTGTATTTAGATTTTTTAGGCAGAATATGCAAGTCACAAGCAAGGAGATAGGATAGAAATCAATCAGCCTTTTGGCTTTGCCAAAGCAACAGGTACTGACCGGCGTGGGACATGCCGACGTGGTGCTAGGGTAAAGAAATGCAACAAGAATAGGGAAAAAGTACAGAAAGTGAAATTTCTCAAATTTCCAAGCAGCTAACTAGAATAATGAGCTGGGCCTGGTGGTACCCGCCTATAATCCCAGTGGTTTGGGAGGCTGAGGCAGGAGGATTGTGTGTTCAAGCCAGCCTCAGCAACTTAGCAATGCCCTCAGCACCTTTTCATACGCCCATTGGCCATTTGTATGACTTGTTCAAAAAAGTGTCTATTCAGGTCCTTTGCCTATTATTTTATAGTGTTCTTTGGGGTTTTTTGCTATTCAGTTGCATGAGCTCCTTATGTGTTTTGGATATTTACCCTTTATCCGAGGGATGATTTGCAAATATTTCCTCTTACTACACAGGCTGCCTTTCCATTTCATTGGTTTTTTCTTTTGCCATATAAAATTTCTTGGTTTGTTACAGTCCTACTTGTTTATATGTTTGCTTTTTAAAATTCATTTATTTATTTATTTTGCCTGTGTGTTGTGTGTGTATGAGTGGCATATTTTTTAAAAAAAAAATCATTTCCAAAACTTTTCCCCTATTTTCTTCTAGAACTTTTATGGTTTCAGGTCTTAATTTTAAGTCTTTAATCCATTTGGGGTTGATTGTTGTGGATGGTACAACACAAAGGCACCATTTTATTCTTTGGCTTATAGATATCTGATTTTCCCAGCACCATTTATGGAGGAGACAATTCTTTTCCTGTTTGTATTCTTGGCACCCTGGTTGGAATTAAGTTGATCATATAAATGGGTTTACTTATGGGTTCCCTCTTCTGTTCCATTGGGCTATATCTGTTTTCCATGAGGTTTTCTGGTATGCAGAGTTGCTATCAGTAGATTGTAGGAGCATCTTAGGTACTTTTTATCTTATTGTGGTCTCTGATTTGTGGAACTGGTGATTACACCTTTGGCTCAGGTGCAGAACTCAGTTCTTAGAGGACCAGGGTTAGTATTTCATGCACCTCCTTCAAGCCACAGCTCTCTGTTCTCATGTCTGGAACCTGGGAGATAGTTTCCAGTGCCTGCCAAGCTTCTAAGTACAGGAATTATTATTGAGAAAAAAATATTAATGGGAAAATCCAAAATACAGATATATGCATCATCTGACTGTCCATTGACCAAAATCTGATTGCTACCTGTTTCTCAGTTTTCTGAAAACTCCTTGGAGGGGGAAACCAATACCATTGGCTGGCTCATTGGAATCTTCTAGCTTAAAATTCATACAAAAATGAATTAACTCTAAAGTGAAAGAAAAAAAGTCTGTAAGATAAGATGACTAGCATCTTAATTTGTGAAGGTTTCCATTGGGATATATAAACAGAGAGGTTAAGGAAGTTGTATTAAGTGAGAAGGATGGGACTGTCTCCCACTCGGGAAGATGGTAAAAGAGAAAAAAAAAGGTAGAAATTCCTTGAAGTTATCTTCAGAGCACAACTCTTCTCCTTTGTCATGAACACTGTCCCCAACAAACAAGCTGGGACTGGCTGTGACTATCTGAGATTATAATTCATAACAGGATAATGATGAAGTGACTTAACAGGAGATTCCCAGAACCATCACCAACAAAAACCTCATTTTAACTAAGAAGAATATAAAGATTCACATTTTTATAATTACTCAG